>NC_047151.1:10343637-11543637 GCF_009819705.1 Hippoglossus hippoglossus | reverse complement strand
ATACAAATCTCTAATGTACCTTGACTCTCCCTTGACCCTTCTCAGTAACTCGGTAGGAACTTGAGCAGCTTTTAAAAAACAGCCCAGGGCTTTCTCCATTCAGTTTTTTCCCCTACACCTGCAGGATTCATGGGGTGATTCAAACACGCTGCATCAACCTTACTCACCCAAACACAGATTCACTGCTAAAGTCTGGATTTTCTGCATTATTTCTCAATCCAATTCCCTAAAACTTTCTATTTTCCCCATCTTCAGTCTTGTCTGAATGCATCACTCAACACCAAGTTTTTAAAGTGCTTCATGGACAGGTTTGGTGTCGTCAGGGGCACGGAGCATTTAGCGTGAAAAGGTTAAAGGTTTGCGTCCCAAATGGCAATGTGGCGATAAGGTGGTATGGCCTTCAGTGGTTCTGAAAAGGAAAAGGGCAGGATGAATGTCAGCCAAGTCTGCTAGGAAATATAAATCATACTAAAAAGCCCAGATTTGAAAATTTCCTGTAATATTTTCTCCACAATTTCTCACACTGCTTTAGAGAAATACGCCAAATGAAGTCATTTCTTTTGAAAGAAGGCAGCTTCATCTCACGGCCTCTGTATCTATGCCCTCAAGGGAAATTCCATCAATTCAGCCTTCATTCACAATTCAACTGCATGTTTTCACTTTCTGTCATAGAAAGAATGAGCTCTTGAGCTAAAGTCAAATATCTCAAATATATCACTGAAAAGCCGATGTCCTCAAATTTTATGAACATATAACACTATCGAGTGGAAAGCAGTGGATGTACTGTACAGATGGACAGTTTGGGAAATGTGCTCTTGGAGATTGTGCAGGTTAACATGTTTCACTTGTAAAGCAATGGCAGTACAGAAACCCATTCATTTCTCAAAATTAAATTGCAGGGGATCACTTTAACAAACTCAAACTGGGAAGGAGAATTGTATAAGTTTTAAGAAAATTAGGACATTTACCTAAACAGGACCAATGCCACATTCAATGTTGATCTGAGTTAGAAACGACTAGAAGCAAGCTGGCATTTTGGTTTTATGGTATTTATTTAAAATGTTTCAAACCACTAGTTTAAAAAGATGCCACAGATGAAGCTGGAACGTAACACTTCAAATAAGAAGCAATTGCTCTCATATGCATCTATAACAGATTTGAGGTGTGAGCTCTCAGTATGTGATAAAATAATTTAAATGGGCCATGATCTAATCGGATGTAGATAAACAAATGTAAATGATGAATTAATGATGGCTAAATTACATTTAGCTGTTTCAGGGTCCTGGTATTGTGCATGCAAGCTCATTGTCATGGTTTACTGGGACACTTGAAGATAACAGAGCCAGTGTTAATATTATGATTTTTTACAGTGAATACATTTTGGGATTCAAATTTAGAATATAATCTCTGAAATAAAGTATAAAGAGTTTTGCATAAACAGACACAAGAGATTTCTTTATGAACACAACTTTTATCATAAATCATGTCATTATTTATTAAACTTGAAAGTCAGATAAATACATATTCCGCTAATATCGCTTAAGCCGAGGCAACAGTGACTGACAACATTGAGATAGGTTTACCAGAGATTAGGTCCAATTCCAGTGTCTTGATAAAACAGTTCAAAAACTCCTAAGAAGTTTTGTATTTTTGTCTGTCAGTTGAATACAGCAGATATTTAGTGATACAAACACAGCCCTGCCTCAGAGATGGAGTCAGTTTTTGAACCTAATAGAAACAAGAAATACATGAAGTGACTTTCCACCGCCACCCCCCCTGTTTCCCCCCCTAAATGAATTAAGATAAAAACCTTTTCATGTTGATGTATTTCTGTCTCGCTTATCTTGTCAGGTTGGACAAATATGGAGGCTGTATGAAGTGGCCTTGTCGCGACTGAAGGTCAAAACAGATCAATGAGGGAGAGGAGTGGGCTGGGGATTGTTGGCATGAGAGAGAAAGGGAGGAATAATGTAAGAATTGGAAGCAGAGAGGTAGGGAAGACAGCGTTCTCTAATAATAATCAATTGCGAAGATAACGTCTCAGACTCCTGCTATCTGCACCATGAGAAAGCACAAGTATGAAGGGGCATGAGCAGAAATCTGATGTGGCCAGTGTTCATATTGTATGTTTGTTTATGTATTTGACAGAGCGACTTAGAGATGGAGGCTAAAGTTGAGGTTATTAATCCTGTTTTTTACTTTGTTGATCATCAGAAGATATGATACATGGTTAAATGTAAACAAAAGCACCTAAAGGTCTCTCAGACTTTGAAAAACAAGACCTATGGGTCTGATGAAACCAAGACTGAACAGCTTGGCCTCAATTCTAAATGGCATGTCAGGAGGAAATCTGTCACCACTCATCACCTGCCCAATACCATCCCAGCAGTGAAGCATGTTGGTGGCAGCATCAAGGCGCGGAGGTGTTTCTCAACGACAGGGAGACTGGTCAGGGTTGCAGGAAAGATGAACAAAGCAAAGTACAGAAGTATCCTCACTGAAAACATAGTCCAGAGCACTCAGGACCCCAGACTGTGCTGAAGGTTTACCTTGTGTAATGACTATGACCCTAAGGACACAACCAAGACAACACAAGAGTGGCTTGGAGAAAACTTTGTGTGTCCTTGAGTGGCTAAAAAATGGCTGTCCACCGATGGTCTGCATCAAACCTGACGGAGCTTGAGGGGATCTGCAGAGAAGCATGGCAGAAAATCCACAAATCCAAAAAGACTCAAGGCAGTAATTGCTGCCAAAGGTCCTGAGTGAAGGCTCTGAATACTTAAGGTCAATTTGAGATTTCAGTTTTTCCGTTTTAATAAATTGGCGAAAGATTAAAAAAAAAAATGATTTGCTTATTCATTATGGGGTATTAAGTGTAGATAGATGACATGAACCAAAATGAATTCAAATGATTATAGCATAAGGCTGCTGCATAATAAGATGTCCAAAAAGTGAAGGGGTCTGAAGAATTTCTGAATGCACAGTATGTGTGTGCCTGCCCATCAGAGCTGGTTTCAGCCTGCAGCAGTGTCACTGTAATTGCCTTAGCTGTCAAACCACCCGAAGATCCTCACTCCTGTTGACTAGACCAGCAACTTCCCCCACCCCATTACACATGCTAAACTATAGGATAATGACTAATAGGACAAGGTTTTCATTCCCTCCGACTCTTTTAATCTCGTGTCTACCTGTCTTTCAGTCTGTCTATTGGTTTCTCCTCTTCGTAACCTCTGCAGCAGCATATGCTCTGTTTGTGCAGATCAATAAGTCAGGCGCGATGTGGAGTGTCTGGCTCCAACACTTATTATATTGCCTGGATGCTGAGCATTTCACAGCAGCAAACCTCCCCTCACCTTTAATCCACCTCACGACTGCTCTACATTTGCAATACTTTTACCTTCAACCCAGAATAAATACCACAGTTTGTTCTGACAAACAGCAAACGCAGACATGTTGACTGGAGACATGGTTGAATTTGTAGAGGTCTAGAAAAAAGAGAAGAAGATATTTTGCGTTGGACGCTATGGAGACTTTTTACATGCTAGTAGGCTACATAGCACATTGTAAGTCATTTAGTCTGATACAGACCCATAAACTCCCATTTCCAGAGTAGGAAATTAGTTGGGTGACACTAAATTCTGAGAAAACCTTTATCTGGACACTAATCCTCTACTTCAGCCTATTTTCACGAAATAGATAAAAGTCTAAAATCCAAATTTATTTGGATTTAAAATTCATGGAATGAACTCAGTCAATCAGTCGATGTGAGTATTTTCTAATGAAGGTGAGCTGTTCTTGCAATAGAATAAATTGGCCAATGATGGTGTAAACACCCTATAAATAAACGCTGTAGCATAGAAGGAGCAATGTTGAAAAAGAAATATCTTGTTTTGCGTGTTCATTACTTGGGTGCAACCAAACATGGAAAACCAGTGCCAAGGGAGCTGTTCTCTGTCTGCTAATGTTTCGTACTTCACATTGAAACCAGGAAATGTAGATTTATTTTTCCCCAAAGTACCTGTGAGGAGGGTACACATTGTCCTCATCCTGGGGAGTCTAGTAAAGTGAAGGACTTTTTTTTTTTTTTTAAAGGAGCTTGGTATGAACATTTTCAGCCAAAATGCTTTGGGCTAAGGCACTAATGTTTGTTGATGTGTATTTTTTGGCTGCGGACTGGACGTAGATCATGAGCTCTGTTAATATACCCTTTGGCTTATATGCATGATCCCTCACAGTGGTGATTGGGAGATTAACCTTCCAAAGTGCCCTTGAGCAAAGCATGTGTGAAACAGTGCCCTTAAAGCCAAGCATTTTCCTTCCTGATTAGATCTTTTGTGTGTGAATTGTGTAATATCTTGTTAACACTTCATAAATTGAAATTTTGCCTGCTTTGCCGAAAGGGCTCTTTATTGAATTTGACTTGCCAGTTTCCCCAATAGCAAAGTACAATGCTAATCTAACACCAGCAACTGTTTAATCATCTCATTGTTTTCAACTCTGAATCACAGATTTAGCTATTGACCCCTCCAAGGACAGTGACTGACACCAACCATGGCCAAAGCACTGTCGAGCAGTGCAGTCTAATAGTTCTTTATTCTTTATACTAATTGTTGTAGGTTTTCTCAAAGACACAGGAAGCTGTTACTACACATTAACAATTTTAAAGAATCAAGTATCAAGTATAAAGCTGTATCCTTCAATTCAGATGATCAAAAGCACTTTGAAAGATATTTAACCCTTTTTACACTTGAAATTTGAATGAATGTGAAATTCTTTGGAAGACTTTTCTTAAATTCATAGGTGAATCACTTACCAAAGATTTGTTGGGATTGAAACCACAGAAATCCGACCCTGAAAGAGTTCTCTGCCACCATTGTCCTCTACTGCTGTCTCTTCAGTTCATGAACTTCTTTATAGCAACAACTATGTAACATAGACCAGTGCCACTTACCACAGCATTTATAGATTGCAATGCCTGCCCCTAGGTTGCTCTTTATACAAGACACATAAAAGAATAAAACACAAGCAATGACACTATAAAAATACCATTAAAAATGTGTACTGTATTGTAAAAATGTATTGATCCCCATCAGAAAGAAAGAAGTGCATATCCTAAAGAGGTTTTTCCAAGAGAAGCACCTTGAATCACTGAGCCTGCAAACTCTAAAAGGTTTTCACCATGTCACAGAGCACCTTTACGAGTGTGGTTATTTAGACAATAATGGGTACTTGGAATATTGTCAAATTTCATTAAATGATAAAAATATATAACTTGTCACTGGTTGTATAAATGTTGTATTGCACTGTTATACATTGTGTTAATAGTGTAGATTGTTGTAGAAGGTGGTGTAAGAAGGACCTTTACTCATCATCCAACATTATTCAGGAAGTTTATAAAGGTATTGTAACATGTTGAATGGGGGAAAAAAACAAGAGTTTTCAGTTTCAATTTGTGAATTCAAAAGGCAGCATACTATTTCATGTTTTACATCATGCAATTCCAGGGTGTTTTACTCCGCGGAGGTCTTTAAACCTTTAATCAGGGAGTGCTGATTTTTCCTTTGTTATATTAGCTTTAGCTGCACAACCATAGTTTTGTGCTGCTTTTGATTGAGCAGCTGGGGGATTGAGAACCTTGTTCACAGTCGATTCATTATTGATCCTGTGGTAATAGTCTAATGGTGGCTAAAGCATGAGGCTGAAACAACTCATACTAGTGTCTGTGCAAGTCCGTGCTTGCACTGTTGCCACCTCATCCAGCATTACTCAAGTGTGTTGTATTGCTTCTCAGGTTGGAGTCGCCGACTCGGACTCTTACCCTTGAGGCCCCCAGAGGTATCGAGATCAACGCAGGAGTGGGAGACTTCACAGCGTCCTGTAGGAAAGACCTTCTCCTGCAGTC
The DNA here is from genome assembly GCF_009819705.1 of Hippoglossus hippoglossus. Classification (NCBI taxonomy): domain Eukaryota; kingdom Metazoa; phylum Chordata; class Actinopteri; order Pleuronectiformes; family Pleuronectidae; genus Hippoglossus; species Hippoglossus hippoglossus. Next base: position 11,537,735 of record NC_047151.1, on the reverse strand, counting down.
GTCAGAAGGAGAGGTGGGTGTGTGTTTTAAGCCACAGCTTTGTTTGGCTGTGTGTTTGTCAATCAGTATGTTTGAGTTTAGTATGTGTCTGTGTGTTTTTGTGGTTTTGTGTGAATGAGAAAAGCTGAAAAATGTTGCTATGTTTGTGTGTAAAAGGCGACAACACATACTAGCAAAGCCAATGTAGTGTGTGTGTGTGTCTAGAGTCTGTGGCAGTCTATAGTGTTGGGCCTACTTCATTAAAGTACCTTATTAGGCTAATGAGCGTCATCAATCCAGGCGACCTTGTCCTCCTTTTCTCCCCTCCTCCTCTCATCCCTCCTTCCTCTTCCCCTCTTCTATTTGGGAGATGTGACTTCATTAAAGCAGGTTTGATGAGGTTCCTTGTCAGTTGCTGTTGCATTTGTGTGTGTGTGAGTGGTTCAGTGTGTGTGCGTGTGTGTACACGTCAGGGTTTTTGTCTGTATTATTGTTAGACTGCTATCTCACTGTCAAGATCTGTGCTTTGCAGCCTGCCATGTTCTGTGAGCACCATAGCAGACTTAGCCATTATCTGTGTGTGTGTGTGTGTGTGTGTGCAAATGCTCATCAGCCTGGCATGTTGCATGTCTGCTGGAGCAGTGTGTCATTAACTGAGTAATTAACAGAAAAGTGGGCACCTCTTGTTTGTCGCACTCACTGTCATTGCCAGTCACACACACCCTGTCTTTTATCACAAATTCACACACTCATGCACAAGTTTTTTTTCCACTACCCCTGTATGGCACAAGTCATTGACATAATATATTATCTTGCCCCTTATCCTACCCCTGCCCATCACAACTACACGCCTTATCCCTATACCCTGTCCTACACCACAACCTAATTTTAACCTGGACCCTAAAACCATGACTGGACCACAAAGTGCCCCTTTGGTTAGGTGTGTATTCAAATACACAAACACACACACACACACACACACACACTGATAACAGAAGTCTATGAAAACAACAGTAAAAGTTTGATGCTCCTTGTCTAAGCTCATTTCTTATTTCCTATCCTCTATCACCCTCGTTTTTTTTTGTCCTCTGCTCTTCTTGTATTTCTCTCTCCTCTCCTTATCTTTCACTTTCTTATCTTTGTTTTCCACTCTGCCTTTCTTTTGAAAAGTACACAGTGTCATCCTTATATCGAGGAACTGGAACTCTGCATTAAATGAAGAACATGCAGTTCACTACACAATAATAAGGTGGGGTTGTCCGATAAACAGTAGATGGTGGACTCCTCAAATATTGATTGAATGTGTCCAGCCAGGCATAATGTATACAGTGTATTGAAGCTGTGGAGTGCTGTGTAGAGAGTATACAAAAGTGCAGTGAGATAATTATAGTGCTGAATAAAAACAATTTAATGAAGCTCTACTTGTTGTTAGGGGAGTAAAAAGCAAAATTTTATGAACTAAAAGAAACTATATTTAAGAAAAAATAGCGTTTTTTTCTGCCTGTAATATCTTTATGCATATTATTAAATAACCAGCTGGGTGTCAAAAGTTGCAAAGTACAGTAGAAAAAACACCATAAAGTTAGACACTAATAACACTTGAGGTCCTCTAATATATTTATGAGGTACTAAGATTAAATAAGCTACAATAAATAAGCCTAAATGTTTGACATTTAGAGCTTGTAAAGCTATTATGCAGATGTTATTCACTATTTCCTTAATATCCGATGTAAAACCTCTCTAGTGCTTGGGCGAAAGCAAAATGACTGACTGCTGAAAAAGTAACAAGCACCCTTTTTTTTTCATCCATCCAAGGCCACTCCAGAATCTTGCAGCTGAGTTTTTATGAACCAGATAATATCCAGAGTATTAAGGTTTTTATAGCAAAAAATGTTCTTATGCCATAAAATACTTTTGGGGGATGTCAAAGACTCCCAAAGGGTCTAAGGATACCCATGTATCTCAGTTGAAGATCAAAATATAACTGCCATAAAGTGCTCCATAAGGCTGTCAGAGGGGCAATGACAGAGAGAATAAAACATTTTGAGGGGACAAATAATTAAACTCAGGGAACAAAATAAGCATTTCAGCACACAGCTGCAGGCAAGTTTAGCCCATTCTCATCCATGCTCTGTTTTCCAAATGCATGTAGGCGATTTTCTGTGTGTGTGATCCTTGTGATAGACTGGTGATTTGTTTACACAAACAAGATTACAGGTCTTTAGGAGGTTAAGGAGCATCCAGAAGTACTTTAATCTCAAGGCTAGTCTTGGTTCTCGTGAACGAATGCTGTCTTACAGTGAAACACTGGCCTATTCATCCATATACTCCTTTTCAGTTTTAAAATAGCCTTTTGAAACGGAAATGATCTCTGTCCACGCAAATTTTTTTTTAGCTTCGTATCAGTAAAATTCCTCGTCCACGCTAACACACACTGAGCATGTGTGCGTCGCTATAGCCAGGAAGCAGATTGTCTACTCTGCAGCTGGTAGCTTACTTACAGAAAATACTATGAACAAGACACAATAATGGTGAAAGGTAGGATTCCAGACCGATGATGAAGTGGAAGTGATGATGAACTGGTATTTAGGTCATGACTGAGCAAATGCAGCTGACTGTGTCTTTATTACCAAATGTCCCTGTTTTTTGTCCGACCATACTACAACATTACAACAGCAGCTTTTCCAAACTTCTCCATTTCAAGCACATAAAAACTTCATGTAAACATAGCGACAGTGATGTATTTTAAAACTACAAATACTAAAAATAGTTGTGTTGATGTAGCCTGAGTCTGCAGATCGAAATTTGTTGTTGTCCCATTCTTTTGGTCTAAAGTGATGGAGGTCGGACGTCCAGTCACCTGCCCAGCAGTGCACATGACATGTTAATGTGTGTCCTCGAGCCAAGCACAAGGGTTGACGATGCCAAAAAGAGGCCGAGACTGTTGTTGTAATTCATGTTGTAAAGGCAAAACATAATTGTAGTTAGGCCCTTTGCCTCTTAATTAAACTTCTGCGCCAAACCCTTAGAATGTCTCTCCTCCCGTTTCGCTTTCCCCCTGTGTCCTGTATCTCTCCCTTGCTCCCGTACCTTATTCTTTCTTCCCTGACTTGTCTCACTATCTCTACCATCTTCTTTTGTTTTCCTCCCTTTGTTTTTGTTTTACTTTCTTGTCTTACACCTGCCTCTCATCCTCCTCCTCCCTCCTCTGCCTTTCAGCCTCCCAGTCCTTCATCTCTAAGTAACCCAGCCTATCTAATTAACTTTCCACTGCCAGGGTTATACATCACTGCGGCTGTCACTTCATAGGGAAAAGGGAGGGAAGGGGGTATTATAATTTTTACCTCCTTTCTGTCATTTTTCTTTCTCTCCGTTTCGTGTGTTCATTTGTGTCTTTCTGCTCTGTCTTCCTGCTCTGTGTCCCCCCCTCTGTATTGTAAATAGATGTCTTCCTATTGATGGTGAACAATAGCGTTTAGCCGTGTGTAACAATGATTGTGCTGAGGCCCTTTGGCAAGGCCTGATTCTGTGAAAGGCTTGACAAAATAAATGACTTTTGGTGCTCTGCTGCTCAGCCTCGTCACCTTGTACTTCAGCCCAGAAAAAAAATCTCTTTTCACTACGTTACAACTTTATTAGAAGCCTTATCAGCAATACATTCGCTTAGAAAGGCCCATGTAATTACACTGGGCAATGTGAGGGATTGAGAATTATAGTGATGTGATGAACTTCCCCTAATACTGCCATTCGGAATAAAACCATTTTTATTGAAAGAGTTGAGGACAGAAAATATTCTCCAAATGATAAGTATTCTAGTGCTTTCATACGAGGGGTCATTTTTCATTTGTAGTACTCACCAGACTAACCAACAAATTTATGTTGCATCTTGAACCAAAGTATGGTTAAAGGTCTAAATCATTTTTTGGTTAGATCTTAGTATTTTGTATCTGTTTACATCACAAATTTCCCTTTATTGAAGAAATTAGATTAATGTGTACTCCACTTCCTTTTTTGAAACAGCCACAGGTTAAGATAAAAAAATCTGTTATACACATATTAAGATTATAACATTTTGATTAGGTAGAAATGATTTTCACAAAATGTATATTTTCACGTTTCTATGAAGAATGTAACAGCAGAGCATATTATTCATTGTTTATTCATCATAATGAATCCCTATCAGCCCGAAGGTGACCCATACCTCTGACTGGCAGAGGAGAGCCAAAGAAAGGTGTGATTCCCCACAGGGTCAACTAAAGTCAATTGCTGGGTTTTGTTTCTGAAACTCTAAATGCTCTTTCCTCCCTCATGTCTATCTGCACAAAGCTCCCTCACACTTACCACACTTACCTTTTACTTTTTTATAACTCTTGCAAGAGTTATTTTTTCAATCAATATCTGTCAACATAGCTTATGTCCCTTGATGCTTCACTTGTAGCCATTCTTATTCATATGCTTATTCATGAGTATACCTAGCTCAATTCTAAAGCACTAAAAGGATGCTGTCACCAGGGAACAGCTTCAACTCACCCTATTCACACATTATGCTAACGCATGCATCTCGGCCCTGAGAGTACAGACCATTGTCCTGACAATCATTGCCTTCTATCTTTACACATATAGAGTTTTGCCTTTTGAAAAGCTAATTGTTGTCTTCAACATCTGTAAAGACACGGAGACAGGTAGGCAGAGACATAAACAGACATGAAGAGACAGGAGAAGACATCTGAAAGGCAGAGTTTAACAAATCAAAACTGGCATACAGACAGAGGAGCACTCACTACAGCCACATCATCACTGCTTTTTTCATCTTCCCATCTTACCTCATGCTCCCCCCCCAGCCGTGTGCTGGCTTTTTTCTCGAGATATCACACTATACCCCTGAGTCGTTTCTTATGACTGTGGTACCCAATAGCGCAATTTCCTCATCAGGAAATCTATTCAATAAGGGTCCTTTTATATGAGGACATCCTTGAGGTTGGAGACTCACATTTGACTTCTGTCGATGTGACACATACTACTCCAAAGCAGCTTTTCTGAAAGATATGAAAATTCTAATAATCAGTGACATTTTCTTTACTTATTACTTATTATTTTTGTATCTAAGGTTGAAATCCTTTCACTGCTTGATGTGGCAGGTCAGTAGCTAATTGCATGTTACATAACCTGCTGCAGCTTTCCTCTCTTTAACCTCTGAAACTTCTCCTCTTTCTGGACATGGGCTTTCTAAGGATTTTAAAACCGCATCAGTTTGACCAAAACACATCTAAGAAGGGAAAATATAATATTTTGTACTTTGAATTATTGAGTTGGACAATTGGCATGTTAAAGGTCATAAACAACTGAAAAATTACAAGATTTTCTCAACAGTTAAGTATTATTTTTCTATTTTTTCCTGCAAATCAATAGGACATCAATGATGAAGAAATTAAGTAATGTCTATCGCTAATTGAAGCAACAAAAAAGAGGATCTCCTTATAACCTTTCATAATACATACACTTATTGTGTTTCATCGAGCAACAACACGAAAATACCATGTCATTGCATCTGAGTGTGGCGCGCAACGAAAAACACATCTCACATGGGCTGTGAAGGAAGTGTCTCCTCTGTCTGTGCCAACTTAGTCTGTTTTATTTTCAAAGGCAGCAAAAACCATATATACATCCCTTAAAAGGAGTTTATCCAAATAGCTTGCCATTTCATCCACTCTCATAAAAGCTTCCGCGACCGCTGACACCATCAAATGAACAAAGGGGAGCAGATGAAGGGAGGATGAGGGGAGGATCGGATGAGTGGGAGGCGCAGGAGGATGGCAGAAAATAGATGTTTCTGTCGATTTTGCAGTAGAAAATAAAGGCGTGCAGGACAGCAAGGCTTAAAGCCAAATCAATGTTGTCAGCAGCTGCCACTTAAGAAGGGGCCATTAAAGTTTAAAAAGTTTGGAAAGCAGTGCTGGAATTAGGGCCAAATGGGTGAGAGGTAGGGGAGCCCTGGCTTCCATTAAAATCAAAGCCAACAAGAGTTGACAGATCCTCTCAGGATTCCTGTAGTCCTCCGACTACCTTTTTATCAACTCCCTCTCTCTCGCTCTCTCCCTTATTCAATCGCTCTGTCTTTTTTTGCTTGTCCATCCATTTTCTCGCCCCTTCGATTTTGAACGCTCTTGAACCGCCTCTGTTCTTGTCTCTTTGTTGATTCATTTTTACTTAAACTTTTAATTAATCCATCCTTTCCTCTACTCGTCTCATCGTACCACATCTGCAGGTCTTTCTGGCAACTTCTATGCAGCACTCATCCTCTTTATTTACAGGAGAGAAGTTGTTTTGCCTCTCACGCTATTTATTTTAACAGCCAACGTCTTGTCTGATTTGATTTCCTTGCAAGCTGAAATGTGGAACCTGCATTTGCTGAGTGTCTGTCATGTTTCAATCTGTGCCAGTTGTCAGCCGTATAACCTCAGAAAAATTGGTTTTAAAGATTTTACAAGTCAGCGACATGAGTTTTGTTTCAACCGATGGCTCAGAGTGTCTGTTGGATTATAGCTTTAATATTAAACCAAATCCTTGTCATAGGGTTAGAAATCTAATATTCTCCTCCTTAATACATTTATAGTGTCAGAGGGCTACATTTGCATTGAAGTGGAAAAGGTCCAGTGCGGTGGGATATGCTGGAGTACCAATTAGTCTGCAAAATGATTACATTTTGATGTTATTTGCTGTTTGTTTAGAGGCAGACAGCCCAGTATAATACTCCCAAGGGAGTGATACTGCAACCCGCTCGGCAAATACTGTCTAAATGCCCTGGAGTAGTTCACGTAAGTTGCAACTGTAGTGGTTTGTGGTTATATTGAGAAGCTCCTTCATGTGAATGTAAATCACAGGAGACCATTAAATGAAGTTTTGGTAGTAATCCACTGCTGACAGAGCAACGCCCAGTCCAAACCATTTCTTTGGAGAGCGTTATTTATTTTTATAGTATGTCGTCTTCTCTGTAAATGCAACACTTGCAGGTTTTCTGGTGACTTGCCCCTGTGGGTGTTTGGTAGAAGCCACTTCACTTCAATTGAGACTTTATTAAGGACACAGCTCATGGGGGTCCAGTTAACAACGGGGACTATTGCTACACAAAAGCAATTTGCGAGCACTGCTTACATGCAGATTACACGTATTGTCAGCATCATTCCGCACATTATTGTTGCTCACAGAAAAGTTTGCAGGTTCTACAAGGCCTCGGCCTGACCACTTACGAGCTGCAAGTGTGGAGTTTATTGTGTGTGAAAATGAGGAAGACATCTCAAACATCTCTGTTTCGCTTGCACATTGCACAGGAAGTGAAAATGGCTCTAGACATATTCTCTGTGGGACACCATATACATCATGCATGCTCTTATTCCCGGCCCAATTTGCTACTATTCATTTATATATATATCGGTTGTAGGGGCCCAGCTATTCTCTTAACTCAGAAACAAGAGGCAAACACATGTCATCACCATGAAGGAAGAGGGGGGGGGGGGGGGGGGTGGTACAGTGGTCTGACAGAGCTAATTAAAAGGAAGTGAATTTAAATATCATGCGATATTTCCGTACTGTTGATGCTAGAAAACAGGTGAGTATCCTTTGTGGGTTATAGAAGCTGTTATGTAGCCAGATAAGAAACAATAGAACATAGAAACTTTGAATAGTAAATCAAATGTGCAAACGTGCTAGATTACTCTATAAAACAACAATGCGTTGCTAACAACTTGTGTCATCATTAGCTTAAAGTCCTTTCAGACATGCAAGAAAACTCTGGATACCCAACATGAAAAATTTCGCCTCGAGGAGTTCACAATATGCACCAAAGCTGACTGCAGTGAGGTGAAATTGGGTTAACAGAAACTTTTGACAAAGTTGGGTTACCATGGAGTTTTATTGCTTGTTGACACAATGCTGGGGTTTATTAAAACGCTGTAGCCTGGAGGTGTTATTGGTGTGGTACACTGGGACTAGCTCGCTTTCCTCACCCCTTCTTGTTTTACCTGCGGTTCAGACACAAGGGTGAGTGAATTAGAATACTGGCAGGGGGTAACTCCCTGTCGTACACTATCATGCTGTGGTCGCCTTATGACCATACACATATACACTAACGTGCACATAAAATAAGCACTCACATACAGTTTGCACCCACTTAAACAGACAAAACCACAAAAGTACATTGACTTCAACTTTTCTCATGTAAGATACACACCCACACATAAACACAGACAAACAACTCAAACACCTAAATATGCACATTCACATTAGAGCGCATATTTGTGAGCACACACAGAGTAAACTCACTCTGTCGCAGCTCTCTCGAGCCGCTCTGTTTACTTTTTCATGATGCTATTCAAAAGATAACACCTCAATGGATGTAGATACTAAAACCCTGGGAGAACGGGATCTTTTTCAGAAGGTGTGATTAACATCAGAAAAATCATTAACTTAGACTTCACGCTGCCTGAGGCGATCATCATTAACGTTGTTTTAGTGTGTGTGTGTGTGTGTCAGACAGACTGTGTGTGAGTTCTGGCTGCTCGTCTCTCTATTTTATCCCAGTTTCTGTCACAGTGTTCATGTTCTCGATATTCTGAGGATGCTTCAATCCCTGTGTTTTCATGTGTGTTTAAGTGCATTACTGTGTCTTTTCCCAGCTCCCTGTGTCTGTGTGAACACATTTGTCTGTGTATGTATGTGTGTGTGTGTGTGTGTACGGGTAGTACAGTTGAACAGACTAATATTGCTTTATGTTTCAGCTACATCTGGGCTACTATGCTCTCTGTCTCTCTCCAGCCTCTGTCATTTAGTCCATTGTCAGCTCCCATTCCGGCATCTGTCCATTCAACAAGCCTAATGGTCTGTGTAATACACTGATAGCTTCACAACCCCCCTCCTATTTGTGTTGTTGGAGTGTGTGTGAGTGCAGGGGTGGGGGGCAAGAAAAAGAAAACTGGATGGGAGGCAGTGTGAGCTGAGGCTAGTTCAACATAGAGGTTGAATTGTGTGTCTTTCTGTGCAGAACTCTGTGTAGTTGAGTGTTTGTGTTGGTGAGATTGGACTTCTATTGTCCTTTCAACCTCTGTCACACTTTCTGAACTCCTCACTTCCTCCATCCTCTCAGTCAAAGACTTTAAAGTTGACTCTGTCTAATCCACTTTGGTTCCAGATCAAGTTAAACTTCTGCAAGCCTTGAGTCTGTGCAATATTTGATTGGCCTTGACAGCCCCAAAGAAAGAGTCTGATAAAATGAGGCACAAAGGCTGCATTCAGGCAGTCATAACAAACTCCACTGTTGAGGTCTTCAAGGATCCAGCCAAACTGCAGGACGGCATACGGCTGCGATCCACATTTTATAAGGGGCAAACAGATCCAGGTCCAATTCTGTTAAACAGTATGTGTAAAACTCGAGTTGATCCGAGAAGACCCAACTGTGATCAGACAGCGCTGATATTGACTTTAAGTGCTGTGTGTGTGTGTGTGTGTGTGTGCGCGTGCGCGTGTTCAAGTTCCCCTACTGAAGTGTACGAGATAAGAGGTCAGAATCGATAAAGAGAGCACAAAATTGTAACAAATGATAACATTAGCAGCAATGGCAATGGCCGATCATTATTGTAGTTCAAAAGGGCAAAGTTATCTTTATAATGCAAGATGCAACAAATCAGTCAACAGAAAGAAATAACAGAAAAACCTGGGTTTATTTTACTAACTTTCTTAGCAAGAAGGATGGAGTTTTTGAAGGAGCCTTATTGCCTCCATGGAGCTGCTGCAACCTGACAAAATAAATTGTTCTAAAGAGCAGATTAACAAAATGGCACAAATAAAATAAAAAATATTATATTTTAAAGTCATAAAGTAACAGACATAACAAACACTGCACATCTACTCAAATTTGAACCTGGGATTCTGAAGTCTGATTACAGGAAGGAATTACTGCAGACCATGCAAAGCTTGGTCACAGCTGAGGATTTGTGTGAACTTGTTGTTTTTGCTCTGACCAGCACCACCATCTGACATCAGACACCTCACCGAAGAGAAGCAGTCTCAGCCATTACATTCGAGAAGTTATGTTCAATAAGTCAGTATGGCCCTTGAAGGATGTTATAAAACATGTATGGTTCTTCATAGGAAAACCTCTGGTCTATTCTAAACGACCGTCCCAGCACAATCCAGTGTAGTGTAAATGTTGTCATTTTTTTAATGTTGTCAAAGGTCTGTGTTAGTGTTAAAGGGTAAATCTCATCATTTCAGTTTTATGTTAGTCAAAGGTTTGATCCAGTTTTGGTCACTGAGATCTGCTGACTTACTCGTCTGAACATGGTCTGGTCTCATTCTTGTCAATGAAAATATAGATTTTTAGTCAGGTTTCTACTTTATGAACAATAATTTAGTCTTTTGTTTTTTACATGTTATTGCAGTCAGTTAGTGTTTAATGACGTTAATAACAACTCATTATCTTCTTGTCATAGAAAAATAGTTGTGTTTTGTAGGCATAGTTTCCCTTAATGAAATTCATACCTACTCCCACACTTTAACCCTTTATTCTTCTCTGCCGTCTTTCTCCCTCCACCTCCCTCTGCCTTTCATTCCAGGAAAAGCTCATCCTTTCATTGCCACCATCCCGTCCTCTCCCACAGCTCACTCGCCTCCCACCCTCTTTTGCCCATTCCTCAGTTGTGCCAAAGGAAATCATCCATGAAAATGTTTTGACCCTCTATAATTGCTGCTTCCCGCATGTTTCCCATCTCCTTGACGCCAGGGCCACGTTCCTGCTCAACTGATGGCGGAGAGATGGGCTTAGACACACAAACACATTTGTGCTGCATGCACAAACCCAGCCACCCACAAACATGGTCAATTTATGCAAATGCATGAGGGGCATGAATATATAAGACACAAACAGGAACACACATTTTCTTATAATATATAATTTAGTATGTATGCATCCATGTGGACAATAAACTGCTGCTAATGATTTAATAGAAAGAAAATCTTATCTTTGAATACAGTTCTCACCTTACGACAGAGTATTAGAGCCACTTAATGGAAAAAAGTGCTGATAATATAAGAATAAAGTCCTAATTTTACGAGAATAAAGTCGTTTTTTGCCAAAATGGCATTGCTAGTGGTCGACTGTAAGGCTATTGTTGGTTGCATCTGTATGATGTTGGGTTTTTCAGGAGCCAATGAGATTTGGGATCCTGAAAGGAGTGGAACTCCGGCAGGTGCGCGTTCTCCTTGCTGTTTATTCCAAAATACAGTTTTTTATTCTTTATACTCGCAATATTGTGACTTTTTTTCATAAAATTACCATTTATGGCCCTAATACTCCGTTGTATCAGCCTATTTCATGATTCAGTGGACTGTTGCTCTAGGCTGGTAGCACCTATGCAACCATAGAACCTTCTTTTGTTTTGCTTATGTTATTGAGAGGTGTATCAGTGTAGGCACACACATGCAAGTACAATGCAGCCAAGTCACTGAATATATGTAGAAACAAAGCACCGATTTATAAAAGCTCTATGCATGAATGTGTATGAATATATGTGTCTGTGTGTACACAACTTCATATGCTGCTAACAACAGGGTGACTTAAAGGGGACATAGCATGCCCATTTTACCACAAGTTGATATGGTTCCTTGGGGTCTTAATGAAATGTCTGTAACATACTTTGGTCAAAATACCACAAGGATCATTTAAAACAGCACCCTTTTTACCCTGTCTAAAACAGCCCTCCACAGAGTGACCTGTTTTGAGTGCCTGTTCCTTTAAATGCTAATGAGCCAGCTCCCCCCTCCCCCCATGATTTTAAACGATATAAATTACATATTTTATATGATATAAATTATCAAATATGCATCCCATACTTTGTATTCCCTTTGTTGTCCTGGAGTTTTAATTTTCCCAATCACATAATTAAATGTCCCCCTCTGCCCATCCACTACAAGCACACAAGCAGACAGACAGAGAGAGAAAGAGAGGGGTGGGGGGGGGGGGCTATGAAGACCATCATTTACCCCCGAACCCCGACATTCAACGGGTACAACAACAAGCGGAGAAAGCAGAATCGCAGGCTGACCTTATATATACAGTCTATGGGGCTGACCAGCGGAGAAATGCTCGTCCCGTGTGAACAGCCAGGCGGCTGCGTGCTGGAGAACGGCGCTGCGCTGCCTCGCTGCGGTGCTTCCGCGTTCGGTGTACCCCGGCGTAACTACTGTACCCCGGCGTAACTACTGTAACCCGGCGGAACTACTGTAACCCGGCGTACAGTAGAGCTGAACACTGCGGAAGTCTTCCACACTGCTGGCTGTGTGGCGCTGACACAAATTCCAGCTCACGCACGGGAGAGCGAGCGGTCGCGCCCGAGCAGCTGCTGCAGCCTCCCAGTCCCAACGATCCAGACAAATGCCACATGTGAGTGAATCGCGGGCTGACCAGCGGAGAAATGCTCGTCCCGTGTGAACAGCCCGGCGGCTGCCCGCTTGGGAACGGCGCTGCGCTGCCTCGCAGCCTCGCAGCCTCGCTGCCTCCGGTGTAAACCCGGAAGTAACGAGTGTGGGGGGACGGGGGGGGGTGGGCCAAGACCATGTAGGGAGACTTCCAGTTCCTTGTTACGACACAAAACCCAGGAAGCGCAATCGAGTCGCTCAAGCATGACGTTTCTGACTTAGAGGAACTATAACAAAACGCGCAAGTGTTTTTTCCCCAGAGTTTTTGGGTTGGTAGACATGCCAGATACCCACATTAACCTGTAGAAGCACTAACAAAGTGGAATTTGCATGCTATGTCCCCTTTAATACAGACACATTCATTTTTGGTTGAATCTCAGCGCTAATCCAACCTGAAGCAACAACAAATGACTTCCTCTTTCCTTCCCTCTTTCCATCCATCCATCCATCTGTCCATCCTCCACCTTTCCTCTACCGTCCTTAATGCCCACTACCCAGCAGCCATCTATTTCTATCTCACTCTTTCCATCCGCTGTCCTCTCACCTCTATTTCTATTGATCTCTCCCTCACTCCATCCCTCCTTGTAAATTACAATTTCTACCTACTAATCTGTCTGTTCTGTCCAATCTCATAATTGGCATCCTCTTGTTCCCTTCTGGTTGGTCTCTCCATCCGTCTCTCCTCCTGCTCCATCTTCACACTGTTTTCATCCCTCCATCCCCTGTTCCCCCCGTTTGTGTTTTGAAGCCATGATGTTTCCAATGTTATGGAAGAGAAACCAGTAATTTCATTGGCATTTCCACATTCATGTACACATCTCCTCATTCTCACATCCCATTGCCATGCCCAAGTTCATTTTAGGATTTTGTTGCCATGGCAAGCAGGGTGCTGGAATTAGATTTGGGTTATGTTGCCAACCGTGACTGAGTCCTTTCCTCTGTAAGGCTATAACTGAGCCCTGGCAGCTTTTATTGGGGAGCCAAAGGGAAGATGACAGGTGTGCACCAGGGACCTGTTAAAGGGATACCTTGACATTTAGAAATTGTAGTGTGATATTTTCCTTTTCCCAGTACACAGGGAGCGAAGTGCACATATTCTTTTTTCTCCATAGGCCCTGAAATGTCCCATTTTCATTGTTACTATAGCATCATTAAAACCGATGGACATGGGAGGCTAATGAGTTGGCTGAACACAGTAACTTCAAAAAGGCTCTCTGTGTTGCCTTTTTGTGGGCTCCTCCGCTCCCTTCACCTGTTACCAGTGGCTGCCCTCATCCGCTTCAAGACACTAGTACTTGCGTACCGAGCTGCGAACAGATCGGGCCCAGTCTACATCCAGGACATGGTTAAACGTCCCAGCCCGTCCACTCCGCTCTGCATCTGCCAATCGGCTTGTTGCTCTCTCACTGCGAGCTAACCACTTTACATAATCACGACTCTTTGTTGTTATAAGTTATTTCCCATCTATCAGGCAATGTATGTATCGACTGAATGTCACACCATCAAAGTATTTCAAGCACCAAAGACCTTCGTAAGTAATAGTACAGGAGACCTTGTATAAAGGTACAGTATGTTACTGAGTGAAGGCCTCAGAGTTATTAGGGATGGCACCAGCTTTAGGGCTAGACCTGCTCTGATTACCTTCCTATCTATCTCAAGGTTAATGGCTTATAGATGTACAGCTTTTATCTACACAGATATTTAAAGGCAACCTGAGTCTCACTTTTGCGCTGTTCCATAATGCTGTGTGTGTGTGTGTGTGTGTGTGTTGTTTATATAGATTGAGAAGTGCCCCGTCAGCTAATATGAAATCATTAGTTACACTAATTGGTTCCTCACTGTTGGGGTATCTCAATCCCTCATAGCTCTCTTCTCCTTTTTTTTTCTTCGATGCATCTCATCTCCCTCTCTTCATGTCCTCCTATATTCTTCCAACCACTTGTGATTTTACATTTTCTCTCTGTCATCCTTCTTTCATCCATCTTCCACCCTCTCTCTTTCTCTCTCTCTCTCTCCCTCTCTCTCTCTCTCTCTCTCTCTCTCTCTCTCTCTCTCATTTTTCTTCCCATTTTCCTCTGTATTGTTGCACTCAGCTATTTTCGACACACATTTTCACCTCTTCTCTCTTCATTTCTAAAAAATAGTAGGTGAATAGTGGAGAGTCAACCCTCTGCTGAGATTACCGTCCTGCCCTGGGGTGTCTGAGTATATGTGAGACAGAGAAAAGCAAGAGAGCAGAGTTCCGTTAAACTTTGAAGAGTAAATAAATGCAGGTGACGTAGTAAATAGAAAACACCATTTTGTAATGATTCCCATTTGAAATGTAGCATGTATCCATCTGAGGACGAGAGAAGTAGGCTGAAGGAATGCAAGAAGAAGTGAGGACTCGGAGGGATGGAGGCCTTCCCTCTTCTCTTTCATTTAGTTCTCCGTCCTGCTCTAGAAAAGTTTCTCATTCTCGTTGACAGTTGTTTCAATTTCAAAAAAATACTTTGCTGTAATTTAAGTTAGCTCTCTTTGCTCTGTGGAGCGGATGTACTGCATCAGACTCTGTTTCTGTCGGATTTGTCCTACGGAAGCCATGGGATCACACTGACCACCCGCCCCCCTGACTTCCTGTGTATCTAAGCAGTTACTGCATTAAAGGCCTTAAGTTAAACCAACAATTACACTCATTAAACAGTTTGTAGATTTGCCTGCAGATTCTCATTCTGTCTACAAAAGGTTTCATTATAATATCCCAAACATCAAGGTATCATCTTGAAATGTCTTGTTTTGTCGGTCCAACAGTCCAAAGATTCTGAGATTTAATCTACTCTCAGGTATAATGGATATACATATGTAGTGTACAACACTGCAGACCTGAATCAACCCCAGAAAAAGGCCTTCAAACAACCAAATGCATGGGATTTAATCCAATAAGGATACAAAGTCAGAACACCTAGGACCCCAGTAAATAAAATTAAAATTAAGTTGGTGATATGGCCATACATCCTCAAATGTGTCCTTATTCTCATAAAGTCAGGGTGAGTTTACGTAGTTCTTTGTGCTTTCTTTTGGGAATAAAGTTTTGTCTCTGTATATTGCATCCATACAAAAACCCAGCCTGCAACCCAGTCGTGCATTAAAGTCAAACACTGCACAAATGACCATTGATATAACTTTACTTGTTTTGCACAGATAAACGAAAGAAGTGGATTAAATCAAATGTTTTTTTCTTGATACCTGATGTTTTATCTTAATTTAAGCTGCATGTTTTTTTTCTTTAAGATTATGTCTTGTCTTGTAAATTCTAAGATAAAGCCACTTGTTTATTGAAAATTGACCAAAAGGATCAAATAGCATTTTATAGTTTGTTGATATTTACTTGATTGATGAAAAACACAAATATGATATCGTTCTAAATCAGCTGCTGTAAATGTTGGCTTTGTTTGCAGTGTGTTTCTTTTTCTTTGTGTCTTCCTTTCCCTCTTTGTCTTCCCCACACTCCTACTGATTCTCTTGCTTTTCTCGTCACCTGTCTTGCCCTCTGCCTGATTCACTCCAACTCTGCCTCTTCATCAAAAGATTCCCATTCTAAATAGACATTACCACTCTGTCTGTGTATATCTTTCTTGATGATAATCCCAGTCAACCACAGAATATAGTCACATCCCCTGCAGCAGTTGCTCTCTCTTTCTCAGTACTGCACAACCCCAGTTTCTTTTCTTCTTTTGTAACTTTCTTGCTGTCTTTATTTCTATGTATTATCTTTGGCAAGACACATATCCATGTGAGCTCAGTTCCCTACAGCCATAATATCAACTCCTATGTATCTATTTCATGTTTTATTTATAATTGTATTGTTTTGTTGTGTTGCTTTTGTTCTTTATCATTGTTCTTCCTTATGCTTTCATTTTTTCTAAATCATCTTTGTTTCATGTTTGCAGATCTTTCTAGATGCCAACACCATCAGACTGGGCAACATCCCCCTTGGCAGTGCTGTGGACCCCCTGGAGGGGGCGCCTGCAGGTACCACCTACACTAAACAGACTGTCTACGAGCTGTGCGCCTGCGCCAATGGAAAGCTCTACCTGTCCCCAGCTGAGAAAGGCTCTACCTGCCAAACCACTAGTAACTTTTGTCTCTGGAGCTGAAAGTACGAAGCTGAAAGACACCGAGGACATATGGACTATTAAAAGTTTGAAGCTAATGCTAGCCAACAGACTGAATCATCATGAATTATGGCCTGGTGGGATACTAATGCCACCTAACAGGCCGAATCAACATGGATTGTAGCATGGTGAGGAGTTCATGTCCGTTAACCAACCAAATAATGTGGCTTACGGCTTGGGCGGGAAGCTACTGCCTGCTAACAGACCAAATCAACATGGACTGTAGCTTGCTGTGATGCTAATGCCAGCCAAAGGACTGAATCAACATGGACAAGAGCGGTGAGATGCCACCTCACCGACAAAATTAATATGGATTGGTCAGTAGCTATTGCTAGTCAAGATGATGGATAACTCGGCAGGAGGAAAAGCCAGCGAGATTAGCTCATGGGTTTGATGCGAAGACCACTCATGGTCATGGATGGACAGTCCCTCCAGGGCCCTCAGTGGCTGTTTCTGCCATTGTTGATTTTCTGAAAGTCACAAGGATTACATTTGGGGGTTGCTTGAGAACAGCAAACTCTTACAAACGAAGTAGGTTCTGTGTTCACTGTTTGACCAAAATGTTCGGGAAAACATACTCCTGCTTTTGTTAGGATATGGTGATGGACTACAAACTTGCCAGCACGGACTGAACAAGGACTCTGGGTTAGTAGTTCTGGTTACCAGTTGGCTAACAGACATCAGTGAGTACTTTGGTTTAGCTCTACAGGTAACTTACAATTAAATCAGACGATGGTTCAGTCTTGTGGGAAGCTATGGCTAGCTAACGGACCAATCTATACCAGAAAGGCCTTCCCCCTCCTTCCCTTCTAGTCTTAAACCCAAATGTTGAAGTTTAACCTTTCCACATTAATCTGCACCGAGTAGTGACTATGTTCTCCAAACCTAATTTCCATTGGACAATTAATGCAAATAATTGTGCTTCAGCCTTGCATTCACCAGCTTTCTCCCCATAAATTTCCTGATTTTCACAATTTTTATTTATTTTAGATTTAATATTTTACTTGTTACTTATCTTCTTTCTTCCCTTCAGTGTCTCTGTAATATTTGATCCTTAAATATTTTGCTGCTGTTCGCTGTTTATTTTCTCTGTGCTCTGTCTAATTTTCTTTTATTGTTTTTATGCACCTACTTACACTGGGCTGACAGAGAAAATGTTGTTCTGCCTCTATTATCTTTCCTCCACCAGCCTGGTTAAGACAAATGAAATACATACTGTCGGATTCCTTCCACTGGTCTAGTTAAAACATGTATTCACAAATAATGACAGCTGTATCAGATGCCGTTTTTTCCCTCCCACATTGTCTGTTCCCAAAAATGTTGAGTTCCCCAGTATAGAAGCAACGAGAATAATAAAGAGAAGAGGAAAGTTAGTTCAGTCTTTAAATTAAGCCTCAGGTGGGTGCTAAGGCTGACAGCCCATGTTATGGGGTGGAACCCAACATGTAGATAGGCAGAGTCAGTCAGCTGATGGCCATGACTATTTTGGTATTGTTATGGAGTATTTTACATCTCCATCCTAAGTTCCTTATCCGTCACACTTTCCCACTCCTTTTGCATGACTTTTCTGCTCTTCTTGCTCTTTCCTCTTAGTCATGTATTTTCTGTCATTGAGATATGTTTCTGCTCTTTGCTTTCACCTTAATTACCCCATGTCACTTCATTTTCTGTTTTGTTAAATGTCTTAATTTTGTCATATGTTTACTCTCTTATACATACCATGACATATCTTGATGTTGTTTCCATCTCCATTAGCCATCACAAACTCTAATATCAGGAAGATTGCCCCTCCAGTCTTACCCAATGCCCCCTTTCAAAGGTTAAGCAACGTAAGACAAGAAAAGTCAAGGAGGTTCAAGGAGGTTTTTGTGTATATATCCATTCATCTCTTTTCTACTGCTTATGTTGGGTTGAGTCACATGACAGCAAGTTAAGAAAGTTAGTCCAGACATCTCTTATCCTAGCAATGTTTCCCGCTCTTCCTGGGTGATCCATTGTGTTCCCACACCAAATGAGATATATAGTCTCCTCAGCCTATTCTGGGTCTGAGTTCCTTACCCTTTGGTTCAACCCAAGCTATATTAAGGGGGAAACTAATTTGATCCACTCATATTGGTGATCTGATTTGGGCACAACCAAAAACCGTCACCATGGTGGTTGTCCATGAACTTCACAAACAGGATCAGTGACAAGGGGCAACCCTGGCAGAAGCTAGCACTATTATGAAATGTGCTTGACTTCGTTCCAACAATAGAGACAAAGCTCTCATTGTATTTATTTTAGAATCAGATGAGTGACATAGTGCCCCTCACAGGACCCCCCCCCCCCCAGGGACACGGTTGTTAAGTCTTATCAAAAGTACACTTGGTGGGCAACCTCACATGACCCCTCCAGTAATCTTACAAGGGTGAAGAGTTGGTCCACTGTCCCATTGTTGGATTTTGCAATACTCCTCAATATGAGGTTCAACAATCCAGAGCAATGTGTTACCACAATAATCTAATCTGTGTGATAATGAAAAGACGCGTCAGAAAAGACACTCCAGCTATGAGCATAATTTAACATCAAAACTCATCCAAACCTGAAGCCCCAATGAGCCTCTTGATTTTCTCAGAGATCCCTACCAGATTTATGAGTACGGCTTCCCTCAATCCTCCAAACTTTGCCTCCTTCGCACAGCCCTCTCCTGGCCAAACTGAGCTTCCCACACTCCGGTTTTCGCAACCTTTGAGCTGGAGGCCTCCAAACCATTCAGCAGCCACCTGCTGCTTCAGTAGATTCCCAGACCCATCATTTCCAATAGGCTTCCTTCTGTCCTTCCTTCGTTCCTTCCATAACTACCATGACAACCCCCTACAACCTACTGTTTGCCACTCTCTGCTGCCATTTCCACAATGGAGGCTTTGAACTCAGATTGCATGCCCCAGCCTCTTCTTAGATGCATGAAAGGTTCTTCCAGAGGTGGGAGTTGAGGACCTCAGCCAGGTGTTCCCAGGTCTGTCCAACAGCCTCCCCCACCATCCAATCCAGTTCTCCCCCACGTACAAAACAAGACATACAAAAATCTAATAATTCCAGGTTGATCATCAGTCCTAGCCCTATGGTGTCCTGGTATCAGATCAGAACACTCAAATGTACTGTTTGTTATGGCCAATGCATCCGAAGCACGTAAGTCCATCAGTTAGTTTCCACTCAGGTTCCGATAAGACAGACCGTTCCTCTCAATCATCTGTTCATAGTTGCCCACATAAGCGATGAAGTCTGCATATGTCAAACTGCTGTTAGGTGCATAAGCACAAGCAACAGTCAGAGCCTTGCTCTCATCGACAGGTAACCCCCTCCTACCCCACACCACCACCACCAGCACCACACGCAGCTCCCTGGATCATTGGGACACACAAACCTCTCCACTATATTAAGGTGGTGGTCTTAAACGGTCTGAATGTTCTCAAGCTGGCTAACCTAGCACCCAACCTCTGCAATGGCTGAAAAAAGCAAATTTGTGTGTCAGAAATCCCCCTGGTAGAAGATATGGATGGATGTGGTTGTATGTGTATGGACTCAGCTGAATTAAGGCCCTGAGGCTTACTTTCATTTCTAAAAAGAAGCGATACACAGGTGCCTTTGCTGCTGTTGGTAAAAGCACATCACAGTCTGAACGTTCACACTCCCAAGTGTCTGGACAAACTATCTATTTATCAATCTACCTATCTATTTAGTTTCCTGTCTTTCCCCTCCCCTGTTCTCCTGGTTTTGTAGAGTTCTCAGTATATCCAGCTGAAAAAAGAACAATTCAATCCTGGTTTAAAGTTTAATTTTCTGATGTGTTCCCTATGGTTTTATTCTTGATAATAAAAAAAGCACAAATTATGCCATGTATATAACAATACCAATAAAATACAAAATAAAATAATATTGTTTTTCAAGAGAATCTCTGGAGTTTTCTGTTCTGTAAAAAAACTTGAAATGCCCCTGACAGCTCCACAGTATTCCACATGGTTCTTTTTTTGTCCATTTTAACAGTTTGCTTTACAGGTGAACAGGTAATAATTCACGGAACATACATTCTGATCTGTCTTCTCATAAACATTCTTATGATCTCTGAGCTTTTAAGATGCTACTGATCCTCCTTCTCAAAGTCATCAAACCTGAAACTACAATGGCATCCGACCAAATAGAAGAGCTGGTCTGAGTTACTTTAGTTAAGATAAGTCTCTTAGTGTTGTAATTGTATGTGTAAATTCCACTTTTACTTATTATTGAAGTCCTGAAGTTCCTCCCCGCCTTTTATCACCCCTCTACCATTTGATATCCTTTATCTCCCACAAACAGCAGAATCACATTAGTATTCTGTATTGTATTGTTGGTGTTTAGAAGCTGGATAATCCATATGTTTGAATCACATTGTTTATGTCTCTGATGTCCTCACTCTTCTGTAACATGGATTCCTCTGAACACACACAACTAAACCAAATCCATATCAGAATGCTGCGCAGAGCAAACTAAGGCCTGCACTTTATTTTACTGTCAAATGTGTCCATTGAACCAAAGGCCTGTTGACAGTAATGGAGTAACTATAAAAGTGAGGTGTATTTCCCTGTGCTCAACACCTATAGTGCTCCATCTTATTTTTCAGTTGCCCGTTTCTGTTCGCTTTATCAATTCCCAGCAGCCCTTGAAAAGTTTACCGCACTGCCTCTGTGCTTCTACCCTTACAGACAAATTGCTTGGAATCATGTCATTGCATACCTGATATCTTAGGTAGCTTTGTTGGATAATGAAGATATAATTGTTCATGAAGACGTGAAAACTCAGGGTCCTAAACCCCTTTGAGCTTTAGCAGCAGGATAGTTTGAGGTGAGAGTGTTACTAGTGAGACATGAGTACCTCTTCCTTACTATAGTCTCATTGCCGTCCTGTAGTTATATTAATGTTGGTTCATGTTATTTATTTCCAGACAATGTTGTGATAAACAGTTGTCTTGGATGATCCAGAATAACACGGAGCTCAGCAACCAAAGCTTCTTTAATTTTCATTTCATTGCTCTGGAGGCAGGCAATAGAACTATAGGAAAATAATGATCCATAATTATGATAATCATCATTATAATAATTTAACTTACTCACACTGGCTGTTAGAGGTTTTAACCCTATAATATGGGGAAATGAAATTGAAACATTTCTATCTAGAGAAAATTCATGAATTTATTTTTAACTGAAACTGAAAAAGGTGGCGATTTTAAGGAAAGACGACAACAATTAGTTGAAACCTCCACAAATCTCTATTCTCTTTTGACTGATATATCGTGGAGGAGTCACCAGCATCATCTGCACATTGACACGTTGTCAGAGGAATCCAGCAACATGATCAAAATGCTGTGTGCTCTGAGCACCTCCCTGAGAATAATCCCAGAGACTGAGACAGCTCGTCAAGTGATGGAGAAGGACATGTCAGAGGAGGAAGATTGTGGAAATCAATTCTGAGCATGAAAGTAAATTGGAAGAAGACGGCACCGACTCAGCGCTACAACAATGAAGAGCATCACAACCAGAGCAATGGGGGAAATATATTATGAAAAATATGACCCGGACTAGTCAGAGTGAATGGCCTTCATCCAAGATAAACAAGAGGGTAAACACAATATTTTGTAACTTAAATGAACAAACAATTCTTGATGATCTGCAGAACGCCACATGACATGTGTAAAGCATGCAACAATGGTTCAAACAGGGTAAATGACATATTTCTGTTTGGAGAAAACCATCAGAAATATTTTCATATGTAGTAGAGCAAAACTTCAACTCACATAGGGCACAGAAATGTCTTTTTGTGGTTCTTTATTCTGAACAGTGAAATTGCCGATCAGTTGAAATACAAAGTAAATATTAAAAGCTGCGGTGTCTGCAGAGTGAAAATAAACTCTCTCCTCAATGTTGTCACCTTCACAGAGCTCTCTAGTTTTCTATAGAGTGAATCATCTCTTTTACAACACGCAGTAGAAAAGCTGCAAATCTCATAGACTTTGCCAGTGAATACTCAAACCAAAGAATGCATCTATTGTAAGGTATTAAGAAAGCAAACGTAGAGGTTAAACAAGAAAGTGCAGACATAAGTGTTGTGCTTCTTCCTGATAAAAAGCAGAGAGAGAACATATTTGCATTTTGAATTCTCACATTCACGGGTCTTTTAGAAAATGTTACGGTTTTCTCACAGACCAAGCTCTTGAAAATCTCCTGCATTCATAAATTGCTGGCTGCTTTATGCTGTTACTGAAAATCATTTGCAACCATAAGAGTGTTGCAATAATGAGAGCTGTAGCTTCATTCTCTTCCGGCTACTCATTCTTAAAACATAATCAAGGATGATGTGACCCACCACATTTCAGGAGATTTCAGATTTGAAGAGAAAAAACAACAAGCAAGTACAATCAGAACTTTAACTTTAGAGAGCATGGAGATGGAGAATAAAGATAAAAAGAAAAATGTGTTTTGCGTTGGTGTTCACAATTAGGTTTGTAGAAATGAACTTTTCTGAGAATATTTTACCTGTGAAAATGCTGGTGTCATTGGTTAAAGGTGGATCTGGTGTGATTATCAGTGGACGACATCTTTAGCCTGCAGAAGACCATCAGGTATCAGCTCTGACCAGTTATAATGAAAACAATAAGAGTGTAAAGTTGTTATGTTATTGATTATTAATGATAGCAGTCACAATTCATATAATAATACATTTATAATACGTTTTATTATTGTTGTAAAATTTCTATAATAATAATAATTATATTGACATTGCTATTAATATGAATAATAATAGTTGTTATCCTACAGCTCTGGAGTCAGAGACACCTGAAAAGAGAGAGAGAAAGAGAGAGAGAGACTATGGGAGGAAAAAGACACATAGTTAGTGACATGTAGTAAAATAAATAAATAAATGAATGTGGGGGCAGAGAGACAGAGAGAAGAGGAGAAGTGCTCAGTGCATGATGGGAGTTCCCCGAGCTGTCTAGGCCTAAAGGGACATAACTAAGGGATGTTTCAGGACTCACCTGCAGTGATATAACCCAAATAGGGTTAGCCTAAAAATTTGAGGTCTGTTCCTTTGGTGAAGTGTGGCCTGGAAACGAGTCGAATTCCCGACCCGAATTATTGTCCTACTCCGCCCCTGACGGGTAGTAACATTTTTGGGGAGGTGCAGGAGCAGTGAAGAGAGGAAGAAACCACAGGATGAACAGCAGAAAGGCAAACACAATGAAACATGTACAGTGATCTGGAAATAGAGTTTGAATCCAGGTGAGCAAACGAGGGAAATGAGAGAAGGAGAAAGAGGTGTGTAGGTGTAGGAGGAGAAGATCCAGTGATTGTGAAAGGGAAACAGGAGAAAGTCCAGTGAGTATGTGAACGCTACAAAGACCGAAGGAGAGTGGCCGACGTAAACAGGGATCATGACAGTTTGTAATGCTTATCAAATCATGGTGTTAATACTTGTGTTAAATACTGTCTGTGTTTTCTTGGCAGTGGCATTTCTACTATGTAAAGCAATTTTTCTGACCATGTCCACCACCTCTGTGAAAACTGAGGCCTTTAAACTTGTTATAGCTGCCGTATCATCGTAGTAGAGAGCTCCCGTCTTGTCGGCAGGTCGACGAGGTGTCATGAGGCAGCATGAGATCAGTCACCTGAAGAAAATAGTGAATCTAAGGTAAATCATTTATTTACAGAGTTGTGCGCTCCCCTGGACATTGGGACATTGGCAGCCATTAATACAATTAGAATTATATGATGAGTTGAATTGGAGAAACTGACTTAATAACATAATTCTGAGGTGTGATTTTATATTGATTTATAACTGCTTCAAAATAATGATATATGGTACATTGGTGAAAACCTTGATGTGAATGACAGCAGACCAATTCATCATGACTCCTACGACAGGTCTGGACCACTCGTGCGTACCTGTTAGCTATAAACTCAAAATACAAGAAAATGTGTGAATGCAGCAACTTCTCAAATCTGTTCGTTGGGTTCTTGCATGAAGCCCCACACATTTACACATACTTTACAGTGACAGTTACACAATGACAGTTCAGGAATAGGCACAGGTAGAGAAACACACACACTGATTGGCTCTTGAACACAAATAGTCCACTTGTTGCTGCCTTGTCTTCTTTGACTTCACCCGGTCACTCAGCTTCATCAGAAATGAACTCCACTAATG
This sequence comes from Hippoglossus hippoglossus, assembly GCF_009819705.1. Classification (NCBI taxonomy): domain Eukaryota; kingdom Metazoa; phylum Chordata; class Actinopteri; order Pleuronectiformes; family Pleuronectidae; genus Hippoglossus; species Hippoglossus hippoglossus. The sequence goes on along the minus strand of NC_047151.1, from coordinate 11,512,920 downwards.
ATAAATAGACGTATTATAACTTTACTTGAATGACGGTGTGACATTAGTTGACTCATGAAGTCGCAGTGTCAAGTGGCAGCATTCACTGAGCCTCCCAGACAAAACTATGACACTATGTACACACACACACACACACACAGCAGAGGCACCGTCAGTGTGTGATGAGAGTGTGCATGTGAATGACGAGCACTGTCAAAGCCAGGGGAAGATGGAGATAATATTCTCTCATTTCCTCCATGCTATTTGAGACACACGCTAGAGGAGAGGAGAATGCTTCAGTTAATCACTGCACATCAGAGGAGAAAGGAGAAGAGGCTGAAGGATGGTGCAGAGGTGGAGGCCAGATAAGGTCTTCTATTTCCGTGACTGGCCGACACACGTGTGGCCATTTTATAACCATGCAGAGGCACAATAGTGAGCTGTGTTAATTTGGGAGGACTGAATTATCGGTTTGTGTGGAGAGAGCCCTGCGTCAGCGAGAATGTACCAAGGTGTTGTTGGAAATGCAAAGAAGAAAGGTGATACATTATGGCTCCTCACATATTCTGCTACTGTTCCTTTACAACATTTCTGTAGTTTTCAAAAGTGTGCGCAACATGTTCTGAGTGTGTGACGACATGCCTCAATACCTCTGCTACAGTTACGCTTAATTTTTTGGTTCCGTTAAGTTTGATCTCTGATGATAGTAAACGTGTAAAAGTGCTGCAATCATAGAAAAAAAAAAGATTATCTGTTGATGAATGCACAAACTGACAACCTTGTAGAATAATGCTGTTTATCCAACTGGATCACTGATTTTATACGTTGTTTAATCATCCAGAGAAAATGGTGGAAATGTGAAATTTTAGTTTTGAGAAATAAAATGTGGTCTTTGTGCCTCCAGAGTGAAGTATAGTGATCCTGAGGGAGTTCAGTGATGTGGATAAGTAATTAAAGTTAAAAATGATCTCTATGATCTAGTGGTGCATCCTCGGGAGGTTGCAGTGTGTGTGTGTGTGTGTGTGTGTGTGTGTGTGTGTGTGTGGATGTGCAGTCTGGACACAAACTGTGTGGGATGTCTGTTTGCAGCCACTTCCCGAGAAAATAAAGAAAACAGTGGAGCGTGCTGTGCCTGGAGGAAGTCAGTGGGCAGAGCATGAGTCAGGGAAGTCGTTCTCCCTGTTTCTTCCTTCTGAGTGTCAGTATGTCATCACATCAGCACGGTAACCAAAAATAAAACCCAAGTGCAGTAGGCAGTGTGTTAATAATATGGTAACGCCCTCTATGAGGTTTTCCAAGTATCTCAGGTCCAATGTCTTAAACCGAAAAGACAAGTGTTGAGTTGTCGAGCAGCACAGAAAAGATGTGGATGTGAGTCAAGTATATTTCAAGTCAAGTCAAAGTTATTTACCTGGAACTGAACAGACAAAAGATCTCGTGCCTCCTCCCAGACAGACACGCATGCACTAGATTAGATACTGATATAAAGGTTTATAAAATGCTAAAAAGTTTTTTTCAGTAAGTATTACACTCATCTAAATTCCATTCAAATCATATATAAATGCTATGTGAAACTACATTACAGGGTCGAATTAATGAAAATGCAGAGATGGCGGGTCTCAACATCTATATCAGTTCTTTCTGCATGTGTGGCACTGCTCTTTCAACATATTTGTTTTATTTTTCATTTTTGCGTCTTCAGGGTTTTAAAACGTCAACACACCCTCTGGTTTCCTGCTGTTTTCTCATATTGGCTCATTCTGACATTCTCCAGAGTTTCTGCCAGGGGGATGACAGGAGGATCTCCGTAAAAAGTCCAGAGTCTCCAGAACACAACATGGTGATAGAGCTCATTCTTCAGAGGAAGATTTGCATCAATAAGAGTCTTAACAGCCTCTTTTATATACAAATGCAATTGTCAATCAATTACTCATCAATTATTAAGCTGGATTTCCTGAAGACATTTCTACATTTGTTTCTACAGACTTGACCACCAAGACAGACACAGTCTTAGATGCAGTGAGGTGAGATTCTCATGTAAAGAGTTGGAAAGACAACAAATGAAGGACATTTTGTAGGAATTTTCTGAAAAGCATCTCAGACTTTTTACCCAATGTGTGGGTCATCTCATAGAGACTAGAATATCATTGTACTTCCTCACTTGTTATTACCGTTTTGCTGCTGTTGTTTCCCAAGTTGTGTGGCCTTCATGATTTCATCTTGCACAAATCCAGTGTCTTTTAAACTCAGATTTATTCTTATTGTGCCGTTCATGTTCTCCCAGAGTGCAGATTCTGTTCGAGTCTATCCAGCACCACAGTTTTATTTTAGTTTTTCTCTCTTTTCAAATTCCAAATCACATATGTTTTTTATGAACTATTAAGTTATTTGCTCTTAATTTTCATTCTGATATCTATGAACTCAACAGTTTTTAACCTTAACCCTAACCCTTGTCATATCTTACTGTTTTGTGTGAAATGCTTTGATTTGTATGAGGTGTGTTTCAATTTTGGTTTGTAGATTTTCATAAAAAATTATCTTGTTTGTAAATAATGTTTGCTGCTCGTCTATTATTGTCATGTTGCCTTCTCTATCTTTATGAGTTCTGATCTTGTAGTGGCGGGAGAAGGAGGATGTTTTCCTGACTGAACCTGCAGTGGACAGAGGAAATCCACTGGTCTGATGTTATATCAGATAAACCTGAGCTACTGTCAAAACCTTATTTTTCATATCGGAGGACATTATGAAGAAGGGGACAGATCAAAATCTTTGATATTTCTCCCACAGACAGTGAGAGTGTAAAAGCAGTGACCATCAGGGCAGAACCAACAGTTCACATAGCACACAGTATTTATAACTACTGAAAAAACTAAAGTAAGTGTTTAACAGTTCAGTATAAAAAAAGTGAATTAATTTCTGATCAAAACATAAAACCATTCTCAGGGAGTGACATGGATGATTGTAGTTAATCATCATGTTTCAGTGTGGGGAGTGTGAGATTACCTATAAAACCTATGTAGACACACCAACATCAGACGGTGAGTTCAAACAAAGTGAACACTCATCATCACAGTTTTCTATTCGCTGTGAGCATCAAAGGTGCAGCTTGCTGTTACCAGCAGTACATGCCACTGTAGTGTGGGCTCAGAGACAGACTCAGTCTAACCCAGTGTGAAGTTGCACATGTTTAAATTGGACTCAGTAGGTCTACATGTACATTTGGGCTCATTCGACAGACAGAAGACCAGGAGCATCTCTGTGGCTCCTGTGGGGAAAATGAGGCTCCAGGTTTGTTCAGTAGCAGCCTTCAGCCTCACTGTCGGTCACAATCACACCAACAAACTCCTGTAATCTCACCCTGTTCATGCTCCATTCATCTACCTGTGAAAACATTTCATCAAAATAGTGAGCACTAACAAAGTGTTATTTTATTTTTGGAGGGCCTACACGTCAACGTACTCTTAATAGGAAACAGTAGATTGTGTGGAATAACATTATCTTATTATCTTATTTCCATTACAGGACTTTTTTCAGATGACCACCTATGATGCCTCTCAGCAGTGCTGCTGCCATAAATTGTCCTTTATTTATACATAAAAACAAAGATGTATTCATAAAGACGTGTGACCAGTAGGTGGAGCGCGACAAAAATCGACTGAGAGTGCAGAGTTACTTAGACAACAATCTCCAAACAGGCTACTGTCTGACGACGCACTAGCCTCTGTGGTGCTTCCTTTGTACACAGTGGACACCTGGGTCCAAGTCGTACAGTTCTCCACACAAAACACAAACACATTTGTTGAATGAAACTTGATTTCTTCTGTAAATACGTCCGATCATCTCTTATCCCTCATTCCTTGTTGCAGGTGTGGGACATGAACACCAATTAGAAGATGAGGGACAAAGCATTGGAAGCCAGACGGCTGCTGTGTCACATTTCACAAATATTTATCACCCTGTGTATAATTAAAATAATTGTTGAAAATATTATTAATATTAATACTACTAATAATAATAATAATAATAATAAGTGCAGTTATATTTATGTTGATTGTATTTTTCTTTTCTCTGTGGATTAAGTAATTTTCCTCTTTCATCAGTATTGAAAATGAACTATATTTTATGAAGTTCCTTTGGAATATTTGGTGAAAAAATGTAATTCCAATAAATATTTTTAATGTGATTTAATGAAATCCACTGATCTTCTTATTCCCTCTCTGGGTAACCTGGATATACCCCAGCACACACGCGCACACACACACACACACACACACACACACACACAGGAGTCACCCTGGCAGCAGGGAATGCCCTCCAGTAGCTGCTCTTGTCAGAGCAGCTTGATGTGGTTGTTGTTGTTGGAGTCAGGGTTGTTGTAAACATCGGCCACCAGGGGAGGAGCACAGTAGCCTGGGGTATCTGCTCCGACGTCAATGACAGTCAGTGATGCTCTGCTGCAGAGCGAAAAGGATTAGCCAACTCTCTTTCTCTCTCTCTCTCTCACACACACACACACACACACACACACACACACACATACACATTCTCTCTTGAATTTAGCTGAAGATCTTGATATTAGGCTCTTAAATTTTACACTATATGCTCCACAGTGGGAAAGTTATGGCCTCCTAATAAATGTGCTGCTCCCCCTCAGGCTGCGTTTCAACTGTGGTTCTGTGTTTTTGTTTTGACATTTTTCTGCTTGATTACTTTGGAAGAGCGAGCTGAGGATTCAGACTGTGTGATGGAGGGAAGGGCCAACATAACTTGTGTCAGACGCCCCATAACGTGATCAAGAAGTTCTCTATACAAGTCCAACTTCAATTCATCACACAGATGTCACTGTTTATGAAGTGATCAAATAGGCACACGACAAATGTCCATTTTAACAAACTCTAAGAGTTTTTCCTCTTTGCCAGTGCTGTGCCTGCAGTATATTTCCTGCCATATCTCAATAAAAACACTGCACTTTGTTGTTCCAGTGTGTAATTGCATTTTTATAGTGAATTATAAAAATAAGTACTCCTCCTACTCCTGCCCTCCTCACAACGTATGAATTTCAATGTTTTGCTTCAAAAGAAAGAAAACACCTGTTTTATAGCCATAATCCTCTCATACCATCAGCTGAAACATAATAAGAAAACCTGATTTGAATAGAGCATAAAAAAGAAAACTGCATGTAAAACCTTGACATTTAACAAAAACTGAAATACAATTAGAAAAACATAGATTTGAAGATGCTTTCTGAGACTAGGTACTGACTTGGCTGACCTGACACCTTGCGTGAAGCTGCTCCAGTGTCGTAACAGTCTCTCCGCTCTGAGGACACTTTGTCTGCATAGAGGTCGACAACTTCCCGTTCCCTGAGGTCCGACTAGTTAATGAAACAACTTTTCAATCCCACATCAAACGCACCATTCATGTAAAAGCAACATGTCATTTTCTGTATGAACAAACATTTCCATTTTGAGCGAAAGGCATCAAAGTGGTCGAGAGCTGAACCAGGAAATAAACAGCAGGGAAGCACTGACATTTGAAATTAGCAAATATCTATTGAGTTAAAACATTTTTTTGATTTGATGTATTTCAAGCATTTTAAACAAAGAAAGTTTAAGCAGATTCATTTTCACCTCTGTCGCCTGATGATACCTTCACTCAGAACAATGTAAGCATATGTCCTGTTGAACTTTTAAATAGCGACAACTACTAACTGATTTTTAACAGTTTGCACATTTTCAAGTCCTCAGAGATTCCCAGCAAAGCTCCATCCAGCATCACCATTACATTTGTATAATATGAGCTCTGTCTCCCATTCACTTCCATTAAAATGATTGAGCAGATATTATACTCATTTATTACAGTGCAACCATTGGAAAAATGACATCATTATTACCTTAACAGAGACATAACTAACGTTAGGTGTGCAGGACCTTTAGGAAACAGAAGTGTCTACTGCCCTAAAGTGTGTGTGTGTGTGTGTGTGTGTGTGTGTGTGTGTGTGTGTGTGTGTGTGTGTGTGTGGTGTGACAGTCAGACCTCTGCACCAGATTTATGATAAAATCCTGGATGCACAGAGAAACCCAAGATCTCACACGTGTGCTTTGGTTATTGTGTGTGTGTGTGTGTGTGTGTGTGTGTGTGTGTGTTGTGGCATCACGAGAGGACGTGTGGTAGGGGGGCGGTATGTTCCTCTCGGGGAGGGGCTACCACACCACAAGATGGCTGCCGGGCAAACTACATCTCCCAGAATGCACTACTCGGAGAGGTGCAGATGCCTCAGCCCTCTGATTGAAGCTGGAGCTCAGGTGTGGGAGAGGGAGAGCACAAAGGAGTGGACACCCACACCAAGCAGCCGGCCTCGTACGTGGCACAGACTGAGCGCGGAGTCAGAAGAACTTTGATTTGGCAAACTGCCGTTAGGAGGATACCAGTTAGGAGCAACAGTATGGAGGATATGATTTGACTTTGAAGAACGCTTATGTTTTACTTCCCGAAAAGACTTTGTATTGGTGAATAAACCAGATTCTTTATTTTGAAAGCACTTCTGCCTGCTCTGTCCTGTTTTGACGCACTGCCCTACACCCTGCTTAATGAGTGAAACCTATCATGATACCACAGTGTGTGTGTGTTTGTTTGCTAGTTTTATGCAGACCTAATTCTACTGATTAGTCATCATTATCCTGATCCACACCAAACTTCACCAGATATTTACACTCTACACATGCTTGTTTTTTACAGACCTCTGCATAATCTTTTGGGAGTAATACACAAAAATGGCATAATTTTGCTAAAAGACAAACAAACAAAAATAAACTCCTTGTTGGAGCTAATGAGAGATGTTTACTGTAAATTTCCCACTGAGCCACAGCCGCACATGTAGTGAGAAACACCTTCGATTTAATGGTGGACAGGAAAGGTTCCTGCCTACGTTCATCACAAACGAATGGTCAATATAGTCGTACAGCACTTTCCATGGAACAGAGCTTTAGCCAGTTAAAAAACGTTTCCAGTCTCTGTTCCTAAATCACATTGACCAGATTAGGAACAAACCTCGAGTTCTAAAGGGCCTTAAGATAATTAGTTTCTACCCCCTGCCCTCGCCTCTGAAGTCAAACCTAACAATTACAATGTGGCCGCTCTGAGTTGCACTTTTGATATTAGCCAATTACAGCTACTTTCAAAGTCACATCAACCAATTACCTTCTCTTGACACCCCGGATCCTGCAGACCCATTAGCCAATTATACTTCTCACACAATAGGCTTCTCTGGCACACGCGAGCACATCCTGCAATTTGTGAATCGACATCATGAAAACACATCACTCCCTAATTCACTTTCTTACATTCAGTCCCTATTATTAGCAGCTATCAAAGCCCAAATGAGGCTCCCTCCAACCGCGGCTGAGGCCAAAGCTGCCTGCGTGCACCTTCTCACTCATGATAATATGGCACTTTACACTCACCTTCACTGGAGCAAGATAATGGTAACACAGAGATGGCTGCTCGGGGGGCTGCATGCGCTTTATAAGGTGTCAAGAGCAGTAGTGGAGAGAGTTTCAGAGTTTAAAGTTCCTCATGTCTGACTCATTGAACTGGAATAAAGTGTCTGATTTCATGAGCTGATTGAAATAAACTCTAGTCTTTAATTCAGATAACATACTGGTTGCATTAAAGCTGAGACTTGCATGAATGACACATGATAAATAGTGGTGCAGCGGTTAGGACTGTGGCCTCAGGGTTCTGGGTTCAAACCTGTGTTCAGGTATTTCTGTGGAGAATGTATGATCTCACTGTGTCTGCCGGGGCTTTCTCCAGGAACACGTGCAGCGTAGGTGAAATGATGACTCTAAATTGCCTGTAGGTGTGAATGTGAGAATGAGTGGTTGTTCATCTCTATATGTCATCCATGGGTGTGTACCCCCATGGATGGAAGGGTGGTTGGAATGGTAGATTTGATGATGACTTCTCTTGTTTTGTTGTATTTTGCAGAGGTTGTGTTGTTGTTTTTTGTATTTTATGTGGAATTCCTCCTCTGTCTGATTTTGAGTTAGTTAATTTAATTGGGCGGGGGGCAGAAACCGTCTCTATGGGGTTTGGGTATGTGTGACTGATCTAAATGGAGCGCATAGAAATGTGAAGGACTGCTACTCAGCTTCGTAATCCCAACACCAGGTTGACATTTAGTTCTTCTTGTGCATTCACACCAAACATGACCCAACTTTTTCACACAATGAGATTACATACAAAGTCAATGTAAAGACCCAAACAGACGAAACTTCTCATCTCTCCTGTCGGGCAATGCTCCTACTGCATGAGTTAACATATTTGAACTTGACCCAAAATATTGTGTGACGTGATGTTGCAAAAGCCAATCACAGTAGACCACTGGTCACATGCAGAGGGATTTTTAACCCTTCTAACCAATCAGAGAAGGCCAAAGTCAGATGTTGGAGCCAACAGCTCATGAATACACGTCTACACGTTCCACTCCGGAGGCGCAGAGGCATCAAGCTGCTATTAGCTGCTAAAACATCTTTATGTCTGACTCACAGTCTGACGAGCTCATCAGACAGCAGAACAGATGTCATTACACACGTCTGTGGGTATTTATGGAGCTCGCACGTATAATTTATCACACGTATCTGTAAAGCTTTGTTGCTGTGACATCTCAGACATCATAACTAGATGTCACAAAGAATATCTTCAATTAATTTATGCACTCATGTTGATTCAGAGGTTCACAGATAAGGAGAGTAATACAAAAAAACACTGTTAGGGAAGTAATGGCATTGTGTAAATGATGAACAGTACATGAGTATGAATTAGTTTTATTTTTTGAAGCAACGTGCCTTTTGTCTGAACTGAAAGTGTTGTGACATAACAACCACTGGTGATAGGGGCTCGCTCCGTCCACTCCACGCATCTGGTATTGCAGAACCTGCAGGAACGGTGCACCAACACAATAGATGGCGGTAATGCACCTTAACGTTGGATGCCACCTGCCAATCAACCAAACAAAGAAGAATAAGAAGTGATATACATGCGTTTTATTTTATCTCTATCAGAAGAAAACCTTTCTTACATGTAAGTGGTTCCATCTTCCAGTTCATGTGTGTGTGTTGTTGGAGCCCCGTTTGAATTATATCCAAATTATTTATTGTTGATTTATATTTCTGTTTGTAAGCATGCACCCTCCTTCCTCCTCAGGTGATGCAGGAGGGCATTTGGCGAGCATGATGCATGACGGGAAAGGCGAAGTGACAAAGAAAAGCCGCCATTGACCTCTTCCTGAGCCTTGTTGTCACCATCATCCTCAATCCCCATGACAATAGACTATTGAGTTTCGTTTTTCTTACTGTGTTTAATTGCAATAAAATACAAACAATGACCCTGACAACTTTTTTAATTAAATTTCTAGATGCCAGGCGAGTCTCACAGCCTGAGGTGAAACAACACGTTATTGGGAAAACAAGGGTGACGAGAAAAAAAAACGTTCTCAAAATGTTTTGCCGCTACGCTGTTATTGTCATGATTCTGCCTTTGTGAACATTTGAGAAACTTTTTGTGTTTGGACTTTGGATTTATTTGAAGGAATCCCAATCCCCTTGGGTTTGGACCTTGTTAGTATTTTTGTATTTGTCTTTGTCTGGACATTGAATTCTCTTTTTCCTCTTATTTTGAAACCTCTGTCCTTGTGTGTCTCTCTTGCTTCACTTCTTGTCTTTGTCTGTTTTGCCTCTTCGGTTTATTACTTACTTGCCCCACTTGTATTAGTTGCACCTATGTCTTCTTAACCTTGACTAGAAAGTCTCTATGTTTCCCTCTGTCAGTTTGTCTGTTCTTGTCTGTGTCTTATCAGTCACCCAGTGTTCTAGCATTTTCCAGTTTTTTTCCCCTTGTGTTCATTGTGTTTACATCCTTTGAACTTTCTTTCTGTCTTGAGTGTTGGACACTGCTTTTCAGACGCCTGATCTTTTTTCACCATACCCATGAATCCTAATAAATGCTGTTTGTATGAATCCATCCTCGTCTGTGATCTACATTTGGGTCCTTACCCATTCCTGGACGTGACAGAAGGACAACGACTCACAGAGAAACTGCTACTCATGGGAAGAAAAATATCAAAGAAAGAAAACTCTGTCTAAAACTTGCAAACGTAAATAAATAAAATAATTGAATTTACTTATTGGAGACTCTAGAATCTATTGCTGGAACGTGATTGAAAACATTCAAATGATCCTATTAAATTTAAATGAAGGTTTGTGAGATGTAACTGTGAGAAAAAGTGTGTGAAGAGCTGATGTTATCGGTGCGCTGCTGACACTATGGATACTTTGATCAATAAACCGTACAAAACTCGTGGAGCTGTCGTTAAATTTGAATGACCCAGACTTTACTTTTTTAGGTTCTTGTGATGTTTGAATGACCGTAGACTTTGGATTTCAATGGTTTGGACATTGATGTATAGTTTTTTGTTTAGACGTTGAACGTGGTTTTATTTTGAAACTACTTGTCCCTCTGTGTCTTTTCCTTGCTTTACCTCCTGTTCTGGATTTCCCTCCTCTGTGATTGTCTGCTCCGTCCTTATGTGTGTCACTTGTGGCCATTTCTCCTCCCTCATCTGTGCTCCTCAGTCTTCTTTGTCCATTCTGTTTATTCATCTACCAGAAACCCTTGTGTTTCCTGTCCATGTTCCTCAGTTTTCACATTTTGTGGCCTCAGTTTCGAGTTTGGTTACCATCTGGAGTTTGGATATTTCTTTGTGACTGCCCAGTGCCTAACTTCAAACACGGCCTGTGAGTCAAACATATTCGTCCCTGCATCGCATTTTAAGTCCAACATCTACATTTTGGGTCCAGTAAACTCTGAAACATAACATGTACCTTGACAACAAGTTACCCAACTTTGACAAAAACCCTCCTCATGATTAATTAGTATTGTATAGTAAATATTATATTTTTTAAAGTTGTATCCATGCAATTAATATTAGTTCATTACAGCATTGCGACTAGATTGTGGCTTCTGTACTCAACAGCACTTATACGTATATAATAAATAAATAATACATACTTATGTGAAACACATAACTCCATTTTTGCATGAATGCTTGAAACAGTGATCTGTCTGGATTTATGTTACAAACCGTCTTTTCTCATAAAGTGTTACAAATAAAGGCCTTTTGCTGATTTGCTCTGTTCCACATGGTATCTAGTGCACATCTGTCCATTCCGGGAGAGGAAACTCTCACTTATTCCTCCTTGGACAGATTGCGAAGCCCTGTGAGGTAAATTGTGATTTATGAATATGCGCCCTATTTGATTTAATGATTAGTTGCTTTGCTCCATGCAAAACCAACAGGCTTTACATGTTTTCCTTTTTTCCAACATGAGCACACTTTGCATGCAGCTGATGTTTCTCAGTTGGAGGAAAAGAGAAAACAAAGGAAGAAGAAATGATGCAAAATCGGAGGATGCACACCATGATATCTTTTATTACTTTACTTTGATTCTTTGTAATTCCAATTTAGCCCGATACAACAGCTGACCCCATATGATGAAATGTCACACCAGTGGTGGAAAATTAAATATAATATCTCTGTCACTAAATTGCCGCATGGTGCTTTGCCCACATGGCTCACCCCAGGAGTCAATGAGTAAATGGGGATACTAACCCTCACATCTCCTCCTTTCATCATATAAAAGACAAAATGGCGATTAAGATTCCTTCCAGGGGCCTGGTGTTTTGTGGGAACTGAGAAGCTGTGTGCACAGTGTCAGAGCAGAGGAATAAGGGTGATATTAAAATGGTTTGTTGTTATTTAATTACTCACCTTCCTGAGGATTTGTTTGTGCCCGTGTTCATCAGTTTTAATGCAGTTATAATTGGCTCTGTAGCACTTGTAACTCAGTTACTAGCTACTGCAATTGAATACCAATTATCTGCGCATGTGTATGGAAGGGTAATGACTTTAAGGTATATCCTGTGGAGCGTGACTCAATTTTCCCGGCTATGTTCGAGGGTTTGCGATGCATTTCAAGTACATACTCTTGTGATTGAATGGCCATTTGTGTTTTCATCTTTGGTTCATTAGCAGTCATCTGGCTTATACTCAATACTATCGACCGGAGGCACACACAGAACATCCTCTGCGATGAAGACAAAAATGTTTGCCTCTTTCTAGGTGCATCTTTTGTCCTGTAAAGCATGGTGGAAGTCCTTGGCTCAAAAAGTTGGGATCAGATTCTTTATTTACATGTACTATTCCCACCAGAAACTATAGTTTTGCTTCTGCTGGGCTCTGCATCTTTGAAATTGCTAATTAATGGTTTTGTCTCTGAGGTGGACACAGTGTGACCTTTAAAAAAAATGGAAAGCATTAACTTAATATACATAACTAACTCCTACCTTAACACATTTAAAACCTAGTATTTAATATTTTAATGCCTTTAAAACTTTTCAAGGACTAAGAGTCAGTTTTAGATATTTTAGACTTTGTGTGACCCCCCGTAAACCCAGAATAACTCTGATGTGTCTTCGCTGAAAAGCAACATGGTGTTTGTTAAGTAAAGAAGTTGATGTGGAAGCTGAAATGTTCTTTCCAAGAAAATGATTATTCTTTGAAGAGAAGTCAGTGTACCTGCTTTGCAGAGACACGGCCACAGTGAAGGAAAAGGCCAATTTTGAACATCTTTACAGCTTCGAACATGCTGCTAAGCTCCTGGAGTTATAAAGACAAATGTGCTCTGAGGACGTTAATGCTCTTATGCTCTTAGTGCTGATTTTGAAATGCTTTGGTTCTGATGCATTCAACTCATTTTTGGGGGAGTAAAGGAGCATTGAATGTTTTAATTCTTGTACTTGTATTGCACATGAAACTGGTATGATCATTTCATTATTATATCATTACTTCCTTCAATGTTTGTTGGTTTGTTTGAATGCAAGATTATTGAAAAACTACCCAACAGATTACCTCAAAACCTGGTGGGAGGATACAGTCAGGGAAGAACTTCTATATATATTTATTTAAATTATTTAAATTTTTTGAGAATTATTAATGGATCTTGACGAGGAAAGTGTGTGCAATTTTGTTCAGATCCAAACAAAAATCCAGTTCTAGTAATTTAAATGTTGTTTCATACTGTTTTACAGTCCCCTTTTTACTGAGTGCCCTTGTAGTTTATGTAGTTATCTAACTTTGTAGGGAGGGAGGCCATTGAATCACTCATTGAAATGAAGGATTATAAAGTTAAACTTGACTTTTATTTGTTTGTGGGAAGAAAATGCGATAAAATGAATAAATAATATTGGAAATGTGAGGAGTAGAGAGCGGCTGTTTGAGGCGAGAGACGGCAGGAAGAAGAAAACAGGAATTCAAGCTGCGATAAAATGCTCTTACAGCAGCGGGGAGGGGAGAGAGATGATAATGGAAAGTGTTGCTTCACCAAGAACGCTCATTAACGTGTCCCCTCCTCCAACCCTGAGTGTTCGGCATTTTACGATGAAAGAAAACGATGGACGGAAAAGGGGAAGAAAAGGAGAAAGCCCTTCATTTAGTCCCCCATCCTGATCTCATGAGGAGGAGAAACTGGAAACAGAGACGTGGCTCTGGGGACCTTTAGGAAATTAAATACTGAATTCAATGTGCAGACCGACTCAATCACACCACGCTTTTGTAAAATGACTCGGGAATTGAATCCCTTGCCGCTTAGTCAGGGATGTTATTGCTCTTGTAGCTATTTCTCTTTAACTAGGCCCGTGCACAGGCACACACACACACACATACACGCGCCTTTATAGATAAACATGCTTTTGAAATGCTCATATACACACAAATAAGCACATGTATGTACTTAAATCTAAAGAAAGTATTAGCAGTATTTAAAATACAACTCCATCCAGGCTCCCCAGTGATCCTTTGAACCTGATCAAACAGTCAGCACCTTAACTGGAAGTGGTGAAGTGAATGCACCCGTAAGTGAATGACGTCATACCTGCTAATCTTTTGATTGTGAAATTTTGAGAGGATCATTTCTTTAACATGGAATACGAGAGCAGACGAAAACTGAGTGTGACCTTGGTGCAGCAACAGTTTATTGCTTTGGTGCAAACAAACTTTTTACAAATATGTTAAGATTTGGCTCTCATGCTCAGGCCACAGTGGCTGCAGTAGCGCTGTGGTTGTGCTGCGTGTCGCGGTTCTGTGGTTCACACTAGCAGCATTTCTGCTGTTTTATAATTATTGTATTTCCTTGGGTTATGTACAACACTAAATGCCAGGACACTATATTCAACAGTTACTTTGAAACTGTGCTGAAAGATCATTTTCACTGTCTATCTTGCTGTGAACCGTGCACGGCCCATGGAAAAAATAGGCAAGATCTCAGATCTCTAGCAGGACCTGAACCGCAGGCAGTGTGGACGCTCTAATCTGTTGACATGGGCACTGAAATTAAAAGCAAAGTCCTGTGGGTCTGTGGATTATTTCCCTTTCTGTCGGCCCTGGTTGTATATGTTGTCCTGGCTGTGTTCTCTGTTGCAGGGGGTTTGCCCGCCTCTGTGCTTCGGCTGCTATGCCCTGGTCTCCTGCTTTGTTTTGCCTGACTTCCTGGTTACTGGGAGACTCCGCCTACTCTTGATTGCTGACTCACTGCACCTGCAAGGACGGATATAAAAGCCAGGCTTCATTCGACCGATCTCTCTCTCTCTCGCTCCCTGGACAGCCAAGCTCCTTTGTTGGTAATTTTGCCCTCCACCATACTGTCACCACATCCCACATCTCCACTACACATTGATGACTGACCTGACATTTTGTTATTCGTTTGATTATATACAATTTATGTTGCTTTGATTCAAGCTATCCTTGTACATCTCCCTTAATTGTTGTGGCCTAAAGCGAGCTGGTCATAACAAAACTCTTCTCCTCTTGCCGCCAGTTCACCAACACAACCAAGTCTAATCTAATCAATTAACCATGACTCGCCAGATCATGTGGCAACGCTACAGCCATATATTTACGGTGATATTTAGATGCTTTGTTTGTTCACCTGTCTCCAAGTCGGTGATTCCTGTACCTCAACCCTCATCCACATCTTCAGAATGTTTTGGACCCAGGACAATTCCAATCCGACTGGACCTGTTCTCTCACGGAGGCTCGTCTGCCATTCAAATGCCCAAACCAGCTGACCCACTTTCATTCCTTTCAGACTCCACCAGATTGTTCAGTCACTTCCACTGGTGTTGACATTACAGCCACAGTCTTTAACAGCGTCCGAAATCACTCACTTATCACTATATAGTGCACTTGTTACTGGCTGCATATACACACGTATACACACATTTGATAGTGTACTATATAGTCAGTTTGCCATTTTGTAGTCGTATCCGAATGGTTAGTGAACAACAGTACAGAGCGCAAACTGTGGAAAACATGTTTATTTCAACATTTAAAGATGGATTTTCCACTGGCTGACGTTGTTGTGCGTCATAACACTGCAACAATGCGCCGAGTAGTGTCCGAAAGCATGTTCTTTCTTTTTCATGTTGAGCTCACTATATAGTTCTCTATATATAGCAGGCACTATATAGTGAAGTAGGGAATGGTGAGTGAGACAGCGTTTGTCTTTTTGAAGAAACTTGTACCTCAGCTACCTGCCTCTGTCTTGCAATATTCAGCCACAAACCTTCATCTGTAATCCTGCATTAAAACCCAGACCTGACTTCACGCTTGCCTGCCTTGCTTTATTATCGGGAAACCAGTCAAACCCAAAACCTCTGCCGGCACATTTTCAAATAACCAGGCCTCAGTATCTCATCCAGTTGGCAAGCCTGCTCAACTTTAACATTAGAACAACTCCTGTCTCAGGAGTCCAGAAATCCCTGGAAGCCAAAACAGAGCAGGGATATTTGAAAGAAAGGACAGGGTTTTAGGGAAAGTTTTGCAAAATCTGAACGTGAAATGAACAAATAAAGGTCTTAAGATGTTTGAACTAGAGTCGCGCTCAGTAGAGTGCATACCTCCGCCAAGGCTCCACAGTCCCTTTTAATTCAACCAAGCTTCACCAATGTCACACACTGATGGATATAATTCCCCCACATGTGCCTGATCCAGATCCACATCAAAATTGAATGGATTATCTTCTGACTCATACCACATACTTCCACCAAGTTTTATGGTAATCCATCAACAAGTTTTTGCATAATCCTGCAAATAAAATGAAAACATAACCTCCTTGGAGGTGGTAATGAGGAAATAATGCTCTCAAAATGGAACCCTATACTCTTGAATAATAACAGCAAAGAAACTCCAAATGAAACAAAACAAAAGCCGAGTCATCAGAGTTTTGATGACACGTCAACAATCACCTGTAAGACAAACAGCCTGTAATCAATGCGCCGTAATTTTCCTTTTCCTTGATTTTCTGTTGCTCAGGTTTGTGTGGAAGTCACTGTTTTCTTTTTCTGTTTTGGAGGCTGAGCATTCGTGTGTCTTCTCCTGTTTATTCCAAACTAGATACATAATACATAAAACACATCTCTTCCTATGCAGCAGACACCTGCTGACACTGGGTGTTTGAATCTGCCTCAGGCTGGGCTTAGGTTGAATCACATTTGCTCAAAAATAAAAAAGCAAGTAGAACTTTCAATCCTAATTTTGAAATGAATAGGGGCCTGGAAGAATCATACATAATAATACTACTAATAATAAAATCAATGAATAACGGTGAATACACATTGTACATCAATGTATTCTGTGTAATAAATGAAAATGGATTCAAAAGATACAAAAACTGAGCACCAACCTACATTTAATTCAGCCCAGTGCAAACACGCACGTTTAAAGTGCGAGTTAAGTGTCATTAGTGCTGGTGAGCCCGGGTGACGTATTTAGGAATGTTGAGTGTAAAAGATGAGGGAGATTTCTACATTTAGCTGTGACTTTGTTGCTAGGCGCCCAGTGTGGTATCAGACTGAACAAGAGTGATTGTTACATAGTGTGTGTGTGTGTGTGTGTGTGTGTGTGTGTGTGTGTGTGTGTGCGTGTGTGTGTGTGTGTGTGTGTGTGAGTGAGTGTGTGTGTCCTACACTGAATATGATAAATGGCTACGTCGCTGGAAAATCCCTTGATGTATTCCTCATGAAACAGTGCGAGCGAGCTTCCAGTTTTGTGCGCTCGTATTGTCAAGTTTGTATAATCTGTGTGCCCAATGGAACAAAACAAGCTGTGGTGTGTGTGTGTATGTGTGTTATACGAAGTCTCTTTGACTTGGAAATGAAATATGTTAAGAATTACCTGGGATCTATTTTCTATTTACATATTGTGTTGGTCATCGGTGAAGCTCTGTTGGCAATTAGACCTTTTCTGTTCCAGGAGCACAACAACAGCCAATCATGAGCAGCTGCAGTCCACCATTAGTGGATGAATTTAATGACTACACACTGCATGGAATAGTAATGTGAGTAAAATGTGTGAGCTTTATGCTAAATATGTTTTTCAGGTTGCAGGTATGTAGAACAATACTGAATCACAAGTTATTATATGGCTGTTAGACATGTGAACTGGTAAAAAAAAAGCATGGTCCTCTTTATAATTTTGCTATTTACATACAATTAATAAACATTCAACATTATAATTATGATGATTGTCATTATTATCATTATTCAATAGTTAGTTTCAATAGCTTTGGTGATTTTTGTCAACTGCAGGCTCTTGTGGGACATTTTTCTTAGTGATACTCCGTCTTTTTGTCTTTCTCATAATTGAAAGGTGAGAAATAATTATTAGAGTAATTTACGATAATGTTTTGTAAAACTTATGATACAGTTCTCTTTCCTAGATATTAAATTTATATGCAACTACGCTGCAACAATTTATTCCACAGGAAATGTAATTGCAACCACATTTATCGTGCTATTATCATAATGAGGGTATGTTGTGAAGCCTGTTTGGTCCGCCCACAATCCACCTCCGGCCAATTCTGCTGCTGATAATAAATATGTTTTTTTTGTTTGCAGTGGTCAAATGTGTGCCTGTGATACAATACACAAACAGTTCTCAGTGAGGAAATGGAACATCAAGTCAAGTTTATCCCTTTTTCTTGTTAATAACTGTTGGCAACAGGAACAACACATCTGCAGACAGACCCAAACCCAGAGGTGGCAGCATGGGGAATTTGTGTCACAGATTGAGTTTCTTGTTGGGCTGTGGGGTTCTGTGTCACCTGCGTGTGTGTGTGTGTGTGTGTGTGTGTGTGTGTGTGTGTGTGTGTGTGTGTGTGTGTGTGTGTGTGTGTGTGTGTGTGTGTGTGTGTGTGTGTGTGTGTGTGTGTGTGCGCGCACATATGTTTGTGCTCTCACCTGGACGTGTGTGTCCTCTCACCAGAGTAAGGCACCCTGCCTGTCATGGGAATTTGATCAACATGGACACCATATGGTGAAGCTAATGATTAATGTTTATCCAGCCAAGGCCGGAACACAAACACACAGACACACACAGATGTAACCTGAGCAGATGCTGAAGCTCGTACCTCGGAACATACTGATGTTCATGGGCACAAATATGGACACATTTCAAACTCGCAGCGTCGACTGAACAGAGTCCACCTGCAACATGATTTTATTCAGGTTGTGTTGGTGAGCGAAATGCTGACTGAGACTAAGGAAATACTGTCATAATATATATATATAGACAAATATAACATTGAGCCAGTCTCTGTTGGTGTACTGCTGGATCACATTGTAGAAGAAAGTTATTTCCCACGTACACAAATACCTTTGATTATACCTGCAGCCACTGCAGGAGTTTGTTTTTTGGATTACGTATTTTTACAGCATCATATTCTTCAGAGCCTGCGGACACTTTGTACAGTTTTTGCTCACCTTGCTTTCCTTCATCGGAGTAAAAGAAAAGTGACTCATTAGACCACACTAGTGAATGGCATTGTGATGTTTAGCCATTTGTTGACTGGCAATCAGGCAGGGCTGCCTTCCAATGAAGATGTGTCAGGAAAGTCTCTTTACCCTTGGCAGTCTGAAAAGGAATGAATTGATATTTATAATTAATACATGAATGGGATACAGGTGCTAGATACGAATTTAGTGTGTGATACTCAACCGAGGGCTTTAAACTCAATAGTCCAGCAGTGTAAAATAGATGAAAATGTAAAAAATTAAAATATTTCTGATTCTGTATGGAAAGCACATCTCCCTACATTTCCAGGAGCCGTCGTGGAAAGTGAGGCAGGGAGAACAGCAGTTAAAAGACCCTGTGAAAGGTTAAGGTGCAGTGGTGGAGGTCGGGAAGTGTCTTCCAGTGGAAGCAGGAAGAGCAGGCAGCTAAAGTAGCTCCAACAGAGAGCACAATATGAGCTTTGCCCTTTGAATGCATAGGAGCGATGGTAGTAATTCTGGCCATCAGGAAATTCAAGTGAGCTGCTGCCCATGGTGGACCATCAACTGGGCCGCTGCATGGTGGGCAACTGGACCATTAGAAATCTCAGTAAAAGTCTTACCACTGCTCTCTGTGTGCCTGTCATTCAGGGCACTGGCAAATCCCAGAGGATAAGGCCAGGGCTGAATTTCCTTCGTGGTCTGACTGTGCTGTCTTCACCGTTGGAAAGCTTCACCAATTTTAAATCTTCGCCCTGGCCGGATCAAAATCAATGCCGTCGCCGGTAGACATTCATTTTATTCAGTGTGGTTGGAACAGAAGGGTGGACTGCTCCTTCTCCTTCCCCTGGTAATCCTTAAATTGTCACTGTCCGGCTGTGCCAGATTTACCAGATCTACCAAATGTACTCACTCCCTTTTCCTCCAGCTCCCTTCTACCCTTTTTGCCACATTTCAGTAGTTTTGCTTTGTATTTTTACATCTTGTATTTGCATCACATCATACTCTCCACAGCCGGCACTCAGGCTTGTATAGAGTTAGCTTTTCGTTGTGTTCACCTTGGTGTTTGAATGCCCCCTGTTGCTGATTGGCTGGAATAGTGTGGTCTCATTTTGCTCTTTCTGTTTACAATTCAGCATCTCTCTCTTTATGGAGGCTGAGATGTGTTTACATCATTGACCTCGGGACAGACACACATCGCAATCTGGTGCCGTAAGACGGATATATTGTTCTCCACCCCTTTTCTTTTCCAAGCTTTGAAACCGACATGGCCGACCTTCTCACCCTCATCTACACCCATTCATTTCTACCTGGCTGAATACCTGCAGCATGAGAAAACACACACATCCATTTCCTCGCACACATCCTCATATTGAGAGTTTCCTACCATTCACATGTGTTTTATACTAAGCTGAAAATTGCATTTGTTGATGTTCCGGGATTAGCTTATTTCGGATTTACTGGAAAGCACTGGGTTTTCTAAACAGGCCAGAGAGGATTTGGGCTGTGGAGGGACTCTGTGTGTGTGTGTGTGTGTGTGTGTGTGTGTGTGTGTGTGTGTGTGTGTGAGGGAATGGAAATGTGTGAGGAGGGAATGTGTGGGTGCATGTGCAGTGATGTGGATATGTTTACCTTGCTAACTTTGCTCTCTTTGAGTTTATCCTTGTGTACATGTGTGTGTATCTGTTAAACTGAAACTGCATTCGTGTACATATTTGTACGCGTCTGTGTGTGTTTAAGAGTTGTATTGTATATTGTTTGTCTAAGCACATCTTTTTATATGTGTTTGTGAATTGCACAAACAAACGAAAGCAGTAGAGAATTTGGTCTCGTCATGCACCAATTTCTACAATGTCAAGCACACTTGATTCTCATAATCCTCTGTTAACATTCGCTAACACTGTCAGCTGGGCATGTGACGGCCCCTAAAGGGATAGTTCAAATTCACTCATTATCTACTCACCACTGTGCCGATGGACGAGTGGGTGAAGTGTTTGAGTCCACCAAACACTTCTGGAGTTTAAGGGGTAAACTTAGTTGAATCCTAATCAATTGAAGTCAATGGCGACCTACACTTGAGATGTAATAAAAACAAGAGAAAAAACATAACATGCCTTCATCCTGCTCGTGTGGTGCCACCCAAGTGTCCGGAAGCCCTGACATTCATATCTGACTCAAAACAAGGTCATTTACTCCGTGTTTTAAGCCTAAAAGTCCACTGGTAGTGGCTGAGCTAGCGGATGTGGCACCACGATGCCACCTCCTCTTGCGATCTTTCTCTCTATCCATGGATTACAATATTAGGATTTCTATATCTATGAATTTCTGGAGTAAGTACCAATGTCTGGTTAAAATTGTGTTATAAGAGAAATGTTTATGTTGAATTATTATCTCGTCACTGTTTCTAGACTTTGAAGGTGCCTGTGTGGTGTTTTTTCAGCTGCTGTTGTGGGAAGTATGAAGGCTCCTTGGATGTTGAGGTTATGTTGTGTGTATGTCAGAGGGCACCGAGTCATTTGTGCTCATTCTCTCTGAACTCTGTATGTTTTGGTCATGCAGGGATTTGCAGACATTGGGTTCTGCCCTTCCTCAGTCCCTCAAATATAAACATTTTGGCTTCATTTACAAATCAATACAACACAGACTGTGTAAAAAATTGTCTTTTATAATTTACTGTGAAACAAACTTTCTCACATTAATAATAAACTACTCTATATTTTTTTCTTTGTTATTTGAGCTCAGTATTGACTGATATTTAAAATTCTGTCATTTTGCTTCACACAAGTAGCACAGTACACAGTAAGATAATTTTTCCTACATGAGACTTTCAGCCTCACTTAATTTACTCCTTCACTCTGCATCTGATCACATGTGTTCTCATCAGCAGATTTTCAATTTGAGGCAAAATGCTGCCCTGTCACCTGAGAAACTGCATGGATACATCGTCACAGGCAGCCTGTGCATGAAGAGGCCAACACGAGTACAAATGAACATATAGACGTGCATTTCAATCTGCGCTCAGTGTATAATAGTCCCACTGTGAACAGACGGCTCTGAGGTCAGAGCAGGCGTTTCTCTCATCATTCTTCACATATGCGAGCGTTGCTTTTCATCATCTTGACTTGTGCATTGTGTGGACTCCTGTATACAAGTCAATGCTAATGTTATAGAGGTCTGTGTTGGAATTTAAATGAGCCTTTTACTCGCCTGGTTGCTTTGTCCCTTTAAGGAAAAATGGCGATAATTAATCTCAGCACAGCCCAAGTTGGTGTCAACCCTTCCACATTTCCTGCTGCCACTGCAAAACTTTCTCATTAAGGTTTGAAATTTGCAAATGGTTTCTTTGTGGATTTCTTTTCTTTTTTTCTCTCCTTTTGGTTAGTCAAGGTTTATATTTGGGTATTGAACTCACTGAAGGAGAGAGCTTCTGGCATATCTTTGTCACAGTACTACAGGCAGACAGAGTAAAGATGAACAGGCATTTTTGGAGATATACACTAAAAAACACAGTAGTTTTAACACAGGTTTAATTCAGAAGTGCATTTTTACTTTATGAGTTTTGTTTTCCTTTGTCTGAGAGACACATTGCACTCTGGAGTAAATCAAATGGAAGAGAGAAGTTTTAAAGATGGATTTTGCCAGAGAATTTCAATGTTTACAAATATCCTAGGGGGTATTTAGACAGATGGAAATATGCAAGAAAATATAGTATACCACCGTTCCATTCATACATGTGATGGAGAGGGATAGCTGCAGAGATGCAATAACTTAGACAACTGCTACTTCTACTACTACAACTATACGTCTAATAATGTTATCAACATTATGAATAATAATAATGATATATCACTTCGAGTTTGTCCTCACATCTTGAAGACTCAACGTTTCACACATCTCGATGTGCTGGTGTCTGAGTGAAATGGTTGAATTTTTATTTAAATCCTTGTTTTTCCTTTATCTTGTGCAAATGTGTGTGAATCAAAAAAACTGAACTGGCCCCACAGCTTAATTTGCAAATCATTTTCAAATGATTTCTTCTATTGACTGGTGCAGTGGCCGTTATAAACCTGCCTGTTTGGAATGGGCTGTTTGTTTGGCCTGTGGTGATGCTGGTGGCAGTTTTTCTCTCTGAAACTTTAAAATGTACCTGCAGTAATTTGAGCTGCTGCAAGTAAAGAACGACTGCAGGATCTGAAGCTGCATCACAGCTGCCGCTCAAAGAGCTGCTCACCGGTTTATCAAAGTTTGGTGAAGCGTGACTCACGATGCAGAACCCCGAACTGGAGAATCAGTTCTCATTGCTGCTGTTGTGAATGCGCTGTTGCCGTGATTGATGATGTCACTTTCAACAATGGGTCCCAGCTGCCGCCATGACGGAGCACTGCTCACCTGTTTATTCATAGTTTATAAATATTGAACGTATCCTGTGTCCAAATTCCACACTGCACTTGCTTACTCAAGCCAGTGGGAAGCCAATATTACCCTTCTTACTTTCCATTGTTTTCTGTCTGCCTCAGTCCCACAGATCCACAGCAGTGAAAAGATAGTGTCATGTCGGCTTTATAAGCAGAGCCACGGTTAGAGTCACATTGAAGAAACAAAACTGACATAGAGACAATATTTTAGATCCAGTGAGAGACAGAAGGAAAGTGAGTTTGTGCAGCTACTGGTCTCTACACTGGGCACCTTGGTCTCCATTCAGGGTAAAAAAACACTCTGTCCTGGCTGAAGTCAATATGCTGTCCAACCCTTTAAATATCTCCAGCTGCTTTAAGCTGCCTGTCCTGTTTCCAGTACAGTGCAACAACATGTTATAGTGTGAATCTTTTAGTTCTCAATGTTTAGGAATTATCCAACAAATTCTATGTTTAATCCTTCTTATAAATTTTCGATTCAATGTGGCAACATCTTTAAAGAAGAGTAGTGTCCTGTTTGTTATTCATTTATTCTTGTGTTGGTATCAGAAAATTATTTTTTGTAGCCTTGAATCATATCTCCTTAGGTCATTAGCGGATTTATCTGTTGTGTTCATTTTGTTGCCTGCTTAGATTATTGCCGGTTATTATTTATAATTCATGGCTCACTCAACATTTAATTCACCTCTGCATTGCTGATGCAACTGTGAAAGTCACCTCACAATTCTCCCCATAAACATAACATCTTATCAACTGAGACAAGTGCTGGACACTTTTCAGCAATAAATTAGGTTTGTATGTAAAACAAAATGCACAACAATGCCTTGATGAAAATCCACTGCATCAATTTTAATTACAGTTTTCATTTGTGCGGGCGCCAGGGATGTATTGTGTGCAATTTATCACAAAATGGATAAACATAACTGTCAAATTAAAAAGAATTGGAGGAGGTGTAAGCAGCGCCTTTGTAGAGATGAATCCCCCTGAAATCCTCCCCACTGTAATGTAATGTTTTTGGGTTTAATTGCAACCTTTACACACACACACACACAAAAATCAGGTTGTGTGTATTAAATGTGTATAATACATGCTAAGAGAAATTTCTGCAGACTTTTTCTCAATGGGTTATGACCAGCTTGGAGGGTATAAGCCTTTTCTAGAAAAAGACTCATATTTTTATTCTGAAAGCCAAATAGTGTTGTCACAGAAGAAAAATGAAATGAATCTTATCTTTGCCCTTGGTTTATTTGAAAGAGCAGAGATGAATATGTTCTATGGTCGATGACTAATGACACCAATCACAATGCTTGATAATGAAACCATCACTGTAAAATGTCCTTTGGTTATCCTGTATTTGTGATTAAAGAAGCTACCTTACTACAGTCGTCTCTTACACCACATCCATGAAGTGTTTTTCAGTCCACTGTGAAATATGTGGGGTGGAAATACGAGTGGGGATCTTTCATAGAGAAGTGTGCCTCAAATTGTCAGCATCCCTCCCACTTGCTGCTTCGAGACATCCACCGAACTCTGGACAGATTCCCTAAAACATCCCAGAGAGGCTGTACGTGAGAATGCAAATGTTTGAGTATGCTGCTCTTTACATTTTCCAGAACTTTTCTCTTCCAGGCCCCCAGCGAAAATCCCTGCAGAGTGTCTGAGTGAACCCAAGTCAGAATACAGCTGGGAAATTTCACGGTGAAATTTCGACAGATGCAAAACTGAAAAAGAAAACAAATATTCCCAAATCTCAAAATTGAACAGTGCAATGAAAAAACAATTGTGTCTTTCTTTGAGTAAGTCCAGGGAACATGATGAAGCCAAGAACCCAGCAAAGTGTTTACTTCCAACGAAAGGTTGTAACAAACCTGTGTTCCCCACGTCAGCGTCCATTGTAATGCTTATTGAGAATCACTCTTTGACTTCTCGTTTAAGGCCTCCTCCATTCCTTCGACTTTGCAGTGAAACATACAACTTTGCTCTGTTTCTTTCTTTCCTTGCATTCAATAATGTTCACATCATTTCTTGTGACTGTGCAAGGCTATGTTCTCTCTTTGTGAAGTCCTTTGCAAACCTACATCTCCAGTGTAGCTCATCTTTAAAGTGTGACAAGTTTCAAACTTTTGAGGACCTGGCATTGACATATGCTACACTTTGAGTGTAATGCAGTGACAGGAGAAGAACACATATTTCTGCAGACCATAGTTCA
Organism: Hippoglossus hippoglossus; assembly: GCF_009819705.1. Classification (NCBI taxonomy): domain Eukaryota; kingdom Metazoa; phylum Chordata; class Actinopteri; order Pleuronectiformes; family Pleuronectidae; genus Hippoglossus; species Hippoglossus hippoglossus. The sequence goes on along the minus strand of NC_047151.1, from coordinate 11,487,432 downwards.
GACTCTAACTGTATAAATAAGGTGCATTGTGCCGAATTTTCTTCTGGGATGTTTCCTGTCCAAAACATTTACAGTTGGACACATTTCTATCCATATGCTCCCCATATGTATATCACCTACACAGAAGGCCCAGCGTATTTGCTGCGGATTGTACATCTGTAAATCCCTGTTGACCTTTAAATCTGTCACCAAAGACAATGAATCTTTATTCGTTATCGATATATTCTCTTGTTAGTCCTTGTTGCATTAACTTCAGTACTTCCATTCGTTGACTTCGTCTTCTTTGCCTTAGGGGGCCATTCCCATTGCTTCTAATCACAGTACTTCATTTAGGCCGCTTCACAGGGAGCTACCAGAACCAGACAGTGAGTTAAGATACAGATTTGTGCAGCAGAATTAGGAGTCCAGTGTCTACTTGTAGCTGCAGCCACATATCCACCATTTAACACTTTCTTTCTGGCTGCAAACATGCATTTAAGTCCAGACATTTTCCTGACATTTTCTGGAGGGGCTGTATGTGAGAAGGTCATAGTAAGAAAAATGGATAATTCACAGCGAGCAAGTGACGATGGTTCTAACACAGCACAGTACGCTCTGCAGACGCCTCCCATCACCTGGAGTCTCACAACATTTCCCTGTTGTTGTTGTTGTCATGACTGTATTGTCATCTGATCCAGACAATTTCCTTTGATATGTGAAAGTGTCTGAACATTTGCTGGAGTTCATGTCTGAAAATGGTGCTTATGATAGTCTTCCATTTTGTTTTAGAGACGTGGCAGAGTCATTAGCTAATTTGCTGGTGAGTATTTTTAATTGGATTAACATGTTTTGACATGAGTCCAAGATGACGTGTATTTTTAGTCACCATAAACTAGTGTGTTGTTATGGTATTGAAGACACACGTCACTCAGTGCTGTGGATTATCGATGTTTGTCACAGGTTTTGAAACTGAATATTTGCTACTACGATAAATTAGTTTTTGGTTTTGCTGTTATTTGTGACTCATTAACAGTAAGTAAAATACATAACTTTGTACCGACTTATTGAGAACATTCATACTGAAAGTAAAAAAAACACATCATTATATACAGGAAGCTCAGCTTAACACATTTTGCTGATTTTGAAAGATGAGCGATGCTGCGTTTAACTCGTCCTCCCTCAGAGAGAAAGAGTTTACCCTTGAGGTTGTTCCACTCCTCCCCACATTGTAGATAACAAGATTCAGCAGATCAAGTAAACCCCTCCCCCCAAGTTTTCTTTTTGACTTTCACTTCCATCTTCTTGTTGTTTTTTTCCATAAAGACACAGCAACAGAAGCCTTGTGATGTGGTTATTCGCTCCTCTTCTTTGTTTGAGGAACCCTCCTGCAAAAAATACCTGCAGGCGGGACTGAAGAGAGAGAGAGAGAGAGGTTGAAAAGAAAGAACATCAGGAGAGTCTTATGTAACGGGATCCGGCAGTATCCAAACAAATCAAAAAGGCAGGAGGGGGCTTTTATTGTGAAGCTGACAGTTGTGTTCCTAAAAGTGGGAGCTGATGTTACAACCTGATGGCGCACAAACACACATGTGAGTCCGCAGGTGTGCACGTATGTGTAGATGCAGACAGAGAGATTATTCTACCTTTCTCTTTCTCTCGCAGTCAAACTTGAACACGCAAAGCTGGAGAGAGAGATGAGACAATGAGTTTGAGATTCTGTCATCCTCAATGTGTGTATCCATGTATACGTGTGTGTGTGTTATACATGTTCGTGTGTGTGTGTGTGTGTGTGTGTGTGTGTGTCTGTGTGTTTGTGTTTGTCGGGGAATGGGATTTCTGTATCAGCGACCATGTACAATGTGTCGCGACAAATCCTGATGCAGATCCATCACTGAGAACTCCTTCCTGTAATCCGTCACAGTGTCTGATGGCTCTGCCTCCTCCAGGGTTACACGGCACAGTGTCATTTGAAAGGCTGAGAGGGTCGGTCGCTGCTGGCTGCCCTCTATCAAAGACTGACACATGAAATAGTAGGGGAAGTAGAGGAGAATGGCTGCCGGGCAGCAACATGACAGCATGAAATCACATCTGTACCCTGTTGAATTTTTAGATTTGGTTTGCACATTTTCAAGCAGCCATATGTCAGGGAGAGGAAGACTCAGAAAATGGATAAATGATAAACATCACCGGGCATTTCTCATGTCAGAGTCAGTCAAGAACAAAGTAAGAAATGCGTGACTATGCTAAACTCTGTTCTATCACAGTCATCACCATCATTACCTCTGAGGTCATGATTACATAGAAACATTTGAGGTTATGTTTGTCTGTCTTTTAGTTAGGATTACCCAAAAACTAATGAAACTTGATGGAAGGATGAAGTATGGGTCAGGAAAGGACCCGTTATAGTTTGTTGAGGATCAGGATCAACAATTTCGCTCATTTCCCAGAAAATGATTAATGGATCTTGATGAAAGATTTCACACATGTTTAGAGGACTAATATAAATGAGTTTGAAAAAATGTTGGTGCAGATCCAATAAAAATATCTAGATCTAGAGAACCTATATGTGGTTTCATTTGGGGACTGCTGGGCTTTGGCAGAGGTGAACACTCTACTGCGTTTCATTCTGGTTGTAAATGTGTTAGACCTGTTAGAAGTGTTGTTACTTTAGTCAGGAGTCAGATTTATCATTCAAACAACTGTAAAACAAATAGCATGTAAGATCAGAAGAGAAGAAAACCAGAAACACGTGAAGCTGCTAAAATAAAAGGAGTGAGGCAGGAGACATAAACATACAAAAACAATGTTAAGCAGACATCAGCGAAAAGCCGTTAAAGTACCTTCAGCATTCCCTGTTGTTGTGGATGGATTTCTGGCTTTACCTCACAAATAGTCAAAATGTTTCCTCCTTTTCAGCCGTCTTACAGTTGTTGATTTTGCGCCTCTATTTGAAAGACATGAATCTCATCTGCCCGAACAAACCAAACCAACAGAGTCTATTTGAATAAAGCACTTCAGTATGCTTCAGGAGAAGCCACTGTTCGAAATACTACTCTCTGGAAAACACCAGACCAAACATGAAGTTGCTCATTTTCAAAAGACCGAGCGCTGTACTCAAAGTGCTCTCTCCTAAAACCCACTTCCACGGGTTGGTGATATGTGGGCACATTAAGGCTCATACAAACACACACAGAGGGCGGAGAGGGATCAAGTCTTGTGACTCTGTTGCAGAATAAGGAATAAGATATGTGTGACATCATCATGTTTTTTGACTACGAATCGGATATTTTTGGGTCATTTTTGCCTTCATTTGACAGTTCAAGCGTGAAAGAGCGAGAGAAACAGAGGGGGCCGCTGCAGAGCGTCAATACTCCGCTCTACCAGGTGACCCATCATCAACATGTTTGATTAAAAGATCCAGAGACATCCTCGCAGTCATGGACGAGCCATGATCTCACCATTTAAATTACATCACTCTCCTTCAATGAGCTAATTCTTTATGATTAATGTTTAATAAATTAGTAATAGGGCAATTCAACATGGAATCAATGTCAGGCATAAAACAGTTTTACAAGTAGGCACCTAGTGGCAACAAACCATATTTGGAGGAGTGACTGTGAGCGTCGCCTGTGACCAGTGCCCATTGGACGGTACAATCTGTCAATCACACAGTAACCATGCCTCAACGAATACGGTGCTTGATCATCCTATTTTATTTTAAATGCCACCATATTTTACAAAGTGAACATCCTGCTGTATCAAAGAATACTTAACATGTTTACTGTTGTTATGAATCAAGTGAGTATTAGAGTCATTTTCTAATTGACTTCTATAGAAACTGACCTCATTTTGCAACCAGTGGAGTCACCCTCTGCTGGTCATTTGAGAGAATACAGGTTTCAGGCTTCACTTTCCAGACCCGGAGTCAACGTCCATTTTTATTTACCCTACAAAATGAATGACTATACTGTTTACCCTGCAGATACTGAATGTCCCAGCAGAACAACATAGCGTTGCTTTATGTATATATACATACACAGTATATTTCCCGAACCCCTCTGCACTAGAAAGCATTCAGAACAAAGCATATCTGATCTGCACTGACCCCTAAGGTCATGCTTAAGATAACGCATAATGAGAAATAGTTTCCTCTATTTTTTTCTATATCTACTTCCACCATTGAAAAACACTCGGCCACCTTCACCTCAGTGTTTGCATTCATTTAAAACTAAGCCGATAAAAATGTAATCATCCTCATCCAGAGTATTTGACACATGGGTCAAGTGGGTGTCGTATCTTCAAGATGCTTGTTTGATCCCATTTTAAATCATCTGGAAAACCCTGCAATCCCTGATGGGATTCAGTGTAAGAATCACACTGAAAGCTAACAAATAAAGGATTCTTCTCACTTTCAGAGATTATTTTGAAGGTGCAAAGCCAAATTAGGGCAGCCGTGTTTTACATCAGCAAGGTTAAAAACAAGTCTGATCTTTTTTTCATCATTTTCTAACAAACAGACGGGGATCATCAGACTGAAAGGGAAGAGTGTGGATATTTTAGTGGCGCGTGTGTGTGTGTTGAAGCAGCGTGGGGAATGATTGTCTGCTCTCCCACAGCTGTCTCTCAGAAAACACAAAGAGACTGTAAGTCACCAAAGTCCTTAATTCAGCAGTTTGAAACTAGGCCATTAGAGTGTGTGTGAGCCTGAAAGGGAGAGGAAACAAAAGTGTGTGTGTGTGTGTCTCTGTGTGTGTGTGTTTGGCCTGCAGCAGAACTAAAGTTGGCTGTGTGGCTGAGCTGGGTTGTAGCCTCCCCTGGTAGTTACATCACCTCCTGTCTTACATCGACCAACGGCTGTGTTAGAAATGTAAACATGTATGTAGATGTGTGCGTTTTTTATGTGTGTGTGTGTGTGTGTGTGTGAGTGTGTGTTGTAGTAGGAGTTCAAAAATATTATATGTGGGTGGGTTGTAGAAATCCTCATTGTCTGTGTTTGTGTGTCTTTCTCATTCCTCTCTCTTCCTGCGTGAGGCATCTAATCCTCTGTATTGCTGTTTCAGTTTGTGTAACGACAGAGCGGCGCTGGTCAAAATGCAAAACTCACTTCAAGACGTCAGCCCACAAACCAATGAGTGCAGTGGCTAATTTGGAATTAAACTCAATTGCGGCTTCTTGTACTTAAACCTAGCTTTAGTCCCAGGTAAATATGTAGTTTAATTAACAAACTCTTAGGTATCTTTAAAAATGTTGTAAGAAACTTGCTTGCACAAAGTGGATCGTTGCTCAAATAGCCAAACAAACTGAAAGTAAACATACATATACATTTTACAGGCAAGTGCAAGTGCAAGATCTAGTTTTAAATTTTCTTTTAATGACATTCACTGAACCAGCTTCTCTGATATCTAGCGGCAGTCTGCTCCACAACTTTGGAGAGTAATTTTAAAAAGTAGCATCTGCAATTTTCTTTTGGCTGTTATTGGGAATCTCTAAAACCATTTTCAGACATGACCTGCAGGTAAAATTCTGAGAATTGTCTCCAGAGTTTACCTGCAGTCGCCTTTCAAACATGCACAACACAGCGGGAGGTTCTCTGCACAGACTCGTTCACAACAGCAACAAATCCTCCGCATTATTCAGGCGAGAGATGGAGCAGCCGGGTGCAGCAGAGACAGGAAGTGACGTATTATTTTGCTTCACGTGATTTTGTCTGACCACAGACAAACTCTCGATACATCTTCGTCTGTGAATTCTACGTGTGTGTCAACTCTTTTTCACCGGGAGATATTGGTTTTCTTTTTGTTTTAAATATTTTTTTGTCTGTCGCACATTAGAAGCGTCATTAACACCCCCACACGCTCGCGGTGAATCCAGCGGGGGATCCCCTGCTGTGTTCACACATCGACTTCTCCTAGATTTCTACCCACATTATACCATGAGGTCAGGCGGAGAAAGTCCCCTAAAAATGTGGAGTGTCTCACTCGGACATTTGCGTTTACACAAGCACCTCCTCCACCTCCTCAGGAGAAAATACAGAGGAACTACGGAGTTCAGTTAATGTCTGAAAGCAGCTTATTAGACAAAGAGATGATCTCAGTGTTCTAGATGGGACATAGTTAACTAGAGAGTCAGCTATGTAACTCGGTCCTAGCAGATTCAGAGCCTTGTATGTCAGGAGGAGAACTTATTGGGATTTAATTTCACTCTCAAAGAGGGGAAATTTAACTGGCAGTAAGTAAGTCTGCATTGGAGTTAGATGAATGTTGTTTTATTTACAAGACAAAATAAGGCTAACCCAAAACAATTTCATTCACGTACATTTTTTACAGTGGACCCATCTGTTAGCAGCCAGCTCACGACACAGTTGTGCTGCTAAGAAAAAAAGTGTGAGCAGGTTTTGACGGGTGTCTTGTTTCTGTGCGTCTTATTTTCTTTTGTCACAGGTACATTGTTTTTCTCTCCACTATTAGAAAGAACGAATAATCTTACTTTCAAATCGTCCGATGCTAGCCAGTGTCTAATTTAGTTGATCCCACTTCAGGATTAGGTTTAGGTTTTAGTCAAAGATAACTTTGTAGTTAACAAACAAACTCTGAGATTATCTTTAAACATTTTGTAAGAAACTTGCTTGCACAAAGTTGCACAAAAATCCAAACGAACAGAAAGTGTAAATATTTTACAATATATTTTCTTCTATTTCTGTTGATTTTCTTTTTCATATCAGTTAAGTCTCTGCAAAGCCCTGGGCTGTCACTATGATCCGTCAGTCACTCAACTCTTTGTGTAGGTGTTTGTTTTGTGTGTTGGTCTATGCAGAAAATCCACTAAACAAGTTTCATGTCAGACTAGAACAGACTAGATCAAATGAAATCAGTAACACAGTCTAAATGCAGAGAGAATATTGGGATGAGTTCCCTGTGTTTGCATTCATTTGTGTGCAGCAGCAGCAAAGAATGGAATAGAAGGCTTTGATAATATACAACAGACCCTAACTCTCATTCAATACTGGTTCAATTGACTGCTTTTATGTAGCACTGGGGCTTCACAATCTCCCTCTGATTCACCCACACAGTCACACACCAACGACAGGAAGCTGAAATACTGTAGAAACCACTGGGAGCAATTTGTGGCTCAATTGTACAGAAGGAGCTGGGGATCAAACCATTGTCCTTGTTCTACCTGCTGAGCCACAGTCGCCTCACAAAACAGTCACATACTGTAATTTGGACATTTTTACCAAAATCTTTGTGCTTCCAACAACTTAGTGACATTAAATTTACTTTGCAGTCATTGAAATGGGATGGTTGCATAAGAGTTAACCTCAATAAGCCACTGACAGAAGAAGGGGAGCCAGTGGGGCTTATTTTCTGACTGGAACTCTTCCCCCGCTCTGTCATGGTGAAAATAACAACATCATCATCCAAACACAGCATCAGATTACAGCACTTTATACCCTTAGAAGCAATGGTTACTTGTATGGCAGAATGTGGCCTGTTTTTTATGAAGGATTTATCCTTGTTATCCAGAATTTCATGAAAGAGAAAGAAACATGTGCACAGAAAACCCTGCAGAGCTGCACAACTCCATATTACTTTTGACTGCTTGTTACCAGGCAGCTAAACCGAGGAGAAAAGTTATCTGACCAAGTTCTTCCTTTGCAAAAACCTCATGACAAAAATGACTGTGACGACTATTTTCTGACCTGTCATCACTGTGGTTTAGGTTTATGCACAAAAATCATTTGATTAATGTCAGACAAAGATCAAGGTTTGATTACAAGTCTAATTGTTTAAGGTTACACCAAGTTCACACTGTATGACGGCTGACTAGTACAGTATGTCTGGTCTGGTCTTTAAATGTGGTTTATACAACCATTGACCCATCCTGTGCTCTGATTGGAGTTGTTGCCAATTTTGCTAAATATTTTGGCTGCTACAAATTGTTGGTGGCGACTTATTGACCAATCTCCTCCATCAATTCTCAGCAGTTGGCGACTGCTGATACATTTTGACTCAAATCTGGGGTTTTACTGGAAAATTCCAAAATGTATCGCCAAGTGGAAAATAGGGCTAAAATTTGCATAGTGTGAACTACAGTGTGTGGCTTAGGATGACGTTTTTTATCCAAACCCAAACAAGCCTGAGATTAGCTGAGCCCGACCCCAACACAACAAGCATTCAGTTTTTTGTGTCTGAACCTGACCTGATTACAAGTATGTGCAGCATGAAAAATCAAGTAGATAGCCCAAGCAGTGTGAACAGACCTGCCCCAGACCCTGGTATATAACGTTTACATTTTTGAACGGGAAGGATTTGACCATGTGGGCCATGTGAGAGGGAGTTGGCTCTCAGAGGAGAAAATGTGGAAACAAACTGTAGTTTCTCATATAAAATGCTTTGTTGACCCAAGTCGCACAGTGAATATTAAGAATGAAAGCCCTGGAAAGAGCGATGAGTGGCTGCATGTCAGTGTGACCCACAGACAAACACGCAGGATCAGACAAAGTTCAGAAAGTCAGTAAAATACACTGAGATGCTAATGGAGAAAATGAGGGAGGCTGTCTCAGAGATGAAGATCCAGAGAGTCACCGAATGCTATTAAAAGTTTAGAGAGACAGACAGAATGAAAGATTCCAGAGATGAGAATTTAATGAAGACCTTTGGCCCTTGTCATTTTTTATCCTTCTGCATCTCACACTGCCATTTATATTTCTTATATCGCTCCTCTTAATCAGAGTTGGAAGTAGCAAGTTGCATTTACTGTCATTGATGTAACAAAATTGATGTTTGATGATTGTGTATTTTTAAAAATCAGCAATTTCAATCATTTTTCATTCCAAGTATTGAGTATTTTTAACTCAAGTATTTTACTTAGCATACTTCAAAATAAACGTTGTTGTCCTGCCTCTTTCTGTTTCTAGTTTGATCATGTTTGAGCAGGTTTTGGTCGCCTGCCAGTAAGTTGTGTGGAGAGAAAAAGAGGCGCAACACATTGACAGAAATGCATCAGCTACCAGGTTTTTCATTTATCTGCATTCATATGCTGATAGCTGTTAACAGAGATTAGCCAAAATGTCGTCTGGACCTAAATCACCAACAAAAAGTATCGCTAGCTATGAAAAACTTTGGTCGTAGATGTCTTGTCTCAACTCCATGCGCATCTTGCGTTGCTAGTGGGACTGTAAATGGTGTGCGGCAAATGGAAGAGGGAGTCTTAGCCCAGATATCTGCTGTTCTGCATCGGAAGGACCAAACTATTGGTGGTTGCCCCTCGATGTTGATTCATGTACTGATGATCATCGATGCGCTCCGTTATTGGTTCTGGCTAAAACACAGATGGAACATGGTGGATCCTTCACCAGGGACTTCTGGCATCAGTGAGGTGTTTCATCAGCTTTCTGATGTGTTGTTTTTTTGACAAACCATCAGGACCAGTTCCTCCGTATTTTCCCTAGAGGAGGTGCATCTGTGAACACAAATATCCTGACCTCCTGTTGTAAAGTCCGTAGATATCCAGGAGAAGTCGATGTATGGACACTTTTTCTGTTAAAGCTGTTAACAATATCACGTGATCTCCGTAGCAGAGTTGATTTGTCACTTCCTGCCTGTGTCTGCTGCATCCGGCTGCTCCATGTCTCGCCTGAATAATGCTGTTGTGAACGTGTCTGTGCAGAGAACCTCTCGCTGTGTTGTGCATGTGTGAAAGACAAGCTCTTGGTAAAGTCCGTTGCCAATTCCCTCGGGATTCCACCCACAGGTCATGTCTGAAAACAGCTTAAGTCTTTTCTGCTTCCACTGTGTAGTTTATTTTGTGTTCATTTCCACACTTTCTGCAGTTAATTCTATAGAAATGGTGGGCTGTTTGATTTATGTGGCGTAATAAAGCGTACAGACACCAGTTGTATGTACAGGCTGCAAAGTGCCTGACAGGAATTTATTGGTTGCTTTCAGAGCAGTTCTCACCAGGGAATATCTTGTGTGAATTAAAATATCAATGCATAAACAAATATCATTATTATCACCATACCTTATTTTTACTCCTCCCCTTCCCCCTTTAACATGTAATGCAGTAGCATTACCAACAACTACTGCGTACTTTTAGCTTAGATCACTTTTACACCAGTAATTTTACCTCAACTTGAGAAATATTTATTTTCACAGTACTTTTACTTCACAGTACTTCACACAGAAGCATGACATCACACATGTACTCAGTTGAAATACACACAGAGTCAAATTCAATCATTCATCTAAAATCCACAGTCAATACAAATGCAAATAATTAGCACAGCAAACACAAGGAGACCTGTTGTTTTTATCCTGTTTAAACAAATGCCTTGGTCAACCATATGCAAATGCATGAATATACAGACGACCAGCCATTTATATTTGTGCAAACTAGCACATATTTGATATACACATGCAAACAAACACTTTCAGTTTCAATTTCAGTTTAATGACCATTACGGATGAAACGTGTGGACATTGTCCAGCTGTGTTACTCTGGAATACATCTGTTTTACCGATCACATCGGAGCTCTACAAGAAAACACGTAACCAAAATGTTGCCTTAAAATATGTCTGAAATTACATTTTGGGGGACTTGCTTTTTGTCCACAAAGAAAGACAAGTCCCATTAAGTGACAGTGTAAAAATAAAAACAAAAAAAGAGTAATACCTAGTTCCTAGACCACACACACACACACACACACACACAGGTAAAGGTAAATTCCATGAGCAGCCTCAGTGTTTTCTGAGGTAAATGAAAAGCCCCCTGCAGAGAAGCAGTTACAGAACAATCTTTCATCCACACACAGGTGCACATAAACACACAAATACTTCATGTGAATATTGTAACCACACCAACATCAAATACACACTGCAGAAAAACAAGATGTAAGAAAAAAAGTGTTGAGCTCCTGCTGAGATTTGTAATGAATCGAACATGACTGTGAACGCTGCGGAAGCCCCGGGAGCCAAGTGGATACCAGGAGCACTTTTCTAATTATTTTCTCATCTGTGAAAACAAGTGAAAATTATTTTCAAGTTTTTCTTGGAAATAGGTTCTTCATGCCACCTCAACAGACTTCCTTAAGCTGTTCTGGGAGAAGGGGTTTGCTGAATAAAATACAGTTCTAGCGAAAAGAGGAACATGACATGACACAATAAATGTACTTGTGTTAAGAGTTGAGAAATAAAAAATTACCTTGAAGAAAGCTCTGTCCTGTTTTGGCTGGGCAAGGGGTGGACTTCAGCCTCTTGTGGCTGGTCTGTGTATTACATCAACAAACACCTGTTTTCATGTGCTGGTTGAAACGGGAGTAAAAATTGCTGCTATTATTATTATTTGTCTCTATAAGACTTTATAACTGCAGATATTTTGATCAATCATCAATATAATTAATAGTATCATTAATATAATTTATAGTGATACAGAGAATAAACATTTCTCCAAAATAAACTATATACGAATGACAAGTTAGCTAACTAGCTAACAATTACCTAATACCTGAATGTACTATAAGTCTAAACAACTACAATTAGCTGATTCAAATTCCTGGTCAATCTTTACAACCTTTAGATGCCCTCCAAGCCAATCAGCTCCATCCACTTCCATTCTATTCAAGGAATTTTTCATTTTGGAGAGATGTGGATCATTCTGTGAGATTTCTGTCTGCAATAAACTTTTGGACTCACTGGACAAGATGCCTGGTAGATGAAAACAATCCACCATCCAAGCATATTCGTTTACCGGCCAAAATGCTCCATGTTCTTTTGGTTTCACATATTTCCTTCAATATGTCACAAAGTTATTACGCCAAAACTAAATTTAATACCAACGTTAAACTACAACTCAGAAAGTCTCAGTCATAAAATTGTCCGGAACAAATTGTGCATTTGTGTGGCGTTGGAATAATTGAAAAAAAAGGAATTGGAAGTGAGAACATTTAGATAGTTGTCGATGTCACATACACAGAAACACGTTGGACAAAAGTAAAGGTCAGAAACTTTTGATTAATGTTAAGAATTCATGTGTTGTATTCCATTATTAGCCATCATTTAATTTGTAGTATGAGAAAAGCAGATACACACAGATTTCTGAAACCAGAATATGGGCAAAGCATAACCAGTATACTCCAAAACTCTACTCATAGCCTGAATATTGTGTGAATGTAAACCCAGTGTGTAGAATCAAATTCCAGGTTTCTCAAGCAGTCTGCAAAAACCCCATATTTCAAAAAGTAAAATATCTGTATACAGCATGCAGCACAGTGTTCTACTTGTGTTCAATTTTAATCTTATTCGGTTTTCTCTTGACTTATGACTCAATGATGTCATAATTCTGAGTCTAATTGATTCCACAGGTGAAGTGAAAACATGTAGATACATACAAGCTTATTCAGGTGGAACTTAGTTTTTATTTTGCCTCTATATGAGTTTGAATAATCCATATTTGTTTTGTCAGGTTTTCTTGTTTGCAGAACACATGTCGCACTAATCCTCTAAAAGCCACAGAATATTAATGTTGCAGGGGGTGAAAGAGAAGCACGTAAAACACCAGTTCTTATGAAATTAGTAACGCCGGCAGCTTGATTGAATTATTATTTTCACTGCGGATGGCTGTCCGTGGTGTTCGACAGATGCCTAATAGACCAAGTGGAAAGCTGACACTGCAGCTCACAGAAAGTTTCAGTGCCATTACCTCCCCTGCTGCTCAACTGAGCTCGCAAAATATCTCTGCAGCCGACTCCATGAGAGGATTGCCCCGGCAAATTTGATGTAGGCTGTCACAAGAAACTGAACACGTAGCACAATGATCGACGAGAGTCAGAGTGGTAATTTTACTGTCTTTCATCACTATGTGAATATGTATCTGGGTTTCGTTTTGATTTTGTTGTGGAAGATACTGTTTTGTTTTTTTATCAGGAATGTGCAACTGAGTTTAATTTCTCATGATAAATTCTCATGTTCACTGTAATTCTTTTGTCTGAGTTCTGTTTTAATTTATATCAATAATGTGCATATTCTTTCAATGTGATGCTAAACCTTTAAACATATAACTATTGTTATTACATACCAGGAAATACATCCGGTTGGATTTTCTTTTTAAATAGAAGTTCATCAAACAGGGACACAGAGATGAGGTGGGGGGGGGGGGGAGGATGGACAAATGGTGCTGATAAGATGCTAAGGATGGATATCTGGTTCTGTGTTGCCACCTCATGGCTTACAGGGGTAAAACAATGTCTGGACTTCAGCAGAAATCACTGGTTCATGTTACATGTTAAAACCAGCACGAAAATCAACATTTCCACATCTGTAAATTAACCAGCAGAAAAAACACATGCAAAAATGTAACGTTGGTAAAACCTGTAGTTGATCAAATGCGATGACCGAAAAATTCAAACCTTGGAACACAATATTTACAGTAACACAACCAACTCCAAGTCTATGGTAGAAATAAAACGTGAAATATTCCTTATGACTTATAATAAAAAAGAAAAATTACAACATTTACAGATATCTGGAATGATGACACACTTGTATCAATGCAGCTGAAGAGTTGAAAACTTTCTTTTCCTTTCTTGTGATGTGCAAAAACCTCCGGTTAATTGAGAATTAAGCCTTACAGCGGGTTTGACAGAATCCTTAAATTGCTTTATTTTTATAAACATACCCTTGAGATATGGACGTTATGTTTTTGTCTGAGTCTGTTTGCTAATCAGCAGGATTACAGAACAACTATTCAACCAATTTCCAATTTTTTTCCAATTTTGTGGAGGGCTGGAGCTTGACCCAACGAAAAACAAATTAAATATTGGGTTAAATCCAATGAAATTCGTTGCAGATTGACGCAAAAATGTGAATCTAGTGAATTTAAATGTGGTTTCATAAGAGGATGGTTAGGCCTCGGAGGAGGTTTGCACTCATGCGTGCTAATCAATGGATATGACGTGGTTGTGCACAAAGAAGTTAAAAGGTTCAAACTAAATAGTTAAAAGTTCTTAAAAGCACGTTTACACTTGCCACCTCATTCACAAGTCCAGAATATATGGATATACAAATATTGTTTGTCTTAACTGCTGCTTGCAAAAGGTTTTTATACTATTACATATGTAATAACATAACTGGCTTAACTGTTCTCAGTTTGCATGTACTGGTTTCAAGTTTACACGTTAAAAAACATAACATAAGTTGTGTAAATTACTGCACGATTGGCTAACAATCATTGCAATGTCACCAAACCATGGTTATATATAATAATTACAAATAATAATAATAATTGTTATTAATATACATATAATACATTTGATTGGTATAGCACTTTCCCAGGAAACACTACAAAGATTTTAAAAATGACTAAAAGACACACAGAAGATAAAGAAACATAACATTGTCTCACTCTGCCCATCACTTTACAGAGTGAAGCTGTAAAATAAAATCACATTTTTCAGTGCAGAGAGACTTTAAAGCACATGCACACAAAAATAATCCACCCATAATGATCTCTACATATAGCAACACTGCAGTAGAGACTAATTCTGGACCTTTCAACGCCTGAATGTGTGAAGTCAGTTCCGCCATTTCCAAAATTGATGTTGCGTTGCAGCAATATTTAACTTCAGTACGCGTTCTCCTCTATTTCTTTACTTTCAACTTCCACATATTTCATATTTTCTCTGTGTGCTAAAAACAGATCCATCAGACGCCTGCAAACCAGGAGAGGATCAGTTTCACCTCCGTTCTTCTGTTGGATGGGGGACACGTTATGAGGAGACATCACTCAGACAAACGATCTATAGGGAAGCACTTGATCAAGACTCCGGAAATATGCATAATGTTAACTTAATCTCCACTTTGGAAACTTCTCTCCCACTGAAACACTCGCAAATCTTTCACATCTACCTGCTTTCAATCGTAAAGAAAATGCCTCCGTCTGTCTCCAACTTTATACATCAAAGGACATACATCCACTGATTCTCCATATCTTTGCAGCTTTTTGTTACACACCCAAAACAAAAAAAAGATCCCATGAGCAGTGAGCTCATTTCTGAATCTGGATCAGCTCCTTCCTCCTAGAAATGTCTGCTGAGCTAAAACTCCACCTTGGCTTTTTAAGGATTAGGCTTGCATACCAACTCGTAATAAATGGACAGTCACAGCCCTTTAGCTCAAAGATGGGAGCTAATGCTCTTCCATAAAATAGCACACTGGAAAGCTGCAGGATAGACTGGATGGATAGACTGTCGAATTGGGGTCAGAGACTCAGGTTCTCCACGTCCTTTGAGTCCTTAAAAATTGCAACAACCTGCAATTTGTTACCTTGAAGGAGCGGCAGGCTCACCAAATCACTTCCTGTGCCTTTGACTCTGAATACTGATGGATTTGTCCTTCTGTCTCCTGCTGATTCAGTCTCCGCTGTGGCAGCTCGGTAAGCAAAGTGTTGACACAGAGATAATAAAAACCCTTCTGGAATTTAATTTAGTTCAAGGCGGCTCAGGGGGTAGAGCGGGTCGTCCACCATCCAGAGTGTTGGTGGTTTGATCTCCAGCTCCTCCATTCTGCGTGCTGAAGTGTCCTTGGGCAAGACAATGAACCCCTGATGGCTGTTCCAACAGTGTGTGAGTGACATGTGATAGACAGAGTGCTGCACATAGATGCACAGCATGAATGTGTGTGTGAATGGCAGCTGAACTGTACTATAAAGCACTTTGAGTGGTCAAGACAAGAAAAGCTTTGGCCTGGTGCACAATAGAGGGTTTTCAGACCACATGACATAATGAGTTTGTTATTATTATAAACGTCAGAACACACACATTAGACGATTTGGGTAGAACATAAGACCACACACTTTCCATTTGTTGGAAACGATTTCACAGTGCCAATTCCAGAGACTCACAGAAACTCACACAATCATGGCCGCACCAGGATGTGCTTCCTGTGCTATAGAAACTGGACCAAGACGTCGAGGGTCATTCAAAATAGACTTTAGAAGGAAGTTCTTGGGGTATATAGCTCACCTGGTAGAGCTGCCGCCCCAACGAGGCAAGGCCTCAACCTGCAGAGGCCTTTTATGCATGTCCTCCCCCTCTCTCTCTCCATCCCCCTTTCACAAGCTTACTCTGTCCTATCCATTAAAGGCCATAAAAAGCCTTTTAAAGGAAGTTCTTATGTTACATATGGCACACAGAACTTTTGATATAGATATAGTTTTTAATTGAATTTGGCCGAAGAATATTCAACAAACAATTAGTGACCACAAGGGAATGACAAAAACATCTGTCAGCACCGGACAGCGCATATGCAACACAAACGCATCCAAAAAGAACAATGAGAAGAAGCGCATTTATGCCACATGCATAACAAGACAACTGTGCAATTGTAATAATGTTACAGGAAGAAAGGCCATCACAAAATCAGAAATTAAATCAAGAATATCCAAAGTGCAACCATAACACAACACGCTTTAAACATAACGGGGAACTGGTTATCATCACAAGTATATTTCTCCATCAAACAAGAATAACTTTCACCGCTGACGCTATATACGGGCGCACTGCGATGCCCTGCTCACAATGTTGCAGAATGTATCACGACCTCAAATGTAATTGAAAAATATCCACAGTGCAGCCACAAGGAGAAGTGCATTACACGCACACGTGATATGGAACAATTGTGGCATGAGCACGCAGCCTGGGATCGGGTTGGGAGCGAGCCGCTGTATGGTTATAAACTTTTAAGTAGTATTTGTTATTTATATATTTATTATTAAAAATAAAACTATAACCTACTAAAATGTATGATGGGGCTTGACTGGGGCTGCATAGATTTGTGACATTATTTGAGCAGATGATCAGGTCCGCCAAGGGTCGAATCAGGTCAAAACTCTTGCCACCATGAGTATTCTGACTGAATGAACCTTTGATATCTATGTCATCGTGTCTGATGCCTGGGACGAAAGGAGAACAGCTTGGCTATAAATTGGGAACATGATGGATGGCATTCATAAGCAGCGAGATCAAGGACACTACCTGCTGTTCATTGCAATCAAGGTTAAACTTTATTTTGCCATGGGGAGGAGAGTTTATATACGGTGATTGATGTTCACTTATAATCAAAAGGCCTCTCTGAAATGAGTGACAGGCAAGCCTTCTGCCCACACACACAGGCTGACGATCGACAAGGTCTTTATTTGACTGTTATCTCTGCGTGATGAATATTTGCTGAGCCGCTCATAATTTACGCCTTTGTGATCGTAAACTGATTTTTGTTTTCGCAGTGTCTGAAACTGGAATATAAACAAACTCTCCAGAACAAGCATCCAAAGTCTACTTGTTCAAACTCTTCTTTGCACTTCAACTGTGTGTTTTGAATTCTTCATTAGCAACCATTGATGACCCACATTCTCCTCACTGTCTCACATCTGGTGCCAAGTTGTGGTCCTCCGTGGTTTAGGTGTCTCTCAAGTTGTGTGTGTGTGTGTGTTTGTTTGTGTGTTCTACATGTGAATATGCTGCTTGTTGTGAATAATAAGTTTCTCTTTAAAAATGTCTGATTGCATGTGTTGGTAAAAAAGTTTATTTTTATTTCTTTATATAGAAACACAGCTGACTGGTGGATATTTAGGAAAAGTGTGTGAGTGTGTGTGTGTGTGTGTGTGTGTGTGTGTGTGTGTGTGTGTGTGTGCAGCCACAATTGAACGTAGGACAACTTAATTTGTTCTGGCTTCCACATGGGTATTATATTTCACACACACATATGCACATCCACAGACACACACGTCGTTATCAAATTCCCCCTATCCCAGGACAGCATCAAACCGCTCCTCTCTAAGTTCCACTCAAGCACCTTTTGTGTCTCTCTAGTAATTCAGAAAGCTAATTACCAACCTAATCAATTATTGATTGTCATTTCACTTCACACAGAATATGCAAGGGATATTCTCCGCTCTCTCCTTTCCTGTCTCGGAGCAGGAGTGTGTCTTTGGAGGGGTCTCTTTATTGAGATAAATGATCCTGCACTAACTATTTAGACACACTATCAAATCCAGGACACAGGACCGATTCTAACATTGGCCCCCCGGCCACATTCAACTCAACTCCACCAGTGTCACCTTGATGAAGCCATTGTGGTGAATATCATACACAATAAGCTTTTTGACATAGCACCACTTTTAGGGGGTAATGGAGATTTGCAAAGTTAAAATAGTGACAGTTAAATGGACTCAATAAATGGCAAGTTTTGTAAACTGAGAAAATACATATAGTACGAAGTAAGAACTCCACATGTGTTGTATTGTACAATACAGTTGATATAGCCAACATATGTTAACACTTACCTATTCACAAATGTAGCAGGCAAAGAGCAACATTAGCATCTAGTCTCAAACCTTTGTCTGTCTTCTGTTTGGCGTTGGGCAGTTAGTACAGTTGATTTTTCATGTGAGTGCCAGTGAGTGATAATGTTGCACTGCTGTCATCTGGGCCTAGACTATTTATAAAGATGGACGACACATTTCAACTGTCTAGCACTATCCAGAAATGAAACCAACATATCCTGGATACAAACTCTGCCACATTAGCCGCGGTGGTAAGGTCCCACCGATACACAAGCTCGACCAATCGCGAGACAGTCTCAGCTGTCAATCATTTAATTATAGCATCAAATAATTGATTAAAACTAAACTTATCAAAAAAATGAACTTTTAAGCAACCATCAGTGTGATATGAACAACCTAAAGAGACAAAAAAAAATTTACATTTATTTTGAGTTTGGTCCAAGTAACATTTACTGACATGGAGTAGGACAGGTTTATGACCTACACTGCAGCCAGCCACCAGGGGGCAATCGATTGGCATCAGTTTTGGGGAGCTGTTATGTCGTCCATCATATTATACAGTCTATGTATGTGGTTGCAATTTGTATAAACACAGGAAATCTGAAAATCATTTCCAGACTGACAGTTGAAATCTGGTAAGAGGTAAAACAACATATTCGAGAGCTCATTGGCTGCGATTAGACTACAACTAACGTTAGCATTCAACCACATCCTTGCTAACGCTACAGATTTACAGTGTTACATGATGTGATGGCATTTTATTCTGAATTATCCAAATACATCTAACGCAAAATCTATGACAAATGTATACACCCTGTTCTGTACTCTTCCGGGCTCTGTGGGACACCTGAGTGGAAAAAAAGCAAGTGAGAAAAGGAGAAGATGACTTGGAAAGAGACTGAATAGTAGAACATAGATAGAGAAGGGAGGAGGAAAAACATTGACCTGAGGGACTGGGACATGGAGAAAGAAAGGAAGTCTGGAGAGAAGTAAAGTGAGATAGAGGAGACTAAGATAACGTTGAGGAAAAATGGTATAGTAACAGATGAGAGATGGAAGAGAGAGGATTAAAAGGAAAAGATGGATGATGGGGAAGAGAGGAAAGTGTGTGTGTATGTTGGGGGTTCATTAAATCTAGACTGTAGATGCCTGCACTCTGTGGCAATTATCTGGATATAGTGTAAGGGAGGGGGGTGAAGAGTTTTCTGAGCCTCACGGGGGGTTGACATATAGCTGATGCTGTTCCTGCTGCAACTCACCAACACCCACCGAATGTGTGTGTGTGTGTGTGTGTGTGTGTGTGTGTGTGTGTGCTGGCTTATGTGCACGCTAAAAGAGTTTATTGGACTGCTCTTTACAATGCTGCAGTCAGTACTAATTGTCTCAAGTAGATGTAGTGTTGGAGACTGAGAGAGAGAGTGATTGGAAGAAGAGACAGAACGGGGGAGAGGAAAAAACAAAACAATTGAGAGACTTAGATAGATTAGGTGCCTGTGTGTGTGTGTGTGTGTGTGTGTGTGTGTGTGTGTGTGTGTGTGTGTGTGTGTGTGTGTGTGTGTGTGTTCCTGTGGTATCTTTATAAACCCCAAATAGCCTCATGAGTTTAGAGGAATAGGGAGATATGTCAAAAGTATCAAATCCTACAAGATGCTTGTTAGTGTCAGGGTTGAGAAAAAGGAAAGATTTTTTTTTATTTTTCACTGAAACATGAAATCCTGTGCAGCAGTTCTCCAGTCTCTAAAAGTCTTAAAGTAACACAGCTAACTATGATGCCCTGGAAATGTTTTCCTCGGAAAAGTTCTGTTTGTGCTACTAAATTGCAGTTCGTTTCCTTTATGTCAACAGAAAATACGGTAATAATAGGCAGTTTGTCAGGTTGTTATGGAGTATGTCACTTTTCCCGAAATAATCTGTTGACCAATGTCCCCTCAGCTGGAGAATTCAATTACCGCACAGTTTTTGGTCGGAGAATAGGGGATTTTCAGAGTCGGATAATGGCTTTTAAAGGTCGACACAAACATACACGATTCACACATTGCAAATATGCTGTTGAGTATGTGACTAATCATGATCTGCAACATCTTACAAACTGAAGTTTCAGTTCAGATGAGAGACATACATCACATGTCACAAATCTAGTCTGTGGTCTATAGAAAGATAGACGACATGTCTCTACTTCTTCCAACTATACAGAATTACAGCCAAGATAGCCAGGATATGAACGCTGCCAGTGGATAGAGCCCCTGTAGAGAGATAACCTCGATAAACACTCTCCACCAATCGTGAGTCAGTCTCAGCTGTCAATCATGACATTTCACCTTGTTTGTATAGCATCGAATAGCAAATTAAAACCAAACTTACTGGAAAAACACTTGAACATCAGATGATGAAAAACCATCTTTGAGAAAAACTTATTTGATGTGTACTTTGGTCCATGTCCCATCCATTCTCATGGGGGAGACAGGATTTATGACCTATATTATGGTCAGCCACCAGGTGGCAATCAGACTTTGGCTTTACTTTTTTCACATCGTCCATGTTAGATCCAGTCTAGGGGTTTTAGCCACAATCTTATTCATGTGTCATCAAAACAAATGCACTTATAATTTAAACAATCTAACTGTTTAGATTTACAAGCATTACTACAAACATTGTAAGTATTAGTTAGTTTCCACTACTGTGCCCCAATGCATCCTGTGCAGATGCACACAGAGCACTGGAGATGCTGCTGCTGCTGCTCTGCTAACGGGTTGCTCACACTACACCAGGGATTATGAACGTATGTGGGATCACTGCTGAGTTTGATAGCCATGCATGGTTTTCCCAAAGGTGAGGATTTGTTTAAGCGAGTTCATACAGTTTCAGGCCATGATTGTATTTGAAGTACCATTTGAAAAGTTAAGTGGCCTTGCGGCGGATGGAACCCCAGCCATGGATGTGAAATTAGAGCAGTGGCAAGTGCAAATGGAAAGGGGTAACAAAGACATTTCTTCCCCATCTTTATTCAAGTGCATGCACAATCATTTTGAAAGCATTATTTCTTCATTTCAAATTCAGTGCAATACTCAAACAGCCCCAGCCCATGTGCAAATTTGCTCTGCTGCTCAGAACTGTCTGACTGCTCTCAGATATACTGTTACTGCACAAATGTCCTGTTCTTCAGTTTGAGTCTCACGCTGCTCGGTGCAAAACTTCAGCTCTCAGACTGCTGTTCGTAAATCACTCAAAAAAAATTCCCCAACCAACAGAATGTCAGGTATGATGTCGACCAATTAAATTGTCACAGCCTCATTACTTGAGTGTTCACTTTTCTTCTAACTGCGTCCCTTTGAGGCGGTTACTGTTAAACCATGCTAAGCAGAGGAGAGAAGCTAGAGTGGCCCCCTGGCCCCACCCCTGGGGCGGCCCCTGGGCAAACGTATTGCTCACATGTTCCCCAAACAAACTGCTAACACAACTGCCTCTGTTTAATAAACTTTTAGTAGCCTCTGCTCCTTCTTAACTCATCTCTGGTTCCTTCTTTCAAATCATCCCCAGTGTAGACAGAGGCATGCCAATACAGTACATCTGTCTGATTCTTCTCATACTAATGAGCTGCCCCCCCACCTCACTTCAGTCAGTAACAATCTCCATAATTAAACTATTTATTGCAACAAATGGAAATACAGTTAGGCTTGGTGCTTTTGGCTCCACTTGTGAAATGCTTCCTGGATTAGCCAAGCAGCTCGCTAAGCTAAACAGGAAGCGCAATGCAAAAAAACACCTACAGAAGAGTAAGACCGAAGCAAGACATACCATTCTAAACCTGGTTAAGACTCTACACTAGAAAAATAGAGGCTGAGGTGATAGAGGCAAACGTTTTTTTCTAGCAGCAGCAGTGGGAGGCAGAGGAAACAGTGAGTCAAATGGACCTCTGTGATTGCTGTGACTACAATCAGCTGGCTGGCGTATGACTTCTGTGTCCTGCTAAAACTAACACAAAGCTTTGTTTATTCATAGCAGTTGGATACATCCCTTTGAGCTTCTGTTTTATGTTGACATGATTGCATCACATTTCTTTGTACAGATTTGTCAGCTTCATTCATTCTTGCTGCCAATCTCCTCTTCTAAAACATCTCAAGGGTGTTGTGTTGGATTCAGATCTGGCACTGGGAAGGACAATGAAGTTCACTGAGCTCATTGTGATGTTCATGAAAATAGTTTGAAATGACTTTTGTTCTGTGACATGGAGCTTTAAGCTGCTGGAGGTAACCATTAGAAGATGGCTGAATGTAGCTATAAAGAGATGCATATGGTCAACAACAACACTCCAACAGACTGCTGCATTCAAACCATGATTAAATAGATTTAAGGGGTGTCAAGAAAACATTACACCACGAGCAATTGCCCAGACTGTTGGCTCAGGGAAAGTTGGGTCCATGGATACATGCAAGTGATGCCAAATATTGAAATGACCATCTGCGTGCCTGAGCAGAAATCCAGATTCATCAGACCAAGCTACGTTTTTCCAGTCCTCAACCGTCCAGTTTTGAGGATGCTGTGTCTGATTTCTGTTTTTGGCTGCATTGCACATGTGCAAAGCAACAACAATTTTGTGAAAACCCCCTTAAATTCCATGATCGGGGACGGACAGGAAACTGCAACAACACCACAGTCAGAAACCCCTGACAGTATCTCTAGCTTTTTGCCATCATGTCTCTATCATGTGTAAGCACAGTCTCTAGACCTTGTTTATAACTGTTATCATAAAAGAATCGTATGAAGATTGGAAAGATGTGGTTTTGAAATTTTGGCCTGGGGCCACAAAGTCCCTTGAAAAGTGTTGAATTAACTGCAACGCTGCCACATGGCTGTGTGATTGGAATGGTCGAGAGGGGATTTGTATTGTCTATTTTTATTCTACTTTGAACTTCCATGTGTTCTCTTGTCTTTGACCCCCTGCTGCTGTAACAAGTAATTTTCACCTTGTGGGATCAATACATCTTATCTTATCTTGAAGGCTCTGTCAGAGATTATCAACCAATTAACCCGAAACAAAGTTCAGGAAACTGTGTGAGGCTGCTCTTTATTTTCTGACAACATAACACCTCATCATCCATTAACACCTGCAGTAAAGCAATATATTTGGTTTGTATGAAATGATAACATCCTTAATTTTTCAAGTTTGTGGTTTGTGCATTCATTTTGAGGGTCATGAATTTTTAAATGTCACATTCTAATATAATCTTAAACGAGTCCCTTTGTACTTCAAATCATCCAATTTAACGACACAGTAAACTGGAGTTGACCTCAGTGCACGTCGCTGACAGAGACAAGATGTAAACAACACATCTATGAAGTCATTTTCAGGGAACGTGGCTTCATACAAAATAGACATTTTCTGCTTATAATGACATCTTTAATCTTATGAAGGTGTGTCTTCCCTTAGAATTTCAACTTCTTTTTCTCACAACTCTTTTCTATTCCATTTTTTTAGCTCACCAACAAATCAACCAACAAAGCAGCACGTATCTGAAAAGGAAGAAAGGATATTAATTAAACCCCAGATTTTTGCCGACTGCGCTCTACAGAGAAGAGAAATGTGACAACACAATATGAAAGAGAGGAATGACAATGTGAAGATGGCGAGCTGCAGAAGTCTTAATGATAACGATGCTGTTTTTTATTTGTCACTAAGATCCATCCACTTGACGATTCTCCAGCCATATGGAACTCTGCATATTAAAGAGAGAATTCTCAGGGTGGGAATAAGAAAAGGATGCTTCTAAAATTTGTGTTGTTTATCTGCATTATGTTTTCCACCACTGTGCAACTGATGCATGTTTACTGTGGGCTGAATTTTTATAATGTTAAATAGTAACTATACTCTTGCACATGGTTCCCGACCAGGCACAGATGGTGAAATCCTAAATTGAGCTATACCACATTTTCATTTCATAGAGTAAGGTGAGGTGATTTGGACTGACACAAATTCTTAAATTGAAATAGAATAAAGGACATACATTTAAAGGAGCAAAAACAGCAAATTTAACAAAAAAACTATTGACTTTTGCTTTTTCCCTTATGAGAATCCCCTCCATAATTAAATTCGCCAACATCATATGTTCCATTACAATTCTGCTTCTGACATGAGAAGAAAACCTGAAATGTTTTTTTTCAAGCAACTGCTCTTGGGGACATGCAAGAGAGCAACATTCACTTGCTGCAGGAAAGAGATTAATTAAAATTTCAGCCTCAGCTTTATGAGATTTATGTTAAGTTGAGGAGGAGGACACAGATAGAGATAAATGTGTCAAATCAATGGTCACCACGATTACACTGACATAAGAAAAGCAATGAGGAGAAGAGAAAATGCTCAAACTTAAAGTGTCAGTCAGGGAAGAAAAGCCCTTGAGCAAGAGGTCATAGCCCGGGGCGGGATGCTTGCTCAGTCCTCAGTATCCAAGGACACAAAAAGCCCTGAATATATTATATGTGTATACAATACTCAAACCTATAATATGTAGTGTTGAGACTTGAGGTGGGACGAGGACGGTCCGTGTGGCTGGTCAGGATCTACCCTCAACTCTCACTTTACTTACCATGAAATGAAAACTAGCAGCATCTGTAAAGCTGCTGCAGGGAAACAGATCTTTTGATTGATATTCTGTTATCGGAGAAGTCTGAATAAGGAAGCTGAGGTATTTTAGTTCTGTGCATGTGATCTCATTTTACTGCTGGTTCAGACTATCTGCACCAGCTCATTTCTGCTGCATGGTATCTCCAGGGTAAACTTATCACAACCTGACAGAGCCTTTGTATCCTCAGGTCCCTTCACTGCTGAAATCTAGGTGTAACTGAATGGTGTGTGAACTGTTTGGCAGATGGCATTGTAGTCAGAGATTTGCACGTTGAGGACATGCAAATTGTTTTGCAGACAAATGAGGAAAAAATGTGGTGGGGGACATTTTTGAAAAAACGATTTGTGATCAACAGAACTGAGTATTGTTATAATTTGTATGACAAGGCACCACAGCATAATCATGTATCTAATGCTATTCTCAATATTTTAGTTTAGAAAAATATGTAGGAGATAAGTAAATGTTTTTCCTTTTTTGTGAGGACCATTTTGAGCTTAGAACCTGCAGAGTGAGGACATTTTGGCCGGTCTTCACTTTCTGACCCACTTTCAATGGGCTATTTGAGGGTTAAGACTTTGTTTAAGGGTTAGGGTTATAATTAGGTTTAGGTAAGGGTTAGAGTAAGGGTTAGGGTTAGCTGTGATGGTTAAGGTTATGGTAAGGGAGCGGGGAATGCATTATGCCAATGAGTGTCCTCACTAAAATAGAGGTACAAACACGTGTGTGTGTGTGCGTGTGCGTGCTTATGTGTGTGAGGAGGATGGGATTTCTCATGATGTCCAACAGTCTGACATGATTGATAATGGCCCATTATGAAGCCAACTGTTGACTGCGATGTGTCCCAGTCCAGTAGGGAACCTTATTCACAGATCGGTACTGTCAGCTGTCCAATAAAGGCCCAGAAATAGAGCTTTTCTCAAGCGGAGTCACTGATGGAAGAACAAGCTGTTCATTAATAAGTAAAAGCTACTCTCTGTCTGGATAATAATCTACGGATAACAGGCAGTAGCATTTTGTGGGCATGTTATCTGCCCTTTGTCTGCACTATTCATTCACCCCACAGTTTACAAAATACTGCAGTGGGAATAGAGGATATATGCTGGGTGGACAAGCCCTGCATAATTCTGCAGGAAAGAAGAGAAGAAGACAGGGGTGGTGAGATAAGGTGAGGCAGAAATATTCATAACAGTTCTCTCTAAAGGTCCCTTTGACAGCTCAACCCAGAGGCAAGCTCTCTCTCTCCCTCTCTCTCTCTCTCTCCCCCACCATCTCTCTCTCTGTCTCTTGCTCTCTCACTCTTACCTTCTCGAAATTTACTTTATATCCAGGTCCTGTAAACCAGGATATATATATATATATATATATATATATATATATGTATATATATATATATATATATATATATGTGTGTGTGTGTGTGTCTGTGTGTATTTATTATTAGACAGGCCCTGGATTTATGCACCGAGTAGCACCCGATAGTGTTTTTTTGTTTACCCTATGAGCTCAATAGTCTATCTAGTAAAGTAGGAGTTACTGAATGGATGTGGAGTGGATGAATTTCGGACACACCCAGTTTCTCCCCATCGTCCCTTGAGTCTCCTCCTCCCCTGTCTGTCTATGTGTGTGTGTGTGTGTAGTGGGCGTGGCTTCACTCACCTGATAAGCTGACTACCTTCCACATCAGGTTCCAAACGACTCATCACCTGCAACTTATAAGAACTCCAGCCTCTCAACGCCAGACTGTCAAGAATACCGCAGTGGTAGCTCAGCCTCTCTAGTGAATCAACTTCTTCTCTGGTGTTTCTCTTATTTCAAGAGTTAAATGTGTCCTTGCTTCCAGACCTCAGTACCCACCACAACCAACATCACCTGCTGTTTCGTTCCTGCAGCCGCGTCCACCACTCAGCTACTCCACACCGGCCTGTTCTCTGCTCAAAAGAAACATTTAACACTTCAAAACTGTAAACTACATATTTGAAATATCCTGAATGCATGAAGTAATACTAACATTTTAGCTCACTAGCTTTTGTTTTGTTTGTCTATACGCACTCTAATGGCTTCACAGTGTTCCAACGAGGTGGCAGTAGCACGCCAAGAAACCAACGAAGGCTCAGAAGAAGAGGACTGACAGAAGAAAAACATGATTTTTAACAATACAGGATTTAAACTTTTTTCTTTGAAAGTGCATTTGTTACAGGTGGCAAGATGAGTAACACAACCACAAAGTGTGTTTCCAAAAAAACTCCAGAGGGCACCTTGAATATTGAACATGTCAACTGTAGACTCGCATACACAACTCACAGAAAACAACCTCAGGACACTATGAAGCAGGAGAGAAAGCAAAGTTTATGACTGTGATAAATGAGAGGGAAAGAGAGACCAGATTTACAGAACAATAAGAAAAAGTAAAATTGCAACAGTGAGAGAAGATGGAGTGAGATGAGGGAGTGGGGGGGGAAAGTAACTCCCAAATGAGTTCGGCAATTAAGAGCACTTCGTTGTGGAAGCTCTCTGTGACTAATGGACAAGACACACGAGCGTACATGCACACGGTAGGGGATGAGTAATGGGCAAACATGGGCAGACGTTTACCAGCTTCTGCTGACGGAGCTTTGCATTTCTCGTCTCCTCAACTTACTCACTCAGCTTTACTCAGATCCTCTGATAACGTTCCATTAGATATTCCTGGGTCAGGACTGAACACCAAAGGGGGCAGGGCCTTGGCTGTCAGGACCCACACTCTCTGGAATAGGTTACCTGAGAAATTCAGACTTGAAACTTCACTGTGTTTCAAAGTGTTTTTGATTCATCCCTCGAATGATTGTTACTTGATGCTTTTTGCTCTTCCTTATGTTTCCTTTATTCTTTACTTTAGTCATTACTCTTAAATTATATTATATAACTTTCTCTGCTGTCTTTGATTTGAAATGATACTGCATTAATTTCCCTCTTTGTAACGGCTGTTTAAATTTTGCGGTATAAATAAAGTTATTATTATGAAATATGAAAAACATGGCTTTCCATTTTACACTTGTATTTGTCTCTATCTCTTATACACCTTGCTTAATATTATCAAACATAGGTTTGCAGACCTATGATTTGAAGGTCATCACTCATTTCGGCGTATGAAATGTCTTCTTCAAAATGTGCCATAGGCATAGGACTTAGGAAAGTCAAATTCTACTTTTGTGTTAAAAAAATAAATAATTATCTGTTAATGGCCATACTTTGTATTATATTAGAGTTTCCTTGGGGTAAATAGGCTCTGCAGTGTCTCATTTAGCAGCAATCGGTTGCTTCACTTCTATGTGCACCTCGTGAGCGTATTTTTACATAACAGTCTACTTTAGCATGACTGAGCTGCTTTGGTTACTCACTGAGTCTCCATTTCTGCTCCCTGCTTGTCTCTGCACTCAGCTGGAAAGAGGGTAACAAATGCGTCTGGCTCGATTCCCTGCTCACACGATTCCCTCTCCGCTCAGGATCCAAACCAAAGTCAGGTTCAGGAATGGCTTGCTGCATGCTGCTGTTCGGCTCTGTCTGCTTTGTGTTGTGAGTCCACCAGGAGTTGTCTCGCGTTGTTACGATCAATTCACCTGCACACACCGCGCCGTGGCTCGTAGTGTCTATATTTATCCACATGTCCTGTGGCTCACAGTGAGGCCCAGACTGTGTTGATCTGCAGATGGGAAAAGCTGCATGGCTTATGTTTGGAAAGTAAGGTAAGGTAAGGGTGTTAGTGTGGAGGTTAAAGGTGCTGTCTGTAAATTGTGGCTGGTGAGAGCCATTTAGTGACATGTAATGGCAGCTGTTGGAAACAATACAAGCACTTGCAGTTGCATGTCCTTCACACCAATTCCCACCCAATTAGTTTGTTTGTTAGTATTTTCAACAAATCCCTCCTTCAGTTGAGTCTATCACCCAGGCGTGAAAATGAATGAAATGGATCGAGCTCTGTTACTTGTAAGCTGCTTTCAGACGTGCACTGAACTCTGCAGATACTCCATATTGTTTACTTCTTTACTTCCTCCGCCTGGCCCGCTACTATAAAGTCCGTAGAAATTCAGTGGAATTTAATGTGAGAACACAGCAGGGGATGCCCCGCTGGATTCACTGCGAGCGAGTGTGTGTGTGTGTGTGTGTGTGTGTGTGTGTGTGTGTGTGTGAGTGGGGGGGGGTTTGATGACGCTTTTAACACGTGACAAAGGCAAACATGAAAAGGGGAGCCATACAAGAAGACACCGATGACGATGTCAAGAGAGTTTGTGGTGATAAGACCTGACAATGGAGTCTGTGTTGTAAAGAAAATCACGTGATCTCCGCAGTGGACTTAATACGTCACTTCCTGCCTCTGCCTGCTGCACCCGGCTGCTCCACCTTTTAGGATTTGTCTGTGTGGAGAACCTCCTGCTGTGTTGTACATGTGTGAAAGACTCTGTATCCAATTCTCCGAATTTTACCTGCAGGTCATGTCTGAAAAAGGCTTTAATGATCTTGAGAAAACGGAGAGCTGCTTCACAAACCCTCATTTACAAAGGTCACTCTACCAAATATATCCGTTTGTACTCAGTACATTTTTTCTTAAGTAGTCCATAATGAGATATGATTTGGCAGATATGTGCCTGTCAATTTTACGAGTGACCTGCCAAAGAAAATAATTAGAAATTACTGAGCAGGGATTGGCATGAAAATGATGTCTATGGGTATGAAACACCCAGACATCCACACTCCATCGCTAAGACCAACCAGCATTGTCTTTGATATCATCTTAGTTTTGATGTTGATGTTTTGATTGAATCACTTTCTCATCTGTTGCTTCAATTACTATTTTAATGGGAAACTAAATTAAGTTGAAATTGTCCCCCACATTATAAAAAAAAAAAAAAAAGCAAGCGCCTGCCAGTTTGATGGAAGAATAAAGTCACGTTTTCCTCCTCACATTTCTCCCTCTGCCTTTTTTCACGTTGGCTGCACCTGTCTGTGGAGATTCATTTTATCTTGATGCTGCTGTTTATTTCCACGCGATCCTTTGTCAACCATGACAGCTTTTGAAGTGGCGGGCTGAAATGATCGCACGCGCCTGACTGATTAATCGCTTCATTTCAGTGTTTGTCCTGTCAGTAAAGTTGCAGCTGCTTTGTAAACATCTTAAGTTCTCGTCATCGCTAATGGCTCATTTGCTATTGTTTTCTCTTTTTTTATTCGAAACTTGCATATATGCCGCGCTCACGCTTCACTAACATCACCACCTACCGTGATGGATGGTGATGATGTATTGTGCGGAGATAAATGATGATATCCTGCATGAACACACCAAAACTGGAGATGTAGGGAGGAAAAAACGCAAAGATAACATGTGATAAAGGGGGAAAAGAAGGGCGCAGAGAACACAAAACAAACAATACAAGGCAGTCACGAAGAGACAGGGAGATTATGAAAGAAAGCAAAGTATGAGCAGGTCATTAGAAGAACAAAGTGATAAAATAGTAAGATAAATCAAGGCTTTAATAAGATTCTTACAGTACTCTTATGAGGCTCCTTTTTTCTCTGTGCAGTAACTATTTTTGTGCCTCATGCCTGCTCTAAAAATAAGAGAAAGTGTCAGCAATATCTGCAAATAAACACACTGTTGAACCTCAGGACTTTTAGTTATTAATTCCATTCAGTGCTTTGTTTGTAGTCTGCAGGTTTGTATACTTCCTGAATTTTCATCAGCTAACTCAGTGATAGATTACCGTAATTAGTTTTGTTTTAATATTCTTGAATTCATCTCTCTGAGACTATCAGATGCGCTAAAATAAAAGAGCGAGCAGGAGGATTAATGAGTGAGAGAGTGTCTTAGAGAGAGAGAGTTACAAAGGAAATAAAGAGAGCACAAGTGTGTAATACCCTTGTGAGACCTCTGTATTTACTGCACTGTTAAGCAGCGTTAATTTATCTTGTGAAAAACCTGTTACACACACACGCACACACACACACACACACACACACACACACACACACACATATACAGTATAAACAGATGGCCCAGTGAGGGCCTTTTCCCAAGACAGCTTCTCTAATTAGCTCCATTTAAATGAATGGGTTAAGCAGTTCTTTTTACACTGTGTGCTGGAACCACTACTGCATTGTATTTAATTATGTACTGCCACACACACACACACTGTTTTTCCAGGAAGTAGGAAAAGCTTCCATGATTACAGAGGTGGAGCTTTTCTGTTTTTCTACTTTTAATAATAAATGAATTTTTGTTTATTAGGTACAAAGGCTCAAAGGTAAAGGCCCAAGAAAAGCCTGTGGACATACAATGGTATAAATGCCATTAGCAGGGACAATTGGAGAAGTAGAGGAACAAGAGGGAGGGTTATGGAGGAAGAATATGAGAGTGAAGATGAAGGAGGAAAAGAACCAGAAAGTAAATGAATGAAAGAGGCAGGTGGATAAAGCAAGAGGAACAGATAAAACTGGGGTAGGAGAGAGAAGAAGGGATGGGTGGACAGGAAGGTAAAGAAAGGGGGTGTTTAGGAGACAAGGAGATGAGAGAGGTGATCCATAATGTGTGTGTGTGTGTGTGTGTGTGTGTGTGTGTGTGTGTGTGTGTGTAAAGGAGGAAGAGAAAAGGAAGAGAGGGAGAAGGATAGTGAGAGAATATGTGAGCAGGAGTTAGAGAAAGATACAGAGAAGACGAAGAAGAAAATGATCAAAGTCAGATAAAAATATGTGTAAGGAGAAATAAAAACTATCGGAGTGGAAAATCAAAGAAAGCAGAGACAAGGGTAGACTGAAAGAGAAAAGGGAAAAGATAACACGTTAAGAAAAGTTAAAATTGTGCAACTGGACACAAAGTCTCACCATGAAACCAGAGCCTTAATCTCTCACTTTTAAAATGTCATATTTTAAGAGTAAATCACATACATCACTTGTATAATACTGATAATTTCTTCCTCCGTCGTTACATCTTCTTGTTTCGTGTATTCCACTCGTAATAATCTTTCAATTAATACCAAAATCTGGCTGACCAGGTCACACGCGTTCTGTCAGAAAACATCTGGAGTTGCAGTTGGATGACAGTGCAGCTGTGTAGCCTGTATTTCACAAGAGTGTTTAACACCTTCAATTTTCTCAAGGAGACACTCCCACAGCACCTTTTTCTGCCGACTCCAACTCCCCTTCCTCTGGCACAGTAATAACTACTCACCTCCTCCCTCCTCTATCCAGTGCTGTGTCACTAATGTTTTACAGCCAGCTTCAAAGTCTTACAGCTGCCCTGACCCTCACTACACAGTGACAAGAATACTGCTGACGGGACACAAACTTATCTCTGGACTGTCAGGCCTGGGGCTGAACTATACAGCCACACTTTGTGTTTGGAGTGTAACGCTACAGGATCCCACAAATGAATGAAATAACACAATATGCGGCAAATTCCACCTGAATATTTCTCACTTCACACAAACAATCTGAGAGAAGGAAATTAGCAGGTATCGCTAATTTGCTGTTAAAGGCAGAACATTGTATTTTTAAAATAGCTCTAAAGCAGAGGCCCTCCCATGATGCACTTGTGTGGGTCTCTGTCAAGGTTAATTGATGAGCTAAATTACAGTATAGACAAATAGTCAATAGCCACAAAAGTGTCAAGATTCCCTATATGTCAACTGCACTTTTAATTAGATTGTCGCATTCTGTTCATGGATGATGAGGCAAGCGAGCACGTGGCAAACACAAGTTTGAGATGTCTTATGTTATCATTAAAGTGTAACAAATTGTTAATTATGAAACTGGCAGGACAAAAGAGCTCATGGCGGCTGCCACAGACTAGTTAATGGGAAACACTGCGTTGACCTGCTCCTCTGGATTCCTCCTTACAGGACATTCAGCCCCTCAGCCCGGATTCCCATGTTCCTCCCTTCGTCTCCTGGCCCTACTGCACTTGGTTTGGTACTGTTGGGTCTGATAAGTCCCTTATTATTTACACATTTACATTTGTATATACGCTATTGCACTTTGCACTAAATATCTTCGTATCTTCAATCTATTTCGAGTGTCTTGAACCGTTCCTGCACATTGAGTCCAGTTCCTCTATCTCACTCTTTGAATCTTTCTGTTGTATGAATTTTTGATATTGTGGACTTTTGATTTATCTTTTGGGACTTTTTCTTTGTGTTTGGAGTTTGATTTTGACTGGTTTGGGGATTTAATTTTTTTAACATATTTCCTAATGTGTCTCTCTTACTTTACCTCCTGTCTTTGTCTGGTTTTCCCGATGCTGTGATTCCTAGCCCCACGTCACAATATAGAGAACTATATGAGTGTAGTCTATAACAGGGGCAACACAACCTGCAAGTCTTTGGGCTGCAGGGAATCAACTTTAACAAAGTCAGAATGACGATGAGTCTTTGGCCATGGACACACTCTGAGGCAGTTCTGTCAGGTCATAGAAGTTTCATGAACAAATAAAAAGTTGAGTGAGGAATCCTCGTAATCAAACAATGAATTGGTTTTATAAATTAATAGGACAGATGGCAATAGAAAGTGGGCGGTAAAAGAGATAAAGTATGTGAGAGAGAAAGACCTGAAATACTGAGAGAAGTTTGTTTATTAAAGTAACTTTAAGACCTTTAAGAGTTCAATAGTTTTTGATGCGTGACCTCATCAAAAACGATTGAACTCAGTCTTAATGAGCACACTGGGACAAGCACACACATATAACACCAATTACAATCCTTCACTTCATAATGAGCCCAGATTCTTAATATTTCCTTCCATCATTCGTCAGTCGACATTCTTCTCTGTGGCATTAATAAGTCATGGATGTGCTTGTCACCATAACACCTCCCAGCACGGCAGCAGGTGAGGGAGCCCAGTGAGAGAATATGTGTTCGTCCTGAAATATTTAACAGCCCCATGTTCAGCAGCTGTTAACCTACATGCACTGTGTGTGTGTGTGTGTGTGTGTGTGTGTGTGTGTGTGTGTGTGTGTGTGTGTGTGTGTGTGTATGACCTAAAGAGTGACCTAAATCTGTTTACACGGTCATTACTGGGACTTGTCTTCCTTTTTGGTAAAGTGAACAATAAGATGAACATATGTTTGAATGTTTTAAAGGTCAGGTTAAGCATTCTGGGATCTACTATCAGAAATGGGACATAACATTCATAATTTAATTTTCTTTAATGTATATTTATGGGGTCAAATTAAGGTAACTTATATTTTGTGCTTGATGTAGTTGTCCATCACCTTTGTCTGTATGTAAACACGTTTTAAAGCTGTATAAATACTTTATTTTTATGTAAAAACTTTTGTAGCTGTAGAAAAATTTCCATTTGTAAAGAAAAAGCTCAAAAAAATATTTTTTACACATTTAAAACAACTTTTGTTGAATATTTTGTGCATGTGTAAAAACGTTTTGTAGCTGTTGAAATATGTTATATATATGTGAAATATTTTGTGCATGTGTAAAAAAAAGCACATTTTTAAACACATAGAAAGGAGATTTACAACTAAAGCATTATTTCACAGGCACAAAATAATAGTGACCCTGATTTGATCCCATGTACCATCACCTGACAAAACGAGCCCTTTATATCTACATCAGCAGTGGGTCATTTTCCACAGAGGCCACCATGTTTCTACAGTAGCCCATAAAGGACAAACCAAACAGTGGCTCTCAAGAGGACTTTTCTCATTCACCTTCACACTAGGAAGGTGAGGAGTTGATTGTAATACGCAGCTTGTCCACCAGATGACACAACATCCTATGCACCGAGCCTTTGAGTTATAGTGTAAGGATATAGTTTGAGCAAGTTTTAGGAAATGGATGTAAATCAATGTCATGATCTTAATGGGGTGTGTGTGTGTGTGTGTGTGTGTGTGTGTGTGTGTGTGTGTGTGTGTGTGTGTGAGAGAGAGAGAGAGACAGAGAGAGAGAGAATACATTTTGCGATGCTATGAATATTTTAGATCCTCTTAATATAGGATCTGGAAGTCACATTGATGGAGATGATAATGATGATGATATTTGTGTGATATAATCCTCTCATTATAAATTCCATTCCCTCTCACTTTTTCAAACGCGTTGACCGAGTAAGACCGATGACTTAATAACTTCAAAAAAATGATTAAGTAAAAAAAAACACAAGCTGATCTGTATGTTTCCAGACTCCTCAAATGTTACCCATATCTCCCAATTCATCAAAATGAAAAATGAGTCAGTGAAAACCGCTGAATAATGAAGTGAGAGTCAAACAGAAATTCAGTGTAGATTTATATTGAAATGTAGCTGGAGAGCTACAGTGTGTGATTTATTACTTGTAAGTTGTGATGTACTGCTTTAGCCTAAACAGCTATTTTTCCAAAAGTTTTTCAAGGAATGATCAGTTTTTATTTATATATATAATTTCAGTCAAGAGCAGTGCATAAACACCAACTCGTTTTCTTATCACCTACTCTCACTGCAGTATTTACTTTTCTCAATATGTCTTCCTGCACAACTGTTAAAAATGTCAATGTTGAATCAATCAGATTTTAATTTTAAAAAATCACAATTTAAATTCAAACAACTGAAGTTCACTTAAAAAATTAGGAAACTGATCACCTTGGGTTCCAGAAAACTCGATGTAAGCACGTAGAATTATAACACTTGTATATATGAAGTTCAACGCACTATTTCATTTAAATAAGGACATGGTTTGCATTTAGAGTGTATTTTATCGGTTTTCCAGCAAATCCATTTTTTCACAAAACTGTTGAGGTCTCAGTTTAAGAAAGAATAGAAGTGTTTCAAGACATTAACTGAAAACACAATGTTCCAAAACCTTTTTCTGCATAAATCACTGATGAGACTGAGGGTGACTGACTTTAGATGAAGTGTAAAACAAACCAATGTAAAGTTCACATACACACATACATAGCTCAAGGCTCAACAATCGTTTAGATTCAATCAAGCTGCACCAAATTTCACACACTACTCGATATCAGTTCCCTGAATATGCCCGATTTTTTTCCCATCAAGACCCAATAATTATACCCTGGGAAATCTGTGAGAATGTTGAAAAACAGTTAAATAAAGTGAACAAAATAAATCATGGATCCCTACACTGATAAACACCACAATGTAATGAGTTCTTCTATGACCCATAATACTTCCTTTCACCAAATTTCGTGGAAATCTGTTTAGTTGTGTTTGCGTAATCTTGCTCACAAACATACAAACCAACAAACAACACTTCTGACCTCAGGGGAAAAAGTCCCTGAAAGAATCACAGTAATTTAAACCAAGTTGTTTAAGAGATATAAAACCACAGAAAGTTTTCAGAGGACAACTGAGTGAACTTAAAAAATAAAAACACATTGACACATGAAAGATTTTTGTGGACACTGCCGACAGTCACACTGAACATATAAGGATGTACAGTCAGATCATCCACAAGACACTGGTGTTTGATTCGAAGAGGTGGAGATGAACTTCTTTCCAGCTTCAAATGAAAACAACAGCTTGTTCCTTCAGTCTGAGCCATTTGAACACTGATGTCCCGAAGCTGAAACTCTGTGAAATCGTGCTGCAAAGTAATATATTGCTTTGAAAGCAGGACAGGCAGCAAGAGAACTGAGGAAAACTAACAGAGATGGGAAGAACAAAAGAGGCCAACTAATTAGGGAGACAGAAGGGGAGACGGGGAAATGAGGAGGAATCTAGTCCATGGGCTTTATTTGTCTTTATGGATGCGTGTGTGTTTGGACATGCTTGTCTAACTTCTAAATCCACTGCAAAGTCAGAGGAGCCTTTCATTCCCAAGATGAGTAAACATTGGCCCACGTTCTGTCGTC
The DNA here is from genome assembly GCF_009819705.1 of Hippoglossus hippoglossus. NCBI lineage: Eukaryota > Metazoa > Chordata > Actinopteri > Pleuronectiformes > Pleuronectidae > Hippoglossus > Hippoglossus hippoglossus. The sequence goes on along the minus strand of NC_047151.1, from coordinate 11,450,673 downwards.
ACGACTGCTGCGTCTCAACCAAAAACAGCCTTTGTTTCCTGCCCTCCCCAATTCCAGCAGCCCGTATTTTGTTAGAGAGACAGATAGCTTTGAGTAGAGGATTGAGTGTTGCCAAAAAATAAAGAATTTGATCATTGTTCCTCACCCATCAGCTTAATGAGAAAATAGTGGAGCAGGCGAGGAGATATAGGCCATAACTTCCCCGCTCCCTCACACACGGAGGATGCACAGCTCATGAATAATTCACGTTCCGGATGTGGTTATTATTAAAGCCACGGTTATGATTTCTCGTATTCTTTCCGTTCATATGCAAAGTTGGTGTTTGGTTCGCAAGTGGAAGATTGTTTTTCATTTTCTGTGGCTTTGTGGTGTTTTTCAGCACGAGTCAAAATACGAGTTTATCACCTCTCCTCCCTCTTTCTTATCTTTCACTCAGTCCCCAGGGCGCCGTGCGGAATCTGCTGCAATGCTGCTGTCGGATCAGGAAACACATCCAGCATGTATGTAGCCATTAGCTGCAATATTGTTTTTTTTCTGGTCATAAAACTGATATGGTTACAGGAAACTAAAAAAGACATCTCTCAGTATAGTTTATATGTCTTATAACAACTCAGTGATATTCCTCTGAGCTCCCCTCGGTGCTCTGGTCAGTATCTGCTGCCTTTGGTTTGCAGGCCACCACAGTGCAGTGATATGGAGGTAAATATTGGTCTGTTGGAGCCTCAGGGCAGTTGTTTGTCTATAATGCAAAGCTGAAGCGGTTTGAAGAAATCTGTTGATCACTGAATGATTTCTGTGGAGCTGGAAAGAGAAAGATGCAACGTACTGAAGATTTCAGAATAGTGTTGGTATGGGTTGGTCTAATAGTTACCCAGCGGTTCAGTTCAAAACCCAGAAAGTGGTGTTTTTAACCCAGCATTTTTGTGTGTATTTTCTGTGTGAGCTCAGGTAAACACGTGTTCGTGGATGTGAATCTTCCTGACCTGGCGGTAGGTCTGATCCTGCTGGTTCTCTCTGTGGTCGTGCTCTACTTCTGCCTGTTCCTCGTCGTCAAGCTGCTCAACTCCATGTTGAAGGGTCAGGTGGCTGCAGTCATCAAGACTGAAAAGCGAGTGGTTCGTCTCTGGCTGTTGTGGTGAGACCCCGGTGTCATCCTCTACTGCCACAACTTGAAAGTCTTCTTAGTGTTGCCCTGATGTCATTATTGATGATGTTGATGCCAGCACACCAACAACAGCTAGCGACTGGAAGACAAGTGTGGAGGTGGCTCAGTGAGCACCTCTCCCTGGATTCAAAAGGAGGGACACTCAGAGACAGACACAGAGACACAAGGACCTGAGGAGCCTGGAGAGAGCAAAGCTGCAAAGCTTAAGTGCTGGATTTATGTTGTATTTAAGTTTATGTTTGCACCTGGTCTCTAAATAAAATGCTAAAACCTGAATGGTTTGTCTCTGGCTGCTGTGGTGAGAGCCCCATGGCATGGTCAACTGCCACAGCCTGTAACCTATTTAACGAGACCTGACACTGAATGATTTGTTCGTGCGACAGGCTGAAGACAAGGAGTGGCACAGCAATCAAGCAGCAGATTATGTAGACAGCTGCAAACCAGCGGTAGGAGACAGTGATGTGGCCCGGACCTTCAGCCAGCCGGATGGGGATGTGGGTGTAAGGGATTGGATACCAGAGTGCGATGTATTCTATATTCCATATGTGTCCATGTGACCTGTAGAGCATTAGCCAGTGAGTCTCCAGGACTAGCCATGGCTGCCAGGATGGCTGTGGTGGTTGTACCAATACTCTCTCTATGCTGATGACACCTAAACCTATTTAAACATGATGACTGCAGCCACCTGACCCTTCAACATGGAGTTGAGCAGCTTGACGATGAGGAACTGGCAGAAGTAAAGAATGACCACAGACCTGAGGTCACACAGTAAATACACAAGAAAGAAAACACCCCAATCTGGGTTTTCAACTAAACTGCTGGGTAACTATTAGACCAACTCATACCAACACTATTCTGACTTAATAGAAATAAATAGTAATAACATGCTTAATTACATTATAACAGCAACACTACAAACAATGACAATTATACAAATTTTAATATTATATTCATTCAGTGAAGTCAAAACAATTACATTTTTACATTTTCAGTTTCCAGTAATGGCAGCAGTAATTAATGCAGATGGGTATATCAATCTTTATTATTGTCGTGTTTAGTGGAAGCAGGAGGACCCAAAAATGAAGAGCAAGGAAAGTGTAACAAAGTTTCCTTTAATCAAGGCTGGGTTGAAAAAAATCCACAAAACAGAAAAAAGCACTGGAAAACTAGAAAAAAGGGCCTCAAATGGCTAAAGTGAAAATAAAAAGTAAAACAATAGAAAAACACAAAGAACTCACAAGTGCAGGATAGAGGTGGGTGACTAACTAAGTGAAGTTTACTTAGTGTTTGTTTGATTCGCTCCAGAGTTCATGAGGCTGCATTTAAACATCATGAAAAATGACCGGTCAACATTTTGTGCTCAGTACAACACGAGACGTGACGCTCACAGTCAGGACTCAGTGTTAAACTGAGCGGAGCGACACGCAGACATGATCCGACACCATCGATTCACAACTAAACACATGATCGTACGTTTGTCCCCTAAATCATCCCAATAGAAAATGCAACAAATGAACGTGAACTAGTTCATTTTCATCTGAATGAACTGAATTTTGAACTAGTTCACACGTGTGAACTGGCACAACACTGCTTCTCATGTTAGAATCCGTGTCCCTCAGAAGTCCATGCTTTGTAACAACCATGGTCCTGTTATTACACATGTATGTCAGTAGAGGTCACTGTGACCCAACTGCCACATATTTGCTGAACACATTAAACACAGAGATACAATAGATTGAAAAAGGTCAAATTAACATTAACTCTTGTAGTTTTAAAATAAACATTATTTTTTGCTGTATTCTAAGTACTTTGTACCATTTTTCTAATGAACTCACTAACAGCTGCTGATACTTGTAAACCAAAGTCAAACAAACAAGAGAAAATCATCATGTATATTTACTGGCATCCACATCAAAAATCATTTTCTTCTTCACCGAATATATTGATAAGATACAAATTAATACAAAAATACCAAGAGATACACAGTGAGGAGCAAATCATGTTTTAAACTAAATACAACTTTAAGGTCAACTTGTGAAATAGAATCACAACTCTTGAACGAGATGTTATCAAATATACACAGTGTTCCTAGATGACATTTATTTATTTTATTTTTAATAAAATAGTTTATTTTTCTCCTTAATGCTAGACGAAGACCAAAAACTTATGAATGAAATTGAATAGACTTTGCAGACTTTTTCCTCTTTTTGTTTTCTGAGGTATTCATTTATTTCATATGGCAAAATGTGAAAGTGAAAATTTCTTTATCTCAGAAATGTTGTAGTTGGACAATCAAATATTTAAAAGGTGCATTCTTTGTATCAGAGGTTTGCCAGTTGATGCAGTAGAAGTGACTTTGCAGTTCAACGTGGGAGTTTTTGCACTGAGCTCAACCTTGTGTGACACATTTTCAAACATTTTCGTAGCTGCGTCTTTCCTGTACAATTTCTGGGAGTGAATACTGACATCATGTTCTACATTAATTCTGCATTAATGCAATTACTTTATTAAGGTTGTGGTGAATGCACTGATAAATGTCGGTGGTTTGGTAAAATACTCTTTGTCTTAGTTATTCATTCAGTTTCAAGGAGAAACAAGAGAAAGTTTTGTTATCTGCACTGATAGAACAAGGTCAGATGCCATCAGACTCTGTGATAACGGGAAAGTTGAACACAATCAGAGTTCAAGTCCCTCTAATCCAGTGGTGGGCATTTACTTTTCCCCGGGGGCCACATGAGAAACAGGGACAGTTGTCGAGGGCCGGACCAATAGGCTGATCTCTATTCTGCACAACATTCATTTTATCTGCAGTCAACTTTGATAAGCTACTACTGGTAAAAGTACATGTTTTGATTTGGCAATAAAAAACTGAAGCAGAAATAGTAATAACGCCAACATTATATCACTATTTGATCAACATTTACCAAAACAATCGTGAACAAAATATATGCATGTTTTTTCAGTATTTCAAAGATCAGTATTAAATTAACTTTATACAAAGTGCTATTACTACTTTGCTTGTAGTCTAATTACCTCATTTGCTGTTTTTCGGATCTTTTTTCTTGCACAGTGAGAGACATCTAGTCTGTGTTGGGCTTGAACAAGTGCACTGATGTCCAGTTGAATGTCTGAGGTGGACATGCGAAGGACAGCTGACAGGTGATCGTCATTGAGAGAGGATCTGTATCGGGATTTGTTCAAATTCATCACAGAGCATGCCTCCTCATGTGTGGAAGGTTCTCCTCTTTGAGAGAAGAATAAAACTCCAGCAGTGATACTGACTGAAAGTGCTCTTCCAGTAGTGTACCAGACTGCAGGTCAATGGGTTCGAGCTGAACATCACTGGGTGCATTGTCCACACTGCACGTGAAGGGAGAAGACCTGCAAGGACGTGAGCACACCAACACTGACACAAACATAAATAAGAATAATGACATTTGAGAAGATTCTTGATGATGGAAAAATGTACCAGAACCCAATAACATTCTTGGTAGATTCAGGAGCTACAGAGTGAGTCTTTAGAGAAACTGCATTTGACAAAAGCTGAAATAGAGTGGCAGATATATTGAAACAATAGGTGTATCAGGACTGGTAATTTCAAAATACACTTTTCAATTGTCCTGTCATGCTAGAAATACTGACAACATGTTCAGTCCATCTCTCCAGGTGGTCAGACACAGCTCACATGATTGAGTGCATACTCTAGTGACACACACACACAGCCACACACACTCACACACACGTATATATGTATATTTGCTTCATGAAAACTGAAGATTTGCACCGCTAAGCACAAGCTGCATGAACTGGATGTGGTATATGAACAAAAATCCCTCTGTCCTCCTCTACACGTGAGACATAAAAGCTGATATGCAATCTGATTTGGTCACTAGGGAGGTTTATGCTCAGAGTATCATCCAGGCAACAACAAGGGAAACAATAAAAAAGGCCATATAAAGATAAGAGATCCTGGCTGTAGCTGGATATTCAATGTGTCTGCCCAGCGACTCTGCCCAGTGACTGACATGTCCCACACATGGTAGGTTTACGCTTTTTATTTCAAATTGAATGTGATGTTTTTTATTTTCATTATTATATTTCAATCTTCTCACCAGATTAGTTATTCTTTAGACTTTTTGCATGCAAATCAACATGTTGTATCTTGTTCTTGTGCAGATTCGTAAAAACAGAATTGAATAAATGTTGATTTGCATGCAAAAAGTCTAAAGAATAACTAATCTGGTGAGAAGATTGAAATATAATAATGAAAATACTTACTTACTTAGAGCACTTTGTAGTTTGGCTTTCTTGAAGAAAATTTTAGAACTTGTTGTTCTGGGTTTGTTCCCTCATGGTTGAATGCACTTATTGTAAGTCGCTTTGGATAAAAGCGTCAGCTAAATGAAATGTAATGATTGAAAAACTCAATAACACAATTCATGTGTTACAATAGATGTATTCATTTCAGTCAGCTCGAACTAATGTAGCTTATGCAGTAGACTTCAGTTTTCTGTAGCAACACGATATTTACTTCACGTTTTTAGTTTATAAAAGACTTGATTCTAGTGCAGGCTTTGCTCTCTGGTTTCAAGTTCAAAGATAATCTTTATGACTTGGTTTAACTTGTGATTGCTGATGTTTTAAAAAACATATAAAGACTAACAGTACAGAGAAAAAAAAAACATGTAATCACACAAGAAAAAAATATTTTCTTGAGGATGGAGACTTTTTCCTCTATGCCAACCAGGAGACAATTATTCATTTGAATTGATTCTTCTTTTTTTGAAATCCCGGCAGCTATGGAGCTTGATTAACCTCGTACTGAAAGTCTATTCATTTTTAAGTATACGAGAAAGTGTGTGTTATTTGTGAAGAGAAGTGTTATAGAGATTGTGTTTGTCTTTTAATCCCTCCTCTTCTCATGAGGTGACCTTCGTTACCATGCTCCAGAACCAACAGAGGCCGTGGTGGCAGCTGGTGCTGAGCCGCCTCACTGTGGCTGCTTTGTTCATCAGTGTGACTCTGCTCTACTGTTTGTCTACACTGCAGACCATCTTCAGTCCAACTGAGTAAGAATGTTTCCATTTAATAGTAGTGTAGCAACTAATGGCTATGTCATAAAATATATTGACACTTAAAAGGAAAACAAAGGCACCAGTAAATGAAGGCTTTCCCATAAGGGCTGTCCAGTCTGCAGGTGTGGTCCATTTAAACCATTCTAATGCTTTTCCAAGCAGGTTATGTTTTTGTCTGCATTAGTTTCATGTTTGTTTGTAGGATTACGCAAAAACTACACAATAGATTTCCCTGAAATTCCGTGGAGGGGTGGGGTGGATCAGGACTAGGGTACAGTTTGATGGTCGATAGTGTTTTGAAGAAAAGACTTCCTGTGGTGCTCTGTGGTGGTCTTAGTGGGGGGTGGGTTGAAGAACAGATTTAACTCATTGTCCAGGTGCAGGTCTCCTTCCAAGCCCTGGTCATTCTTTTTCCGATGACCAGAGATGGTTCTCGTAGTGCTCCAGAAGTCCTTCATGTTGTTTTTCTGGAGTTTTCTCTCCAGATTCCTCCTGTAACATGTGATCTTTTCACTCAGTTCAATATTAACCTTTCTTCAGCTCCTCCTTGTCCCCGCTCCTGAAGGCAGCCTTCTTCTTCCTGCGTGATGCCTTGATGTCCTTAGCCACCCAGGGTCCATTGTTGGGGAAACAGTGTACAGTCTTTGTGGGTCTTCGAGGGTATTACAGTGTAGGAAGCCCCTAAAAGCCCAAATGTATGCGATAGATTTGTGTTGATAACACACATTTAATGGCCTGATAACAGTTAAATTAGGTGTGAACACAGCCTTTGGATATAATTATATATATATATAAATATAAATTCAAGATTTATTTTTACTATGTTTTTGTAACCTTATTTGGAGTGTGTTTAGCACATGTATTGGCTCACTATATTTGCCGAACACCACTACATGTTGTTTTATTGTTTTCAATGTAGAAGGAGAATTTGTCGTGGTACATATTGGCGACAGTAAGTAATCTCCACATGCTGACTTTTCCTCCAGGCTTCCAGTGCCTCAGTCCTGTGCTCTCCTACTGGGCCCACACAGCAACCAGTCAACCACAAATGGCACACAGCAAGACAATAACATCTGCACTCCTAAAGTGGACATCATGTTTATGAAGACCCACAAAACAGCGAGCAGCACCTTCCTCAACGTCCTGTTCCGCTTTGGAGAGAAGCAGAAACTGAAATTTGCCTTCCCCAACAGCCGTAACGACTTCCTCTATCCCTCACGTTTTCAGCACACATACGTCCAAGGCTTCAGATCTGGCACGTGTTTTAACATCATGTGTAACCACATGCGCTTCAACGCACCGGAGGTGGCCAAAGTGCTGCCCAGAGACACGACATACATCACGATCCTGAGAGATCCTGCCCAGCTCTTTGAGTCGTCTTTCCATTACTTTGATCATATTGTTCCTCTGACCTGGAGGATACCAGGTGAGGATAAGATGGCCGAGTTCCTGCGGGATCCCACCCTCTACTTCAGCCCCAATGGATTTAACTCCTTCTACCTGAAGAACCTGCTCTTCTTTGACTTCGGAGAGGACAACACCCTGGATGCAGATGACCCTCGTGTGGAGGAAAGCATCAGGCTCATTGACGAGCATTTTCACTTGGTCATGCTCACGGAGCACTTTGAGGAATCGCTCATTCTGCTTAAGGACATCCTTTGCTGGGAGATGAGTGATCTCCTCTTCTTCAAGCTCAACTCCCGTAAGGAAACCACTGTGTCTAAACTGACCCCAGAGCTGAGGGCAAAGGCCTTGCAGTGGAACAGCATCGACTGGGAACTTTACAAACATTTCAACCTGACGTTCTGGAAGAAGGTGGATGCATATGGAAGAGAGCGTATGGCAAAGGATGTCGCCGAGCTCAGGATGAGGAATGCAGAGATGGTGAAGATCTGCATTGAGGGAGGTCACTCTGTTGTGGCTGGAAGCATTCATGAGGAGGCCATGCAGCCATGGCAGCCCATCGGAGAAAAGTCCATCATGGGATACAACTTGAACAAAAATATAGACAAAGCATATCAGGTGTTGTGCCGAAAGATGTTGACCCCAGAAATTCAATATCTGACAGACTTGGGGGTTAACATGTGGCTCACGAAGCTGTGGGGACATGTGAGGAACATCATTAACTGGTGATGAGTGAGCTGTGGAGGGGATGACTGAAAAGTGAATATGTTAAAGCCTAAAGTTTTCAGAGTTTTTATTTATTTACTTGTAATGTGATGTAATCTACCCTAACCGTAACCTGCTGGTAATGTATATTATGACATGTTTTTAAACTGCTGTGTGTGTCTGTGTGTATGTGTGTTACCATTACAATATAATATATGTATCAAAACGTGTCATATTGTGTGATTTGCATTTCTTTCTTCTTCTCAAATTTGTTGGTTACTTTGTTGGCTATACTTTAAATAGAAATAAATAGAAATGTATTTGTATGTGTTTTGGTTGGATTTCTTTTTGGAGGATTTTTATATGATATGACATATTCATTACATGGCTGCTTCTTAAGGTGCCAGCAGCTGAGGTATTTATATAAAGAAGTCTATTTAATATTTTTTTCTTTATTTCATTTACTTATTTTTCATAGGCATGCCTGGTAGGAACAAAGTGCTTCTGTGTTATTCTTCCCTCCTGCTGTTCTCTCATCCTCGTCAATAAAAGTGCCTTTGGTTCTAATGTTGTTGTCTCTGTTTTTCCCTCTAGTTTTACCAACGGGTGGATCACCACCGACATGCTATCAAATTATATCCCTGCAAATTATGTTCAAATTATGCAAATTGGCAGGAGCACATGTGGCTGCTTTTCAAGTCAGTAATGTCACTGCCTACTGTTTCTCATTAGGTGCTCACACTAGATTTAGACTTTCACAGAAATAGGACATTTTCAGTAATTTATAAAAAAAAAAAATTCTGTTCTCACTTGTGATGCATAAATTAAACAGCAAAACTGTAAGAATAAATTAGAAACAACCTGTCTATGGACAATAAAAGAACGGTAAGATATGAAAAGGTAACGGCCTCTAAACTGCTGCGTTTGAAAAAAGAGACGTGTGCTGTGTTGCATGTTGAATAAAACCAGTTTCAGTGGATCAATTTTAACAATTATAATGAACAAAATCCAGTGAATGCTGCATTATTTGAAAATCACCTTTCCAAGAAAAAGAGTCCCTCTTATCGTCTTTACTTTTCCCTCGATCTTTGAAGCTGTGATCAGAGGCTGGTCAACTGAATTCTCAATACAATACAATACAAACGATATCTCAACAAAATTCACAAATAATAATAATTTTTTTTTTTAATGGTTTCTGTCAATTTTCCGTGTTCTTCGTTTAAATGAGTTGATTGATGAAAGCATGGTGAAATGTCCTGACTGGCAGCTGAGGCTGAGTAACTCACTAGCGTTTGTACCCGGGAGATTTTGGCTTCATTTCTAGACAGAGGGTGGGGCCAGGGTAAATTTGAACAGATTACCATGCTAGCACATTAGAAAACTAACAGTTAACACCGGTGTTGCTTGGTGAGTAAAGGAATGAAGTTTGACACTAAACTCATCACATTTCTTCCAGGGCAGTTATTAAACAGTTGCTCTTGCTAATGCTGGCTATGTTCGCAGTTTGACATGTTTTTTATTGGTACTATGCAGGCTACACTGCTCAGTCATTACACGCGATTAGAATTTCATTATGATGTTTATTACCTCTCTTTATAGCTCTCTGCGATATACATCTTTCTCATTCTCAGTAATAAAGAGCCTATCACAGTTGGTCTCACCTCAGGTCATAAAATCTCTCTCAGCTGTTCTCTGTTGCTGAGCAGGCAGAGTTTCCTCCTTCGTGTAAGATTATTTAAATTGAATGTTATTTACCTGTGCTGTTGACGCCCATACGTCAACCATCAACACATAATACATACCACTGATGAGGCGTTTCATTTTATGTTTCACAACGAGTTGTTATATTTAGTTAAAGAAATACCTTTTTACACCTTTTAGTAGTGTGTGGACCCTTGAGTCAGCGCTATAACACAATGTTATCACTGCACATGTGATGAAAGTAGTTTGGAAATTAATTTTCTGTTCTGAGGAAGAGGTGGAGCAGCGTGGACCCGCAGATTACAAAAGTTTGTTTGTGTCTCAAAGGTTGCTGGTTAATGATCTGTGTGGAGTCAGTGATAAGTCAGTGTACCCTGCTGCTCCATTTACAGTGATCACTATCTGGGCAGCAATTCCTTTGTTTGTTTTTGTTGAATATTAATATGAGATAACAGTTGAGAATTCCAGCTTTTATTTGCAGGTATTTGATTAAAAGAAGAAAAAAAAGGAGGACATAATATTAACATAATTGCATCACACTGCCCCATTTTTAGGTGAACAAAAGTAAAGGAACAGATGGTCTTTAAGTAACTTATAAATCTACTTTCATATCATTTTACAATGTACTCTCAGGCTGTTGGTTTAGCCTGGGTGAAACGTCCTAACAACAACAAGCAAAACCAACAAACAGACAAATACACAAGTAAAAACTCTGAACCAGCCTTTACCGGAACTTTTCTCACTTTGCAAGTAGACATAATAAAAGAAACTACAGGTGAAGCTGCATTAAACCAATTTTTCTTCATTATTTACAAAACATATTGTTGTTACGTGTTCATGAACTCATCTTTTTTAGATGTTAAACCTCCAAACTATATATATATATATATATATATATATATATATATATATATTGTTCTTCTGCATAAAAGCAGAAGTCACAGATCCAAACAACTACCAGCACCTTCTATCTGTTTAGCTTGGCAATTATCTGTTTATGGCAATTATTAACAGTCTCTTGTAAATCATTGACTGATGGTGTATTTTATTTGAGTATTGTAACAGCCTTTTACTTCCCTAAGCCAAAAATCTATTGATCGACTGCACAGAACACAGCTGCCAGGCTTGACAGAAACATGACCACATCACTCCTGTTCAAGCATCTTTACACTGGCTCCCTGTATGTTTTAGAATTGATGTTAAGATTTTTTTTTTACTTGTAAAGCTCTCCATGGCTTTTCTCCCAGCTACATATCAGAGCGTTTGCTGTGACACAAGATTGACCATATTGCATTTATTGGTATTTCTTTGATCATAAATTGAATCTTCATTAGACACAAGAAAACTTTTTACGTCTCTTTTACAGAGAAAATAATATAATACTGGTGAATTCACTCTTCAGAAATACAATTTTAATCAAGCAAAGTAAAAAAAAATTAGATCGGGCCTGAGGAAATGGAGAGGGAGAATTTAGAGAGTTGTTTACTTTTGCCTAACAGATATTACAGCTATAACTGAATGAACATGGGTATGTTTTTATCAAACATAAATACAAATGCAGATTTATATAAAGAGTTCTTGTCATGATTCTGCCCCGGTTTCAAACGTTTAAGAGACTTTTCGAAGGCTCTTTGAGGGATTTTCTTTTTACCTATGTGTATCTCTCTGTTGTGTGGACTTTTTATGTAACGGAGGCTTTTATTTGTGTTTTACTTCCTGACTTTATCAGATTTTCCGCCATCATGATTTTCTGCAGCTGCACTAACGTGTCACACCAGAGTTTATTTATCATTGCCTCCTTTTGTGTATATAGTCTATTTTCTCCATACTCGCCTCTGGCTGTTCGCCTGATTGTCCTTGTGTTTTAGTTCTGTTTCTCGCGTCTGACCTCCTTGTGTTGCTGGTTTGATTTTATTTCCTGGATTTCTTGGTGCCTACATGTTGCTGGTTCCTACCTGAGTTTGAGTTTTTTGGACTCCATTTGCTTTTTTCTGTCTTTGTTATTAAGATAGTTTACGCATTATACCTGCCTGTGTGTCATCTGTTTAGTAATGTAGAGTTCAAATCTATCACCATAATGCGAACACCGAATATATTTACAGTGGATCTAATGGTACAGCTACAAGATCTGTGATGCATATAAGATATAGAATGAAGGACAATTGGACAAGGCTGTAAATCTCTGAAGATATTTCGCCTCTCATCTAAGAGGTTGAGGCTGTGAACATGATCTGGATGACTAAGAATCTGCAGACAATTGGTTTACATGGTTAACCCTGGTATAACCCTAGTTATACATTCAGTTAACATTTTGATAAGATTTTACGTTTGAATTTTTAAAGTGTGTTTTTCAGTCTTAAGGGTAACTATGCATGTGAAAACAAATGTTATGGCCACCAGAGGGAGCTGAGTCCCCTCTGATAATGACGCTGTCAACAGTCCAGTCACATTGTTGGTAACACAGACTGTAGATAAAGATGGACAACGCGTCTCCACTTCCTCCCACTATCCAAACTGAAGCCACATTATCCTGGACACAAATGCCACCATCTTGTGCATTTGGAGTTTGTGATGTGGAAATCTGGGGAGACACTCACTCCTTCAGCCGTGAGTTAGTCTAAGCTGTCAATCATAAAAGCATCAAAAGACTAAAACCAAATATATTTGTAAATTGAGCACATGAACATACATCTGTGTGATAACAATGACTTAAAATGTTAGAAACCAAATTAAAGAAACATCTTTTCTAACATGGAGGAGTTTGGACTTTAGTGCAGCCAGTCAACTGGCGGACATCAAAACAGTTTGGCCTCCATTTTTGGGGACCAGTCATGTTGCCCATCTTTAAATGTTCAGTCTATGGTTGATTAGTATAGACACTATGTTTTGACAAGGTGAAGAATGCATGGAATAAAAATGATATCTATTCATAAAGTATTACTTTAAGAAGTGAAATGTTGCAGTAACGTTGGTTAATTCTGACTTTTCTCAGCACCACCCTGCATCACTTCACCCTCTAGTAGGTTTTCCCAGCAGGGCCCCAGTTTTCTATAGTTGTCAGCTCAGCATTTCCCCGAAACATCAGATGGTAGTCATGAAAGGACAAAGCATAACACATCCATTTCCTGTGTGATGTTTCCCATATTCCAGTCCAGTGGCCTTGCAATAACTTTCACTCAGATGCCTTTCCGCACACAGGACAGTAGATGGCGCTGGAGTCCAGCATTACTGCTGTCTCTGTCCAACGATAAGAGGATGAGTCACACACAGACCTTCATGGTGACTTTGATTAATCGGGATTATGTAATGACCATGCACTCTTGCACACATGAAAATGAAATGAAATGCTGTCCGACATAGAAGAGCACACATGCACAGCTTCAAACACACTGTGACCATCACAGATTTTAAAGTCCAATAGTCTGTATTATTATTATTATTATTATTATTATTATTATTATTATTATTATTACTATATATTATTATTTCTGTTGTTGTTATTAGTTGCTGTATATTTATATTTATCTGGTCTCTGTGCCTCACACACGTACACACAGCTGACAGTAACACATGTTTCTTACAAGATGTATCTGTGGTTACTCGACACTCTGTGCTTCATGTCCGGGGCCAACAGTCAGAACAAAGCTAGAACTAATTCAGGATCCCTCAAATTTTCAGAAGCACTGTTCTTCTTTGAGGCTGATGATGAAAAGTCACAGAATGAGACGTCAGCCACTTTCCTGAAACAAATGCCTGCTCCACAAAGTCACTGCTTACATGTCTACTGGTTTTATGAGTTGTTAAGGACTGCTCCTCTCTGTTTTACTTCAAACGGAAAATGAATTATTTTGAAATAAATTTCAATAAGATCCAAATACCCACATCCTTGTGTTTCTTAGTCTGTAATGTGAATAGATTTGAGTTTTAGGACGGATGATCCCTCTAATTGTGACTGAACTTTACCGAGACTATCAGTGATGGAAAACTCTTGTCGATTTCTCCGTTCCCCCGGCCAAACCCATCACATTACAGATTTATTTCTATCCTCAATTTATTAGGCCAGAAAATCAACAGCTTAATCTGATTCTCACCAAAAAAGTCCAAGCATGTGTGTGTGTGTTTGTGTTGGTGAGTATATCTGCAACTGTAACTGTGTTATTTTACTAAAAGAACTATTGATGTTCTTGAATATTTTCTCATCAAGTTATACAATACTGAATAATGATAATGATAATAATAATAAACAAGACCAAAAAACCTATAATTTGCTTGATACAAATGATATTTTTTTATATTCTAATTAGGCCAGTCTCTTTCTCATTATCACTTACTTCTTTATTTCATTTAAGTATGCAAATGGTGGTAAATCTTTCATTATGTCTACTTATTATAGTGATGATAACTATTATTATAATTATGGCTGATCTCTTTCTCCTGCTTTTGAGAAAATGACAAAATAATCTTCCGATCAGCAACTGGCGAAGCTGGATGTTTGGCACAGCGGGATTGCCATGCAGTGGTGCTCAGCAGTCTCCATCCGCTTCCCTTTTCTCCTCCCGACTTCCCCTCCTCTCTCACGTGGATGCGGGGAGAGCGACATGAGGGGGAATAATAATTTTAGAAAAAGGCTCATCTGGGCATCTTTACTGGGGCAGCTGTGCTTCTTCTTTGCTGTCCCCCCCTCCTCACCTACTCTACACACCTCTGCTCTCGTCTCGTCTTTTTTTGGACCTCATTTATTTCACCTTAGTTTCTGTCCCTTCGCATGTGCTCAGCATCCCTGTCTCGTTTCCCCTGCTGCTTTCCATCATTGTAATCATCTCATCCTCCTTTCATCTTCCTGCTCCTCAGAGTCGCCATCTCATCGCCAGAGCTTTGCTTTCATCTCCAAGATAAAATTTATTTTCATTTCATCCACTGTCGTATAGATCCAGTCGTATCGTACGCTTCTGGTCAATCAAACACGTTTTCCTTCAGCACTGATAGACACCATCTCCATAAAGATTACCAGCAGAGCTCTTTAAGGTCCCATATTGTAGAAAGTGAGATTTCCACATCTTTTATTTTACAAAGCAGACAGGTGCTGCATGAATACTAGTATCAAAACATTGAATCCACTGAGAAACGTGTCTGTAAGGTTGTGATACACTCACCGTCCTCAGCCATGCTCCGGCACGGCCCGTTTAACTATAGTAACACAACACCGTTCATTCCATCGGCGTGCTCTCCAGCTGCAAGACTGAAAAATGTTGAGGAAATGCTGCACAATCTTTGGAGGTCACGAAGCCAAGGAGAGGATTATCATTTAAAACTAGGGGCTAAGGTGTAAGTTTACTGAAATACCAGAGCATTTGAGTTTGAGAATGACCCTCTGTTTGGCTCATTTCTGCACTGACTGACAGTCACCATTTGTCTTGATGTGTGAGTTTTACCAGTGTACTGTAGCAGCCTGCAGCATGTCACAGGAGCTTAGCCCGACTGTGCCAAAACAGTCCCAGAAAAGGGGGGTTTGACAACAGAAACAAAACGTTCTGTTCTTGCTCCAGCTCCACAGAGACGTCTGAGAGAGGAGATGTTTGTGATATTTACAACGACAAACCAAATCTCTGATAGATTTCACAGCTTCAAATACTTTAAACCATGAGACATTTAGGCCAACTGCAAGAATGAGAACTTTGAATTACTGACTTAAAATGTTCCTCCAGAGCGGGTCAAATGTTCACAAGCATAGCACAGCTTTGTTGTGTAATCTCATTCCTCCTCCTGTAAAGAGAGAGGCTTTTCACTTTTTCATTTTCATGCTGAGAGTTGAATCTGAATTTATCTATCTCTTATTTTACGTTCCCTCTCACAAACTGTTGAACAGGTCCTGATTTGTCATTGCTTTCTTCAGACAATTAACAGCAGCAATAATCCTGGCTCCTCTTCGGTCGAGAGGATCGTAATGTTATTCAATTCCATTCCTTTTCCGTAAAGCGTCTCTCTCTCACTCAGTATTAAGTCCTCCGCAGCCCAAAATAGCCACGGGTTCTCCTTTGGGAACTACAGCAGAGCTTTGCTGTAATAATCTGCCTGTGTGTGTGTGTGTGTGTGTGTGTGTGTGTGTGTGTGTGTGTGTGTGTGTGTGTGTGTGCGTGTGCATGTGCATGTGCATGAATACCTTGCATGGGACATAAAATGTTGCTTAATCAGCACAGTCGAGCGGAGGCCCGGACAGGAGAAGAAAACAACCACGGCAGCAGAAAGAGCGAAAGAAAAATATGGGAAGACTATTCCATATGGTGGGTCGACAGAGACAAGGAACACACACAACCACATACACACAGTAATCGACTAAACACAACATAACATTAGCTCTGTGTTAAAAAGGCTGAAAGTTGATAGGGAGAGATGACAGGAGGAAGAGAATGAAGGCAAACAGTTCAGACAGAAAGATTCATGGATACAGTACAGACAGAGAGTAACATGACTTTAAAAAAGATAAGCATGGAGAGATTGATGCCTTTACATTAGTAACACTCTCTCTTGTCTCTTGGTTTGTGAAAACGAATTTTGTTGGTTGACATGACATATTGTATTTTTATTATTTCTTTTGTACATTTACATTTGTTAATTTCTTAATTGGTCCAGAATGGCATCACAGATCTCAATGTAAGGCTCATCTTCTTTTCTACCTGTGTGCTGCCTTGTCTGCACACAGACATGATGTAATAGCCCCTCTGTGTACAGGATGAGCTCATTCCTGCAGAGTCTCCCTGCAGGGACCTGCAGAGCAGAGGTAAACTCTGTTGAGAGAGATAGCGTGGTCTACTATACGAGTTATAGATGCTTGTTTTTGTGTATTTTAGATTTGGGGTGACCTGACCTATTTGGTTTAATAGGTTGAATGTATAGTATGTTGCATTGATTGGTTTTGAACCAGAAAATCTAGGTTTTAGAATTGTTTTTATTTAGAAGTGATCATCACCTTTTTTTTTTTTACAATTTTCTAGTTTTTGTCTTACTGACCTGATGGCAACATAATGACTGTAACTAATTCACTAACACCATTGGATGGTTAATGCTTCACCTACAGTTACACTAAGAGAGTGTGGCCACTCATTTATTCTCCAAACATCCCAAAGAATCAAGAAACGTCCCTGACTTCCCCAGTGTGAAAAAGACAAACATCTGTGATGGTCCAGGGATTCCACAAGCAGAGGGAGACCTGAATAATCACAGTGAGAGAGGACAGACAGACAGACATAGAGAGAGAGAGAGTAGACAGAGGTCAGTGTGGCCGCCAGCTGTTTGAGATGAATAGACCACTACATAGGACAGAGGGTGACAGATGGCCAGTCAGCACACTGATGCAAACACACACACACACACACACACACACATAGACAGTCACAGAGTAAATGTTAGAAAGGCTCATGAGGACACTCAGTGAAAAAACAATCTGATGCTTGGCATGTGATCATTTGTCAGTACTCAGATGAGATAAGAACATTTAAATACAAAGACAATCACTTAATATTTTTGCATGTTGGCCTCGTCAAGGTCTGACATGTGTTCACCCTGTGGGTAATGCACCTTTTTCTACATTTGTTTGGAATTATAGGAAAATATTTAACAATAGCAGTAAAAAAAAATTACAAAATTAAAACACACACACACACACGTCATCTGACTGACATGATACTTCTAAAAGATGTAGTGCACAAAACTTTTCAACAACGATGATGTTCCATGAATATCTATACAATAAATCAGACATCACACACACACACACACACACACGCTTAGCCTCTCAACACTCACCAGAAAATCAAATTCACATCACAAACAACAATCCTGTTAATCACACTCAAAGCTGTGAGCTGCTGACCTTAAATACCCACAGATACAAACATTAACAGATGCTCCATTTTAAAACACACAACAGATGATGACATTCAAGAGAATTAATCACGTTTTAAAATCATAAACCATGTTTCCATCCAATAAATTCATCACAGGAGCAAGTCCAAGTCGGAGCACATGCTTTACTTTAGATTTTTAAATACTGTATGCAGGACATGTTTTTCGGTTTGATGTCATGTTATATTTGGCTCTGACTTCACATTCAGCTTACTGATAGACCACAGTCCTGACCACAGCTTCATATTAACCCATCTATTCCTTCCTGTTTGTACACAGTCAAGTTCAAATTAAACTCTGAATTGGACTTTGGTTGTACGTGTCAAGGGCGGTTTAATGCTAGAACTCAAAGCACAGACAACACACTCAGACACTGATGAGGTTTAAAGGTCTTTCATTGCAAAAGCTGCAGCTGATTTTATAGGCAGGGTCGACAGAGGTGCTGAGCTGGGGACAGGGCTCGGAGATGGGGATTTAGCTGGATGTGGCAGGTAATAGGTAAGTGGGTAATGAACCTGAACCACATGCAAACAGACAGACAGGAAAACGACAGAGTAATGTTTGCCTGTGACGTTTGTACCACACAGGCAACTGAACAATCATCTGAGACAATGAGTCTCAGATGAAATAGTGGGAGCAGGTTGATACAGGCCACACCCAGCGGAACAAATACACACCCCCGGGCTGACCACGGTGAAGAGGCCTCATCCTAACAGTAGACCTGAGGATGTTTTGGTACGTCTTCAGTTACCTTAAACCAATCCATCCGCGAAGTAGGACAAATGATAACACTGATGCTTTTTCAAATTCAACCACACTGACTCCCGTCTCAAGGCTGGATAATCAGTGTTTAACGTCATGAAAAGTATTGGAGAAAAGTTTTACCCTACTTTGGGAAATGTCTGCGCAATATGCAAATCCACAGATCAAGAGAAAAATATCATGAAAAATTTTAAAGGTTGGATTTGGCACCTGCTTTTATGGCTTTTAGGGTCGTAATTATATGTTCATTCATGAATTTCGCATGTATTCTGCTTGAAGTCACATATCTTAATGGTAAAATGATTTTTGCTCTGTTTGCCTGCATCTCATTTCCTAAAATTGTCTAAAAAGTGTAATTCAACTTTTATATTCTCTGTTTTATTAACGTAATTGTCAGTTGCATTGACTTCAAAATCCGCCAGTTGTTTTGGAATTCAAATTAGACTTAGCTGTCTTTGGTGCTGCTGAGACTCAGTCTCCTGGTCAGGGATTAGAGACCTTTCACACAGCAGAAATCCTGATAACATTAACAAGGGCTGCGGTCCATTCAGTTTCAGGGCTCTGCTATAATGCATGATGACTCACTTGAGACACAAATGGAACAGAGCTATAGTTATTGTTACTACCTGAAAGAAAAAACTACTCCAATTCAATGTTGGTTTTCCTTAACAATGTTTTAAAGGCTCATCCTGCTAATGTAGAAATGTCCATGGTGACTGTGCCTCTGCTCAGTTCCTATGTGTTAAAGGTCAGTACTCACTGAACACTGTGACCACAGCACATGACTTCCTCTGTGACTCTTTGACTCATTTTGTTGAGTAGGTGTTTGCTGATGTCATCACCGCCTCTCGACACCTTGGCGTCTCTTTAAACGAGCACAAAATAAACACACGCGCATATAACTAAATGCTTGCGCACGCACTCATGAATCATACCTGCTGCAAGATGCAGGAAAAAGATGTACGTATGTGTGTGTGTGTGTGTGTGTGTGTGTGTGTGTGTGTGTGTGTGTGTGTGTGTGTGTGTGTGTGTGTGTGTGTGTGTGTGTGTGTGCATGTGTGTGTTTGATTATGCGATTAAAGAGTAATAAGTTCTTGTCGTTTCATGGACAAGAAACATGATGTAGCCTCCACACCAATAACTTGTTGCCGTCTTTTGAGACAAGCATTACATCACTGGAAAAGAAGCACTTGCAAGTGACTTCCAGGGACAAGAATGCAAACAAATATGGCATCTAAGCGATGTGTATGGTGCTTAAAGTCTTTTGTTTGGACGGACCTTATTGGAACCTTTGTTCTGTTTCACAGTTCACAGATGCTGCGACAATAACAACATCATTTTTACATTTGTGTATGACTTTATCTCTTCCAGCAGAGCCCTGTCAACTGTGCTCCTATTGGTCAACATTGGAGAAAGGTTAGAAAAATCTCACATGATCCTTCTTCTGTCCAGATGTTGTGAGACATCCCAGATTAATAACTTTAATTATAATAACTTTATTTGTATAGTAACTTTCAAAAAGTTTTACAATAAAATGAAGAAAACAAAAATCAAATACAGCTAATTATAGTAAACAAAATCTAAAAACAAAGAGGGCAGATGAATAATACATAATTTAAAAATATTGACAGAGGCAAAGGACACAAGAAAAATAAATAAATATTATATAATAAATAAAATAAAATAAAATAAAATAAAATAAAATAAAATAAAATAAAATAAAATAAAATAAAATAAAATAAAATAAATCAAAACAATACAATACAATCAAATAAAAGCCATTTAATAAAAGTACAATTTGCTAATTTATTCGTTGTCATACACTATGACTAACTATATGAGATGAAATAATCTATTGTCTCACCCGATGCCTATTGATCAATTCCAAATCCACCCGATCTATAACTGGGTGGATATTGTGTAGTATTCTGACCCTGGCATTAAAGTGTGCTCACAGGTCCTGTTCAATGCTCAACACTCAATGTCGGCTGTCTATATGCAGCTCTGGCACAATGATGGAAACTCTGTGTCCTTTGTGCCATCGCCATGTTAATTAACCTTAAAATAACCAGTGAAATATCCAGAGCAGGATATGTCACATTAAAACAGTGTCGTGAACAGAACTGATGCACTTATTTCATTCCATTTAATTGACTGTACAAATCAGTAAGTCTAGAAAAATATGGGGATTTTTCCTGAAAAAACATATAGAAGCTTTTAACGTGATCTGCTACAGGTATTATCTTGAAAATCGCCCTTGTAATGAAGAATGCATGGAGGAGTTAGTGATGAACATGTAATAGATCAGACTTAGCTGAAGGCAAGTTTGTTTCAGCAGTGTTAATGGGAGACTAACGCCAGTTTACTGATGCAATGGAGATATGGGCCTCCATTTAAATTCTTTGTGTTTTTCAATTATGTTATTTAAGTCATAGGTTTATATTTAAATCATTGCAGCTAGCTTGGACTTACAGTGCAGCCCCTGTGATAGAGAATATTGGTTTAATAGTTAAAATAGGTTCATTAAAAGAATAATCCACTGCTGTATAGCATTGCACTCAAGACTCCGAACAAAATGAGGAACAGCACCTTTCTTATTCTATGCCTTCTTCTTGTTTATCAACAACTGGAGCCTACATGACCCACAATTCATCTCAACCACAAATGGTTTGGTCAGATTCTACGTTCATGTGGTGATGGAATGATCGGAAAAACAAGTTTGTGACTGGGAAATTTCACGCGAACGCCATCTTAAGTCGGACCAAAGACTTTTCAGGGAAAACTTTGGTTTAAAGTTGGCCAGCTGCTAACAAATGTCTTCACCTGTGAACGGTCATACTGTACAAACGTTCAAATTGTACATGTGAAAAGTTCCTATTACACGTTTTCTAGTGTTTCTGATATTTATATTTATTTATATAATTCCTTGTTTGTGTAAACCTACTTGTCAATAAACCCAAATCTTGATTCTGATCACTTATATGCCAATTTACATAATTTTACACTTAGCTTAAATATCATCTTTCAATGTGAAGTGGACAAATGTTAAATTTTTGTAACTTGTAACTGAATATCCATCTCTAACAAACGCATACATTTTTGTATGTGCCTTTCACACCTGATCCTTTTTATTTGCTCTTGATTGTTAAATATTGGAAAAAGTGTCAAAGGTGTTGTTGAAACACACTAAACAAATAAATACAATACAGTTTGTTCACAGCGTCCATGTATTTTCCACATGAGAACATCAAAGTAGGGACAACGACTTCACAACTCGGGAAATGGGAACCTCTGAAGAACTGAGAGATTCAGGTGAGTTGTTGTTGAAGCTAATGGGACATAACTTTAGGCCATTTATCAGATTTCATGCAGCTCATGTTTTCACATGGGCTCCCTGTGAGATCTGTAAACAGACCGTTGTGTATAATCAGTGGAGTTCTTCTTCAGTTACGCTCTATTTTAAGCCAACCTCATTTATGTAACAGAGGAAGACAAATTATTGGAAAAACAGTGCAGTATAATCAATACAACACCACTACTCTGACAAAAAATAATGTCTCTGGCAGAGGAGGATCAGGAATGAAATTTGACGCCCGACTCCACCTTCAACTACAGACTGGAAAGCGGAGTTGATTCAAGACGTCACTGACAAAAGTGTAAACAGTAATTAAACAATATCAATTTGCACAAGGAGGTGTGTGTGTTCCTGTACTTATATCTTTGTGAGAACCATTTTAAGCATAGACCCAACAGAGTGAGGACATTTTGACCATTTCTCACTTTTTCAATGGGCTGTTTGAGGGTTAAGATTTGGTTTTAGGGTTGGGGTTAGAATTAGGTTAGGGTTAGACATTTAGTTTGGATGGTTAAGTTTAGGGTAAGGGGCTAGGGAATGTATTATGTCGATGAGTGTCCTCACTCAGATGGAAGTACAAATGTGTGTCTGTCTGTCTGTCTGTCTGTCACAAACATCATATCAACAAAGGTCCCATTTAGAAATGAAAAATGGAACAGGACATAGCGCCCCCACATCACAGCAATGTAATTAGTCAGGGTCATGACTTGTGCAAATGAATTGTTTACAGGCAATTCCCAGAAAAAATATATATCTGAAATCCAGCGCCGCGACAATGGCCTGATTCATAGAGTGTGTGTAAGTAGGACACTGTGAGAAGAGCCACAGAGATTCATGACAGTTGCTTGGGAAATCATTATTCAATGGGAGCCCATAGGTCACAAGTGTTGTTTACAATAAAACACTTTTAACAGGGTCACAAGTATGTGTATGTATGTATATAAGATACTGTATCATTGTGATGACTCTCACTAATCGAGGGATTGAGAAAATTAATAACACATGTCCGAGCCCATTGAGATCATACATTTATATATATATATATATATATATATATATATATTTATGTAAATACCCCCTAAAATACTAAGAATCTCAATACAGATCTGCACCAATTTCACCTGTTTGTAGATATTAGTACTCTACATATGCCTGATTATTTTTCATAAAAATCTCTGCATTATTTTGACAAATACAGATGCAGGAACAAGATATGAACATGATATCATCAAGTCTGTCACTATCTGACTTGATCTAATGAAGATTCAACCAACATTTAATCTACAATTATACATAAATATAATGAAAATCTCCATGTAAATGTGAATACATTAATTTATACAATTAATTATGATGTCACTGTGTATTAACAAAGATGTAGTGGGTGTCTCTGTGTTTTCACTACAGGAGATTCCCTTCACTTCAAAACAATCTGCTTCATCCATTCACCTCTGAGTGACATTAGCATTCAGTTATTATTGTCCTCAGACATCAGTCGTGTGTTGACCAGTCAGCTTCTTGATCGCTGTATTTCTGCTAAGTAACCATTTTACAGGAGACGTGGGCTCTTCATTGTTCACCTCAGCCAGTCTCAGCCAGGCAGTGACATCATTCCCCTTTCACCCACTTCTCCGATGGCTGCAAGGTAACCAGCGGTCAAAACACGGTGCGTTCACGGACTCCTCCACAGCTCCGCCATCCCAGTGTCAAGGTAACTCTGATTTACCTGGATCAGAATAAATAATGAAAACTGGACCAGAATGAAAACAACAGACTCGATGATGTCATTGCACAAACATGCTCACACAAATGGAAGTCTTGAGTGGTTACATTTCATTTCAGGTGACTTCATGTGCAACCACAAAACTGATTAACAAACAGAGAATGTCTTGAGAAAGATAAAGAAAATAATTTTAAATAATGTGCTTGCTTGTTTTTAAAAGATACTAATCAGCAGAAGGTTGACTATTATAAAATTATCCAAATAAATAATTGATTAATAGAGATTTAATAGAAAAAAAACATTTATCAAAACAATGTATATATTTGCCTGACCACAGTGTAATGAAGGAGATGCATTCAATTGATTGACATTTTATTTCAGCCTTATATTTTTAGAATATATATATATTTAAAAAAACATAAAGAAATAAAATATTAAAATAAAAAATACAGACTTAGTTAAGGGGCCATTGAGTTCAAGTAGAAGGTGATGTAACTGATGAAGACCTGCGTGAACTGTTTCAGTGCTCGGCTGAGTATCTTTGAATGTTTCCCCTAAAAAACTAAAAACAATACAAAGTGGTTCATATTCTAGGCTAGTTGCAGTATTTCCCGCAGCATTTGAATGCATCATAGGTGCCAACTACGCAAGCAGAAAGAGAAACTAAGAATCGTGTTTATCTAACACACAACTGCCCAAGTGTGTGTGCGTGGGTGTGTGTGTGTTTCCATCATTCAGTCCGATCCTTTACTGCAGGTTTGACATGAAGTCCCGCTCAATCCGGGTCGAACCTCGTCCTTTGTGTTGATGTCACATTGACGTGGATTCAAAATACAGATGCATTATAAGTACGACGTGTTTTTATTATTATTGTTCACCACACTAAACAGATGTGACACATTTTTGCAGTCCACAGATAAATATAGTCGATCTGCACACCACCCCCTCCTATCCTCCTATCCTGCTTCCCACCATCCTGCTCTGTGGCGGGGTTACTATCGGACAAATCTCCCCTCCTCCATCACTCTCCGTGCTGGGGTTACTGCCGGACAGATTTCTCCTCCTCCTCCTCCTCCTCCTCTTCTTCTTTTTCTTCTTCTTCATCTCATCCTACTTGTCAGTACCTGCATCACATATGTGCCTGTACACCCTGTCATCTTCTGCACCTATAGGACCATGTGTTGCTCCAGCAGGGTTTTATTAGGCCGCCAGACATAAATCAGAAGAGTGAGAAGTGAAGAACTGCACAAAACCCACCGTTATTCTCCTGCTGCAGTTTGTGTGCAGGGTTACTGTCGGTCAGAATGAAAATGAGGAAGAATTCTGTTTGTGCTCCCCCTCATGATGAATCCAGACGCACTGGAAGATGTTTGCAGAGGAAGAAGACAAGTGAATCAACAAGCTTTTACATTTCAGTGCAAAACATAAGCAAACCCAAATTCCAATAAGCAAAGAATGACATTCTTAAAGTCCAGATGCACAGAAACAGAGTGCAGGCTCCATCAGCTTCTCATATGAGGGCCATTGTGCTCTATTTTCAAATCTTCCTTCTTTGTACACAGACAAATGTATCCTTAAAAATTCAAGTCCCAGATTCCCCAGAGACCCTTCAATGGCGGTTCTTTGGGCAAAATGGGGATTAGGCTGCTGTTAACTTTTCTTAACCCCACACAAATCACATAAGTGGTCTTGTGGGTTCAAAGGAAAGGTGAGTGGCTCATGAATAAATCATGGAGTTGCCACTCTTTAAAGTTAAAGTTTATTTTGGGGTTTTGATAAATGTTTAATTTTACGCTCTTCTAACAGCAGGCAGAAGAAGTCAACACGTCGAGAAGTCAATCAGATTAAAGTTTAAATTGTCTGGTTTGTAGCTTTTCACCAAGTTGCATGGGTTTCTGAATCTGTTAAATATACATCAATTGTATATATATATATATATATATATATATATATATATATAAATATTTATGCATATAACATTTTTGATATATATATATACACACAGATTTTAAAACTTAGAAGCTGATAGCACACTTTACATATTTTCTTTTTGTGATCACTACTCTCTAATTGTTCTTATTACTTAAAGACAAGTGCTTTGTATTTGAGGGGGGTAACATAAGCTTGGCTACTTTCAGACAAAGGCTCACAAGAAGTTTATCTATGACAGAAAGAAACATGCAGGTTTTGTAAGTAAAAAAATAAAATCTGACATTTCCAGCCTAGCTGACTATAGGATGAACCCAACGACCTTATATGTGCTCATATAGCCTACAGGCACACAGTGACATGAAGAACACAGAAAAGACCTTGATTGACACATTTATGTGAGAGTCTTTATGTATGTACATGTTGCACATTAAATTAACTCCCTTTTTTGCATTTAACAGCAGCCCTCATTTTTCCTGAGAGATTTTCCCACTTCGATAGGATGTGAACAAGCCTGTATCACAATCCATGACAATTCTATTTTTGAATGATGTTACACACCTGAGTGATCAAACATTCCCATATTTATTTATTTGTGATTAACATTTAGTTAATTCTTGAGTCTTATCTGATTGTATTTTTACACTGATACTGATATGAACTGTTTTATTGTAGAATGGCTTTCACTGTTGATTCATGGCTTTCCACCACTACTATATGCCCCTTACCCAAAATACCACAAGATCCACATTCCTTATATTTGCAAACCAGCCAAATCACACTTTGTATTATATGGATAGTTTTAGGCATTTTTCTTAGTTTCTTTATGTGTTCAAATTCCTTTGCTTCTCCATGCCTGACATGCAGCCTGCTTCATTGAACACGCTGTAACTACTGTTACAAGAAGCCCAAGTTTTGAACTGCACCTTTCTCACTGTCAACTCCTAACAGCAACAACTTGAAGGAAATCCACCAGTGTTTCAACATCTCAGGGGTGATCCCATTAGCTGCGAGTGTGTAAGCTAGCTCACGCTGCGCCAGCCATAACAGACCATTGTTCTCCAGCCAGTGAGAATAAGTGCGCCTGACAGTTGATCACAGTGAATGAGGAGTGAACTGCTGAACCGTCCAAGACGGAGACAGATATTTGTTGATTTCAACACTACTGACTTCAGAGTACTGCATTTTCTCTGTACTTCCAGTGTAATTAGAAGAAAACTGACTTTTGTCGCCTTCATGCTCTGCTTCCAACTTTTGTGGCAGAGGTGAACAACTTGAACTTGTACTTGTTGTTTGGAATCTGTCATGCGATTTTTGGTCATTTTCTTTCACTGTTTACTGTCCTCAAATGTCCTGGTCCAAGACAATGATTGCCTGTCAGCTCGAGGAAGCTGCTCTGTGGCTGACGGTCACCTCTGACCCCCTGAAAGGACACGAGGTGACCAGAGAGAGAGAAAGAAATGCTGAATCTACGAATCAGCCAGTTGTTTTCTTTTTACTCTTTATTTCATGCTACATGCAGTATTTATCCTCTGAAGTTTGCATTATACAATGGAAACATCAAATTGGTCATTTTATTATATAGTTCATTACTTTGAATTTGTTTTATTTGTCAGAAGATTGAATCAGTCCCTTTATATATGGCTTTGTTAATAAATCAATCAACTGGTTGATTAGATTGAATCACTGATGATCTATGATGATCTATGATCATTCATAGAATCCACAGGTTTTGTAGATAACAGTCTGGCCTTTCATATAAATACCAATATATTATTTTAGAATCACCAATAACATAACAAACTTTTTGAACCTTTATATTAAAATTAATTAATCTTGCGTTCTCTGTATTTGGTCACGATTTGTGCACCATTTTGTTTTCAAGCTCATTATTTTCTGTAGCTCATGACAACATTTCAACAATCTGAAACTGGTAACATAGTTTTTTTCTCTGTGACCCTGAATTCTCTAGATGAGAAAAGTATTTTACTCTGAAATTCAGTCATCTTGGATGATTATCATGTGCCTTTATCCATGTAGACAGTTCTGGAGCTTCTACTGTGGATTAAGTAGTTAATCACTCTGATTGAGGATCTTGTTTTAATGAGACTCCATACTGGGGGATCCACATCCACAGTGAAGCAGGAGACATGATGCACCTTGGCCACATTTTTATTCTTTCCTGGTTTCAGCTGCCAGGGGCCATGCAGGGCTTACAGCACTGTAAGGGCACAGTTGTATGCAGGTTAACATGCTACTAAATCAGTTGGATCAATCAAAGGAAAATGACCATTTGTTTGATGAAGAAATAAAATTCTACTTTGATGAAGAAATATATGTACAGACAATACCCAGCATGTCAGTTGCAGACTGTTAAAACAAGTCATTCACACATTGGAATGCTTTAATTTAATAGTGCCCTTTTTACTGTATCTGATTTGGGGATCTGGAGATTTAAGTGGAAAAAGACGGAAAGAAGAACCATTTAGCCGTCCACCATCTTTAAGCTAATTGCCCCCTAAAGCGAAGAGAGCTGAATAAAAGACAGTGCAGGCAGACTAAGCTAGATAATCACTGCCAGATGGTTTGTGATGTTCTTTGTACATTAGTAAGACAGGACTGTGCACCAGGCTCCTGTAGCCTCACTCAAACATAACATGCCATGAACTAAGTAGGAAAAGAGTTCAGGAGAAATTCTGCCCTTCAGTTTAAAAGTTAATGATAGTGTGAGTGTGAAAGTGATTTCTCCAACATGATATGAGTCATAATGTACTTTATGCAACGTGATAAAAATGAGTATACCATTCAGCAAATATTATGAAATATTCTCATGTAAATTTTTAAAACCAGATGAACCCTGTTCTATACGAAGCACCACATATGATAACTAGAACGGCACTCTGTGATTTCTATAAACAGATTCTGCATGTGAGTATGCAGGGCAGGGACAAGATTTTGGGGCCAGAGGTCTTCGGGTTTCTGTGTTTAGTTTGACCAATCACGTTTTGGCAGCCTTTGGTTGCTTTCAGCTAAACAGTCCACATGGGGATATAAAGAGTTGGAACACATTGACTGAAATGCATCAGCTATCAGAGTTTTTATTTATCTGCATTCAAACGCTGATGGCTGTTAAAAGAGCCAAAATGTTGTCTGGAACTAAAACACCCACAAGACGTACGGCTGTGTTTCATGTGGATAAACACATGACTCATGTGATTAAAGAAACTTGTTTAACAGTAAACACTGTACAGTCCTTCTGTCTACACAGGAAGCCCCAAAATATTGGCTGTTGGCTCATTAATCCTCTGCGGATGGCCGATGGGCTCCAAGAAAAGTCACTTAATAGAACACATAACTCCAAGGCAACAACAATCACCTTAAATCCAATCAAGCTGCACCAAATTTCACAGACTCATAGATATCAGTTCTGTAAAAAAAAAAAATCCCTAGCAAACTGTATGTTGAAAAATTCCATATCTCACAATGTTAAACAATTCTAGATCCGGATCCGCAGCCCAAGAAATGTAATGGGTTCCCTGATTTACACTGCATCCTTCCACAGAGTTTCGTGGAAATCCGCTGCGTTGTTTTTGTGTAAGCAAACCGGGGGACGGGTGAAAACATAACCTCCTTAATGTTGTTAGCCGTGGAGCCTCGAGTCTCCTCTCCCTCTTGACCCTAACATTGTCTTCTTGGACTGAAGATTCCTCTTGTAATCGGTGCTCACATTGTCGCCCCTCAGACTTCCTCTCCGCTTCTGTTTAACCTGGTGTGGTTGGCAGGCGGCCACTCAGCCAGACAAACAAGAAACAACCAGACGCTGCAGTCTGATGGTATGTTAAGTGTTTACTGTTGCTCCTGAACAGGGGGATGTTGGTTAGTAAATTTGTCCTGTTATCTAGAGGCCATGTCAGGTCGTGTCATTGTTCAGCCACAAGCACTAGGGTTGAGCTATTTTCGTTGACACGTTCAAGTGCAGCAGTGCAGTACAATAAAAGCATGCAGATACAGGTCAGGAGATTCAGTTGATGTTAATGTCAAACAGCAGAATGGGAGGGGTGTGATCGTAGACCAGGGCATGTTTGTAAGTTTCTTCTGGGTTTTGCATAAAACAAAAACATTCACTGAGCGGCTTATTGATGAAGAGGAGAATGGTCCGACCGACTGTGCCTGAAAGACTGTGGTAACTCTGTGGTGTGGTGAGCAGAAAAGCTTCTCAACACATTGAACCTTGACTACAAAAGCAGAGGACCGTATCCGGTTTCACTTCTGTTAACCAAGAACATAAATCTGAGGCTGAAGTGGACACAGTCTCATCAACGCTGGACAGTTGACGACTGTAAAAACATGGTGAATCTGGATTTCTGCTCAGGCACACTGATGGTAACATAATGAGATATATTATGAGAATTAAGTTGTAATATTTTAAGATGATTTAATTATTTTAGGAGAATAATATTGTAAGATTAAGGGTGACCTTACCCAGTATAAGCATGGTGTTCCTAATGAAGTGATCAGTGAGTGCATTGTGATTTGCTGAAAGCAGCACTGCACGTGGCCTGCTGTCTTTGCCCTGCCGAGGCCTGAGTCTAGGTTTTGATGGATGAGAGTGCAGATGAAGCAATGGCAAGTTAACATCAATCCATCCATTTTGTAAGCAGCTTATCTTGTTCAGGGCCGTGGAGGGCAGGAGCCTATTCCAGCACACACTGAGTGAGAGGCAGGGTACAGCAAGGACGCCAAGCTGTCACAGGGATAACACACATCCAGACATGTAATGATATTCATTATTCTTTTTAAGAGGAAGAAAAAGGAGGAGGGTTTCAAGAAGGTGACTTTTGAGAGTTTTGTCCAGACACTCAATGAAACAAAATTTATGGAGTGTAGCAGTTTGCCGTCTGAAGTCCCTCAAGTATTTCTGCGGATTACCCTGCTGATCCCTTGTTTTATTCATAATGTTTTCATATTATAGTCCATGGCCTTAACTTCACCACTCACACCAGCAAATCATTTAAAAGTTTTTAGATTTGTTACTTTTAGATGCCAATCTCCTCATGTAACCACGAATACAACACATTTATTGACCTTGTATATGGTGACATAATTCCATGTTGCATTACATTTACATTAAAACTCTGTATCCTTTAATATCTGTATTCTTGCTTTATTCCTCATTCTCATGCTCCATTGCTCGGTCTTATATCCAGTGTTCCTTATGCAACTTTCAACCATGTGTTTGCATTTATTCTGTGAAATTGTCAGCTGTGCTCGTAGCTAATATCTGATGCCAATCACCTCCTATAACCACAAATACAACATATTTATTGAACGTAATGGTTAGGTTACATTTCACCAGCAAATCAGTTTAAAGCTGTAGATTTGTTACTTTTAGATGCCAATCTCCTAAAGTAACAACAACAATAACACATGTTGCAATAAATTGTATTTACATTTACATTAAACTCTGTTTCCTTTAATATCGGTTGTCCTGCTTTATTCCTCATTATCATGCTCCATTGCAATGTTTTATATCCAGTGTTCCTTATGCAACTTTCAACAACTTGCTTGCAGTCGGGTATTAACTTGTAGTTGCACGCTACTGTATGTACTGTAAGAAGATAGATAGATAGATAGATAGATAGATAGATAGATAGATAGATAGATAGATAGATAGATAGATAGATAGATAGATAGGGTGGTTTGTTGGTTGGTTAGTTGGTTAGTTTGTTGGATGGTTTGTTGGTTGGTATGTTGGTATGTTGGATGGTTGTTATGTTAGATGGTTGATTATTTGGTATGTTGGTATGTTGGTATGTTCGATGATTTGTTGGTTGGTATGTTGGTATGTTCGATGATTTGTTGGTTGGTATGTTGGATGTTTGGTTGGTTGGTAAATTGGATGTTTGGTTGGTTGGTATACTGGATGGTTGGATGGTTTGTTGGTAAGTTGGTTGTAAGTTGGTTCGATGGAAATCACAACGGATTTCTGTGCTATCTCTGCTAATCCAGACAACCTGAGTCGATTTTTCTCTAGATTGAATGCAGCACACTTCTGCAATGACGATATTAACCATTTCTGAAATTTTAGTGGAATATGGTAAAGGTAACTCTCGTCATTTAGTGGCTGTTCCTCCATTGTTAGTCGGGGGTGCGTTGACTGAATGAGGCGCCGGAGGTGTCGCTGGCCCTTTAACACATGTTTTGACGCCGCACGTGCTCGCCTTATATGGAGCAGCAACAAACGGTGACCGCGAGTTACCTCTGCTGCGCTGCAGACCGGGGCCGTATAAAAGCTGCTGGAGGAAAAAAAAGTGTTTGTCAGCCTCAGAGAAGAGAAGAGGAGACGAGTCCAGTGGATCTCCACGGACATTACTGTGTGTTTAATATAATACTGGATGAGGAATTTCATTTCATGAGAAGACAAGGAGAGGACTCACACAGCGTTCAGGAGCCAGCTCGGTGAGTTTACACTTTTTTTTGATGAGTTTCTTTGTTGGAGCATCAGTTAAAAAAAAGAGAGAGATGCCACAGTTGTGTCGCAGTTAAAACATGGTTTTTATTTGTCCGTGTATTGTTAGCTCAACGCTTCTGTTCACTCTGAGTAATGCAAAAAGATATACTATGCTGTTGAACGCAATTACATCCCGATAACAAGGCTATTAACAGGGGGTTGTTTTAATTTGTTTTAACGCCACAAAGTTAAAGATGCGATCCAATGTGCTGAAGTGACTGTATATGTTCAGACTAATGTTGTTATTTAGATAAAGTGACAACAACGATTTTGGCTGTGTTTGCTCTTTGATCATTCAAGTCAGTCTCATCTTCCACCGTGTGTGAGTCAAGGTAGCGGCAGTCTGCACGTGACCTCCGCTGCTGGATCTAAAAAATAAAAGCCTCTCTGTGGCGAGTTATTTATCTGATAAGGAAAATGTATCTTAAAAGGATAAAAAAGGTCATAGGAAAGACAGTGCATTACTTATCTCTCATATTCTACCATTTATGAAATAAAAAGACAGCATGTTGGAAATCGGGTTTCGAATCACATTTGGTGTAGCTTTATTGTGAAAGGCTGGTTCGCCGTGCTGGCAGGTAGACCGTGTCCGACTTGACGCTGCTGTGGCTCAGCATCGCGGAGCTGGATGACCGACAGTAACCTCGGTTCAGGGGAACAATGAAACTTAAGCACAGAAGTCAGTCGGATGTGTTTTCTGACACAATGTTGATGTTAAGTCCCAGTGCAGAGGATGTCTTGTTATGATTCTCAATTACAGCCTCGTTTTTCATCCCTTTCATCGTTGTTTAGTTTGATTTCTATCCCCCCCCCCCCCCCCCCCCCCCAAATGTGTGCGATGGCAGCGCTGTAATGTTCCGTGATTCGTGTTTTCTCTTCTATTAATGTGCGTGTGAAGAGTTGAGATCGAAAAAATATCTGCTTCCTCTTTTCATTCGTCGTCTGAAGAAGCAAAAAAAAAAATGTCTCTTTCATGCAAAAGCAGCGACGCTTCTCTGACACCTTTTCCCCCTCATGGCATTAAAAAAAAAAACATTCCTTTTTCTTTTTGCCTTTTTTAACAACATGCCCAAAAATGTGTTCAGAAAACGAGGGGAGACAATGGAGGGAAACAATCCATGAGTGTGATATAACACGTGAACGAGGATTGATGGTAAACAAGTACAAAAACGAAATATTTAGCGTGTACCACTAGGGGCGCCCTGGCTCTGCACCATTTGGCCTGATACACATACAGACGGATAAAACCCTCACCAGACGGCGAACATCCAAAATCACACTGTACGTGGAGATAAACTCAAAATGAGTCAAGATGCTCAGATTGACTGATCAGAAAAGTGTGATGCACTGATGACAGATGGACGAAAATCAGGTCTTTGAATTGGTGATAAACATTTCCACACAGTGTGAGTATATGAAGCTCTAAAAGGAGCTGGTAGAGTTCCTTTCCCTGATCAAATGTAGGATTTACTTATCAGGGAAGGGAGGACAAAAATACCCTCAGAGTTTGTCAGCCACAGGAGTAAACTGTTATGTAGTCTACACACACGCACATATATATATATATATATATATATATAGATATATACATATATCTATATATATACCCACACTTTCACTACAGCAAATGTACAGACCAAAATTGAACGTTGTGTTTTTTAACCTCTTTCCTTTCGTAGGATTTGCATAGAAGCGTAGTTTGATACACTCAGAGAGAAAAACAACAACGTGTTTAAACAAAGACGTGATCTTCAAGGGCTCATATTGTGTCTTTGTGAAATCTCCCTATCTGCTTCTGCAATTATTTACCCAGTGAAATTGCTGTGTGTGTTTTTTAAATGAGTTAGTCCACAGCAGTTATTTTACATTGTTAATCACTGAAACGCCTGACTGCTGTTTGAGCCCTGAGCGTGCTTGCCAGTAAAGTGAGTGAGTCAGAGAGAAAACAGATGCCCCCCGGTACAACAGATATTGCACATCGGTCACTCTTGTTTGTCGATCCCAAAGTTCCTGTTTGGTTTTTTATTGCAACATATTCCACATTCCACTGGATTTATTTTATTTAATGCAGCCAACTGCGCGCAGAAGTGGAAAATTTTGATTTACTGGTATTTAGTACTGATACTTGCATCCTCTTGGCTTTTCCCAACTCGTAGAGGGAAATGGATGTAATGCCAGAGGGCATAGATTGTGGCAGTGATGTTATAAATTAGATTCACCCTGTGAGCAAATGGAGGCTGCTGAACATGGTGTTATTCTGGTTGCAGAAGAGAAAATGTGTTAAACCATAGAAAAGTGTGAACACCGTTTGATTAGGGATGGCCGTGTTCGAACATTAGTGTCCTAGACTGTGTTGTGCTGTACCACTCTCTATCACAACCAATCCGCTTCATTCTGTATAGAGGACGTTCAGCGCGACAAACAGGGTGTCCTTCATTCGCTGTCTAAACATTTACAGGATCGCCTTCAGATTCGAAGTAACAGAAACAAAACTCAGACAAATTTTCAGTGTTGCATGACATCCCGGGATTTTTGGTATTGCGTGTGTGGGGAAAGGAGAAGTGGTTTTAGCTGTGATGAATCCACAGCTAAAAATGAAACGTTTTCCTATGAGACATCTTTACTGCTTTAGATAACACAAATCTTTTCCCCGTGTGCCGTGAGCCACGATGACCTTAATAAGGAGTTACGGGTACTTGAGTGCCTGACCTGACTTATCTCGGAAAGACTAGGTGCCTGTCTTTGAAAACGGGGTTGTAAAATTATTACATGTTTCAGATTCCTCAGGCTTTGTCGTTTTGTTTATCATCCAGTTGGCAAAGTAAAAAAAATTTCTACAGAGATATAAAATATATAAAATCCCAAAGTTGCATCATGTATTTTGTGTGCTTTGGTCTTCTTCCCGGAATTGCGTTGTCAGGGGGTTGGACCTGGTGGGCTGATCGGACCATGTTGCATTAAAACAAATCAGTACTCAAACTCAAGGACATTTCAAACTGCAAATAGAGAAAACAAATAGGGACAGGAACATACAAGAAACTGGTTTTCACTCAGAATGAGTTAAATGCCATTTGATAAATCTGACAAAACCCAAAGTGAGAGAAAATAGGAGTTAAAGTGTTAATCAGAGTGCTTTGATTAAACCCACCAGTGCTGCTTAATCACTGGGTTGTTTTGTTTAGATTGAACAAACGGCATGACCTGGGTTCGGAGGGATATTTCGACATTTACATCCAATGCAGTCTTGTGAATTGGGTATGAGGTGTAAATTGGGGGAAACATGTGATGATGAAAGGATTATCACCAACGTTCGCCACTGGAAAACTCCCGATCATCCTGCCATTTGAACCACAGGTCGACCTTTGAACAGATGAGTGTAAATGAAGTGGGCCCCAGTCTGCGGGGGTTAGCAGACGTCAGTCCACTTCATTCACTGAGTGTTGCTGCACTTCAGGCTGGTCGGAAAGTTTTCTCTGTCAGGTATATTTGTTTTTTCTTATGGCAGTGTAGTGTATTTATGTTTAAATTATATATTGTTTAAAGCAGCCAGATAAGGTTTGTTGGGTCCTTTTTTTGATTATTTTCCTTGATTATTTATTTTCACAATATTTCAAGAAAAGGTCTGATTTTGACTCGCTTTTCATGTCCTGTAAGTGGCAGCCATATTTGGTGCTGCTACATATGGTTGGTTCTGTCATCTGTTCATCATTATTTTTAACTTCCACTGTCGCCTGTTGTCCAATTCTAAGTTTGAAGTTATTGACACTGTCTCTTTTCTTTTCTTTGGGTTGACAGCGAGGAGCGGGAGCACACGCAGTGAGGTTGGGAAGACAACATGGCGGTCTTCACTCAACTGGGGTTACTGCTTTGGAAAAACTTCACCTACCGACGGAGACAGACTGTAAGTCGTAGTGCTTCTAATTACCGACTCACTAGAACAATGGACTGGGTGAAAACACACCCAATTTCATACTTGGTCGATTATTCTTTTATTTCCATGTTCTTTTTTTTTTTTTTTCCATGTTTTTTATTTTTTTATTTCCATGTTCTTTATGATCAGGTTTTCAACACTGTGTTCATTATCACATAGATACACTCATTCGCTTATACTATATTGTCCCCTTGTTTGAAGGTTCCTAGGAAAATAATGTATGATATCAGTTTTTATATATCAGCAAAAAAGGCTTTTTACATGTTTAAACATGTGTTTAAGACATCTGCAGCCCACAACAATGAAAATGATGTAATTCTTATCTTGGCCACTCGAACTGAAAAGCCTTCCAGTACATGAGATAACTGTGACTCAGACAAAAATGTGACGGTGACACATTCACATGTCAAATCTATTATCCAGTGGACGTTTTGTGCTGGTCAATGCCCACACACTCAAAGTCATGTAGATCAAATTCAGCTCAAAGCTGCAGCATAGTGCTTCTTTTATAAGTGAGGAGGCTCATCTGCATACAATCAAACCATTTGTCCATCAGGCGGGAACCTTTCTTTAATGTGACGGCTGCGCCTGCTTGACATTCAGTCCAATTATTCCCAACAAAGGGCCACAGTGCATTTTCTAAGACAGTGGGTTTGTCCCCCTCCACGCTGCATTGTGGCCGTGCTGCTGAAGGCTGAGACACAGATGAGGTAGAGGGGCCATATGGAGCAGATGGACAAACACATCCTCTAAAACCCTGCAGAACGTGTCTCTCTCTATCTGTCTCTGTCTCGCTGTGTCCCCCCTAATTAACCCATATACTTTACCCAGACTCATGATGGGATTATTGTTTGTAAGGACAGCAGCTGACAGCCCCCCTACACACACACAAACACTCAAGATTAAGTTTTTTCTTTTGAAGCTGACCTTAGCTGCGCTGTAAGACCACAAAGAAAAAGATTCTCAATTCACTGTTTTGGAATGATTGACTCATCTATTTCCACGTGCTTTATCTCCCACTTTTATTTGCTTAATTATCACCCTGTCTGTCTTCCTGTCTCAGATCCAGCTGCTGATTGAGATAATCTGGCCCCTGTTCATCTTCTTCATCCTGATCTCAGTGCGGATGCACTATCCGCCCTACGAGCAACATGAATGTAAGTGGACGTAGAGAGAGTGATGGAGGGAGGGCTGATAGTTGCGAAAACTGCTTTCACTGAGCCTTGGACTGGTTTGACAGAACTTGCAATCTTCAATGAACACAGCATTAAACTAATTACATCTTTAAAATTACATTTCTTTACACACAGATATATATTTATATTTTTTATTTGAAATATTTTGGGATTTTATTTGTCCATCTATCAATCGTTATTTCTTATTTTTGACAAAGTTTTTGCCTCTTGCTTCTCGGTAAGATCAACATTGTTATCCAAGGTTTCTGTGTTATGCTCACAGGAGTATCTGTTGGATTTGTCAATATTTGTTTGCACTGTGTGATCATGCAATCGGGTCTTCAGCTCCTAGAAAAATAAATAGAATATCTTTCGTCGCCACAGCTGGTTTCACAACTTTGACCAGTTTGTAACTCAATAAGATTTTCACTTGTTCAAAGCACAAAAAAAATCTTTTATTTTCTTTGCACTTTTGGGAAGAAAAGCAGTGATCCATTACTCAATAAAAAATATTCCCTTGGGGATATTTATTATTTGAAGGCCTTTCAAGTATTTTCATTTGTTCAAAAATTATTCACTTTTAGTTAGTGCTTGTGAGTTTTGGGTGAACAAGTGCCATGGAAGAGATTTTGTGCAGGTTTATGCATGTTCACATAAACAGAGCTACATCAAGTGCAGTCACGTAATCGATATGAGCTTGCTGTTGACCAAATTAGTTTCCCTATTTGGAGCAAAGTCACCGCCACCAAATGACAGTGCACTCCCTACAAGTCAGTTTGAGCCCGGGTAACCCAGTGAAAACGTGTTTAACCTCCTGACCCACTTGTCGCATCGCATGCTTATCTTTGTAAAGCTAGTTAACCTCAGTCAATTACAGCAGTGGCAGTAAAGACAGCTGATAAGTAAAGTCAGTCCAAACAATCAAGACGAAAGACAAAGTCCAATTCCAGCGGATTCTTTTTGTAACTCTTATTAAATGTTTCCCAGATTTGTTCTACATTGGTCATTTCAGCTCCTTAATGAATATTTTACACAGTGTTGAGTGTTGTTTGTTTACAGAGAAAAAGTATAAAAATAGTTAACCAAGGGTCTCAGGTTTTTGTGGTGGCAAGTAAAGAAAAAATAATTTGAAGCTGAGAAAAAGCTCTTAAAAATCAGAGCACTCATCTGATTAGCAAGACAAATATCCTAATATTCTCCTCTGAGGTTGTGTGTAAACTTTGACCTCCCCTTAAGTTTTAATTCCACAGTTATAAATTATCATGATTGTATGCTTATTTTTCCAGGCCATTTCCCAAACAAGGCCATGCCCTCTGCGGGTACCCTGCCCTGGATGCAAGGCATCATCTGTAACGCCAACAACCCCTGTTTCCGCCATCCTACTCCTGGAGAGAGTCCCGCGGTCGTGGGAAACTTCAATGACTCTATGTGAGCAACACAACCATGTTCAATAATCTATCATTAAACCTAATACATAGTTTTTGTAAGATTGTTTTTGCAGTAATATAATACCTGCTTTTATCGGCATAATAATTGTGATCTGTTGTCTTTCTTTCATCATCAGAATCTCTCGTCTGTTCATCGATGCCAAAAAGATCCTGCTGTACACTCAGAACGATAAAAGCTACGAGGGCTACAAGGGGCTGCTGAGGGCCCTCAGGAAGCTGCAGAAGAACACTGCCCGTAAGTTTCATTATCTACTTGTTTTGTGTCTTTCATTCCGTTTTTTGAATGACACGTTGACTGATGAGATCTGTCATCTACCGCCCCCATTCAGCATGATCACCCATTCATCCCTTTTTCTTGCTAGTATGCTCATTTGAAGCTTAAAGGCACACCCC
Source organism: Hippoglossus hippoglossus (assembly GCF_009819705.1). Lineage (NCBI taxonomy): Eukaryota > Metazoa > Chordata > Actinopteri > Pleuronectiformes > Pleuronectidae > Hippoglossus > Hippoglossus hippoglossus. Next base: position 11,411,494 of record NC_047151.1, on the reverse strand, counting down.
AACATAATTGCCTCAAATGTGCTGTGACATGCTTTCAAGTGCAAGAGAATTGTTTCCAGTGTAGTTTTTATTTCCAAGAACTTTAATGTAAAAAGATGAAAATAATGTACAAAGTGAATTTTTAATGAATGATTAATAACTTGTGAAAACTACTTTAAGTGCCTTAAACCAGGGGGGCCTCTGCAGCTTATATAACTCTGAATCTTTGGAGACTTGTCAAGGGTGTAACATGTCCCGCTCTTATCACTGTTGGCCAGCCGCGGGGGGGGGCCATCTCCCCCAAAAGCCAGTGGGTGTTGACTCTCTGCGTCTCTTATGACGAGGTCGTTCAAGGAAAGAAAAGTGTGCACCACCCTGACAGTAGCTGCACAATCACGGCACAGATCTGGCAGTTAAAATGTCAAGTTGTCCCGGCTGGAATTTTGCTGCTTCCTGCGTACGTGGAAAGACGAAACATGTTGTTTACCGCTGATAAAGAGCACACTTTGCAGCAAACTCTGTTATCACATTTTTGCCAACATGTTCAAACATGATCTTATGTACAGTATGAGTGCTGAGGTTTCAAAACTGAAAAGGGAGGAGAGAGAAAAAGGGGAGAGAGTCATCATTGCGGCTGTGGCTGTTGCCGAGCAGAGAAAAATCACCTTTCTAAAATAACATTGATGACACTGCTGTGCAGACTAGGTCAGAGCAACTTGAAAACAGGAAAGAGGGCAGCATTTACCTCTGCCACCATTTCACTTCACTTAGAGAAACATTAATCTCGCTCAGAAAAGATTTTGCTCAGAATTGTTTTTTAATTCATCACCCATTACTCTGGTGCTGGGAGCAGTCCCTGTTTTCCAGTCAACAGAACACAATGAGGACATAAAGAAAAACATGGAATGAATATGGAGGATAATAAGACAAGAAGGGGCACTGATGCAACTTTTCCCCTTGCTTTATTGCACTGCATGTGCGCACTTCATTACAATTGATTTCTATAGTGCACAACTGTCTGATAGCACTCAATCCCTATATGCTTTATCTTTGCTTCTAATCCACGTGAGGTAAAAGCCCTGATGTAACGTGGGCACATCAGTCATGATGCAGGAGGAGGCGAACTGCACAGTTACACTATAGGAATAACAGCATGGTTCAAAGAGGCCCTGCACGTGTCAGTTAATAATTCAGCGACTGGCGGGGTCAGCAAACAAGATTTACAGTGACCGGGGGGTGGGAAAGGTCAGGGAGAGGTATGAGCTTTTTGTCCATAGTCTCACAAGATAAACAACACAGGATCATCTAATGCATTTCTGCTTTATGAGACTGTACAGATTTTAAATCTGCTTCATGCCAAATAGATGAATAGAGGAGAGAGGAATATGTACATGCACCATAGGTTTCCACATCTTATGTTTTTAGCCTTTCACCACCTTCATATTTTATCTGACTGGCTGCGTTAAAAGACTCCATTTGATGCACAGGCCTGATGTGTCCGAGTCCGATCTTTTAAAATGGACACCTAAGCCTTTTTCTGCCTTTTTTTCTTGACTGTACATATTACTTTACATTTCACATAACACACTCAGATCCCTGAAACTGCATCGCTATAAAGGAAACCTAAGGACTAAATCAAGTCCAGCAGGCTAACCTGTCAACCTCAACACTTACTTTAACCTTAAATCCATCTCCATCTGTAAATGATTACACCCTTAAAACTTTTCTTTGTTTTTCAGAATTACATATTCTAAATGTTTGTCATGAAAACATTTCTCTCATGGCCTTAAAATGCCTTAAATGTAACTTTACCCCTACTTTCCACATTTTGTAACTGGCATCTAGGAATCAGGTTCAGAAAAAAAAGTCAAACTCCAATTATAAAATCTAAGATGTTATTTCCGTCCAAGTCTCAAAGCGATCCACCCACCACACGACCGTCTTGTGAGTTGATTCCTCTGCGGTCAGAATTTATGCAGCAGCCATCTTTAGGTGATCTGACTGCAGAAACGCCTCTGTGCTTCGCGCCTGTTTGTGGACTAGTCTAAGTGTGATGCCACTGGTGTTTGGGGTGTGTGAGGTCAGGACAGTTTAATTTAACACCGGATCAACACCAGCAGAAACATGTATCGACATGTAAGAGTAAATGAAGGGCTCACAAATGTTCAACGTAGGAAAAACACACACAGATACGTTTAGTCACTTCTTACGTTGTCTTAGTTAAAAATGTTTCTGTGCCTGATAATGCGCAGGTTTAATCCACTATCGCAGTGCAAATACAAACAAACACTCACAGATTACGATAAAACAAGGAAATTGACAGCAAAAACAAGCACCGTTACTGACTACACCAACTGTTGCACCATTCAGTCCAGTGTATCCTCAAGGGCCTCCAGATGCAATGCACCATGGGAGCTGTGACTTCCTACAGAGGCACTGATTAGACCTTATTAGCACTCCCTGGTTGCTCACCCCTGAGACTTGCATGCACACACAGGTCTCATGGGGAGACAGAAATGATAGGGATGCATGTGTAACACACACTCACACTCGCACCTAAATAGCATTCACTCAGTCAGGAGGCAGCGAGGGAGAGTGACCTGTGTTCCCCCCCCGGACACACAGAAACACTCTGTTCTCTTTCACTTCCTCCCAAAGGATGCTCAGTTCACAAAAAGCAAAGCGTTTCCTGTTTTGTGTGTCTGTGTGTGTGTGTCTGTGCGTCATTTGATAGCTCTAAAAAAAAAAAATAGAAAGAAAAATGTTCACAGGAGATTAAAGGACATGTCTTTTATGCAGCTCTTAAGTTGAGCCTCTGAAGCCTTTTTCAGACATGAAAATTGCCGGACCCAATTGTTTGGATTATTTTCTGGAGTTTTCCTTTTATATATGGAGAACACAGCAGGAGATTGTCAAGGTCAGACAAGTTCACAACAACAGGAAAATATCCCAAGCATTCAAGCGAGGGGCGGCGTCTGGGTAGAGCATGCAAGAGGCAGGACATGCCGTTTAAATTCTGTGGCGGGAATAATGTGTTTTTGTTAAGACACATCACCAAAAGCTCTCAGCTCGTATCTTTTCAAGTTGACATCATTGTCTGCGTCTGGTACATGTAGAATCTCACTTAAAGCCCTTCCGGATTATTTCAGGAGAAGATCCGGAGTTCAGTGCATATCTAAAAGCAGCATGAGTGAGACGGGGATTATTAGCTCAGGCCTCCTTAAAAACCCAGCACCCAGTGCACCCAGCACAACTCCATCCTCATACCAGTGTAGAGGCTCTGAAAGCAAACTGTACATTTTGGTTACCAGTAACTAAAACGAGTTAATAGAACAGAAATGACCGCAAAGGGCATTTTATCAAATCCATGTGCACATGTTTGAACCAGTGGACAGAACGAACATCCAGGCAACAAAGATTATAGCAGGACACATACAAAATGATGACATACAAAATCTAACATTGCTGATAAAATGTATTCTACTGCAAACAACTGCTTTAAACCTGCACCCTTGGTTATTTGTATGCTTGAGAACAATAAATACCTGTTAAGTCGACTGTGCTTGGAGCGGATGAGCATATAAAAGATGAAGAGGTAGAAAAACACAATTAGAAATTCTGTGTGACAGTCGGACCTCTGACCTTCAGTCTCACAAGGATTACTTTGACATATTTTTACATGATTATTTGAAACTTTGTCCACGTTTGGATAGAATATAACAGGTTCCCCTTTAAAACATGTACTCATAATTCAACTCAGAGAAATGAGCAAAGTTGAACTGAAAGTAGGTAAAAGGTGGAAAGAAAATTTGGGAGGAGGAGAGTTAGACGGAGAGAGAGACGGAGACGCAGAGTGCGAGTATCTAGGCTAAAGTGGAATGTCCTACAGTAACCCCTGACTCAAGAAAAGGGAGCAGTGTGTGTGGGTGTTTTTACAGCCACACAGCTGACTCAGGCCAGTTCCAGAAATGGTTCAGCTAGAGAACAAAAGCCTCTCAGAGCTCTTATTTGAATATAAAATATGATTTGGCATGCTAATCATTTTATCCAGTTGTGTATTCTTTTGTTCTCGGCTTGATTTATTAAATACTGTGGTTATTACTCGTCCTCAAATCATGTGTTCTTTCTCTGAGGTTTTCACTGCTCAGGGATTTATAGGATTGTAAGAGCTATAATACTCTCAGATGTGTCATGATGATTTAATAAGTTTATATGTTTCATTTCTAGGTTTCAAGTTGAAGGACTTTTTGAAAGACAATGAGACCCTTTCCCACTTCCTGCACCACAATGCCTCACTTCCTCGTCATGCTTTGAAACAGATAGTGGAGGCTGACGTCAATCTGGAGAAGGTAAACTGTCACATTTCCTAACTTTTCTTTAAATAAATCCCTTCTGTATTTGAAACCTCATATTCCCTTCTTATGGTTCCAAACTGTATTGTCCAATAATGCAGGCATCAATGGAAATGTATCTTTCGCCGATTTGTGGAACACAAAATAAGACAGTACAGTAAGACACAAACAACAGTAACTAAATATTAAATCCTTCCTCAAGTTCCTCCTCTGTTGCTATTGAGCCGCACAATGCCAGTGACGATAACAGATTCTTTTTCTAACTGCACTTCTCTGCACAGAGGGGCTCTGAAGCTGCTGAAGCCCCTTTGTTGTGTCCCTTTCACATATGAGATAATCATACTGGCCTGGCCACACTGCTGGTGCACAAAACCAGTGACCATGGCTCAACAGCATCTGTCGGGCAACAGGCCTCAGTTGCTATAAGCCCTTAATACCAGACAGAATCCCTGTGACAGGGGGTGTCACAGTGGGTACCTAACCCACCTCTCTCTCTCTCTCTCTCTCTCTCTCTCTCTCTCTCTCTCTCGTCTTTTTCTTCCTCATGTTTCCTATCCCACACCAAGAAAATCTAATTCGATTTCAGATAATTTTTTCGCTCATTTTCCTTTTTCAGTAACCCTCATTTTTCTCGTCTCCCTTCATCTTTTTCTCACTTATTTACGCCCCTTATTTATCACTCAAGTCTCACACACACTTGCTCATTAGACTTCCTCGGTCCACCCCAACAACAGCTCCCAGCCCGGCCCGTCACAACATCCCTGCTTTACAATTGGAGGGTGGGAGTCACATGACTGCCCCTCTTCCCTCCTCCCTCCCCCCCCTGATTTCTCCTCACGTGCGGAGGCAGAGACTCAGAGACTCATTCACGTTCCACCATAGGATTCTGTTAACCAATCACCTTTCTCACAGACATCTATTGATCAAACAGGATGCAGCTTAGACTAAAGGACTATAAGTGTATCCATTAGTCCAGCATGGTCGATAGAAACATTATTTAAGGAAAGGGGTTGAAAATGAATGGAAGCATATTGTTGCTGGGGCCCCTCGTTACATGGAGCATTTTTTCAATTATCCTGCAGCAGTGAAATGCACGAAGGCACAGACATAGAGATCTGTCAGAGGAACAATATGTTTTGAATTCTCAGCTGGATGATGAATATGACTCCTCCAAACCGACGGCCGTAAAACCTTGATGTTTTTTAAAGATTATCAGCTGTCACTACTGTATGTGGTAGACATGATGCCATAAGACAGTCAAGGACATTTCGAAGATAAGTCAGTGTGCCCCCCCCCCTCTCTCTCTCTCTCTCTCTCACTCTCACTCTCACTCTCACACACAAACATGTGTTTGAACATCTTGACTCTGTCAGAGAAAACGGAGCGTCTGTCCTTGAACGCTCTGATGTCCCAAGACATTTGTTACTCCGCACACACGGGCACAGCTGTACTGTCCATTCTAAGTAATGTGTTCAACATTCAACAACACAAGGATGGACAAGAATTTTTGAAATGACAAAGATAATTTTATCTAAAGATACATGGCATTTTATTAGAGTCTGAGTAGAATCAAGCTTCAGTGTATGAATCCCTGCTTTGGCCCAGCATTGATATTCACAACATTTATTTTCCTTATGGTAGCTCTGGTTTAATGAGCATCTTTGTGTAGTTCTCATCGTCAGGTGTTTTATAAATCCTTTTGACAAATACATAGCAACAGAGAGCCAGGAACAAGCACCAAAGGGACTCAAATATTGTTACTCAACATGCAGAAGTTATTGTTAAGACATTGTGACTCTCGTTTCCCGTTAAATGAATGTTCTCTCGAGATTTTTTCCTGAAAAGAAAATATAACTGGCAGGACTTTTTTGTTGTTTGGTGTCTGTTTCCAAGTAAAAGTGTTTTTGTAAACGGAAGAATGAGCAATCAATGAATTCATCAATCCCTTGTGCCTCCATGTTAACACCCATGTTAACATTTGAGCGTCTGACAAACTGGATATATTTTTATCTCCTCTCGTGTCCTTTCACACTCTCACACAATTCTCTGCTTTATCTAAACTGCTGTACTTTTGTTTTTCTTCCTTTATCCAGGTGCTGACTAAAGGTTTTGGCTTCCACCTCAGAGACCTCTGTAACAGCACAACACTGGAGGAGTTTGTCCACATTGCTGACCGCAATGTGTCGCTTATGACTCAAGAAATTATCTGCAAGTCCTCCAGCGACTGGCTTGACAAGGCCCAGAGCCACTTCCTGTCCAACCTAGACTTCCTCAAACCCATTCGGGTGAGTTCCTCTGTTCTGTATCACTTGTTCACCAGTTGGAGAGTTGGATGGTCACATATTTAATAATTGCCTGGGTTGGATTTTTCCATTGGGGTGTAACTGCTAGAGTTCTACCAATGAACGAACGGATCAAGAGCCATCTAGATCAGACAGGTTGTAACGAAACCCACTGTTAGAGTGTTACACCACCCCGAGATCTCCCCAGGACACGGCACCTGAAAGAGAAAGCCAGAAAGACTATCCCTTCTCATTTTAACTAGAAAATACACAGTATCATCATTCGCCTGTGTTTCTTCATCATAAAATTCCTGGAAGATCACTGGGTGTCCTCCAGCATAAACAGGATGGGGGTGTCTTTTTCAGGAAGTCAGTATAGATATTCCAAGAAATGGAGAGAATATGATCTGGACATGATGATGAAGTGCAAACACAAAGATACAAAAGAGAAAATGCAAACATGGCAGATACCTTTTCTTTCTTTACTGCAGAACTCTGTTTTCTGTATCCACTTCTTTTCCTCCCCCCACCCTCTTTCCTCTCTTTCCTGTCCATTGTCACCTCTTCCCTGCCTGTATCTTCTCAAACAGCCCCCCCCCCCCCCCCCCACCTTCCATAATACCCATGACCAACAGACACGTGAGTCAATGGTGAGGGGTGCCAGGAAATAGAAAAAGAAAACATTTTGTTCCGTGCTAGCAGTTGTTAAATGGTTATGGTCTTCATTTTCATATGGTCAACATTATCATTGCTCTAGAAATAAATCAAGTTAGCAATGCTTAACAACGCAGGTCCTCGCTGTGGTGTTAAAGGTATTGTGAAATGTTAACAGCACTTCTGCCTCCAGGTATGAGAGTGAAGTGGCTCCATATACGGATCTGATACATACAGTATATATGTACATATACATTTTGTTCTATGTCCAAACTTGCAAGAGAGAAATTCCTTTCCTTAAGTAACGAACTTGTGTTACATAATTCCACTTTCTCCCATTAATTACCCTGTGGTTTTTATGTCTGTGGGAGACGGCAGGGGTCGTTATGGGACGAGAAAGGGCGACAGCAGCGTGAGCAAATGAGAAAGTAGAAAGCTATAGTGTCTTTCTTTCTTCCTAGAGGGCTGTTCTGTCTTCAGCCATTCGTGTGCTTTTGTTGAGTGTCAGATGTTCCAGCAGCTGACAACTTAGTGTGAAAGACAAGAGCAAACACACACACACACACACACACACACACACACACACACACACACACACACACACACACACACACAAGCACACAAACCCACACACAGCACTTTGACAGACAGGAACACAGGAGGTCAAAGCCACACTGACTTGTTCTTTCTCAGCTCCCCTCGTCCCTCACCTTTGACCAAATGGTCTCTTGTTGTGCAAAAAACTTTCTGTAACTGGCCATGGCTGCCTTCCTCCCCTGCTCGTACATTATGGTGGATTTAGTTTAATTCTATTGTCTTAGTTGTGTACACAAACCAAAAGACACAGTGGAAAACCTCTGCAGCACATTAACGATTCCCTTTCTCTCCAACAGAAGGACGTGAAGTCGGATCCCAAAGTCGTTCAGGAGGTCTCAGCTGCAACCGACCATCTTCTGGAGAGCCTGGGGGCGCTGGCTGTGGAGGTAAATAAACCACACACACACACACACACACACACACACACACACACACACACACACACACACACACACACACACACACACACGCACTGGTTCAACATTCAGCCACATTAAGGCTTTTTAACTTTGTTCTACCACAGTGAAACTGCTTTAATTTTCAAAGAATCCCCTTCTTCCACCACAGATAAAAGCTTAAACAATAACAAACAGGCCGTGTGAAATGCTCCTGTTGTTAGTGGCACAAAAGCCTTGCTGAGCCACACACACACACACACACACACACACACACACACACACACACACACACACACACACACACACACACACACACACACACACACGTGTTGAGAGCCCCTTTCCTCTCAGGCTTGTGCTCTGCTGAGTTGGCAGAAAATAAAGAGCCAGCTGTATGCATGTGATTTGTGCATTTCCTTTCCAAGCAGCTGTAAGAACATCAACGAGCTGGTCCTTAACCACTGATGTTGAAACCTAAGCTCAATGGTTTTTTTATCCACTCTGCACTGTATCCGCTTCCTCTCTGCGTGGCACTGTGTCACAGGGCAATGATTTACAAACACAAAACCAAGGAATATGCAAAAGACAGTGGTTGAAGAACAGTGACCGAAGTTCTCCACCAACTCTGGTTGAGCGCACATTGAGACTTTGTGCTTATTTGAGGCCAGTGGTACTTCAGGCAGGACCTGTGAACTTACTGTGGCATATTCAGTCATCTGTTTAATCAGGGATTATTGTGCTCCTCTTCAGTGTGTGTTACTTTGCTTCGAGCAGATTGTTTGGGTTTTGCTCGGCTGGTTCGGTAGATGAATGCCAGTATGTGAAACTGGCAGAATGGAGAAATGCACTCACGTAACCTCTAATTCAAAAGCAATAATCATCCGTCTGCCTGTGTTTCAATCCAGAGCTTATCACAGCTGAATGAAAGAAAAAATAATAGAGCGGCGGTAATGTATTTTCAAAATGTCTTTTCAGGAGGGAAGAAAAAGCTCATTTCAACATCTGCCACTGGTATGAAAATGTAGAAATGGAACTTGAAAAGCGGCAGAATAAACCAACTTTTTAGGCTAGAAAATGAAATCGAATTGCTCTGTTTTCTCACTTCAAAAAATTATATTTAGCCATAACAAAATAAGATGGACGTGTTGCAGCACCGTATTTTAATTAAAGAAACAAAATGTGCTAAGAAAAAAGCTAGAACAAAATCCAAGCCACTGTAATCAGACCTATGTTTATATTTATCTTCTCTGCACGCTGTTTGACCTGAGCTTATAAGCTGATAAGGAGAAGGTGTGAGTGTAGCATTGTGGAGGAATAAACTGAAGTGTTTATCACCCACTAGCTCACAGCCAAATGGGAAATGATGCAACAAGGTGTTAAAAAAGAGAATATATCCTTCAGCAATTTCTCAATTAATACCCAGTTAAACATCCGTACTCTTAATGTATGGCTGTTGAGTCCTAATTATGTTGCAGTGTTAACCCTCTTAACCCTTGTTTGTGTTTGTAATCAGATTATTTAGTTGAGCTCAGGAGGCTGGCAGTGCGCAGGTTTGAACTCTAAAATATCTAAACTCCCACTCATTCCCGAAGCTGTAAACAACACCGAAGCCGTCTTTAGGATGGATGGTGAATGAGGAAAAAGAGGTCATGGATTTTTTTCCTTTGACAAAGCTAATAAATACATATCCTTTTATATCAATTTATTTTAATTTGAACCGTCATGGATTTCAAAAACATTAGTGATATTTATCTTCTTTGTTTTGTTTGCTGTTAGTATCTGGAGCGATTGCTCAGCAAAGCATAAGGGAGTGAGTTAATGAACTCTAGCAACCTTTTCTCTTCCAAAGCCTGATCAGTGTCGTCATGTATAATTATCTGGATGGAGGAATGATCAAAGAGTCTTTAACCATTTTTTATTTACATTTAAAAAATTAAAAAAAACGTATCTGTTCTCCCTATGATTCAGTCTGAAGTCTCAGATGTATCTTTTCAGAGGGAGCAGGAGTGAACTCTTGTAACCTCAAGACAAACTACTTCAGATGACAAAATATTCAGCCTGATTTGGACGTGGGGATGATGTGTCATTTCATAATAATTCATTTATGACTGGCCCCTGAGCTGCTCTGGTCTAAATAGTTGTGTGCTGGAGTGGAAATTTGAACCATAGTAACCTCGAACTTGAAAGCTCTGCAACGAGGTTACTTTAGGACAATCCTCTTCTGCTGCCTGCCTGTCTGCCTGTCTGCCTGTCTGCGTGTTTGTGTGTGTGTGTGTGTGTGTGTGTGTGTGTGTGTGTGTGTGTGTGTGTGTGCGTGTGCGTGTTTTACTCACCTAGTCACCCAAGTTAACAAGTTTATCTGCTCTCTAGGGAGATGACACTTATTCTCAGTCACACAAAAGTGTTTTCAGCAGGGGCAAATGAATATTCAGTCAGCACGTCGGCCGACTCACACGTGGGTTTTTCAGCTGGTAGAGTCGTAACTTGGGTGCCTGTTTGCCCCCGGGTATGTGTGAGCGCTTTGCACTGAGCAAAAGAAGGAGGTTATGGTTTCTACCTTGTCAATGGTGTGTTGACAAGGTTCTGTAGCTCCCGTCAACGAAGAGACGAGGGTACAAATTACAAGCAGATATGTGAGACACGCCGGTGCATAACCCGCAAACCGACAGACACACAAGAAAGTCGCCCACACAAAGACCCAGATATGCACCTAGTCGAACACAGCACACTCACAGATGGATGCAGTTATTTGTGTGTGAACAAACAAGGAAGCATGTGACAGTTTAATGTGGCTGAGGGCTCAGCTGCAGCCACTGCATACAGAACGATCTCAGAATGTGCGTGTGTGTGTGGTGTATGTGTGAGGGATCCGAGACGCAGCAGTTCTCTTAATCTGCTTTCAGACACGCACTGTCTCACTTTCTCTAGGAGGAAAACAGTGTTGAATAGCTTGTTGACGGGCAGAATACAAATTATGGAGAAGTCAACCAAGGAAATGGTTTCATGTTGAGTTAGGATCTTCTGTGTGTTTGTGCCTCATCCCATGTGAGTCTGTTCTCAGTAACAATCCAGTGGAGGAGCCTGCAGAGGTGCCTATTAAGAGAATGACCGATAATAACCTTTCTTTGTTCTCGCATCTTCCACTCCTGCCTTCTGCTCTCATTTCCACCTCCTGCTCCACTGCAACAAAACACGTTTTTTCATTCTTTCTTTCTGTCTTTCTGTCTTTCTTTCTTTCTGTCTTTCTGTCTTTCTGTCTTTCTGTCTTTCTTTCTTTCTTTCCTTCTTTCTGTCTTTCTTTCTTTCTTTCCTTCCTTCTTTCTGTCTTTCTTTCTTTCTTTCTTTCTGTCTTTCTGTCTTTCTGTCTTTCTTTCTTTCTGTCTTTCTGTCTTTCTGTCTTTCTTTCTTTCCTTCCTTCTTTCTGTCTTTCTTTCTTTCTTTCAGCCCATGCACTACCCTCTGGCTCATTCTTAGGAAACAAAAGCACTCAACTTCTTCTCCCTTCCTTCATTTTAATTGCACAAAAACACAAACCCCCGCCTTCCATTCCTCCTCCGTCACGAGTCGGTGTCAGAGTTGCATGTGTGGTTTGGTTGACCAGTTTGTAGACAGAAACTGTGGGAACTTGCGCTGACTTGTCTTTTGACCTGTAGTAACCTCCACTTTAATCAGAATCAGTAACGCTGCGTATGACTGTTGAGAGGATATCAAGAGAGACAAGTGTGACAGAACTCTTTTCTCATTCATTAATGACAATTGAATACAGCAGAATTTTATGTTTAAGTTTTTAAAAACACTACGCAGTTCTTCCACCCACTTTTAGGTCTTCGCTTGGGTTGAATCTACAGTTAAAAGTTATATCTGTTTGCATTTTTAAGTGCCTAAACACTGCAGAAGGCTACCGCTTCTATGACTGTGTAACTAATCTCATTTTATGTAATCAAGAACAACAGCATTTCACTAAAAGCATATTGGCTTTTGCTTTTTCAACAAAACAGTAGCAACTGCAGTGGTACAAGTTTGTTGCACAACGTAGCTGTAAATCCCAGTAAATTCCTAAAGTATGTACTAACATACTTTAGGAATGATTGTACATTATTTTTAAATTAGTAACAGTGTAATATCATCTTATCTGGCAGAAATGCAAATCCATATTTGCACACTCATACATGCAGAGAGGGAGAAGGACAGGATCGGGAACAGCGGTCAGATTTATCTTACTCAGTCGGACAGCTGAGTGCAAAGGGTCTTTATCCCACAGTGCAACACTTGACTATACTTCCACATCTGGAACACCACTCATTGTGCACATGATAACCTTCAATGGCTTCACACCTACAGCGACACACACACTCATGGGTACACATAAGCTGCCTGTGTTGTGACAGATGATAGTCTTTCAAATATAGATGCTGACATATTCATTTTATTTCTCACACTGTGAGTTACTGTATAAGAGGCATGTCAGAGTCCCTGAAGAAAGAAACAGGTCTGAACACAGATGAGGGGGCAGGAGAGACAGAAAACGCCTGTTTCGTATAAGAATCATTCAGAACAAGGAGTACTTTCACCCAAGGGTGTCTGATTTCTGAGGGTAGATTATTGGGTACTTAAAAAAGTGCAACGTGTACAATACAACATACTATATATTGTATTTTTATAGCTATTATTATGTTTCTTTTATCCTTTTCCCTTGCCATTCATTTCAAATGATTTTTTATTGTATTTTATTTGTTGCCTTTGATTTAAGATGCTATTACTTGTTGTCATTGATTAATGTTTGTCATATTTGCGAAGCACTTTGTGACAGCTGCGTTAAAATTTCCTATACAAATAAAGTTTATAATAACAAAAATGTAGCATATAGGATATGAACACTAAAAGAAGTAGATAGCCAGCAGTAATAGATACACAGTGAAAATAGCCCTGGTCATGGATTAAAGGAATATCAGTTCAAACTGATTCCTGTATTGTTTAAAAATCTTGAAATGTGGGTTGTGGGGGTGTGGTGATACAACTGACAAAAAAGGTGGGAAACCAATAACAAACAGTACATTCAGCAGACTCAACACAGATAGGCCTTGTTCTGCTGCTGTGAGCTAATCTCATTTAGAACTTCACAGCCATGGATCTCAGACATTATTCCCAGACTAAAATATTTTTTATGGTGCAGGCCGGAGGCGGTGTTTTTTGTGGTCGTGTCCTTCTCTCCGTCTGTTCCAAATGTGTAAACCCGATATCTTAGTAACACCTCGAGGGTCCTCTGCACAAACTTGGACTCTAGGATGTGCTGATTCGATCTTCGGGGGTCAAAAAGTACAACTTTTGATATCCATGCAAAGCAGGGGAGGTTTATTTGTATGGTGCATTTCATCAGCAAGGCAATTCAATGAGCTTTATATAAGATAATGCAGAATAGATATTGTATTTTCAGCATAAAGCAAGACATAAAAAACCTCCACACACATGTTTCAGAATTAGTATCACTGATCTGACAATGAGACCAACACTCACATCTATGTTTGTGTATTTCTGTGTGTGTCTGTCCCTCAGCTCGCCAGCATGAACAGTTGGAAGGACATGCGAAAGGAGATCCTGTATCTGACTGCAAATGCCACAGGCTCTCCAAACCAGATGTATCAGGCTGTGTCACGTATCGTCTGCGGACACCCCGAGGGAGGTGGCCTCAAAATTAAGTCTCTCAACTGGTACGAGGACAACAACTACAAGGCCCTGTTTGGAAACCATGGCAACGACAGCGACAGCGAGCCCCACACTTCTTACGACAACTCTTCCAGTAAGTGTCCACTGCTATCTAGTCTGAAGTACCTTCAATTTCAACCTTGATTGTTATTTTTCACAGGGTCCTTGACTCAAATTGTCTTGTATGTATTCTTTCAGCACCTTATTGTAACAGCATGATGCGGAGTCTGGAGTCCAGCCCCATTTCCAGGATGATCTGGAGAGCCCTGAAGCCACTGCTCATGGGGAAGATCCTGTACACCCCAGATACACCAGCAACACAGAGGATCATCCATGAGGTACATGAGGCTCTTATAATCTCTGAGACCCTTTCAGAATTATCAGTTAAGACACATCAAATGATTGAATATGTATGTTTTTTTGTTGTGTGTGTGCTACAGGTTAATAAGACCTTCCAGGAGCTCGGCGTGCTGAGGGATCTTGGAGGGATGTGGGAGGAGATGAGACCCAAAGTTTGGAGCTTCATGGAGAATAGCGAAGAAATGGACTTAGTCAGGGTGAGTGGGAGGCGCTGACATTGTTCACATATAACTCATCAGAGAATAATCTGTGCACATGACTTCGGTGAAATTATGTCTCTGATGTAACTTGCCAGGGAGGAAGGGCCTTTCAAGTTCTGAGGCGTCTGTGGAGGCCACCGCCCAGAAAGACATTAACATTAAGCAGATATCCGACTGCCCCTGATAGTCACAAACATGTTTTTTCTTTTGGCTCAGGCTGACAAAAGCACTTAAACTATACAGAAAGAGGGCAGAAGCAAAGATGATAAACTAATACACAGACAGATAATCCAGCTAAAAAGGACAAAGACAAGCATAAAACTTGATTAATTAAACACTGGATAGATGGATTGTCAGTGTGGCATTAAATCATATCAATATTAATTCAATAGGATTATTTGTTTTGCCTTGAGGTTTTTGAATGTAAAGATTTAGTTTCTTCTGCAGGATCAGAAACTGACTGTCAAGTTCAAACATCTCCATCTGATGTGATGCAGTTTGTGACATGTCTCTCAGTAGCTGTTTTCCTACATTTTCTTCACTTTTCCTATGCAAATTGCATAAGCACCACTTCCACCCAGTGGTGGAATGTGATACTGACACTCAGACGCTTAGAAAGCAATTTAATGCACAAAGCTTGTCCCCGAAACAAGCAAATATGCTTCTATTACTGTCTCTATCACTGGCACTAATCTTGGTCAGTAAATGTGAGACTTTCAAATCACACATGTCTGCATCTGCACCTGACGTCATTGGTGAACAGAATTCTAAATTTATTTTTGCTACTGTGACATTGCGACACCCTGGAGACATAAAGCCTTGTTTCAGTTTTATTTTCTTCAGATGACAGGTTTTAATAACATCAGGGTGTAAATAATATTCTATATCGTACAATATTTTATGAGATGAAGTAGGTTTCTCTGTCGAGGAAAGAGGACATTGGTGACATTAACAGAGCCAATTATTTTTGAGAAAACCCTTGAGTAGGAAAAGAGGTCACAAGGCACAAGGTCACAAGCCAAACAAAAATGCAACAAGTGCAGCAGCAGCAAAGGTCAGAAAAGCATACAAGCCCAAAGTCATAATGTGTTGCCCCAGTTTTTTTATTTTCCCTAACCCTCTCTCAACACACATTTTACAGCACAGTGTCAGTAATAAACACAATCTAAGCTTTCTGTAAAGGTATTTTGTTTATCTGTGTTTACTTTCAGATCTAAATATAAGATAAAATAACCAATATAAATGTTTCACCCTTTGACAGACCCTGCTGCAGAATAACGCCAGCGCTGCATTCTTCAACACCCAGCTCAGTGATACTGAGTGGCGCGTGTCAGATGTGATCAATTTCCTGTCCAAGTCCTCCGAGGACCGGAGACCTGCAGGATCCGCCTTCACCTGGAGAGAGGTCTTCAACGAGACCGACCAGGCCATACAGACCATCTCACGCTTCATGGAGGTTAGTGTCATAGTGAGCGATTAAGGATGTAACAAAGACAACACACACAAAGTAAATAAGAAAGACAGCAGTGAAGTGTGTGCAGTGATGGGAAATTGTTTCCCCAGAGAAAACATTCAGTGTATAAAATGCCAAGACAGTTCTGACGTCTTAGGGAAAAAAATGTAGAGCGAGTTATGATGTTTTCGCATGACTTGTGGCAGACGTGTGTAATTATATCACAATGTAGCCGTCCTCATTTTCATGGACGGGGGCAATAAATGTGCATTTAATATGGGTCTCAAGTTGTTTCTGTCAACTAGCTTTTATCCAATACCTTCCATAGAGCAGAAATAGGTTAAATACCAATTGTCCATTTAGGTCAGAGCATTACACAATCTCCCAGCATCTTTCGTCGTTTCTTAATGCACTGCATTGAGATCTCGGCACAGCTATTAAAAGCCTTGAAATCCAATGTTCTTTTCCTTTCCCCTTCCCTCGTCAAGTTAAATCATTGCTATGCCCAGTGTGCCACCTCTCCCTGTCTCTGCATGTGGGGTCAGTGTGCCAAAGTTGAGTCTTAGACGTAAACAACCTGCCCCTAGACTCCTGCCAAATGTTAATCAATGTTCATGCCCCAGTGAATGGGCAATTATTTCTTTTGGATTTATCTGTGTCAGGGGGATTTCTTCATTGAGATTGTTGAAATACACATCATGGTTTGCTGCTAACTGTGATATAACAGCCTGATGATGTGCCTCTGATAATGTTAATTATGGGATTACCTCTATAATAAATGGTTTTATCCATCACATAGACTCATGATGCAGCGAACTGATAATAGACGGATGATCTTTCTAAATTTAACCAATGATTATAATCTTGTTTCCGTGACCTTAGACTCCCACCAGTCTCCCCTTTCTACTGTGGATAATGTGGTGTACCAGTCATTTACAGATAGATAATTTTTAACCCTGACTTGAGGTCAATTATGTATCTTTGTCAGTCATAATAATGTATTTTAGAATGTTGAGCAACACGAACAACAACCCACTGACTAAGATCATGTGTGTAAACCGGCTTTTCTCGCACAAAAAAATATGTCAAGGCCTCTCTGGACCATAAACCACTCTCAGGCCTGCAGCATTAGGGGTCATTATGTTGTATTTTCATTGTGGTCTCTGAACTCGTTGGCTTCTCTGACTCTCGGTATGCAGGGATGATGTATATGTCAGATAAATATGTGAGAGGGTAATATAGAAGGAGGTTTCAGGATGTCAACTTAACAGCTCTGGTATGGTTAGTGTCTGCACAAGGCACATAATTGTGAGTAATAGGGTTTAAAGTTCACAGTCGTCGAAGAAAAATATTTGTGAGGAAACTAATTAGTTTTGGAGCTGTCAGACAAAATTAGCAGCTGCATGCTGATGGCTCTGGAAACCAGGGCAAGTATCAAGTCGAGTATGTCATATCGCTTTTTGTCTTACATCCGCTTTTAGTAAAGTATGGCCTAAACCTGCTCTTCTCCTTCTCAGTGTGTGAACCTGGACAAGCTGGAGCCTGTAGCTAATGAGGAGCGACTGGTCAACAAGTCCATGGGTCTCCTGAACAACCAGAAATTCTGGGCCGGAATCGTGTTTCCTGATATCGCCCGTACCAACAGCACCGACCTGCCTCCCAATGTCAACTACAAGATCCGCATGGACATCGATAATGTGGAGAGGACGAACAAAATTAAAGACGGGTAAGAGGCCGTGTCCAACTGTTATTAAATCTTTGTAGGTTTTGAGTTAGATTTATTCATTTCCATCTTGTATTGTAGGTATTGGGACCCTGGTCCCAGAGCAGACCCCTTCGAGGATCTGCGGTACATCTGGGGTGGATTTTCCTACCTGCAGGACGTCATCGAGCACGGAATCATCAGAGCCATCACTGGCTCAAAGGAGAGGACAGGCGTCTACATTCAGCAGATGCCTTACCCCTGTTTTGTCGATGACATGTAAGTGAACTGTGTGAGAAGATAAACGTTACATTTTTCACTGTAGAGGCTCTTGAAAGGTTGTTTGATTGTAATTTCTTGTGCCCATAGTTTCCTTCGGGTGATGAGTCGGTCGATGCCTCTCTTCATGACCTTGGCGTGGATGTACTCCGTGGCCATCATCATCAAGGGCGTTGTGTACGAGAAGGAGGCACGGCTCAAGGAGACCATGAGGATCATGGGACTGAATAATGGCACTCTGTGGCTCAGCTGGTTCATCAGCAGTTTAATCCCGCTGCTGATCAGCGCCTCCCTGTTGGTCTTGTTATTAAAGGTTAGTGTTGGACTTAGACATCTGCATGCAGGGGTGTCTTTACACACGAATGTCAGCAAATAATAGAATATAGTCGCTGCTTCTTCTGACAAACAAGTGATATCACACTGCTGCAACCAGAGAACAGTTTAACGTTGTTTTCTCTCTTTTTCTCTTCTCAGATGGGCAACCTGCTGCCGTACAGTGATCCAGGTGTCGTGTTCCTGTTCCTGGGGTCGTTCGGCGTGGTAACCATCATGCAGTGTTTCCTCATCAGCACCCTGTTCTCTCGTGCCAACCTGGCAGCGGCCTGCGGGGGCATCATCTACTTCACTCTCTACCTGCCCTATGTGCTGTGTGTTGCCTGGCAAGACTACGTCGGCTTTGGAGCCAAACTTCTTGTGGTGTGTGGAAGAAATCATTTTATTTATATAGCACTCAATACAACACTCTCAAAACAAAGTTACAAATTGCTTCACACATAAAACCCACAAGTAAAAACACTTAAAAAATAAACATATAAACAAAGAAAAAACAGTCATAAAATAATAAACTAGTGTATTACAATAATACACTATTTTCTTTACACAAGTTTATTAGAATGAAGTCGAAGTCGAACCCATTACATCTATATACATTCTGTGTCCTGAATTACTTGTTTCTCCAGACTGAACTGTGGTTGCTCTCGTCTTCTCGCAGAGTTTGCTGTCTCCTGTTGCTTTTGGGTTCGGCTGTGAATACTTCGCCCTGTTCGAGGAGCAAGGCGTCGGTATCCAGTGGTCCAATCTGCTGGCCAGCCCTCTGGAGGACGACAGCTACAATCTAACCACCTCCATCTGCCTCATGCTGTTTGATGCCTTTCTGTACGGAGTAATGACCTGGTACATCGAAGCTGTGTTTCCTGGTGAGCCATGGACGGATTTTACTATCTAAATCAATGATATACAGTTAAATAGTGATAGTATTATGAGTTATTGTAGATCGTTTCAGTGAACGCTGTTTAAAACACTAAAATAATTCTGTCTGTTCCAGGTCAGTATGGTATCCCCAGGGCTTGGTACTTCCCTTTCACTAGGACGTACTGGTGCGGGGAGAAAGAGAACAGAAGCCTCGCCACCCCTCTGTCAAAGAAGGGCAACGCTGAAGGTACAAATGATTATCAGTATTATCTTTCTGACTTAGCAGAATTTTGAGATATAAAACAATTAGTGAAACAACAAGTTATGTCATTGCTAAAATGCCGTTCTTGTCCTTTTTTTTACCCACAGCTGTGTGTATTGAGGAGGAGCCCAGCCACATCGAACCGGGTGTTTACATTGAAAATTTGGTGAAGGTCTACAGCCATGGGAACAAGCTGGCCGTAGACGAGCTGTCACTGAGGTTCTACGAAGGACAGATCACCTCCTTCCTCGGACACAACGGAGCTGGCAAGACCACAACTATGTAAGTGAACACACATTTTATCATACAGTATAAGTGCAATGCTCCCAAGAGAATTGTTACGGGAATTTGAAATCTACTCAGTTGAGAAGATTTCCTCATGTGCCCTTGCCTTGTTTCTGATAGGTCAATCCTGACGGGGTTGTTCCCGCCCACCTCCGGTACGGCCTACATCCTTGGCAAGGACATCCGCACTGAGCTCAGCACCATCCGACAGAATCTGGGCGTCTGTCCGCAGCACAACGTACTTTTCAGCATGTATGTATTCCATATCAAGAAATTCGTAGCACGCATGGTCCCTCCGGTGTTTTGGTAGATGTGTGATTTGTTGACTTGCTGTGACCCAGGCTGACGGTTGAGGAACACATCTGGTTCTACGGCCGTCTGAAGGGGCTGCCGGAGGAGAAGGTGAAGGCTGAGATGGAGCAGATTGTGAACGATGTCGGGCTGCCGCACAAACGAAAGTCCCGCACCAGCACCTTGTCCGGTCAGTGTGAATATTGAAAATGTTGAAATGAAATGAAATGATTTGACTTTAGATATACAAAGCAAGAAAGATGTCACGCTAACATTTTCTTCCTGTTGTCTTTGCAGGTGGGATGCAGAGGAAGCTGTCAGTGGCCCTGGCTTTTGTTGGAGGCTCGAAGGTTGTGATTCTGGATGAACCGACTGCTGGGGTCGATCCTTATGCACGTAGGGGCATCTGGGACTTGCTGCTTAAATACAGACAGGGTAAATGAAACTATTCTCACTCTTTTCCATCCTTGATGTAGTTAATTTTGTAGTTTTATAAGTCATTAAGCCAAATTCTCCTCAGAAGCAGCAAATTCCATCAAATGAAGCTCAATGTGTTTTTCCCGATGTTAGGCCGCACCATCATCCTGTCCACTCATCACATGGATGAGGCCGACATCCTGGGCGACCGCATCGCCATCATCTCCCATGGCAAGCTGTGCTGCGTGGGCTCCTCCCTTTTCCTGAAGACTCAGCTGGGGACAGGCTACTACCTGACCCTGGTCAAGAGAGACTACGACCTGACACTTCAGTCCTGCAGGAATTCTGCCAGCACCGTCTGCTACAAGAAAACAGAGAAGGTAAGCATCAATTTATTGTAAAAAAAAAAAAATTCAGATGTATATTTTTGCCTGATGTACTCACCTGTGAAACCTCTTTGTCCTTTGTTCAGGAGGACAACGTATCAGAGAGCAGTTCTGATGCTGGTTTGGGCAGCGAACCGGAGAGTGAAACCACCACCATCGGTAAGAACTGACACTAAATTCGCTCCCTCAAAGTCGGATAGTTTTTCTCATGCAAGATTAACTTTGCAACAAATACAGTTTTTTATTCCCTCTCACAAAACTCTCGATCTTTCCTACAGATGTATCCCTCATCTCCAACTTGATATTCAAGCACGTCTCCGAGGCTCGCCTGGTGGAGGATCTCGGCCATGAACTCACATATGTCTTGCCCTACCAGTCCGCTAAAGACGGAGCCTTTGTGGAGCTCTTCCATGAGCTTGACGACCGACTGACCGACCTGGGAATATCCAGCTATGGAATATCTGACACCACCCTGGAAGAGGTGACTTGCCTCTTTGTCTTTTCTTCCACAGATGGTTGTAAACAAAATGAATCGGTTGTATTACATTTCATTTAGTGGTTTTAAGCATCTGTTTTGAGTTTATCCATTGTTTAACTCATGCTTTCCAACTCAGATTTTCCTGAAAGTGGCTGAGGACAGTGGAGTGGACGCTGTTGAGCTTTCAGGTGAGATTAATGACATTTTCCACTTACGATAGTTAGATTTACACTATGTATGCACCTAACACCTGTATTTCTTTACATTTGTGTTAAAGACATATATTAGCAGAATGAAATTAATGTGTTTACTCTCCTGTGGCTGCAGATGGAGTCGTACCAACAAGGACTCGTCGCCATCACGCCTTCGGAGACCACCAGAGCTGCCTGAAGCCCTTCACCGAGGACGACTTTGAATTCAACGACTCTGAAGGTGACCAAGGGAGAACTGCACTACCCAGTATGCAGTGCAATGATAGCAACACTTTTGTTGCTGTCTTTTTAAATGCTTTGTGCCACTGAAATTGCAATTGCAGTTATATTATTAGCAATGTTACAGAATGAGGCCAGAGTTTGCTCACGTGTGCTGCGGTGTCTGTTTCCAGAGTCCCGTGAGACCGACTGGCTCAGTGGAACAGATGGTAAAGGTTCATACCAGGTGAAAGGCTGGAGTCTGAAGAGACAGCAGTTTGTTGCACTGCTCTGGAAACGATTCCTCTATGCCCGACGCTCCAGAAAAGGATTCTTTGCTCAGGTATGCTGATGCTTTTTTCTTACTAACTTACTTTTTAGTCAGGTACACAGTAAACCACATGAGGACTCTGTCTGTTCAATTTATTGTTGTAATATGTAACTAATGTAATAAATTGTGTTATTTTTCAGATTGTTCTGCCTGCAGTGTTTGTGTGTATCGCTCTGGTGTTCAGCCTGATCGTTCCTCCCTTTGGAAAGTACCCCAGTCTGGCTCTGGATCCCAGCATGTACGGAGAACAGTTTACCTTCATCAGGTGAGATTTTACATTTTATCACGTTTTCCTCCTCCCATTCATCCATTTAAATATCATATCATCAAAATAAAATGGCCAACCAGTTTTCTGCCAAACCACCATTTTCCCCTCAATCAAATCTTTCATGATTGCACTTTTTAAAATGATATTAGATTGATTAGCATCATCTGTGTGTGCTATTCTAATGTTTCTGTGTTTGTTTGTAGTAATGACATGCCTGAGAATTCTCACGCCAACAAACTACTGCAAGCTCTGATGGAAAAACCAGGATTTGGAACACGCTGCATGGAAGGGGAACCCATAACGTGAGTTTATCTCTTTTTATCTTACTGTAAAATAGAAACAATTGAAATATATAGATACTAGTGTAGATCTATATATAATATATAATATTAGTACTGAATGAACATAAAATGGTGATTTCGTGAGTATTATTAACTTATCTCTCTCTGTGCTCCAGGAACAACTCGTGCACTGCATTAGAGGATGAGTGGTCGATCCCACAAGTCGCTCAAGGTTTGATGGACATGTTTGACAACGGCAACTGGACCATGGAGAATCCGTCTCCCCTGTGCGAGTGCAGCTGCGAAGGCCGCAAGAGAATGCTGCCCGAGTGTCCGGCTGGTGCTGGCGGACTTCCACCACCACATGTTAGTGACACCAAACATTAAGAAAGTCAAAAATATAATGGTTATTAAATAATCGAAATAGAGAAGCAATAAAGCACACACTGAAAAACAAACAAATGTTAATCTATGTTTTGACCTGTTTGTGTTTCCAGATGAAGATCAGTGACGAAGACACGCTTCAGAATTTGACTGGCAGAAACATCTCAGACTATCTGGTTAAAACCTACGCTCAGATTATCGGAAAGAGGTAACACTCATCTCTCATATGTGTGTGTGACAAACCTACATGTGTGTTAATTCTCACAGAAGGAATTGTTGATATTGAATATCTTCTTCTTTTTTCCAGCCTGAAGAACAAGATTTGGGTCAACGAGTTCAGGTACATTATCAGAGATGATTTATCCTGATATATCAATAATATTGAACTTGAGTAGCCGCTGTCTGTGTCCCTCACTGATGTTAAAACGATCCTGCTCTCCACAGATATGGAGGATTCTCGCTTGGTGCCCACGGTTCTCAGCTTCTGTCCGACAGCGACGATATCGACGAAGCAATCGCTCATCTGAGGAGACGCTTCCACCTGGAGAGGGTAAGAGACTTCATGATTTTATCACTTTACATACACACTGAACTGGTCCACAGCAGCATGTTACTGAATACAAACTGGCTCATAACATTTTAATTTTACAACTGTTAGTCATGATGAGACACTATTATTTCAACATGTTTATGTTTTTATACATTTTTGATGTTATAGACTCGTGTTATTGTAGGTTTGAACTAAAGAGCCCTCTCTCCCTCTCTCCCTCTCTCTCCCTCTCCCTCTCTCCCTCTCTCTCTGCCTCACCCACCCCTCAGGGAGCGGCAGCTGATCGTTTCTTTCACAGTCTCTCCAGTTTTGTCCAAGGACTAGACAGCAAGAATAATGTCAAGGTTAGCACAGACATGCACAATTACACACGCACTCAAACAGATTATACAACAGCAGGTGGCCCTGTATGCTACTGCCGAGCTTCCCAGCCCAAATTCTTCAACAAGGCTCTGTTAGACACAATATGCACACTGATTCTAGTCGTATTCTGTAATTTGATTGCATAATAATTGATTTCCACATTGTTGCAGATTAAACACTAGCACAGCTGCAGCACCACAGTCCCACACAACACTTCCACATACAGTTTCTTCTTTTTTTCTCAGAAGTTCACTTAAGTTCACTTAAGAGTGATGCAGTCCAGAGCAAATCACTTTATGGCAATAGAACCTTGTGAGATACTCCTTTAAGGACAAAATCTTCCACTTTTCACTTATGGCACTCAGCTGATCACAAAGCTAGTAATGTACTTCCAGACGTCTTTTTAGGTTACTGAGACTGAAAGGTCACTTCGCTTCTCTTTTCTCCAGATCTGGTTTAACAACAAGGGCTGGCACAGCATCGGCTCCTTCCTCAACGTGATGAACAACGGCATCCTGCGAGCAAGTCTGCCAGCCGGCAAAGACCCCACCAAGTATGGCATCACCGCCCACAATCACCCACTCAACCTCACCAAGGAGCAGCTCTCACAGGTCGCATTGTGAGTATCAGGATTTTGAGCTGCATTTTAATTTGTACCTATTATATTCTGGAGAAATATCATCTTATTCTCATTTCCTTTTTTCTCTCTCTTCTCTCTTTCTCTCTCTCAGGATGACAACGTCAGTGGACGTGTTGGTGTCCATCTGTGTGATCTTTGCCATGTCCTTCGTCCCGGCCAGTTTTGTGGTTTTCCTCATTCAGGAGAGAGTGAACAAGGCAAAACACTTGCAGTTCATCAGTGGAGTGCAGCCTCTGCTCTACTGGCTGGCCAACTTTGTCTGGGATATGGTAAGAAAATGAATTCAGTTGTTTCCACTGGTTCCTCTCCACACTATCAGACAAATTAAAAGAGAAAAGTCTTTCTAAATTGGAACATGCTGCTCTTTTCTAAGCCCTGAAGCCTGTTTTTCTTCCTCTCTTGCAGTGCAACTACATCGTCCCAGCCACACTGGTTATCATTATCTTTATGTGTTTCCAACAAGACGCCTACGTCTCCTCCACTAATCTGCCAGTGCTGGCTCTGCTGCTGCTGCTCTACGGGTGAGTTTGACTCAAATTCACTTTCTTCATTTCATAATTTTCCCAGTTTCTTTATGCTTCTCATCTAACAATGATCTGTGTGTTTCCTCTCAGGTGGTCGATCACCCCTCTGATGTACCCAGCCTCATTTTTCTTTAAGATCCCCAGCACGGCCTACGTGGTTCTGACCAGCGTCAACATACTGATAGGAATCAATGGCAGTGTCTCCACATTTGTGCTGGAGCTGTTCGGCAGCAATGTAAGTAACGTCGCCATGGAGCAGACAAGTTATTGACTGATGATTGAAAAAAATATCTAGAAGGAGAGATGTTTGTAAGAGAAGTGATTCTACCCATGTCGATTAAATATTAACTGTAAATATTGACATCACGACTGTTTCAGGAGATCGGTGGCATCAACGACATCTTGAAGAACGTGTTCCTCATCTTCCCACACTTCTGTCTGGGCAGAGGACTGATTGACATGGTGAAGAATCAGGCAATGGCTGATGCTTTGGAGAGATTTGGTAAGTACAGCACACTTCTGTTAACAACGGCCATGTGTTCTTGAGGATTTTTGTTTTACTCTTACTGGTTTTGACAAAATGTTTCTAAAACTATGGAATTGTCTGTACTGTTTTAGGTGAAAACCGGTTCCGTTCACCTCTGGCTTGGGACATGGTGGGAAAGAATCTGTTTGCGATGGCCATAGAGGGCCTCATCTTCTTCATCATCACCGTCCTCATTCAGTATCGCTTCTGCATTAAGGCCAGGTGGGTGAAACTTGCCTACTATGGGTGTTCCGGCAGCTTTAAAATTGTATCATTATAATCTCTTCTCTGTGAGAACTATTTAAATGTAAAACCTCCAGTAAATCTGTTTTTCTAATGCAACTCTTTTTCCGCTCTGTGTTTGTCCAGGTCGTCCACCAGTCACCTGAAGCCTATTGGAGAAGAAGATGAGGACGTGGCCAGAGAGCGACAGAGGATCCTGGGTGGAGGAGGACAGACCGACATCCTGGAGCTCAGGCAGCTTACCAAGATTTACAAGCGGAAACAGAAGCCAGCAGTGGACCGGCTGTGTGTCGGCATCCCCCCTGGAGAGGTATGATACAGACGGAGTGTCTAAACACCTGTTGTAACTGTTTAACACAAGGGAAAGCTTTAATATGGGTTTAAATCAATTTGTAAGTCACTTTTCTTGAGGTAAACCATTTGTATCCTTTCCTGCAGTGCTTCGGTTTGCTTGGGGTGAATGGAGCAGGAAAAACCAGCACCTTTAAAATGCTGACAGGAGATTCTCTAGTGACCGGTGGAGAGGCGTACCTGGCTGGCAAAAGGTAAGAACACATCATTCCACAGAATAACCAACACATCCAATCATCTGTTATAGACTATTACAGGATGCACATCCTCTTTAGTATGGAAGGTTTTTCAGCATGAAAGATATTTGAAATAGTTGTTAAATCAAGGCTGAACAAAACAACTCCATCCAAACCCTGTTGAGAAAATGACTTGAGTAAGATTGTTTAAAAAAGCAGATTTTCTTAAAAAAAACACAATACTCTACTTCTCAACATTCTTTTGCTTTCTATAAAACGTAATCATCCTCCTCTTTGTGTTTATCTCTTTCCAGTGTAACTTCAGAGATCGATGAAGTGCATCAGAACATGGGCTACTGTCCCCAGTTTGATGCTATCAACGACCTGCTGACTGGCAGAGAGCATCTGGAGTTTTACGCCATCCTGAGAGGAGTGCCTGAGAAGGAAGTCTGCGAGGTCAGCAAAAAACACACATACACACACAATGATACATCATATGAGTTATACTGTCTGTGTTAAAAAATATGTACGTATAAATGTTTGAAACTGAAGTACTCATCCCATCCACTAGGTGGCAGAGTGGGGCATTCGGAAGCTGGGCCTGGTGAAATATGTGGACAAGTCAGCAGGCAGCTACAGTGGAGGAAACATGAGGAAACTGTCGACTGCCATCGCTCTCATAGGAGGACCACCTGTCGTGTTTCTGGTGAGTGGGGAAATAAATCAAAACTATTTTTCACAAAGCGCGGCTGCAGGTCCCTGTGAGACATCGTGTGTTGATCGCTGTGTTGTAGCAGCAGCTGAGAATCTGTTGTTTCCTTGTCACAGGATGAACCAACTACAGGCATGGACCCTAAGGCGCGTCGGGCCTTGTGGAACGCCATCCTGAGCATCATCAAGGAGGGACGATCTGTAGTCCTCACCTCTCACAGGTTAGACCAGTGATCTGTACTACATCCGTTAAACCAACAATACAAATGTGTATTTCGATACACCATGCAGTATTTTCTTAATACTGCATCCAAGAGATTATTCCTTCATTATTCCCTTTGTTAATTTATATATGATTATCCTAATCTTGGTGTGTTCTTGTTTACAGTATGGAGGAGTGCGAGGCCCTTTGCACCAGGATGGCCATCATGGTCAACGGCAGGTTCCGCTGTCTGGGCAGCGTACAGCACCTCAAGAACAGGTAGGAACACTCACCAGAGCATTATCAAATAGACTTGCAATACAAATACATGGCAAAGTAGAATGATATTCAGAGATACCTCCACCAAGGCCTAATAGTCCCCATATGAAATCAGATTTGAATTTATTAGATCCAGACTTTTGTCCTGATCTGCATATCCCAAAATTATTCTCGGAGAAATCAACAAAACATTTTAAAAACACACTATCTCACAATGTTAAAGAATGTGAAAAAGATTTCCTGGATCCGCGCCCCTGATCCGGATCTGCACCTAAAAAGAATGTGGGTTCTTCTCTGACCCATAATGCATCCTTCCACTAAGTTTCATGGTAATCCATCCAGTCGTTTTTGTGTAATCCTGCTCTAACAGACGAGCAAACTAAGACAGATGAAAACACAATTCTAGGCAGAGGAAATGACATATCATGAGAAATTGGATAAAGAGTCAAGTCTTCTTCTTTTAATTCTTCATCCTTCTTTTCCTTTCCATCAGATTTGGTGATGGCTACACCATCATCCTGCGGGTGGCCGGGCCGGACCCAGACCTTCGGCCGGTGATGGAGTTCATAGAGCATGAGCTCCCAGGCAGCAACTTGAAGGAGAAGCACCGCAACATGCTGCAGTACCAGCTGCCCTCGTCCCTCACTTCCCTCGCCCGCATTTTCTCCCTGCTCTCCCAGAACAAGGAGGCGCTCAGCATAGAGGACTACTCAGTCTCTCAGACCACTCTAGACCAAGTAAGCACACATGCCCAAAGCTCTGACTATAACTAGGTTTCATCTTTGATTCGAACAGAAACTCATTTCCTTTTCGTCTTCTTACTTTTCTACAGGTGTTTGTAAATTTCGCCAAGGACCAAAGTGACGAGGACCATTTGAAAGACATCCATCTGAGCAAGCGGGACGCTTTGGTAGTGGACTTTTCCCAGCTAAACACCTTTCTCAAAGACAACAAGACTCGGGAGAGCTGCGTCTGATTCAACAACAAACCGTCAGTGGGTTGTTGCTCTGCTTCAACCTCCCTCCCCCCCAATCCCAGAAAATATGGACCACTAACCTGAGGGGGGAAATGAACTGCTATCATTTTTTATTTTTTATTTCTATTTTGTAGTCTTTTTTAATTGTTATCATTTCTCAGTGGACCTGCATTTCAGCGCACAGCCTTTTGAAAAGGCAGAGACCTGCAGGTATCGCGACAGACACTGAAACTATGAAAACTCAATGCAAATCAATGCAAGACGTATATACATATATTTAAGGTGTTGAGATATTCCTGTGGGGGCTGGAGACTGGTGCTTCTCCTTCACTAGGCGGACGGAGAGGAGAAAAAAAAAAAAAAAGAACACTTAGAACACTTGAAGCAGCAGCACGTTTATTATGCTGCGTCAGACTGGAAGCCTGTACCCCTGCAACTCACTCAATGGACAATGCGTCGGGGACGACAGGACCAGACATCTCTATATTTTTGAAACCCCCGTTTCTAGAACAGTTAGCAGTAGTCAGTGGGACTGTGTATGTGAAATCACGGCAGCATAGAACAAACAGAAACCGGTTTGGATCATTCACTGCCAACTGCTTAAAGACACACTGACTGACTACTTTTTTTATTCAGAGTCAAAACTCTCACAATCTCAAGTTTTATAATGTGAGTGAAAATACAATCCAGTTGATTTCAGTCAGAAACAAACTATCATGCAAGATGATTTTTACTAATTTTAACTCTAAGATCAAGATCGACACCCAAGTTGTCTTTTTTTGTGGTTATTTTGTTCTTGGTGTCCTTGACATTGTCCAGCACAGTGCCTATACTGTATCATGGTGGGGAGAGGAATCCGAGCACTCCATTGAAACAACAATGTTTGTAAGGCTGCCGAGGAATGTAGAAGACAGATAGCAACATGCATCAAAAGCACACGAAGGAGATTTGTTTTTGTGGAGATGACGAATGAAACTTGACGGTTTTTGTTTTATTTAATTGTGTCCGTTATTGTCAAAAAGAAAACAAAAAAAATCTTGTGTTTGCTCTATGTCCGTATGAGACGTGCAGTCTGTTATGCTGGCTTGTTGTTTTCCTCGCCCTCTGCCCTCTTTAAAACGGATCCGCAGACCGCTGAGAAGGGATACAAGAAGGATGAAGTTACTGTTGGGACTGGATTGATGAAAGTTCGTTGGAAATATATATTGCATGCTTTCCACCGGGCCGCACACCTTGACTGTCAGCACTTTAGTGTGTGTGTGCAGAAAAGCATGCCGTCAGATCAACGTGTAAAGGACTGCAGAGGACTGCTTCAGTGTTGTGGGATTATATACACGTGGAGCTTCAACCCAAATTCTGTTGTAAAAAGAAACGTTCCTGCAAATGATCCTGTAGCCCCCCCCCAAGCATGGAGGAGATGGTTTTACAGCTACTGTGCTCGAACGTGATCTAAAGGTGGAATCTGTCCCAGTAACATGTGCGATGGGGGGTTATTAGACCTGAGCCAGCGCCAATGTGGATATTGTGTACATTAGCAGTCGTTTGATGTCAAGTCAAAAAAAAAAAAAGTGTTACCAGTGGAGTGAACAAAACGTATCTGTGCCAAACGGAGCTGAATATGTATCTTTGATCAACCAGCATAATCTCGAGGAGGCAGCTGTGTTTTGAAGTTTTTTTTATTTCAGGTCTTTTCCATCGACTTCACTGACAGAAATCCTCCTCGTTTCATTTCCAGCAACTCAAACAAAAAAAGCGTGTGTCATGCAATGATACACGTGCTCTCTCTCTCTCTCATTCAGTCTGCATTAGAGCCGTCTATCTTCTAGTGGTGTTGCCAAAT
Organism: Hippoglossus hippoglossus; assembly: GCF_009819705.1. NCBI lineage: Eukaryota > Metazoa > Chordata > Actinopteri > Pleuronectiformes > Pleuronectidae > Hippoglossus > Hippoglossus hippoglossus. The sequence goes on along the minus strand of NC_047151.1, from coordinate 11,381,171 downwards.
TCTGATCTCTGTCCAATCACTTTGATAAGCTGTCAGAAACTAAGGAGCATTTCTCGTATCCAGAGCAAGTGAATAAGTCAGACTTCACATAAACAGGGACCACGTCAGTTAGAGTTGTGCTCGCGATGCTTTACAGTCCAAAAAAAACAAAATCCAGGGTATGAAATGATGACAGATTATCATTACAGGTGCTCTGTGTCGTATCTTAGAAGGGTGTTTCCGTTATCTCTGGGTTGTAATAACTATTGTTAGGTTTAACCCTGCAACCAATCCTGACAGTCTGAGCCTCAGCGGACCAACCCCCTCTGTCAAATGTGGGTACTTTGTCGTTTACCCATAAGTTGCAAACACGCAGAGGTTCGGGATTTTGAAAATCAGACATGAGAAAAACAAATCTCTGCACTGGAAAACAGATAAGACACATGGCAGCCACACCACTGTATTAAAGGATTTGTTAAAAACTTGAAGAATATGAAAGGTTTCATGTGATCGAGGGGAAACGAGTGAATGGCAGACAGTGGTGAGATAAGAAGAGGAACACAGAACAGTGCTACGGTGGTGATTTTTCTCTTGTGCTCAATATTATCATTTGTTTACATTTTTAAGTATTAAGCAACAGTTTGAGTCTGTTACCCATTGTGCATAGTTACTCTTTAATAAATAAATAAAAATTCATACATTTTGAACGACGACTCCTCATCTGATTATTTTATCTTTTACCTTTGTACCCTGCCTGTGAGATACAAAACGCTACCATGGGCCTTTCAAATGGAAGTTTGTAGCTACTGACTGAACAAAAGATATGTTTACCGTATGTTTGGGGGTGTGGGTGTTAATGTGTGCTGATGACTGTGAGTTTCTAGATTGTGCATGTGATTGTGTGACTAGTTTCACCTGCTGCGTTCCCACACGAGTGTGCGCACACACACACACGCACACAAACACAGTTTTATTGCCAGTGAAAACACTGACACATTCAAAGGTTCCTGTCACTCCTGAGTTATTCATCAACCAACATGACTGGAAGAGCTGTTTTCCTGGGACTCCTGCTTATTTGTTTGGCTGCAGGTAACAAACACTAAATTTGAGGTGTTTTTGCCTTCTAATTTGAAAGGTTATAGATTAAAATGTAAGTCTATAGACAAACTTTGAGTTCTCTCTGTTTAGAGACCATAGAGTTAAACCTCACTGCGTCTATAAAAAGTATTAACGCTTGGTACAGGCACAATTTTTCTTGTTTTTTGTACAGTATGCACTTATATACTCTATTTGTTTCTATATTTGTTGTGTATTAACATTAATGGATCAGAAATATCAATATTAGGTACTATAATAAAATATATCACAGGTAGCGTATGATGTTGACATGAAATTACTTTTCATTCATGTCTACACACATGTTGTCAATGATATTTGTGGGTTATTTATATACTGATCTGGACTCTATCATGGTTCATTATTTCTAGATTTATATATGAATAGAAATCATGTGCCTTTTCTCACAGATGCAGAGAAGACGTCAGGACTCGTGAGAAAGGTGACGAGCATATTTATGTATATAAGTGTGTGTGTGTGTGTGTGTGTGTAATCACTTTAGTTAGTGTTTTATGACCTTTTCTAGTGTAAACACTGACCTTGTCAGAACCTGTGGACCTCATGGGGACCAAAGCCTGGTCCTGATAAGGTCCTGGCTAAGGTTAGTGGTAAGATGTGAACTGTGGTTCGGTTAAGTTCAGGGTTAGGCATGAATTGGAGAGGTGGGTGAAGTGTTTGAGTCCACAAAACACTTCTGGAGTTTAAGGGGGAAACAGCGTTTCAGCCAAATCCAATACAATTCCAGTAACTGGTGACCAATTCTTAAAAATAAAAAAAAACAACGGAAAAAAACAGAACATGCCTCCATTCTGCTGCTGTGGTGTGATCCCAGTGCCCACAAGCCCGACATTCATTTAGCCTAAATGTCTGCTGTTATCCTCCTCCTCCGGATCCAAGTGGATAACACTGGACATTAGGCTGAAATCATGGTGTAAATGAAGCTGTTTTGAGTCGAACTTTCATTTTAAGGTTAGGTTAAAGTTAGGGATTAGGTTTTGGTTGGGCTGTCCGCAATGAATGGAAGTCAATGCAATGTCTTATCCAGGATAGCTGTGTGTGTGTGTGTGTGTGTGTGTGTGTGTGTGTGTGTGTGTGTGTGTGTGTGTGTGTGTGTGTGTGTGTGTGTGTGTGTGTGTGTGTGTGTGTGTGTGTGTGTGTGTGTGTGTCCAAGACAAATATACAAAAACAATATCTTTATTGCTTATGTAGTGTTGGGAGAATTTAAGCCTTTTGAAAACCCAAACCTCATATCAGAATATTCCGAATGTATTATTGCTGTCATTGAGATGTTGTTATTGTTGTTGTTGTCACATCCTAATGGTGGATTTTCTGGCAGCCTTCGTGTCCTAGCATGGAGGAGATCGTGGCGTGCCCTCTGAACCTCGCTCCTGTGTGCGGCAGCGATGGAAACACTTATGCCAACGAGTGTACCCTGTGTGTCCAGAGGCAGTGAGTACAACACACAGCTGCTCCTCTCTCATGACATTTCCACAACACCCGTCTTCTCTTTATGGAAGGGGGGAAAAATGCTCCAGTCGCCATCTGGTGGTGAATTCATTTAAAGATACTGAACCATGACCACAACACATCACTGGAAGATTTCAAATGTAGCCTGTTTTTCATGATTCTGTTCATGGGGGATGAGCTAAAGGTCTCTAATCTTTATTCAGAAACGACAGTCACAACTCTGGTCACAGAATAATATTCACACGTGCCTTTATGGAACAAAGCAATAGATTTTAGATGATCTTTGTGGATATTGTGTTTTCAGATCTTTTTCTCAAATATCTTTTTCAAATCAAAAAATGTCTCAGTCTTTGTCTCATGATTTTCAGTTTTAAGGTAGTAACAGTGTCCTTTTACTAAAGAGTCTCCTGGAGTCAATGCTACCAGCCCTGTGAAGCTACTGTTAGTTCACAGCTGTGCTTTATGCTAAATGCTAACATGAACGTGGCACAATGACAAAACATCAGTGGGTTAGTTTCCCACAGTATCATGCTAATAGTTTAGCTTTGACTTAAAACATTACTGTCTGATTTTAAATCATCTCTCAAAACTCACTTTTACCAACTTAACATAATTGATTTTAGCTCATCAGCTATATATTTGATGTTATATATCCTTTTCTTTTACCACTGTTTTATGTACATTGTCACTTATTGACTTTGATGTTTTGTTTTCTTGTTTTTCATTGGTCCAGCTTTGGGAAGCACTTTGTATTGTGAAAGGTATTAAATCAATAAAGTTATGATTAATGATTAATCCTAAACACAAAGTTCATCTGAGTGTGAGGTCATTAGTTTTGCAGGTATTTAATCACAAACCACAACATCAAACCCATAGGGATCATCTGGGAACCATGAATGTCTGTACAGTTTGTGCCAGTCAGTTAAGTAGATGTTGAGATTTCATTCAGAACTAAAGTGAACGCATAAAACAAAATGAATCCCAGACAAGTCATGTTACAATTCTCTTTGCAGAACAACCAGGATGGAAATCTTGATCGTCAAGGAGGAGAGCTGCTGATCTGCACCGGAGGAGACGTCACCAGGGACTCATCAGGATCGGATCATGTGTCCATTGTGGATCTTTGACATAACTGGATCCAAACTGTCCTAAAGATTTTCCTCTAATTGTCATGAGCAATTAAATATGATTCAGCAGTCTCTTCTTGTGATGTCTATATTTTTTCTTAATCAATAACTCACTCAATTTAGCATCATTTTGAAGTCTGGGTTATGTATATAGGAGTAAAACAGGTCTGTGACGGACTAGCGATCCGTCCAGGTTGGGCCCCGCCTCTCGCCCTATGTCGGCTGGGATTGGCTCCGGCTCCCCTCTTAACAGAAAAGTGGTAAAGATAATGGATTAATGGACGGATGGAGTAAAACAGAGGCTAGAATTAAAATAAATTAATAATGAATTAACAAAGCTGATATCAGGTGAAAGGAAAGAAAGGAAATGGGATTTATTGGCTTCTGTAACACAATCTGAGATGCATTCCTTTGTAAAGCGGACACGGGGTGAATGATCTGTTGGTTATCTCGGTGGGTGAGCTAGTTGTTTACACTCCTTATACTGAGTAACACAGTAGTCAATAGTGTGTGTGTGTGTGTGTGTGTGTGTGCACCGACTATACCTTGAATAAAAACATTTCTAAAAAAGTTTCAACTAAAATGGTTGTAGCACTTAAATGGCCCTTACTTACAGCACTTTGTAGTTTGGCTTTCTTGAAGAAAATTGTACTTTCTTGATTCTTGTTGTTCTGGGTTTGTACCCTCATGGTTGAATGCACTTATTGTAAGTCGCTTTGGATAAAAGCGTCAGCGAAATGTAATCAGAATCAGAATTCTTTTTATTGCCAAGTATATTTACACATACAGGAAATTGCCTTGGTGTGGTTGGTGCATTTGGACATAATGTGTGTGCGTGTGCATGTGCGTGTGTGTGCGTGTGCGTGTGTGTGTGATATAGACAAAAATACAAAGTGTGAGCAAATAAAGACGTAACTCAAAGTGTTGTATCCAGGGGTCAAATGTGTGAGTCACATGACTGAAACCAGGAAATAGAGAAGAGACATTGATCCACAGTCACTTCCTTTATCTTCACAGTGGAGCAGGCTTCAATCAACGGACTGATCCAGGATGGTAAAAGACCGTGTGGAACATGAGTAAGTACAGACTGTATCAAGATACATTATGATGCTGCTCTGTACTTTGTTACCGTCAGCTCGTTAAGTTAATGTTTGAGATAAGCTACCTGAAGACGGAGGAAGAGCAAACCTGAACCTGGAGACTTAGGAGGAAGGATTAGCAAACAGAGCATTGCACACATAGACTTTGGGAACGGTACTATAAAATGTTAATGATTTGCAGATCGCACAAACACAGTCTTCTGTGCTGATGTCTGCCTTCCTTGAGTAATTATGTTTTGTGTAGTTAAGTTTAGGCTTTGTCTGTTCCACTCAGGTCCATCTGGTCCCGTTCATTTAGACTCAGTTTCATTCTGTCCCTGGATCATTTTCATGTTCATACTGTCACTGCTTCTCCAGGATCTCCACAATTCAGGTCTGTCACAGTGGAATCTCTGTGGACCTCTTCCTGCACCTGTCACTCATACCTGCTGTAAGTCGTCCATCCATTGAATCTGCAACATGAACGTAACCACATTGAAAGTGACTTCTCCCTGAAACTAACATTTTGTTGTGCTTCTTCATTTCGTTGTGTGTCGTGCACTGAGATGAATGTCAAAGGGAGCCGAGAGGTATACTGAGAATCAATATTTTGACTCAACCTGTAAATGATGTGGACGAACAGAATTACAATATGTAGCACTGCAACGGAACACATGGAGAGCTTTGGATCAAGCTGCGGCACTTATGATGCACACAGTGTTGTATATGAGACATATTTTTCAAAGATGGCCCCTTGATTCAGCAGATCATCCTGCCACCTCTGTAATATACAGAACAAGTCTATGTATTTGTTCCAGTAGATTTGTTCATGTATATTGATTTATTGTTTTCCAGGTGTTGATTGTAGCGGTGCTCTCCTTCCTCCAGAAGAGAGCATACAGCCTGGCCATCGACCGCAGACTGCCCTTCCTGGGGGGACGTTTTGGCATCGTGGTGTAAGTCAGCAGCAACAACAATAAATCTGTGAAGAGGAAAAATGGACCCTTAGTCTTTGACACCCACCTCAGCGAAGTAGCTATATGTTTATGAAATGCTTTCATTGTTGTCCCCCAGGCCTTTGGATACTATAGGCAGCCTCAGTAACCGTTGGTCCTATGGGTTTGCTTTTGGTGCAGTGTCCAGCAGCGTCCTGCTGCTCTTCTCTGAAAGTTACATCCCCTTCACCTTCCCACCCTGGGCTCGAGGTACTCCCGCTGTTATCCATATACACACATCTTTAGCATATGTTAACAGTTAATGCATACATTAACTGATGTGATGTTTTCTGACTGTTCTCCACAGCTCTCGTGTACCTGGTGGGAGCTTTAGAAGTGGGCATAGTGTATTTTCCTTTCTTTGCTTGTCTGTCCACGCCTTTCAGAACAGCTGGTGCTGTGCTGGGAATACTCTACTCTCTGTCCTGGTGAGTATTTAACCTACTTATATATGTTATAGTGACATACTAGTTACATGTATATCACAAAATGTGAAGTCATTCTGCAGGATGGCACTCAGAGAGCCTCCACCAAGGCCCAAACCGTCCCCTTGTGAAAGCATATTTAAACTCAGTAGATCCAGACTTTAATTTGGATCTGCACCAAATTGCGCATATTCATAAATATCAGTCTCATAAATGTGTGTAATTATTTTCATCAAGATCTATGAATTAATAGCTGGGAAATTGATAAAAAAAAATGACCAAAAATTCCTTTATCTCCTGCGATATTAGAGAGAGGGGGAAAATATGTAAAAGCTTTATGGAAATCTTTCTAGTAGTTTTTACCTGTGGACAAACAAACAAAAACACAAGCCATCGAACAGGGCGAAAAATATTTAACAAATTCTTTGGCAGAGGTACATGTGGATGACTATATTTTACTATCCAAAAATAATACATGCCTTGTTTGTAGGATCATCGTCACAGTGTGGGACACGTTCACCTGTCCTGATGGTAAGGTAGGTGAGTACTGAACCCCTGCTTGCTTGTGGAAGCGTATTGTGCCGGCTGCAGTGTGTATCCTCATGAAAAAGCAAAATGACTGGAAGACTTTGTGTGATTTTAAAGATTTTAGGTCCATACCAGAAGGTGATCATCCAGTGGCCGTGCATCCTCTCCCTCCTCTTCCTCTTGGGTCGATTTATTTACATCCTGGTTAAAGGTGTTCGAATACGGCTGCAGTTGGAACAGGAGGTCAGTTTGACTCATGCGTGAAATGTCTGAAGGGATGTGCTGTGATTAGAGATTATTTTTCTCAACAATGTTTGTGCTGAATCTGCTGCCAGGACCCCGAGGAGCTGATTGAGCGACACCAGGTGCAGCATGTGAAGGGACTGCTGAGGAAAACACCAGCACACAGGTACAATACACACTCATACATACGATGCTGCATTCAAGTGTGCTTTTTGTTGTTAGGGTTAGGGGTTAGGGTTAATTTCCTATTATGACATCCTCTATTTCAAGTTCTTACTAGTTTCCTATTAATTGTGAAACTCTTAATGTGAAATTATAATAAGTATATATTATAGTATATTTTGTTATGTTGTGTTATCATACGTATTTTGAGAAAGTCAATTTTAAATATGATAATCCATCAAGATGAAAATCTGTCTAATCATATCCAAAAAATGTTTTGTATATTACTGTTGTGTGGTAAAGCAGCTCAGTGCAGTCTGGCTTTAAATCCAGTGAGCTCTGTTCATGTGCTGCTGGTAAACTTCAGCATCCATACTTTTAGAGTTAGTTCCCATTGATATTGTGAGAGTCCGAGTTAGAAAGTTGTTATGTTTAAAAGATGCTACTCGTGCAGCAGCTCTCGCAATATTTGTAGTTCCAGTGCGAGTATTCAGATGACACTTGAAAGCAGCTTGGATCTGTGTACACACACCTACATATATACACCCACAGGGGTTTTGACCTTTTTGTGTTACAGTAAACCACTCAGCTGGTTCCAGAGGTGGGTGTATGAGTGGGACCCACACTTCAAGTTCCCCAACAGGATCATTGGCACTTCCATTATATCCCTCATAGGCCTATATACGGTAAAGACATCTCTTATAATTCTGCAAAATCAAATATCTCAACTGTGGGCTTGGTTCAGAAAATGTTACCCAAGTAAATAATCTGTGCATGTGCTTCAGGGACAGTTGTATTCATTTTCTCTTTTGTAATTTCTCCAGATGACTCTCGCAGACTACAGTCTCAGTAATGAGGCTTTTGGCCAAGTGGACAGGTGGAAGGACACATTGCAACAACTGGTTTCTTCTTCTAACCAGACTGAGGCTCTGGGAGCCATGATACCACAGCTGGAAGAATTCATTGTCGTGGCTCGGAGTGAGTGAGTCGGTCTGCACCCCCCATATAGTCTGGTGCTTTCATGGTCTGTGGGATTAATGTGAGACCTGTCCTGCTTCCTTTATTCTTAAGTCTAAATTAATCTTTCATCTGCTATATGAAACACGTTATAACTTCTTTAACTTTATCTTCTTTCTTTATTTTCAGAGTCTTGGCTAGCTACCACCATCTTCGCTAGTCTCAACTCTGTTGCGTACACTTTCCATGTATTGGCATGTTACAGGTTAGAGATCCATAAAAAAATCAAAACTATAATGTTCAACTAAAACATATTATTGTTAAATGTTGGAAAAATTATTTAAAAAATATTTAAAAATCTGTAAAATTGAATGGGAATTTCTCTACATGTTTTAATGATGCTACAGGAAACACTTGAAGAGACTGTGGAGAGGACAGAGGAGTTTTCTTCCTGAGAAGTTTCACAAACCCAGTTCTGCTGTCAGCGTAGTAAGACACACACACACACACACACACACACACACACACACACACACACACACACACACACACACACACACACACACACACACACACACACACACACACACACACACACACACACACACACACACACACACACACACACACACACACAAACCAGTTGTCTAAATATATTAAATGCATTGTTGTTTGTATCTCTTTGTATACATTTTTCTTATATTATGACATATGTTTATTTCACACACTCTTTTGGGCAAAAGACCTAATAAATACAAACAGGATTTTCTCATTGACTTTTACAGGCTTCCATTGCAAGATACTCTGGATGGCAAATAGCGTTTACACTGTGGGGTGAGCTTCATCCGAGACACGTGTACAACTCACATGTGCAGCATGCTTCCAAAACAACAAGAGCAGCGAATGATCTACATTAGGACTTCCTTTATTCAGGCTTTGGGACCCAGTGTTTATTTGTCTTGTTTCTACTTAGTGTCTGAACCCACAAAAGGAGGGAAAAGATGAATCTTTTCAGTCTTTTGTTCTTTTGTCATGAAATGTGTCACAAAAATACAGCAAATTGGTCGAAAATATCACAGAGGCAGCTTCAAAATAAAATATTTGCATTAGCCTCAATGATAATTCCATAAAATGTAGATATGAGCGATCCCTCTTTACAAGAATCTGCTAACATAATAATTACACAAAATATACAGTAGTTGTACATGTAGCTTCCACTGTATTTTTAAAATATGAAAAGTGATAAAATACAATATGAGATAACTGTGCATGACTCTCTTAAGTTTTTTTTCTTTTCTTTTTTAGGCTATCTGATTGTCCATTTTGTCCACTTCCTGTTGGCCCTGCTCGTGGCCTATGTGCTGTTTATCCCTATACAGCATGGGAAAGTACTGACTATGCTCACTAACCTGGGAATCATTGTGTAAGAGTGCTTTCCCTGTGGTTGTGAATATATGATTGGATGGTTAGATTGAGAGAAAGACACTGTTACTGATGGATTTTTACTTTTCTCTCCTTTGTCTCTCAGTCTCACCATCGGTCTGATAATCAGCCTGGTGATTCTCCAGGTTGCTCTGGTGCAGATCTTCTTCCTCCAGGACAAAATGTCTCCGACAGATAAAGACAAACCTCTGGCTCTTAACAACAGGTGGGTTTATAAGTGGGCGCCATTAAAACATCAGATGGACGCAACACTAAAACTCAGATCATCTATTTGCCTGCAAATACTGTCGAAAGAGGAAGAGTTGGTAATAAAGCAGTAGATTAAAAATGTAATATTTAATTATTTGCTGTGTTATGTGGACTGGCTCAGGATAAAATGTGATGACGAAGTCTGAAAACTTAATTTCCTCACTTACATGTGTGAAAGAATAAAAAATCCTTCAGGTCTAAGGGCCCATTCAAACATATCACAGGTCAAAGTTTGACTCCAGGCAAAGCACATTCTGCAATATGGTATAGTAATAGTTTAGTGTGTGTGACTGGGCCCTGATTCTGTGGCTGGTTCAGATGAGTTTCATTCACTCTGCAGTGGAGACAGACATCACAACAAGACACTACAGCTCTGTCTGATGGTCAGTATTCAGAGTTAAGGTTCTACCATTACATCAAGGCAAGTCTGAAACAAGAGGTTGTGTAGTGGGTTGGTCAATGCTTCTGTGACAACAAAAGGTGAATACTACATCAAAAACCCAGGACAGGCTAATTTACAATACAATGTGCTCCACAGGGAGTGGTCAATCCCTTCAACACCTCTGCCAAGGTGATGTCTCTGTCAGTCTGCATTTCAAAGGCATCTTCCAGGGAAAGTAGAGCCACAGTTTTACACAGGTATCTGTTAATTCATGTAAAAAAGATTTTCTCACCACAGAGCTTAATATCATGTAGAAAAGCAAGAACTTGATGCATAAAGAAAATATCAAGGGAAAGAAATTAAACTAAACCTATTTTCTTATATGCAAACATTAGTGTAAAGTGGCATTAATGAATTATTGCAATTCACAATGCGGAAGATCCCTTCAATAACCCTTTGTCAAATCTTATTAGAACAGTGTAAATCTGTATGGTGCAGTACTTTCCTCTCCTCCTCTTCTACAGGAAGGCGTTCCACTGCTTCAACTACTTCTTCTTTTTCTACAACGTGGTGATGGGGATCAGCAACTGCATCTTGAGGCTGCTGTGCAGCATCGTTGTAGGAACGTGGCTGGTGTCACGCATAGACCGAACCATCATGCAGAGAGGATATGAAAGCATGGATGCCGGTGAGATGAAATTCATTCCAACACATATACACAGTCTCCGAGGTGCTTGCAAAACATCATCCAGTAGATGACAGTATTTCACAAAGCATGGTCATACTGTGACAAGTAGTAGATTGGGCTTAGGAATATGTCAGAGAAGCTTTATATAAAGCAGTCAGTGTATATAAATGTATTACTTTTTAATGTGTTTGTAGATAAGTGAGATGGTTAATCCACAATCCAGTCAATTAGCTATCGTTTCCTTAATTAAGCATTTTCCTAAAATATCTAAGGAAAAAATATATATAATATAAATATATACCTATAAACATGACTATTGTAAATATACTATTCTGTCTCATCTATGGTGTGTGGCTGTAACAGTATTTCCCCACATTCCAGGCTACAGTACTTGGATTGGGATGATCTTTGCTGACCACTATCATAACAATCCAGTCATGGTGTGTTTCTGTCAGCTGCTCGTCTCCAACAAGCTGGAGAGACACAAGGCTTCTGCATACTCCACATTCAACAACATGCCATCTGGTCAGTGTGTGTGTGTGTAGCTATGACATGTACAATCCACTAAATAACTACTGCTTCAATCTGTCCACTAAGATGCACCAAGTTTTCAACAAAATAAGGATTCCCTTTAAAAGACCTGGCACTTATTGATATGTTGATACGAGATATTCTTTTAATTTTTTTATTTGTGCATTTCTTTCCTCATTATTTTTAATTTCCAGTTTATTAACTTCTAACTTTTTTTTGTAGAACCACCTGTTAACAGTAAGGCCAGGAGGCACTGGATGTTGTTTCACACTTTGCTGAGAAACCCTCATCTGATCCCGCTCAGAAAGCAGCACCTCTCCTCATCCTCGTTGTTACGGACATCTTCATCTCCCCAGGCAGACATGGTGGTGCGGGCTTGGGTCATGGCCTCACTAACGCAGACAAGCCAAGTGGAGTCACAGTCCCTGCCAGAGGTCATAGTCACTCCATCAGAGGACTGTTGAAGAAACATTTCCATTGATTCTTTTTCATAAAACAAAGGCTTGAAATCCAAGATTGTACATGAGCCTTTTTGTGGTGGATCACCATGTCGCTAAGGGAGTAATGTGCTGCTTGTCGTCTCACAAGGCAAAGGCAGAGTTTATGATTTTATTAATGGGCTCATTCGTGACAAAAAGCCTGACACTACAATCAGACTGATTTGACTTGGTTAATGTGATTTCATCAAGATTTCATCTTTCTACTCATTTCATATAATGATAGTGTGATAACCGGTACCAGAGATTAATTGTATGCGGTTGAAAGATTTAAATATGTGTTGTTGTTGTTGTTGTTGATAAAACCTAAGCTTTATTTAGTCTTGTCTCCAGAGTTTATACCATTGACTATAGAAACATCTGCTGGAAAAATCATTAAGTCAAATTTGAACTGTTGTATTGTCTATATACAGTCAGAGGTAAATGTGAACCTTTGTACATAATCACAATAACTTCTGTAACATCTGTTGTAGAAGTGGACATGGAGGTACAGCTGGCCCATTCTTTGATAATAGTTTTTATTATAATCAGCTGCATCACACAGATATTCTGCTTATCATTGGAGGTTTGTGCAATACAGATCTAACTGGATAGCTTCTGTATAATAATAATAAACTTTATGTGTAGACATCTGTAAGAAATTCACATTGCAAAGAGCTTTACCGTATAAAACAGACTAGTCATAAAATCTGCAGATATCTATGGAAGCCCATTTCCACCACTGTGATGAAGAAAATAAAAATCTGTATCTCATTATTATGACTTAGTATCTCATTATTATGACTTAGTATCTCATTATTATGAGATAGTATCTCATAATTATGACTTAGTATCTCATAATTATGACTTACTATCTCATAATTATGACTTAGTATCTCATTATTATGACTTAGTATCTCATTATTATGAGATAGTATCTCATTATTATGACTTAGTATCTCATTATTATGAGATACTAAGTATGCGATGTGCTGCCGCTGCATAATTATAACCAACGCTGCTCCAGGATCAGAACAGACGCTCATTAAATGTCCGGTCGACCTGTATGTGTCGGAGTCTGTTTCCTCCTCACTTCCCCTCTGACCTGCGCTCACTTTACACTTTAACAATAAACACCAGCACTGATCACAAGTTAGTAGGACACGTACAGGACTGACGTTTACTTTGTGTTTGTTTGAGTTCATGAGGGAGGGTAGGGGGTTAAGGTGTAAGGTAGTGGGGGGAGCTGGGATGAGGGGATGATTGACAGGGCAGAGGGAGAGAAAGGATGGGAGAGGAGATTAGGAGGGTTTGAAGTTGAAGAGAAAACAGGGGAACCTCCTCCTCGTTGTCCCCTCATTCTCCTCCTTCTCTCTCTTCTTCCTTTCTTTCTTTTTCATCTTCTCCTCCTTCTTCCTTTCTTTCTTCTCCATCTTCTCCTCCTTCTTCCTTTCTTTCTTCTCCATCTTCTCCTCCTTCTCGCTCTTCTTCCTTTCTTTCTTCTCCTCTTTCTCCTTCTTGACCCTCTCCTTGTAGCTGTCGGTCTTCAAGGCCTGTTCCTGAAAACACAGAGACAACATAAGTTTCACTCTTTTCTTTTTCAAAGTCTGAATCGGAAACAAATCAACAATCCAATATTATTCAATCAGAATGAGTTGGTGTAACGTACCTGAAGCACAATGTTCTGCTGGATCAGGAGTTTTATGGCGTCCTCCAGCTTGATTTCCTTTTCTAGGGACTCCTCTTGCTCGGTGGACCACCTTTCATCTAAGTCTCTCGTTTTTTTTTGGAGCTCCTCTATTTCCTCGGACCTGCCCTCACTTTTGAGGATGTAGTGCTGCAGCTTGTCCTGCTGGAGCTTCAGGTCTGCATTCAGGGAGACGACCTCTTCCTCTTTTACTTTAAAGCTCATGTTCATGTTTCTGAGCTCCTTCTCCAGCTCCTTCTTTTTGGCTTTTTCAGACTCCACGAGCTGAATCAAGCTGGTCAGGTCGTCTTTGGACTTCAACAGATGTGAGGCAGAATACTCCAACTTCTCGACCATCTTCTTCCTCTCTTCTCCCCAGGAACTATTTTTCATGGTGATCTGCTTTTTGAGAGCAGCGTTTTCAGCCCTCAGCTTCTCGTTGGTTTTCAGCCTCCAGGTCTTTCACCCGGGCATTTTCAGCCTTCAGCAAGGCATTTTCAGCCTCCAGTCGGCCGTTTAGTACCTCCAGCTCCTTCAGCCAGGCGTTTTCAGCCTCTAGCTCCTCCAGACGGGCGCTTTCAGCCTCCAGCTCCTTCAGACGGGCGTTTTCAGCTGCCAGCTCCTGGTTCTCCCTCTGCGAGTCCTGGAGGGCTCGGCGGAGCCTTTTCTTCATGCTGCACTTGTGTTGCTCATCTCCTGAGCTTTTGATCCTCTCCATGTCGATTAACAGGTGCTGCAGTGTAGCAAGAAGGTTTCTGTAGAGTACTTTCTTCTGTAGCTGTGTACGAAAGTTTTTGTAGAGTATTCTCTTGTCTTGTGATGGTTGAAAGTCACTGGAGAGAAGTTTCTCGTGTGTCTGATGTTGGCTCACGGTCGTCGTGTCTGGTTCCACTGACAAATGTTTCTCTTAAATAGGTGAGCTAATTTGCTATGATCTGTTTCATTCTACAACACTAGTATGACTTTGAAGTTGATCAAAGGAGGATTCCTATCAAAGGAGGATTCCTTTGATCAACTTCAAAGTCATACTTTAATCACAGATGAAGACCATAGACTGTATCAAACACCGTGTGCACGCAGTCCCCCGCTCCACACAACACGAGACGTTACGCGCCGCGCACAGTCAAGACATCAGGGTTAAAGTGACGGAACGATATTATGACATAGTTATCTCATAATTATGAGATACTGACTGCAGGGTCAGTCTGCGGGAGTGTGTGCGTTTCTGTGTGTGTGTGTGTGTGTGTGTGTGTGTGTGTTTGTGTGCTCATCTCTGTCCCTCTTCACACAAACTGATAATCATATTTAGTGACTTTATTATGGAAGGTTGATGTGTAGTTCCTGTTATAAGCAGGTTGTAGGTTGGGACTCTTGTTTTGAAAGGGGTTCTAACGTAAGGGGGTTCTGTGAAGAGTGAAGTTCTTAAGTGTGACGCAAAATAAACGGGTGTGATGTCCCGATTCAATGACCATCTCTCGTGTCCTTTTTGGGCTGAGGCCTGAGTGAACAAAACGCTCGGCTACAATATGTATTTAGTTATTAATCGATGATGACGGATCATGACTCCGGATCGTTCCGTCACTTTAACCCTGATGTCCTGACTGTGCGCGGCGCGTAACGTCTCGTGTTGTGTGGAGCGGGGGACTCATGTGTCTCATGAACTCTGTAAGAGCCACTATGCAGCCTGCGTGTGTCGTTAAATATTTATGTTGGTTTGATATTTTCTTTTATTATCCAGGTTTGTAGTTTTAGTTTTATACAGTTAAAATATATTTTGTATAGTGTGTCTGCTATATTCAATTATATTCTGTTTTCTGCGCTTTTTTGCGGCTTTTTTGTTTGAGACAGTTGATGAGGCCGCAAAGCGGTTCATCGTGGAGGCGCATGAAGATCGTGGTGAGTGTGGAGTCTGTTGAGTGGACCGAAACAAGTTTTGACCGTGATATCGTGATACTGTGGAAACGTGATAAAGGGACATCGTGACAGGTTTGGAAAGACGGCATGCCAATTTCGATAAAGGATCATTAGGAGTGTCTGTGATGTGCTGGAACGGAAAATAAAACCCTTTTTTCAAGTTTAACCTGCCTCCTGGAGTTGTGTGACATTGGGTTGCCCAGCCAGCGTGGCGGGGTCTATATGTTGGACACGAGTCAAACGCAAGAAACACTCAGCAGACATAATACAAGTGGCCATTGTAATGTGGAACCAAATGGAACGGCCACTACAAACTCAAACAAACACGAAGTAAACGTCAGTCCTGTACGTGTCCTACTAACTTGTGATCAGTGCTGGTGTTTATTGTTAAAGTGTAAAGTGAGCGCAGGTCAGAGGGGAAGTGAGGCGGAAACAGACTCCGACACATACAGGTCGACCGGACCTTTAATGAGCGTCTGTTCTGATCCTGGAGCAGCGCTGGTTATAATTATGCAGCGGCAGCACATCGCTAAGACAATGAACGGAGCAGAAAACATGAATCGATTATGTTATGTCTCTGCCTCGATGCATAGTCGCTCACTTCCGCGAGACAGGCGGCTGTCCTGACCGCAGCCTCTCAACCACGGCTTCCCTGCTCTGTTGCGCCCCGCCCACAGTCGGTATCAAGTCATAATTATGAGATACTAAGTCATAATAATGAGATACTAAGTCATAATTATGAGATACAGATTTTTATTTTCTTCATCACAGTGGCGGAAATGGGCTTCCATAGATATCAGGCCTGTGCTAACAAGAGAAAAACTAACTCTTAGGAATCTTCTACTGTGCATTTGAAAGTTGAAAATGTGGATATGTTGCACAAACAGAGGGAAATAAAAATCCAATTGGTCAAAGTTACATCAAGTGACTGAAAATGGATTTTAAGTCGTATTTTGCAGCCAGCTCAAGCTTTCTACATTAAATGCACAATGCAGCTAAATTAGATATATAACGGTCCTACGGTACTTAAAAGCAGCAATTGAAATTCAAGAAAGATACAAAAAACGTGTATTTTAGGCATTTACGTAACTCGTTGCCTAAAACGTGACGGTTTAACTACGTGCAGTTTTCTGTACTCTTGCGTACAACTTGTTGACTCTTGGTCTCTGCTTCGCAGGCCTGAAGGGGAAGTCATGTAGAGGGACGCCCAGAGCCCTGAGTCTGCGGGTGGAGGTCTGCAGCAGCTGCTCGTACTCCTGCAGGTCACATGTTCAGCGTGTCACCACAGGAAATTACGTATTTTACAGCCTCACTTTGACGTGTTCACTGACGACTCACCATATGTCCCTGATCCAGGTCCTCCTCTAACGCAGCAATGGTCACGCGTTTTGACTCCAACGTTTCCTACGAGAAGAAGAATCAGACTCAAGACCTAAATCACAAAGTGGCGTCTTCAGAGGACGTGTCCTGACGGCACACCTGTGGAGAAGAACCATGTCTGCTCTGAACCTTCACACTCGTGGACACTCACCTTAAGCATGTTTGCGGCGCGGCTTTTCTCGGTGTCTGTGGCGGCCGCAGTGGAGAGCGCGGCGCGGAGCTGACCCTCCCTCGTCTCCACGGTTTCCGTCAGAGCGGCGAGCCTCATCTCCAGCCGCAGATGCTCCAGGCCTCTCTTCTGCTGCAGCGCCAACTTGACCTCTGTCTGCTTCCTCTGCAACTCGTCGCACTCCTCCTGAACCTGCCGACAACCACAACCTCGGGTCAACTCCCGGCGCCGCACTGACAGGACGTCACGTGACAACAAAATCCACGTTACCTTTTCAGACGCCTGCCGCAGCAGCTCGTGCTCGATATTCAGATCCCACAGCTCCTTCTCGGCGACCTTAGCCCGAGCACCGGACTTCTGTCACACCATCAGATGTTGAGAAGAAAATTATCGATTAGAGACGTTAGTTTACATTTCAATTCAACAAATAATGTGACAGAGGTTTAGTTTCTATTAAAAAACATTCAAAGGTCCAGTGTGTAAGATGTAGGTGAAAGGGATCTATTCGCCGAAACTGAATATAAAATAATCCTAGTGATGTTTTCACTAGTGTGTTTCATCTAAATTGTACAAATTGTTGTTTTCTTTACCCTAGAATCGGCCCTTTTATATTTAAATACTTTTTAATAACATCGGGAGTGGGTCCCCTCTACAGAGGCTGCCATGTTTTTTCAGGAGCCCAGACTGGACAGACTAAACACCCTTAGAGTTTTGACAACTGAGGGCTAGCACAGGTTCTCCTTCATGTTTGGAAGGGGAGGGTGAGGTGAGGGGTATTCAGCTGCAACATGCAACTTCACCACTAGATGTCACTAAATCTGAACCTTTAACCTCCATCAAAGAGGTTACGTTTCCACCCCTGTCTGGCCGTCATCTATTTTATTTGTTTGTGTGTTTGTGAGCAGGATGAACAGATTTGCTGTAAACTCGGTGGAGGGATGGAACCTGGGGTAAGATAGAACTCGTTAACGTTTGGCGATCAAGGAATTTTTTTACTTTGTAATTAAATAAAAGAGACAATTTTCAGATTAACGGTTTCATTTTTTTTCTCTGAAACCATGAACGTCAGAGCCACGAATCGTCCCTAGCTGGAAACAAACCAGAATCATCATCTTTAAAACCTTCAAGACCAAAGTCTCAGAAGAGAAACCAACTTAGAAAACACGTCAACACTGAAAACCGATGTTATGGGAACAAAGATAACTGAGTAGTGATGCGTTTGGGTTCAGATCAGGTCGTGTGCTATGAACGCACCACCATCTTGGCCTTGGTCTGGTTGTATTCTTGCAGCTGAGCACGGAGCTCGGGCAGCTGCTGCTGGGTTTCGTGCAGAGACTCGCGCAGATGCTTGTTTTCTCGCTGAGCAACTGAAAGCTGCTTGTCCACTCGTGTCAGCTGCTTCAGCGCCTCTGCTGCCTCCTCCTGGACAAAAACAGAAGCACCACACATAAAACAGAAAATTAACATCTGAATGTTTAATGTCAAAACTGAGAAAATAACCCTTTGATAATTTGTTATCAAAATAAATTGATGATTATAGTTACACTTGTAAAGTTTTTAACATTTTCAAAGAACAGGATAATGTCGACTCATTTTCATGAGGTCACTGTGACCTTTGACCTCTGACCACTCAAACCTAACTGTCTGTCTCTCACCTTCAGCACTTTCTCGTCCGCCAGCACTTTGTTCTGAATGCTGGAGTAATACTCCTGAGCTACTTTGAGAGCACGGCCGTGATCCTCCGTCAGCGCCACAACTCGAGCGGCCATCCTGTCGTCAAGCTCATTGACCTCTGACTTCCTCTTCCTTTCCTCCACCTCGATGGTCGTGTGCATCTTCTCGTTAAATTTCACCTCCAGTTCTATTGAAATGACAGAAGAAGAATTAGAGTTCATCAGTTAGTGAATGTCGGTTAAACTGATTCAGGTAAAAAAATAAAAGCCTAAACCTTCAGAATAAAAGTCTTTTACAGCCTCAGTTTTCTGTCTTATAATAATAATTAGCTGAATCATTAAGAACAATAGTTTTAATGTTACACCACTTTATCATTTATCAGGCTGCATCTATGACCACATGTGTCAGAAATATTTAAGATCTTCATTTGTAAACAACTAAAGTAAAAGATACGGATTTATAAATTTGTTAAATCTTTTAACACTTGAAATGTGATACTTTAATAGGCATTATAAATAGATTGTAAATGAGTCTAATTTTATACTTTAACAAATTTATTAAAGCTTAAAGAATAGTTAATGAAATAAATCTTATATAAATATTTTCTTGACACTTCGTCCATAGAAACAAACAGAATCTGATTAGTTTATTCATGATCAGTTAATCTGATTATCATTTTTTATCTACGAAAGATCATTAATATGTAGGAATCATAATTGTTATTCCTGCTGATTAAATTATTATTATTAACAGATTTTGTTGCAGAAAGACAAACTGAATAAATTCTAAGAACTGTTTTTAAAGATGTGGGTTGATCTATATTTATTTCCTTCTCTGATTTTACATGTGATCAATCACATGATCCCGTCATACTAACATTATTTGTCCGAGTCTAAAACATAAACTGTAAATGAAGATCCTGACACATCTCCCCTTCCTCCCACTGTACAAAGATGAAGCTAAAATATCTCACCCGAAAGTGCTCGACCAATCAGGAGTCAGTGTCAGCTGTCAATCATGACGTCTTTATATCATCAAATAACTAATTAAAACTAAACTGATCAGAAACACTTGAACAAACATCAGTGTGATAAAAACTATCTGAGATGACAGAAACCATCTTTGACGAACATTTATTTTACGTCTACTTTGATTTTCTTTTTTACTTTCGCCCAAGTCCCGTCTGCTAACATGGAGGAGGTTTATGACCTTTACTGCAGCCAGACACCAGGGGGCGATACAGATGATTTGGCTTCACTTCTGAGCGCCGTCGTGTCGTCAATCTTTATTTATAGTGCATGTTCTGACCACCAGGGGTTCAGTTAATTTACCTCTGTTTCTCCGGTCATAGTTGTCTGTCATCTCCAACAGTTCGACCTGGTGTTTCTGTTGAGAATCAAACGATGTTCACTCACATAAATAAAATATGAAAAAGCTAAAGAGTGTTTTAGTGTAGAGGTTCAATCTGACTTACCAGTTTGAGTTCCTCGATGAACTTTTTGTTGCGAAGCGTCTTCTCTCTGGCGTCCGCCTGCATTGTGTCGCTCCGCAGCACCAGCTCTGACTCGGTGTGCTGGTTCTGTATCAGTGATGCGGAGGCGGCGGTGTCCATCTTCAGCTCGGAGACGGTGTTGTGCTGCTCAGACAGGACGTGCTTCATCTTCTCCTTGTAAACCTGGACATCAACCATCACACTGAGCGTCAGAGGAAAACCTCCTGATCATTCTAAAATTGTCATCATTTAAAAAACAAAAACCACGTTTATAAAATAATACAAAATGTCTTGAAATATTGTGGCACCAGAGGACAAACGTGCAACTCACACTGATCTCCACTCGGTGGCGCTGCTGAAACTCCTCTCTCTCCCGGTGTCTTTGCCTCAGCACATCCTTCACCCTCTCCATGTCTCTCCTGCAAGTTTCCCAGACTGACTGGTTCTTTTCACTCTCCAGCTTGAAGATCCTCTTGTCCTCCCGCACCCGCTTCAGCTCCTCACCGAGATGAACAATTAGCTCCTCCATCTGTGGGGTCAGAGTGGGAGCTCTTCACAGTTCTTAAATAAATCATATTTATATCCACAAGAAAAGTGTGATATAATATACTGATATAATACTAGTACTAAACATGTAATATACATGTATATGTATACATATACGTGTGTGTATGTATATATATAAACAGAATCTCCAAACAGTGGAGTCAGTTCTAACAGTTTGTATCATGTGATTTAGTCTGAAGCTAAAGCTGTAGCCTTGTTAGCATTGTTAGCTTCTGACCTGTTCCTTGGACATCTCTGTGGACTGACTGACCACCACCGCAGAGGACTTCTTTTTCCCGGGTTTCTTTTTCCCGGGACTCTTACTCTTACTCTTAGCCTTTGGTGCCTGGAAACAAACAGATGTTTAAACACTGATGCTAAGCTAACATGCGCTAATGCATCATAAAGGAAACAATAGAAACTTCACTCACCATCGCAGTAAGGACAAGCTCAAATCGTGGAAGCGGTAGCTCGTTGCACTTCCCATGTCAACAGAATCTGCCACTGATATGTAAAGCCAGCTGCCTTTGATGCCAAACTGTTTAGAGGCAGCTGCCTTTGATGCCACACATTTTTATGGCAGCTAACGCTGCTGCTAACTGTTAGCTAATGGCTAAACCAATAGCTAACCATAGCTAACATGGCAGCAGATACTTATCTGCTGCCATGACAACACTGACCATCTTCTTCTTCTTCTTTTTGTTTAATGGTGGGTGGCACCTTATGTTTATGGTGCATTACCACCACCTACTGTGCTCGAGTGTGGGTCAGTGTGTTGGGTCTGTGGAAATACATAAATAAAAATTATAAAAATAAATCCTGTTCATTGATCCAGTTTTTGTAAAAACGCAAACTTTATATTTCCCTTCGTCAACACTGAACAGATTCTTTAGGTTTAACCATACAGTCTATGGGTTTATGCATTGGAAAGTACTGAGTATGCTCATTAACCTGGGAATCATTGTGTAAGAGTGCTTTCCCTGTGGTTGTGAATATATGATTGGATGGTTAGATTGAGAGAAAGACACTGTTACTGATGGATTTTTACTTTTCTCTCCTTTGTCTCTCAGTCTCACCATCGGTCTGATAATCAGCCTGGTGAATCTCCAGATTCACCAGGCTGATTATCTTCAGATCTTCTTCCTCCAGGACAAAATGTCTCCGACAGATGAAAAAAACCTCTGGCTCTTAACAACAGGTGGGGGGGGGGGGGGGGGGGGGGGGGGGGGGCTATGAAGACCATCATTTACCCCCGAACCCCGACATTCAACGGGTACAACAACAAGCGGAGAAAGCAGAATCGCGGGCTGACCTTATATATACAGTCTATGGGGCTGGAGAACGGTGCTGCGCTGCCTCGCAGCTGCGCTTCCGCGTCCGGTGTACCCCGGCGTAACTACTGTACCCCGGCATAACTACTGTAACCTGGCATACAGTAGAGCTGAACACTGCGGAAGTCTTCCACACAGCTG
Source organism: Hippoglossus hippoglossus (assembly GCF_009819705.1). Classification (NCBI taxonomy): domain Eukaryota; kingdom Metazoa; phylum Chordata; class Actinopteri; order Pleuronectiformes; family Pleuronectidae; genus Hippoglossus; species Hippoglossus hippoglossus. The sequence goes on along the minus strand of NC_047151.1, from coordinate 11,358,990 downwards.
GCAGTGTGGAAGACCGCTGCGAGGCAGCGCAGCGCCGTTCTCCAGCACGCAGACGCCTGGCTGTTCACACGGGACGAGCATTTCTCCGCTGGTCAGCCCCATAGACTGTATATATAAGGTCAGCCCGCGATTCTGCTTTCTCCGCTTGTTGTTGTACCCGTTGAATGTCGGGGTTCGGGGGTTACAGTAGCGCTGAACACTGCGGAAGTCCTCCACACTGCTGGCTGTGTGGCGCTGACACAAATTCCAGCTCACGCACGGGAGAGCAAGCGGTCGCTCCCGAGCAGCTGCTGCAGCCTCCCAGTCCCAACGATCCAGACAAATGCCACATGTGAGTGAATCGCGGGCTGACCAGCGGAGAAATGCTCGTCCCGTGTGAACAGCCCGGCTGCGTGCTTGGGAACGGCGCTGCGCTGCCTCGCAGCCTCGCTGCCTCCGGTGTAAACCCGGAAGTAACGAGTGTGGGGGGATGGGGGGTGGGGTGGGCCAAGACCATGTAGGGAGACTTCCAGTTCCTTGTTACGACACAATACCCAGGAAGCGCAATCGAGTCGCTCAAGCATGACGTTTCTGACTTAGAGGAACTATAACAAAACGCGCGAGTGTTTTTTCCCCAGAGTTTTTGGGTTGGTAGACATGCCAGATACCCACATTAACCTGTAGAAGCACTAACAAAGTGGAATTTGCATGCTATGTCCCCTTTAATTTCCTCACTTACATGTGTGAAAGAATAAAAAATCCTTCAGGTCTAAGGGCCCATTCAAACATATCACAGGTCAAAGTTTGACTCCAGGCAAAGCACATTCTGCAATATGGTATAGTAATAGTTTAGTGTGTGTGACTGGGCCCTGATTCTGTGGCTGGTTCAGATGAGTTTCATTCACTCTGCAGTGGAGACAGACATCACAACAAGACACTACAGCTCTGTCTGATGGTCAGTATTCAGAGTTAAGGTTCTACCATTACATCAAGGCAAGTCTGAAACAAGAGGTTGTGTAGTGGGTTGGTCAATGCTTCTGTGACAACAAAAGGTGAATACTACATCAAAAACCCAGGACAGGCTAATTTACAATACAATGTGCTCCACAGGGAGTGGTCAATCCCTTCAACACCTCTGCCAAGGTGATGTCTCCATCATTCCACATTTCAAAGGCATCTTCCTGGGAAAGTCTGATGTCCTTGTCTGTGACTGTGTCACTCTGACACGTTGACACTTTAACTTCCTGTGGCAATTGAATGATTCTGAAAGTAGAGCCACAGTTTTACACAGGTATCTGTTAATTCATGTAAAAAAGATTTTCTCACCACAGAGCTTAATGTCACGTTGAAAAGCAAGAACTTGATGATGATGCATAAAGAAAATATCAAGGGAAGAAATTAAACTGAAACTATTTTCTTATATGCAAACATTAGTGTAAAGTGGCATTAATGAAATTATCGCAATTCACAATGCGGAAGATCCCTTCAATAACCCTTTGTCAAATCTTATTAGAACAGTGTAAATCTGTATGGTGCAGTACTTTCCTCTCCTCCTCTTCTACAGGAAGGCGTTCCACTGCTTCAACTACTTCTTCTTTTTCTACAACGTGGTGATGGGGATCAGCAACTGCATCTTGAGGCTGCTGTGCAGCATCGTTGTAGGAACGTGGCTGGTGTCACGCATAGACCGAACCATCATGCAGAGAGGATATGAAAGCATGGATGCCGGTGAGATGAAATTCATTCCAACACATATACACAGTCTCTGAGGTGCTTGCAAAACATCATCCAGTAGATGACAGTATTTCACAAAGCATTGTCATACTGTGACAAGTAGTAGATTGGGCTTAGGAATATGTCAGAGAAGCTTTATATAAAGCAGTCAGTGTATATAAATGTATTACTTTTTAATGTGTTTGTAGATAAGTGAGATGGTTAATCCACAATCCAGTCAATTAGCTATCGTTTCCTTAATTAAGCATTTTCCTAAAATATCTCAGAAAAAAAAAAAATATTATAGACACATTATATATGTGTATATATTTATTTATATTTATATATATGTTTTCAACAAAATAAGGATTCCCTTTAAAAGACCTGGCACTTATGTTGATCCGAGATATAATTAAAATATTTTTATTTGTGCATTTCTTTCCTCATTATTTTTAATTTCCAGTTTATTAACTTCTAACTTTTTTTGTAGAACCACCTGTTAACAGTAAGGCCAGGAGGCACTGGATGTTGTTTCACACTTTGCTGAGAAACCCTCATCTGATCCCGCTCAGAAAGCAGCACCTCTCCTCATCCTCGTTGTTATGGACATCTTCATCTCCCCAGGCAGACATGCTGGTGCGGGCTTGGGTCATGGCCTCACTAACGCAGACAAGCCAAGTGGAGTCACAGTCCCTGCCAGAGGTCATAGTCACTCCATCAGAGGACTGTTTAAGAAACATTTCCATTGATTCTTATTCATAAAACAAAGGCTTGAAATCCAAGATTGTACATGAGCCTTTTTGTGGTGGATCACCATGTCGCTAAGGGAGTAATGTGCTGCTTGTCGTCTCACAAGGCAAAGGCAGAGTTTATGATTTTATTAATTAATTAGAAACATCTGCTGGAAAATACATTAAGTCAAATTTGAACTGTTGTATTGTCTATATATAGTCAGAAGTAGATGTGAACCTTGGTACATAATCACAATAACTTTTTATTATAATCAGCTGCATCACACAGATATTCTGGGTATTTGAGGTTTTTGCAATACAGATCTAACTGGATAGCTTCTCTATAATAATAATAAACTTTATGTGTAGACAACTGTTAAAAATTCACATTGCAAAGAGCTTTACCATATAAAACAGACTCATAAAATCCTCACCAAATTAAAATAAAAATCATCAGTTTTTAAATGTAACAGGGAAAACATCTTGACAGTGAATGGGGAATTTAAAACAAATACGATCAGGAAGGTGTTCAGATAAAAGTGTGTCTTAAAAAGCAATAAACATTTGGTGTCTCTTCTTGGTCTCTGCAGACATCAGGCCTGTGCAAACAAAAGAGGATAACGAACTCTTAGGAAGCTTCTACTGTGCATTTGAAAGTTGAAAATGTGGATATGTTGCACAAACAGAGGGAAATAAAAATCAAATTGGTAAAAGTTACATCATGGGACTGTAAAACGGATTTTGAAGTCGTTTTTTGGAGCCAGCTCAAGCTTTCCACATTAAATGCACAATTCACAGAGGCTATATTTCAGGGTTTGTGCAGCTATATTAGATGTTTGAAATTTCCTACTGTACTTAAAAGCAGCAATTGCCGTTCAACAAAGATAAGATCAAATCAAGTATTTTCGGTATTTGACGTAACTCGTTGCCTAAACGTGACGGTTTTATCTCCGTACGTGTTTATTGTGTAGATTTGAGGAACACGTGTTGAATTTAAATCATGAATAAATCTGAGTAACCGGTAGTGACCTTGTGAACGTGAACGAGCTCGTGCTTGCGGAGGCTGCAGAGGAAGATTCACGTCAGTTCGGAAAACAAGTCGAAGTTACAGGTAAATTACACATTGAACAAAAAACAATAGTTCGAGTTAATGTCGTTCGTCACTGCGGGAAAATTGTCGAGCTCTTTGTACACGTTCAACTGTGAGAAGACGAACACACGTGATTCACTGTTAGCTACGAACCGCGGGCTACAAGCAGCACGACAGGCGCTTAGCCGTGGTTAGCCGCGGTTAGCCGCTAGCTAACACGCATGTTATTCCAGCACCTGCCATACAAGTGAGCGCTGAGACGTCGCCTGTCTGCGGGTTCACACCGAGGAGCGACCGGGGTTTGAGTTGAACTTAGCACAGAAACTACACGCGCACCGCGCAGGTTAGTGGTTTAAAAGCCACCTGAAAGTCTCCGGTTAAAAGTGAATGAGTTTGTTGTTCGACCATCGTGGACGTCAGGACTGTTTGCTCCTCCGCATGTTGTTCCGCTAACTTCAAAACGAACTTCCACATGGTAGGCAGGCCAAACAATTAGCCCTTTATAAACAGGATCAATTAAAACCCCAAGGAGACAATACTTTGAGCACTAAGTAACATTTTTCAATGCAACATGGCTAATTATATATATGCATTAGTACGTTGTGCTTAACGCGCACGGTTTTATGTCATCAAGTCTGTTGGTTTGCATGATTCTCACATGTTTTTAAATTGATTCATTAATGATCAGCTGTAATTTGTATGCATTGACCTTTCCAGACTGTAAATCACCTCAAACTCTGGAGTGGAAACCCTTCACTGGGGCTCTTATTGCAGTGGGTATCTTCTCAATTTACCAAACAGCTTTAATAGATTGAGTTCATATAATTATTTAGATATGTGTATGTATGTAGTTTTAAAATATGTGTATACATAGATATGTGGATACGTGCATGTATACTGTGTGTATACACAAAGTAGTCCTTGTTTTTTGGAAGTACTGGAACAAAAGTGTATGTGTTTTAAATCCCTGTATATGATGATTGTACTTACGAGTCTGAAATAAGTCTTAACTAAAAATATATTTGTGTGTGTGTACAGTTTTTCTTTTCTTCCATTCCCTGTGATTATTCCTCTTCCCTGAAGGAAGTCTAAGATGTGCTTGGTGATCTACAATCTTTGTTTTTATCAACTCTAAATAAATAATTGATTAAAAAATAAAAATCTATATATTGGTTGTAGCTCTGACTGAAATACAACAGAACCCAATGGCAGAACAGCAGAATGTTCTGGAAGCACAATTATGATTCACGTCGCTTTAGGTGTTTCTGATTTTAATTTCTGTGCTGTCTCGGTTTCAGTGTGTATCCGCCAGGATGTCGGACAGCGAGGCGATCCACAAAATGTTGCGGTCTGTTCTTCAGTCCAGCAAGGGTGGTGTGTCCATCAACAGTCTCCAGTCAGAGTACCGGTCACTGTGTGGACAGAACATCCCGCTGAAGAAGCTGGGCTTCTCTGAACTGGAGGACTTCCTCAGAAGTATCCCCTCTGTGGTCCAGTTGGAGTACCGCATGGGTGAGGTAAGTGCTGCTTTTGTCATTCACCTTGGCTTACGGCCACTGTTTCACAAAGTCTGAATTGGTTTGACTAATATTTTTGCACCCTTGCACCTCTGCAAATTTTGCTAAATCCTAAGCAGTGTTCTGACTCTCATGGGAATACATTTGTCTGTAAGTGTAATGAATGACTCTGCTTTGCAGCTGAAATGCTTTGCCACAGTGTGTAGAGAAACGGCCCACATTGCTGAGCTGGTGGCCAGGCAGAGGAGCTCCAAGAAATCCGGCCGCTCCCAAGTCGTCAACTGCAAGATGAGATTCAAACCCTCCAACCCCCTCATGCTCAATTGTAGGAGACACTTGTTACTTAATAAACACAAATTGTTTATTAGTTGAAATAAGATGCAGGGACATAAACCTCCAAACAATTTTTCTCATCATTCATCAAACAAAACTCTTATCCCTCTTTCCTTACTCTCAGTGAGGCCGAGGTCCTCCCTCCGCCAGCCCTCAGCTGGTGGTGCTTCCAACTGCACATCAAGTCGTTCTCGGGGTCACGGTGGCTTCAGAGGCTGCAGTGCATCAGGAGACTACAGGTAGAAAGACAATATCAGCATTAAAGATTTGTCGAGACATGATGAGCTGTGGCTACACAACTTGGTTGGACATCAGCCATTCAGAAATATGAAGTGATTGGTTGTCCAAAATATCCTGTAATGGAGTATTGTTTATTTATTCTTCTAAATATGCTTTGTCTTGTCTTGAGTGTATTCTAAAACAAAAATGCTAAGTTTCTCTTGCATTGTGTCCAAACATCAGGCAGCGGGACCAAAAGTTAAGCTACATCACTCCTGTCGAACACAGACAACCTGCTCCTCAACCAGCTGTGAGACAGTGTGTCCTGCCTGACAGGTGAATATACACATGTGGACAAACCTGCTAAGTTACCATGTTAACTGCCTTAATGAAACAGTACTTGATGCTAAAATATTACCATGGACAATTATTTTTGTGTGCGCATCTCATGTTATTTCAGTCTCCTCATGTGTCACTCTCAAAACAATTCACAGACGAATCTGAACATATTTATCTATTTGGGCTATTGGACTATTATATCAAGACATATTATTAATATTATATTGCAATACAGCACTAGATAAACCCTGTATTGGCTTAATCTTGTCTCTAGAACTGTAGTACTGGCATTTGCATTGACGGTGTTACTATGAAAAACAAAAAAACACTGCTTTGTTGCCAACAGGAAAGAGACCAGCTTTGCAAACTGCCAGAAACCTGAAGGTAAGTCAGACCCTTGTGATTTAGATCATTTATTTCACAACAGTTTTACGTCTGTAGATCTGTACACTGCTGAGCTATTTTCCACATGACCCTGGGGAAGGAATTACAGAGCATATTTAAAAATAAGAATCAGATTAACAACCAGGAAAATTGCTCTGCTGCATCTCTTTAATGTTTTATTTCCTTTCTTCATTTGCACTGTTTTTCCACAGAGAAGCCCCCTGAACAAGCTTCCAGACCAAATCTATCCAAGGTACAAAAATATCGCTGTATCTCTGAGCTTTGTCTCTCATTGAAATTACTTCACAGCCTAGGAGAATTTTTTTTTATATTAAGCAAGGAAATTGTAAGAAGAAAATGTATGCTAGACAAATATATACATTTTCTGTTTATACAGAATATGTATCCCCACCCGATTCAGTTATGTCACAGTAGATGTTTTCCATAAACTCTTTTAAAGGCACCGGTACCTACAAGGCCGGTATGTACCGGAACGAATCACAATGCAGATTTCTGTGCCGGATTTCAGTGCCTGAATTCTGCACTAAAATAGTCGCTCTGCTTACAGGCAACATAAACATCACTGCAAGTGTCTAGTTAACATTCTATTTCACTCTTGTGGCAACACACTCTCACATAGGTTAGCCTACAGCTAGCAAGTAGCTAACTCAAACTTGAATCGACAAAAACAAAATGCCTTAAGATAAAACACTGGAAGTGTCTCAGTATTTCACGCAAAAAGATTTTGAGACATGCAGTGTTTTTTTAAATTAAAAGAAATCCTAATTTCTGGCACTGTTAGACACTGGAACTGTTTAAAAGTATTGATTTAGCACCAGTATTGGCAAAAACACAAATGATACCCAAACCGATTAAGGAATTTATTTTGCCAATTGGTTTACTGTGTGTTCATGTTTGTACTAAACCAAAAGAGCATGTGGATATGCGTGTAGTGATAAATCATGAATTCTGTCCATGCAGTCCAGCCTGTATGACGTGCGGCTGATGCAGAGCAGAATAACTCACCTTCTGAAGAAGTACTGCAGTGGACTGTGGATGTCAAAGATATCAGAGGTCTACAGTAAAATGTTCAGTCAGAGTCTTCACCCTCAGGTGCTCAAAGACCTGGAGAAGTGGACACACATCTGTATGGTGAGATGATTACGCATCAACATGTTTTTTAATTGTGTAACTACAGGCCACCCCTGTATATTCTTTTTAGATTAGTTCATTAAGAGTCTGTTTGAGTATCCTTTTCATTTTATATTTTTGAAAGTGGTTACTGTGATGCATTTGAATCAAATCCAATGTTAAGAAACCAGGTTCTGTTGCGTTTTTGTATTTGTCTGAAGAGCATGTTTAATACTTGAATTAATGTTTTATTGTATCTACATATTTCTTAACTTGAGAAAACATTTATGGTTGCCCCAACTTGTGGACATAGTTTGATGATTCAGAATTGTAAATAGCTTATATTTTGTCCCACAAATTCATATTATACAAAACCTTTTTTTAGGTAAGAGTCAGAATCTTTCCTTCTTTCCCTTATCTTCTTGCTCATGTGTCCTTCACAGGTGGAGCAAACATCCTGTAATAACCGAGCTGACAGGCTGGTCTACCCCCCTCTGCTTCAAACGCTCTCTGTTGTCCCTCGAAGTACCGCCAACAACACCCCTCTAACATCTCCCACTAACTCAGAAGCCAGCACCACACGAAATTCTCCATGTCCCTCAACACCTGAAGAACCCACCTCTTGCTCCAAAAGCCCTTTAGTTCAGCCCACCTTCATTTTTCCTCCCCAACCTGCTGCTGCCTCTTCAGGCAAGCAGCTCTCCTCTGTCACGTTGCGTAGCCCTGTCCACAATCCAGCTCTTGCTCCCCAAATACCCCCACGTGCCAGTCGTGCAGCCAAAGAATGTAAAGATAATCACAATATAAGAACTACCCAGAAGAAAAACACTCCACCTGGTCATGACATTTTACCCCTTTCGAAGCTCACCTTGTCCTCTACCTCTGATTCTGCCCCTTTCTCAACAACTTCTGCTGACACTGTGTCGGCCGAAGTGCGTCAGAGAATAAAGGAGCTTCTGACCAAGTACAGCCAAGGTTTGTGGGCCCATGCTTTGCCGAAACTGTTCATTGAGACATATAAGACGCCATTTCCTGAGAATGTTCTGGACCACTTGCCTCTTCTCCTGGATATGTGCTCTGTGGAGTACCCCATACCACATGACAAGAACAGGGTAAGTGAATACGATGGCACTCAGTGTACCAGATATCACACATTTTACAAGTTAATCCGACCTTATCTTAAATTATTTGTATACATTATGTCTGTCATTAATATATTTCCATTTGGCCAGGCCATCCTGTATATCTCAGACAGCACAGACATGGAAGCCACAGACGGACAAGCAAGGCAGCAGTGCAGTTGTCCCTTCCCCTCTGGTCTCGAGGTCCCGATGCCCAAGATTACTCCCGGTCTGCCTCGTCCCTCAGAGCAGTATCCCTCTGTGCTAGTTACTGATGCTCAAAGCAGCAATGCTGTCACCATAAGGTAGGGCACACATTCAGATTATTGGTACATTTCAAATTTTTAACATAGGGTTCACAGAAAAGAAATGTTTCACTCACCAAACATTTATTTTAATTGCTGAGCCATGATACAGTACAAAACCTTGCTGATAAAGACACAATACATAACGATGAATAAAACAACCCAATTGTTTCTATTTTTCATTTACTATGTTGATATCAAAGCATAGTTGTGACGCTCAACCCTCGTTTGAATGAAGGCACGCTCCTGTGAACCCCGGGGGCACAGTGTCACTCATCCAACTTTATAATAACCTGCTGAATTCATTCAACTCTGCCTCGCTTCTTCTGCAACAATGAAGTTAAAACACAGTGTTGTGTCATAATCTGCAGGAGTGTGTGTGTGTGTGTGTGTGTGTGTGTGTGTGTGTGTGTGTGTGTGTGTGTGTGTGTGTGTGTGTGTGTGTGTGTGTGTGTGTGTGTGTGTGTGTGTGTGTGTGTGTGTGTGTGTGTGTGTGTGTGTGTGTGTGTGTGTGTGAGAGTGAGAGCTTGTCTCTGTCGCTCTTCACACAAAGTGATGATCACCTTTTATTTAGTTTTTATCGGTAGTGTCGGATCATGAATCCGGATCGTTCTGGATGTGCGCGTCACATTACATTATGTCGTGTGTGGCAGTTAAACTGCATTCCTGCAAAATGTTGGACTTTTTTTCAATACTTTAAATACTTAATACTAAATACTAATAACTTGTGATCAGTGTTTGTTATTGAAGTGTAAAGTGAGTCAGGTCAGTGGAGTAGTGATGGCTTATGATGATAATCATAATTGTGGTGCCCCCTTTGGCACTTTGTGTTATGCGCATGGAGGGAACTACCCTGGTATTATGCCAGATTATTACATTTATATTTGAAATAATTCACAATATATCACATTAACATTTCTGGCATTTTTTATATTTCTACACATTTACCAACACTATCAGGTTCACTAGGCTATACAGAAAACTGTAATTAGTTTGGTGCAGTCTCAACAATGTGAAAACAAATATGAGCCATTATTTTGTGAAAGCAATGTCAATGTGTGCTGCCTGCCATGCATATTGTGATAAAGCTGGAAAAAAATGTATTCTGTCTGTTCAGGTATGTAGGCGAGAACTACTCCAATGCCCAGGAAGCCATGGAGGATGCGATGTGCTCCTTCTACAGCCAAGGCTCCACCCACCGCCCTCTGTCTAACCCTCTTGTTGGTCAGCTGATAGCAGTCAGGGGAGAGGGTGGAGACGAGTTGGCCAGAGCTCAGGTCACAGAGGTTATGGCCCCTAACAAGGTCAAGGTAACTAATCCTTCAGTTTGTTGGATGAAGGCATTCTGTAGCTACAGCTCGGGTCAGTGTTTCTGTATCAAAAGAGCTCTTGTTTGTGTCTGCCTATCAGGTGTATTATGTTGACTATGGCTTCTCTGTGGAGACGAGTGGGAGTAATCTGCTGGAGCTGCACCAGGATTTCCTCTCTCTGCCCTTCCAGGCCACTAATGTGAGACTGGCAGGTACATGCAAGATAAGGAATTTACCTGAAGACTTTTATATGTCTGATGTCGGTGAAAGCCCTAAAGATATCGCAGGAGAACTCTTTCTCTAAATGAAGGACAAAACATTTACATTGGTCAATACCATATAGTTATAAATAGCCCTGAATTGATTACCCTTTATCTCCCTTTTCTTTACCTTCCTCTGATCAGGTTTAGAGACTCTCAGCTCCCACCCACTTGTCCAGTCCTCCCTAGATAAGTTGGTAGTTGGGAAGATTCTGCTTATGGAGACATTGGAGCCGTGTCAGCAGATCGAGGGGCCTTTGGTAGTGTTGTACGACACGTCCCAGGATGATGACATTAACATTAACTCCACCTGCCTCAAGAGCCTGCAGGACAATACCATGAACAACCCTCTGACTGTAAGTTTGATGAAGTTATCACATGTGTAGTAATGCCGAACTACAAGCTTCCTTTGTTTTTGTTGTACATTGAAGACAGCCCTAACCCAGCAAGTGGTGGTTTTGTACCGTTCTTATATTATTTTGTCTTATGCTTTAGTAGCCAAAAATGTGTTATAAGAGCTCTGCATTTTTCATTTGTTTTGAATTAAACCAGTAACTTGTAAGTCCTCAGTGACACACAATTTTGTTATCAACCCCCTGCTGTATTATCTAACTCTACTCTTTGTGCTGCCTGTAGTTGCAAGTTACCCAACAGGACATGTGCGTCACAAAAGTGAGTCCAGATGGCATCATCTACTGCCAGCTTCCCTCCAGAGGAACAGCAAAACTTAACAAGTTACTGGAAAAAACAGAGGCCTTCTTCATCTTCCAGGTAGACGTCACAGTACACAAATATCTCAGTTTACTCCTGCACCTGTGTTGTGGAACATTTAAAGTGACAGTATAGTAGCTGCAGTCTAGTTTTCTGGTGTCTCTTTATTGAGCTTCTTGATGCAGAGAGAGGCTGTTTCAGGTCATGATGACACAAGTCACAGGTTTGAATTTACTGATTCGATACTGTTTGAAATATCCTAACTGTTGTAAATTCACTGAATTACAAAGCTTTCTTTTGAAGAAGAAATGGTTCGTAGTACTTTATAAAACCAGACCTGTTTGGTGGCATCTACACTGTTTGTTCAGAGCAGGCAGACCGAGGCTGACAAACAAGGTTGTACATTTGTGTCTTTTGTTCAGGGTTTTACACGTTTTGTGTTTTCAACTCCAATTTTCCTCTTTTAAAACTGTATGTCTACATGAACAACAATATTATGATATTAACTGTAATAAGACAATAGTCTGAATAAGATGCTGTCATCTAAACAGCATTTTCTGATTATCTTAACCCAAATAAGATATCACTCAGAATATTTGAATTAAGACATGTGGAGCTTTGTGATCTTAGTTGCATTATGTGGACATGAATGTGAATGGAATATTCTATTAGCAACTCATTAGCAACAGCATTATATAAATATTGTCCTATTGTGAATAAAATCAAAGCTTAGAATATTGCTGTCTTTGTAAACGTAGTCACTGTAATTGTTCCTACCAGATGACGTCTGAGTCCCTGGTGTCCAGACCCTTCAGTGGAAAGTTCTGTCTTGCCAGCTACAAAGGAAAGTGGTCCAGAGTCGAGGTAAGATCATAATCATAAAATGGGTTAATATTGAAATGTATTAAAATAAACCCGTTTATTTCTTTGGCTCCCACTTCTGTGTTGTTCTTGTTTTTAGATCACCAACATGTACAACAACAGAGTGTTGGAGATCCTCTTCATTGACTTGGGGATCCCTGCAACTGTAGAGGTGACTGCTCTCCGAGAGATTCCCCCTCCTTTACTCAAAGACTTCACCATCATCCCACCGCAGGTCAGTTATTGTTTTGGGCTGTTGTGGTATGTCCACCTTAAACCAATATTATACTATTTTAGCATAAAGTAACGACCATGCTGCACAGAGCTGGTGACCTTCAGCCCACTCATGTTCTTCACACCTTTTTCTTGCGCTATGTAGTGTTGGTGAGCAGGTACAATCTCCCACAAGAAGTGCCAAACCGAATGACAGTCAGCGGCTTTAACTGTCAGAATCCGGTCCAGGAAGTTTTAAAACGATGCTGAAATGTAGGTCATTAAAAAGATGTATTAGTAATTTCATACCAGCGATAAAGAAAGATTCTTTTAAAATAACAAGAATTCTGCTTGGAGTTTGACATGTTTGTTATTGACAGCAGTTCTGTTTGAGTATGCCAGACATCATAAGGAATATACATTGTTCGGTAACCACTTGGACTCAAAGCCAAACAGAATTATGTACCAGCAGAGGGTGCTGTTGCCCACCAAAACTTACATTGTTGCTTTAATCTCCAACCAATGCAATGGCTGGAGTAGCATTCATTCCTTGATTTAAACCTTCTGTCAATAGTACTTAAAGGATAATTCAGCAAAGGGCATCAACAAACTTCCTAAAGATCCTAACACTGTATAATGTTTGATCTCTCCAGGCTATCAAATGTCGTCTGGCTGACCTCGAAGTTCCAGAGGGCGAATGGAGCCCAGAGGCCGTTCAGTGGATGGAGGAGGCTGTCATGAGCTCTGAAGACTGTAAAATGAAGGTTATATATTTAACATGGTTAACAAGTGAAGCTTACAGCTAAGTTAGAGTTCAGTTATAATCTAAATATACACACTTTGCGAATTAAGTTTACGAATAAAGCCATGGTTAAATACTACCTGATAGACGGGAGCTGTAAGGGCTCAGGTTATGGTTGGCTTCTTCAAGGGAGTGTGAAGTCATTGCTGACCTCTAGAATCTTTCTGACTTTGTATATGCCCCATTTCAGATCATGAAACTAGACAAGCACAAAGGGGCACTGCTGGTCTATATGTACCTCTTCGTTGGTGTTGACAGCCAGGAACTGCACAAGAGCATCAACCATGAGCTGGCTCAGTCTGAGCAGTGGCAGAAACTCACCACACAGAACAACTACACAGTCACCAGCAGTGACAAAAGCATGGATACAGGTAATACTATACAGGGGCTAGTACTCCTTTTTTTCTTTGTTCTAACATGTGAAATTAAAACATTGGGGCAGCGACACATTTTTTATTGTTTATTTGTATTTAAAGCACAATGACTTTGAAATGAACTCTCCATTTGAAGATGTTTTGCATGTACTTGTGTTTACCTAGGTCTCGATGTTCTAGTAGAGAAGTTGACTCTGAACAGCTCAGTTCCGAGCCCTTTCGTTAAGACTTCAAACCAGCCTTGCTACGAAGCCGACTCCTCGCTCACAAATGGAACCACCAAAAATGGGAAGCAGCCACTTCCATTGCCTCCTCTACTGGAGCTTCCCCAGGTGTGTGGAGGGGAACAAACCATATCTCATTCATGCTCAACGTTGGATACGTATATAAAAACGAACACAGCATTCTGTCAGTACTCTGCATTCAATTTGTGCCTATTCTTGTACATCTTCTGAAAGCTTACGGATATGAATGAACCAGACGGAGCTGCGCAGTACCGTCGTGTGTGTGTGTGTGTGTGTGTGTGTGTGTGTGTGTGTGTGTGTGTGTGTGTGTGTGTGTGTGTGTGTGTGTGTGTGTGTGTGTGTGTGTGTGTGTGTGTGTGTGTGTGTGTGTGTGTGTGTGTGTGTGTGTGGGGTGCAGTGTAGCCAATAGTTCAGGTGAGACGAAATTAAGACAAGGGGATGAAATTTCAACAACGGTAAGTGTTTGAGAAGAGTCCTCCTGGGCACTAGGGGTGGGAATCTCTTGGCACCTCTCAATTCAATTCCGATTCAGAGAGCTATGTTTGGATTACAAAATTATTACAGATGCATCAAAGAATTTTATTTCTATGCATGATTTTTTTTTTTTATCACTGACTACTAGAGGTGTGCATCTTCACTAGCCTCATGATTTGTTTGTGTGTGTGTGTGTGTGCGTGCGTGTGTGCATGTGTGTCTGCCTGCCTGCCTGTACCTGTGCTGTGTGCACATTTGAAAATGTTGTGTGCCGAACGTCCAGTGTTAAGCGCCACTTTGAGACAAAGCACGAAAGAAGTTTCAAAGATCAGGCAGACAAGGGAGAATCGATCAAACGTGCAGTGTCCAGGTATGAGAAGCCAACTCTCTCAAAGTCTTTGAAGCAAGTTTTTGCAATTCTGAATATGAGTGTGGTTGGTGGGGTTAATGACAAACTTATTATTGCAACCATAATGAGATAAACATGTTTCTTTAAAGTGTTGTTCTATATATAGCCAATATGGATGGAATAAAATGACATGTCTGTTGGAAATATTAATGTGGTTCAATAATAAAACTTAATATAAAAAAATGTTGATGGCACACTAATTAACAAGAAAATTTTACATTGGCACTTATTGTCAAAAAGGTTGTCGACCCCTGCTTTAAGCCATCTATGCAGAGTCATCCACATAGCGATGCATCGGAAAAAACATAATTTCCTCACCTCTACTGGACACAGGGATTTACAGCCGCCTTTTCAAGTTTCTTTATCAAAACCTCCTCCACCGTCACAATGTGTGTTTTTGTCAGAACTCTCAACTCTGTGCTGCCCTGTTGAGGATGTACTGCTTAATAGTTTTTAACGGACGGCTGTTTTCCTCTGTAAAGGCAGCATAAATGTGCCTTAACTGTCCCTCCAAAAAAAAAAAGGTCCAAAATGCCATGTGGTAGTAAACACCTCATTCTCTTCTTCCTGTTCTTTCAGCCTGGTCAGAACATGGATGTGTTTGTGCCGGTGGCCTGCCACCCCAGGTACTTTGTGCTACAGCCATGGCAGGACCTGCATAAGCTAACGGTTTTGATGGGGGAGATGATCTTCTACTATAACCAACACAAGACCACTACCCCCACACACATTCAGAGAGGAGATTTCTGTGCTGCCAGAATAGACAAGAAGTAAGTGATATAATGTGTTTTTAGTTAATGCCAATGTGATTTGTAGTTTGTACCTTACACACAAAGAGTGTGTTTGATGTCCATTCATCCATCACACAGACAATGTTGTCATAGTAACATCTTTTTAAACTTGTGTAGATCTCAAAGTTAAATTATAAGTGCTTCTGTCCAGTAGATAATCTCATTTGATATTGGAGACAGCACATGCATTCGTTTCGGAAGGAGTTCAGGACTCGCCAAGAAAACACTGCAGCTCTCTTGTTTTTGTTATTGTTTTTACTCTAATGATACAACATGAAACAGGGACTGGCTCAGTTTACATCATCTTCTCAGACCACCGTCTCTCTTTCCCAGCTTGACTGTCGTAAATCGTTGCTCTGACTTCGCGGGTAATCAGACCCGACCACAGACATTGAGAAAACTTTATAGAAAAAGCCAATTTGTCCTTGATTGTCTCCTTTACTGTTGTAGGTCCTAAAGAGGCAGCAATATTAAGATATGACCGTTTCATAACCAGTTACAAACTCCTTGTAGGGGCTTTAATAGCATTGACACTTTCATGGGAGGAATACTTTGTTGTAGGCTAATGAATTCTCGTGATTGGTGCCTGAGCATTGCTAGTTGTGTAAATCTCTCAAAAACAAGATACTATTGTTAATGGTTGATTGTGTTTCAACAGCTGGCACCGCGTTCAGGTGAAAGACATTCTGGCCAACGGGTTGGTGTCTCTCTACGAGCTCGACTATGGAAAACATGAGCATATCAACAGCAATCTCATCAGGCCCCTGATCGAGGAATTCCGACAACTGCCTTTCCAGGCTGTCACTGCGCAACTGGCAGGTGAGTTTGAATGTAATAGTCGTTGTTTGGCTGTTGCATAGACAGTCAATAAAGATGGATGACGCATCACTACTTCCTCCAACTTATCAATTAAGAGCTACCTAAAATTACATAGCGTCTTTGAGAAAAATGTATTTGACGTGTATTTTGACTTTTGAGT
This sequence comes from Hippoglossus hippoglossus, assembly GCF_009819705.1. Taxonomy (NCBI): domain Eukaryota; kingdom Metazoa; phylum Chordata; class Actinopteri; order Pleuronectiformes; family Pleuronectidae; genus Hippoglossus; species Hippoglossus hippoglossus. Next base: position 11,342,699 of record NC_047151.1, on the reverse strand, counting down.
TTGGTCCCATGGCCCATCTGCTATCAAGAAGGGGGTGGGATTTATGACCTATACTGCAGCCAGCCACCAGGGGGTGATGGAGAAGTTCTGGCTTTACTTTTGGGGGGCTGTCATGTCTTTGATGATGCTCAGTCTATGGTCTAATTTTATAATATTTTATTTATATGTGCGGGATAATGCCATGAATCGTTTTTAAATGTGTTCTTTATAGTCAGAATTAATTACTTTTCAGCCCTTGGGATTTCTCCATAAGCATTTATCCAACTCTCTCTCTCAATTATTTATTACTCTATTTCTGAATATTAAATAAACTGTCCTCATTAAATGCAAGAATCCCTGGCTGCTTCTGTGTGGGATCTATACTCTATGTATGCATGTTTTGTTGATTTGTTGCTCTAAACTTTACACGGTTAGTTTGCTCTGAATAAATGATTGATTTTTTTATGCGTCTCAATGACCCTTGGTAAGACAAAGTGGAGCATTTTGTGTCATCAGCCAGATCACTGATACCCAGATGTTAAGCTCAGTATCTGTCCACATTCAGTTGTATCTCCTCCTGTTTGTCCTCCAGGTGTGAAGAAGCACCAGTGGTCAGAGGAGGCCTCCATTTTATTCAGAAACCATGTGGAGAAGAAAGCACTGGTAGCCCAGGTGGTGAGTGTGCATGAGGGGTCAGAGGTTAAAGGCAAGCTGAGAGAGCCCCGGTTGACCGTTTATCTTGTGGACACAACGTTGGAGGAGAAGGACCTGTGGATTCACACCCTCATGGTCGACATGGACGTCGAGCTGTCTTCAGCTGCGTAAGGTGTCTCTTCAAACACGGTTGGAAATAAATCAGTTATCAGACTCCGACTACAAAACTATACTTTTTTTTAACAAGCCACTGTTTTTGATGGTTCCTATAATTTTCTAAAATCTGAAAATCCTAGGAGACTTTTATAGCCATGTGTTTCACCACTTTCTGGATCTTTCTGCCAATCAAAGAATTACAAAGAGCCAAGGCTCTTGTGAAGATAACACTGAGGTTTTTGTTTTGCTGAGGAATAATTTTCCAGACTTTAAGGACTGACAGACTTCCTTCTAGTTAAGTCACCTTTGTGTTGCATGTTATGTTGTGACTATATGACCTCATTTAATTAGTTTTTTTGCTGTGTGGTTCATTTTGCACTTTGTTTTGTGTACATAATAATGTGTTTTACTAATCCAATTCACTTAACTTCTCTGCACTCCTAAGCACAACTTAATAACTCTTTAGTTGTTAAAACATGATTGGAATTGTTCATCTTGTGTTACTTGGCTGAAAAAAATACTTCTACTGTTTGAAGTTGAAAAGTTGTTCACAATGTGTTCTAATAAACATTTGAGCGAATGAGGGTGTACTATGACTGAGCACTTTAAAGAAGGTTTTGTCTCCACTTCCTCCCACTATCCAGTAATGGAGCCAAAATATCCTGGATATGAATGTTGCCATCTTGTGCATTTGAGCCAGAATCTGTGCTGTAGTGATCGGGGGATGGTGAGGTCCTAATGATACACACGCTCGAGCAATTGTCAGTCTCAGCTGTCAATAATGAAATTTTACCCCATTCAGTAACATGGATGAGAATTTATGATTTATGGTTGAGTTGAGGAGTGAAACACAAGCATCTGATTTCTTAACTTTGAAAATCAGTTCGTCACCAAGACGCAATGAATCCTGGGATAGTTTGGGCCGAAAAGGATCAACCTGTTGGAACCTTCGTTCCTCGGGATTGAAAAGATGCATTTGTTGGACGCATTTAAAGAGCCTTCGAAGTGAGACAATCTAGTAATTTGTGCCTCTTTGATGCAATCGGTCTTCAAATGTAGCCTCCGAAGGATGCAGTCCCTGAATTGAGACACAGCATTCGGCTGTGACCTCAACAAAGCTTACTTACGGTGCATTTGCAAAGTTTCCTTCCTACTTACTCAAAGCACAATGTTTGTTCTGTTGCTGCATTGCTTGATATCCAGCAGAATTAAAAATAAAATTGTGTCAGTTGCTTAACGACTGCAGAAATAGCTGGCATACAATGTATGAAAGAGTAACGCAAGAAAAGTAAATCTTGTATATGAAGCCGTATTCAGACATGTCCTGCGGAGGATCTCCGGAGAATTGGGTACACATGAACAAAGCAGCGGGAGATTCTTTACTCGGGCGTGTATACAACAGCAACGAATCCCCTTGTCCCAGCATTCAGGCGAGGGGGTGATGCAGAGACAGGATGTAATATATTAATTTAGCTACGGAGTTCATGTGTTTTAGTTTACAGCACATTGACACCAGTGTTGGCTCTTATCACAAAAAGCTCTTTTGACATCTTCGTCGGTGCCTTCTTCGTGTATGGCTTCGCTTTCTCACCCAGAAATGTTGGTTTTCTGTATATATATATATATATATATATATTTTTTTCATTTGTGCATCTGTTGCGTGTTATAAACGTCATAAACCCCCCCCCCCCCCACACGCTGGTGGTGAATCCTGCGGAGGATCTCCAGCTGTTTTCTCACATCAGCTCCTCCAGACTTCTGCAGGTTTTGTACTAGGGGGGCCAGGCGGTGGAAGTCCACAGAAACTCCGCAGGCGCTCCCTCGGACATTTGCATTCACACAGACACCTCCAGAGTAGAGTGCATGTCTGATGGATGGAGGGGTGGGTGAAGTGTACGAGTCCAAAAACACGGTGTAAATGATGCTGTTTCGAGTCAAATTTGAATGTCTGGTCTTACAGACACTTGGATGACATCCCAGCAGCAGTATGGAGGCATGTTATGTTTTTTTTGTGTTTGAAGAAGTGGTCACCATTTACTTCCATTGTATTGGATTTGGTTGCAACGCGGTTTATCCCTGAAACTCCAAAAGCGTTTTATGGACTCAAGCACTTCACCCACCCCTCCATCTGCATAGTGTTGAGTGGATAATGAGTGCATTTTCATTTTTCTGTGAACTATCCCTTTAAGATGCACACAAACAGTGTTAAAGCAGATTCAGTTTCAATTTATAAAAACTATAGACTAAATTCTCCATTGCAGATAAACCAGGTAGGATGAACACAGTTTTCTAACTTCACTCTGCATGCACCATAGATTGTTTATAAAAAAGCTCTGCACACAAACAATTAAAAAAAGTGACAGTACATTGTAGAATTGTTTGAGGAGGACTCGCTAATGACGAGGACTAATTCTGAAGAGGTCCAGGAGCATTAACACAAGACAAGAGACCGGTACAATCCAAACGGGCAGGTTTACAACGAGCACTGTCCGAGTTAGATCAAATATTGGGTGACTGTGTGTCCGATAATGGGCTCAGTTGCATTTCGTGACATCACTGGAGTGACAGGGCAGCCGCATGTGGGGTGAGGAGGAGGAGGGACGATCTCTCCCTCTCTCTCTCGCTCTCTCCCCCCACAGAAGTTTACTTTGCCCTTTGCGGGAGATGAGTTTCAGCCTCCGCAAAAAAACCCTCCTGAGAGCCGAGCAGCGGGGACGGGGAGGGAGGAAACTGCTGGGAACTCGCTGAAATCAGCCGCATTCAGGATTTATCCGCGGGGCCCTGGACGGTGTCTTGTAGCGGGACTCGGTCGGAGCTCTCCCCGAGCAGCGCGGCTCGCAGCGCGGCTCGCAGCGCAGCGGACCCTCGCAGGGCGACTGGAGGAAACCATATCTGGTCAAAGTATTCGTTGCTGTCACCCGGTGGGACCGTCCGGCTATAAATAGCGCGGGAGGAGGTACGGAAATAAACGCAAAAAAAACGCACACTCAAACTAGTGCACATCACATATGTGCGTGCAAATAATGGAGCAGGGAAAGAGTTTGAAAAGGAGAGAAGTTACAAGTCAGTGAGAATGGAGGAGCTCTGTGGAATATCAGGAAAAGTTTTTATTATGTTAATGTTTTCTTTCCTTTTGTTTTCTTGGCTGTTGGAGACGTCCTCTTAAAGTAATGACACAAGACTTAATACAAAAAAACCCTGCACAGTTACTTGGAGTCATGCTGGAGTAATGTGTGAATTTTTCTTTTATGACCAATTTGATAATTTCCTATAGTTCATAATTATAATAAATTACTATAATCTGCATTTGCAGACGCTACCAACTTTAGTTCAATTCTAACATCTAATAAAATAGTTGTTTTAGAGGTCAAACATGCCGTAGCTGTAGACAATAGCCTGTCTCCTACGTAGTTCATGGCTGAAGTGCTGTGAGGGGCAGCAGTTGTCCTCAGGCTGTTGCTCTTTGTAAACCTTCATTAGTTGGTTAGTTTACATTTTTTGGTCCAGCATGCATCTCTCTCCAGGAGATGATTCCTCACTCTTTAGTCTTGCAGACCATCTAAAACCTGCATACATGCATCCATTAGTCTATTCATGATCTCTGAGCTGAGTGATGCACCACACGAGCAGCTAACCGGAGACTACGCTCTGATTCAGGCTAAAACATTGTAACACTTTGACCTCTGCAGAATGCACAAGTGGACTAACCTCAGGTCCCAGGCAGCAAGCCGAGCTGCTGGGCCTCTGAAAAGGTAGATGGTGACATACGACTCCACGCTGGTCCTCAAATTGGAGACTTAACAACACAGTGGCCTGTTTTTGATGAGTTTATCGTCCTTTATGAAAAAGAAGGATTGATTTAAGTTTTCAGAAAATAATATTGAATTAATTAAGTTAAATTCAGTTTTATTTGTGAACAGACTTTATCACAAGGCACTTTTCAGAACTAGAACCGTTTCCAATGAGAAAGCACATGGTGAGTATTGTGGCATCCCGGTCTGTTTGTTTGTTTATTTATTTGTAACCAAGATTACAGAACTATAATGTATTTCTAAGAAACTTGGCAGAAGGATTCAGTTTGGGTCTGAGGAGAACCCATTCAATTTTGGTGCAGATCTGAATTGGGGCTGATCCAGGAAAGATAGTTATGATAGTGTTTTTCAAGGTCTTTCTTGTTTTCTTAGAGGATAATCAATGGATGTTGTTCAGGGGACTGATATGATGCAGCTTGACTGAATTTAAGGGGAGGGTTGGGCTATTGATTTAGTTATTATCTGTGCTAAACTTAAATCTACCCAGTAAGTGGACACCCTTATTACTGTCAGAGCAGAAAACACACACACACACACACACACACACACACACACACACACTATGCTGGAGCTTGTCGCTGCCTCTGTTTTATGACATGTGGCTGATGGGGGCGGGGGGGGGGGCAGGACAGTTGCCTCTCAGCTGTTTTCTTCTGTGCCACTTTTGAAACCAGCACAATTCTAACAACTTCAATCCTGCACTTTCAACGGGGCACAGTCCCAGGAAATGAAAGATTATCTGACCCCAGCTCCAGCTAAGGATCCCCCTTCAACCCTGCAGTTATCATCTGGTTAGAGTTCCAGGGGATCTTAAGAGGGATCTGGAGTCTGTAGCTTTAATTAAGTTTTATTTTGTGTCGGAATCTATAAAAGACTTACAGTAGTTAAAAGTATACAAATCTTGTCAGGGTCAGTTCAGCTAGTTTAAACTCCTACGGTAACTGTGTTTGACAACGGCTTAGAGACGGCAGCAGTTTTACGTGAACTGTTCATGTGCTGCTCCCATGCAATTTTTGTCATGACGGTGTAAGCTGTTTGGAGACATTTACCAGGGAAGGCGTCCGCTGTGCTCTCACTGTGTTTTATGTGCCAGCTATAAGAGCCACTCGGGAGTTCATTGGGGTTTATGTTTAAATATCAAACCAAAAGATTTACAAAGAAAATCGCTGTTGAAGCAGCTCAACATACACAAGTATAGCTGCGTGTGCAGTCGCCACATTAAACCATGCGCTTGCAAGGTTTTACCCTCATCTGACTGGATGAGTAGTCGTGCATCAGTGTTGCAGTTCGAGGTGACTGCAGGGGTCCTGGTTTAGGGGCCAAGTCAAGTGTTTATGACTTAACAGGGAACATTCAGACTCTGGTCATCTCTGCTTGTTCGTCCTCTCTGCCTAGTGAATGTTCTCGGATGAAGCAGGAGCTTGTAAACCTTATAAATACAGACGCAGGTCTGTTAGATATCATCGGGGCAGGTCAGCGTCTTCCAGCAGACTTGCAGCATTATTTGGAGTTCGGCCCAGTTCTTCATCTTTGGTTTTGGAAACCTGTCTTGTCATGAGCTTAAGAGAACAAAAGAATGGCACGCTTGACCCTACCTTTTAGGAGGGTAGCCAAAACACACTTGCTGACATACTTAAGATCAAAAAGTAAAGTTTGCAGTCACATTTGTGCAGCTCGACTGCTGGATTTCTTGCAAGTCAGTTCATTTTTAAACTCCATCTCAAACTTTTTTCTGCCTAATTTGAGTTAATTCTCATCCCGGCATTGGAGGCTCGCTCAAGTTATTATTAGTCTTGTCATGTGGGGATCTGTCAGCGGCAGCTCACAACTCCTTTCAAACCCTGACCCAGAGTTGTAAGAGACCTGGACTCGGGGGCAAGCACGTATGACAAGTGTTTGGTGATGTGACCCACAAATGTTCCGCTGCAGCTCACCCATCATCGATCATCTGGTCCCACGGCCAAAACTCTGTCCTGCCATGTAGAGAGTTACCGTGAGAGGAAAAACGGATCCAGAGTCTCTTCAGCTGAGACAGAACGTAGGAGAAAAAACACATTTCCGCACAAGATATTTGGTTTATCCCGGCTTTGACTTTTAGCCTTTTGTGCAGAGTGCTTGGAGAAGAGAAGCAGAGCTGCATTCTGACACTGCGTCATGGCAGAGGTCAGAAACAGGATATAAAACTGGGAGGAAATAGAGGATTAGTTCAGACGGACAAAATGACAAGGGAACAGGTGCAAATGCGTGCTGGTTCAAGGTTTGTCTGCTGTTATAATCAAATCATATTTTATTTGTTTAGCCCATATTCACAAATCCCAATTTACCTCATAGGGCTTAACAACCTGTAGAAGGAGCGATGTCCTCTGTCCCTGAGCCCCGACTAGAGTGAGGGAAATCTTCCAAAAAATCTTTTAACATGGGGAAGAAAAACGTAGAAACCTCAGGGAGAGTCACAAGTGTTCTTCTCCCAGGACGGACAGAAGTGCAATAGATGTTGTGTCTAACAGATAATAATATTTTAAAAACATTAATGAAAAAAGAGATTAAGGGGGTTCATGGAAGGCAGAGCAGCAATGACAGCTGTAATGATAGAGGTGTGGTCAGTAATAGTAGTATATGTGGGCAGGCATATTGTCTTTGCAAACAATCTAGCTGTAATCATAATCCACGATCATGTGGCCACAGCCATGATCACGTCATGGAAATTGTCCATGTATATACTGTGGTAAAACCCATCAGTGGTCTGTTGAACTAAGGTAAACAGCTGGTTTGTGTAATATGGCTTTTCTGCTGTTAGGTACGTCATTGCTGCCTCACCTGACGTAAAGTCTTATAGACCTATTTCTTCTTTTCAAACACATTTTCACGACACCTTCTACATCATCAACCAAGGTCAGAATAGCCATATGTAAGCTTTTACTGTCTGGCCTTTTTTCAAAGTGAATATTAGAAAAGTTACAACTCTCACAACATAACTTATTAAGTCTTAGTCATTATCGCCTGTGAAAAAGTGTTTATACCTAAATTAAGGCCTCATTGCCAACTCACAACAATCAGACTTTTTCTTGTTTGTTTCTGGTTTGAAAATATAAACCAACTCCAACTCACAAAATCAAAGTATTCATGCATTCATGACCTATTTTGCTTTACCCTAAAGGATAGCATGTGGAGCTGGATCCAATCCCAGCTGCCAATGGGTGAGAGTACATCCTGGACAGGTCACCAGAGTGTTGCTTGACTTGCAGATCAAGATCAAACAACCATTCACTCTCACATTCACACCCACGGTCAGTTTAAAGTCCCTAATATCTGTTTCACACCACAATTTGCGGGTAAACGCAGGATTTTTAAACTTGGATAAACCTGCTTAAAAAGTCGATTGAGTCCTTTCCTGTTGGCAGAGGAGTTTGGCTTTCTGTTTTTCTTCGTCCGGTGCGTCATGTTCGACGTCACGAACGCACCATAAACTGAGGCGGCCTCTAATCTCGCTGTCCTTCTAAATTACCGTCCTCACCTTGGTGTCATTTCCCATCACTGTCGATTGGAGCCAGAGCTACTGCAGAGTCATTAGACCCGGGAGTGAAGGCCAATTGTATCCATTCTCATTGCAGTCAAAAGGGCTTCATTAACCTAACCTCAATCTGGGTGTCTTGTTTGGACTAAATCAAATTTCAAAAATCTTTCCTCCTGAATGTGATGATGTGTTATCGTAAATTTCAGAACAATAGTGTTACATCATCAACAAAGATAAAGACAAACATAAATGAGTTGATTGGCTGCCTCTCAAACGGTTAGATGACTTATTGTAGCGTTTGTCGTTTGATTCTGAGAGCGGTTAATCTCTCTTCACTCTGCCTCCTCCAGGTCTCGCTCTCTTTCCAAGGAGCGACGCAGGCACTCGGCTGCCTTCGCTCTTATTTTACCCCTGAGCTGGCAGTTATTGAAGTGACTTTGGTCAAGTTTTTACAGCAAGAAGCAGCAGCACTGAGTTGATGCATGATTAGTATATAGCACATCTGCCATTTTGTCCTATGCCAGTCTACAGCCAATATCTCTGACCCTTTAAACACTGTTATTCCACCATTACTCTTTTCTTATTAGCTTTCTCCATCCACAGCCATATTTCTTTGTTAAGACTCCTGATCTACATTTTGTCTGTTCGCGTGGAGGGGTCACTGAGGTCAGGGAAGTGTAGGAATGCCTCTCATATCTCTGGGTGTGTTTGTACAGTGTAAAATTAGCATGGCAGCTCTGAATCTCATATCTCAACACACAGCTCAGAAATCTAAACCTTGCAAAAAAGAAAACATGCCAAGATATCGTGTTGATTTGCCTGAATGCTAATGTGACCACATTTTTACATTTATTAAGAAAACACAAAAATACTATATGCATAAAATAAACAAATGATAACAAAGAAATCACTACGGATGAAAATAAAAATAAAAGAATAATAAAAGGTTTGCATCCGGTTTAGGGGACAGATCCAGAAAGCAGAATATTTTTTTGTTGATTTCTCAGAGAATAATTCATGGATCTCAATGAAACATATCAAGCGTTTAGGGGAGTGATATTTATGAGTGAGTGCAATTTGGTCCAGATAAAAAAAAAAAAGCCAGCTTTAGTGAATTTAATTGTGGTTTCATCAGGGGACTGTTGGGCCTTGGTGGAGTATGTCAAATCCCTTGTCTGTGAACATATACTTGACCTATAAAGCAGTTTCTGGTCCCTGAAAGTCACTCACTGATTTATTGTCAGAAAATCCATGTAATGACAACAGTTTTAACTTTGTGTATGTATGTGTGCCTACATTTCATGTGAATCTGTGTCTCCAGGTGCGCTGTCCATCATGTCGGTGATGAGGAAGGAGATGGAGAAGTACAGGGACATAGACGAGGACGAGCTGCTGAAGAAACTCTCAGAGGAAGAGCTGCAGCGATTAGAGGATGAATTAGAGGAGCTGGACCCTGATGTAAGTTTACAATATTAAGTCCGTAAGAAGCTGTTCCTGTCACTGTGTTGTTGTCAGGGGAGAGTTAAGCCTTAATAGTGATCCCTAAGGTAATATACTTTGCATGATGCAGTCTGTCACAGCAGCTTCGTGTGTTTTCATCTGAATGGTTGTTAGCTGGTCATTTCAGTTTTAAGCCAGTCAAACTGATTAGTGACAAACTGTGTAATGCCCTGGAACACAGGCTGTTATGTAAATAATGGTTTCACTGTGGTACTTCACTGGCAGCTGATGGACAGTGCTTTGAATGCTCTAGATAAAACCAGAGTTTCCAGAGTCAATTTACATGCAGCTTGTTGGCAGCTGGTTTGTCAGTGTTTGTGCTCCATGTGACCTTTTGGCTGGTATAATCAAATAATAATAATCAAATTAAAGATTGTATGTGGGTTCACACAGTATTTTTTACAGTTTAATACAACTGATTATCTAGCATAATGAGATTGTATGAAAAGTTAGACCCACAATCAACTGTCAGTTTTATCGAGTTGTAGAAACTATACATTAGTTTGAGGGTGAACAGGGATTTTACCAGAATCATAACAACTGGAATAATCCAGAAATCCTCTGAATTTTAACATCAAATAGGATTAAAGCAGTTAGGGATTTATACAGCACATACAGGTACTGTATACAGTACAGCTTTATTTTAAACTTTTAGTTTTGGTTAGAAAACCAACCAAGTTTTCATAATCGCTTCTTTGTTTAGGATATTTATTCAGCGAAAATTCTAAATTAAATGGAATACTTTTCGTTTGTGGACTGTTGGTTGGACAAAACTGTGTCAAATTTGGAACTGCAGAATGGCAGCTACATTTTTCTTTGCTGTTTTCTGATAATTTCCCCCAAAATTGTCAAGTGATCCAGATTAGTAAATCCTGAAAATAAAATGCAACTGAATTATATATTTTATAAAGGATATTTGTTTGAGCATGTTCGCCAAAAACACATTCACCTACATGCACATGTTGCAATGTTTCATGTGGTGCTGTAAACTTTCAAAGAAAGTAATTTTTAGTTTTTGTAACAATAATAGTATTCGATTCCTGGAAATCATCCTGCGACCCTCCATCTGTGGCTCACAACCTCCGGGGGGGTCCCGATCCCTAGGAACCACTGATTTACAGCATTAGTCTGTTTTGTATGTGGTGCAGTTCATGGGAGGCCAGGTTAGGGTATCATGGCTGCAGTCATTGTGCTATAGTTGGTACAGTTCACCAGTTGTGACTGTGTTTAGATTCTGTGTATTTACTTTCTTCACCATTTGATACTTCTAAAACGTATACCTTCATACCCGCAGTCATGCGTCATGGGTGGAAGTGGTGACAGCAGCTGTAGTAGCCTTCTCATGAATTCTCCAACAGCTCATAAAGAGGCTGGATTCCCCCTCAATGCCAAGGGGATGACTGGTAGGGTATAATCTGCAGGGCTCAGTGTGTGTGTGTGGGTGGGTGGGGGGGTGGCAGTGAGGCAGTGAGGCAGTGAGTGCGTTTACCTTGTTTGTGCCTGTTTATGAGGGAAACGTGTTACACAACAGTGAAGTGCCCCTTTTCTTTCCCAGCAGGGCTTCACGTCAGTTCCTCTAAGTCTGTGAAAAAGCTTTGTCATGTGGGACAAAAAACACAATGTCTGCCAGCTGCCCTGTGATTGTAGACAGATAAATGTTTTATGAAAGATAAAATTGTAAATCACCCAGATAACATTCTGTGGACATATACTGTACTACGTCACAGCTAATGTGCTAGCAGTACAACTGGATCTGTGTACTTCAGACATCGTGGTCACATCCTTGTGGCTCTCACCTGTAATCTGTTTTGGATACAGTTTACAGGTATCCAAAACAGTTTTGGATCCCATCTCTAATGTCCTGTTTTAATCTGGAATAGGATAATGCAAGGGTAGCATTTCAAATTAAATCATAGAAAGTGAAAACCTTGTCATTTTTCACTCCACACAAGCCTGTGCTTAAAGCAGTACTATGTTGCTTTTACTGAGCAACGGCGCCCTCTGCCGCCACACCGTGGTGATGAATTATGTTGGATGTTTTTGCAATTAAATGATTTTCATGTTGAGAAAAGAAAGTCTCTTGACCGTGACTTGACTGTGACTGCGTAGTCCCACTCACTGAACTGAAACATAACTTAACGGTGGATATTACCCTTGTTACCCGGTGTCCTGAACCAGAAGAGTTGCGACTACAACAAATATACCAAACTCTGTTTAGAATAATTCCTGATATTTCAAAAGTTTCCTCACTAATTATCGGAGATAGACTCATAATGACTTCTAAGCCTTTTAAACTTACCTACAGCTCAGCATTATTCTTCAACTTCAGTCAGTGGCACCATCCTCCCTTTTCAAATCAGTGTCCCATCAAACTATTTTTGAAGCTACTATTTTAAGCTAAAAGGTTGCATAGTGTAAGTGTCAGTTTACGGCCCTCAACTTCACTGTTTTCTTGTTACAGTGACTGTATTTTCTGCAATGTGTAGCTGGGTTGCTACACTGATCATAATGTATCTGTCGGTGGTGATGGTGACCAAACCAAATCAAAAAGGAGAGTTAATATTGGATTTATGTTCATCAGGTTTACAGAAAGTCAAAATAAAATGCTCATGTTGCACAGTGTCTGTCGTCTAAATAGCCAACTCTTCACTAACAACCTTCCCATATCAAGGTTTTAGATTGATTTTTTCTCTTCTGCTGGTTTTGGGGGTTTAAATTACACATTTAAACAGAAAACGTTGTCTTTTTACACATCTGAAAAGTGAGCCCCTGTATCTCAGACCAGTGCTCACACACATACTGTACTGAAGTCCCAGTCATGTGCTCGCTGCCTCTGTGACGCATTTAGTTGTCATTTACATGACAGCCATTTCTGTGAGGCAGTGTGCCTTGTGTCTAAATGGTGCTGTGTAAATAAACGTGCCTTGTCTATAGATCACCACTGTGGCCTGTGAGAGGAGGAGAGAGATAGAGAGAGGGGAGGGAGGTACAGCAGGGGGTGATATCAGAGGGAGAAAGTAGAAAGAGAAATACAGTTAGAGGGGACAGGAGGATCTCATGCTGGGAGTGAGTGTAAGAGGCCTGTTATCTGTAGCTGATAAAACTGTGACATAAAAAGCTTGGCAGTGGTGGTGTTGATATACCCTTGGCTTTTCTATAAATACTACTGTAAGTCACGTGAACACAGGGGGAGCAGGTTTATTCTACTTCTATAGGCTTTGTAAAAAGGCAGTTTGAAATTTAATAAATTGAAAATTGTCAGCTGTATTGTAATGATTATCCTTTTGGAAGCTTCTGGTTAAAGGAGGGAGACTAACGGCAGATGAATTAAGAGCGAGAGGCAAATGAAAGAGACATGGAGTCATGAGGACAGAGAGAGGAGTCTCTGAGTGCTGAGGGGACAGATAAGATATGAAGCTTTAAGTGGCACTTCTAAAGAGCTGGCTTTTAAATGTGGCTTTGGAGTGAAAATAACTTGGTATGCACCAAAGCTCTGGGAAACGTCTTGGTCCTGTGTTGGAATAGAGATGTGGGAGTTACATTAACCAGAGCAGAGATACTGCAGCATTATCTCTATATCACTCTGTTGTATACTTTGATGCTCTCTGTTGTATTTTTGTTAAAATATCTTAAATCCTTAAAAATGTAATGAGAGTAAGACCATATCAATGTTGGACATATTTCAATAGTACTGTTAATGAATACCTGCTAAATGTATTAAGAATTAGCGTTTACTCTCCCATTGGGGGTACATGCTTTTAAGGTATATTTTAATCTTACTAATTACCAACACCAAGGAGGTTACGTTTTCACCACTGACCATTTTCTGGTTTGTTGCTGAACGGATTATCATGAAACTTGAGGGAAGGATGCATCGTGGGTTGGGAAAGAATCCATTAAACTTTGGTGCGGATCCGGATCAGGGGACGAACCCAGGGCTTTTTTCTTTTTCACTTTATTTAACATTGTGACATAGGGTGTTTTCAACATGTTTGTGAATTTCTTTTGAAATAATGCAGAGATCTTTGTGGAAAAAAATCACACATCTGTAGAGTGTGAATATCTATGAACCTGTGAAATTTGGTTTAGATCTGGATGATGATTTGGATTTTGTGTGTCAAAATAAGGACTTTTAAGGGGGGGGGGGGGGGGGGGGGGATTTTTATTCAGTTAATGTGCAGTAACAAACATTTATTTCAGCTGTATCAGAGAATGGGTATTTTGTCTGTGTTAATGTAAACAGTTTGCACAATATTTCTGTGTCCATGGTTTATGTATCTGATGTCAATGTGCACTATGGTGAATAAGTGGCCTAATCAGCCTTGGCGGAGGTATGCAGTGGCAGGGTGCCCTCTAGTTACTAATAAACTCCACATTTATCTTATTTAATTATTTATTTTATGAACTTATTGTCATAGAGAATTGGCAAAATATAGAGAGAACACATTAGATCATATTGCATCATGTCATTTTTATTGTGATATCATTATTCAAGATTAATGTTTCATTCAGTAACGTTGCGTAGCGAGGAAGAAATACTGCACTAATTTGACCTTTAATGTTTCGCATTAAAGTTGCAAAGTATTGGATTTAACTACGATGATTAGAAGAAATAAGTGAGACAATAGAAAACATATTCATGTGCCAGTCCTTTAAATGATATAAATTCCTGTGCTGGTCTAGAACGCGTTGTTGCCGGCTGGGATGCGGCAGAAGGACCAGACTAAGAAAGCTCCGACGGGGACGTTTCAGAGAGATGACCTCCTGGCCCATCTGGAGAAACAGGCCAAAGAGCATCCTGACACAGAAGACCCGGTTCCCTTCACAGGGGAGAAGAGAGGTGAGAAGTGTCTCCTAATGAATCTACTTAGATAAAGAGGTGGTTTAAAAAGCACTGTTGATTTAAAGTGAACATATGACAAGAAGTGTCAACACTGTTTGGGTCCTTTGAATATTGAATATGTATGAGTTTATATCTGAGTTATATGACTCTCTACTCTTTCAGATGTAGTATAGGCGCAAAACAAAGTCATGAATAGATAGTGAATCTAAAGTATCTTTGAGCAATCAGAGGTGAGTGATGGATGGTGAGAGATACCAGTCATGTCTGTGTGAAACTAGAAGGTGTCACTGCTGTCACTCCCATCATCATCATCCTCTTTGCTGCAGAGGAGGAAAGTGAATTAGTGATGTCCTCTTCTTGCTCAGCAGCTGTAACTTTACTACCAGTGACCAAGGTATTCAAGTACATCTTCGTCTTATGCTTCAGCCAATAAGCAGCAAATTGAATCATATGAACGGTGTGGACATTTGCAAATCTCTCTGCGACCACTCGGTAACAACTGCATGTTTTCTTTTTGCTGCTGCCCTCTTGCTCACCCAGTTTGCTTCTAGCTACTCACTTTCAGAGTCCGACCGATTTATTGGTTGGCAGATAAAAATCTGTCAATATGAACCTTTCACAGATGTATCGGTACCTGCGTTCATGTTTGCCAAATATGCACCGATATCAAAACTTAAATCTCACAGAATAATAAATGCAGACCTGTGAAAAGCGTTCATGGCCACATTCAAGTCAGAATTACGACTGGTACCTGATGGGGCCGGATAACTTGCAATGTTCCACTCATCTTCAACCTGAGCAGAGGTTCAAGGACATGGGACCTTCAATAACATGGGAACATAAATTGTCTCCAGCAAATACTATAATATTACAATTATGCAAAACGCCATCAGCTCAGGTTAAGGTGCTCGTGATACTGGTCTTATGAGGTTTTATGTGCATTAAAACTGTGTAATAATCATGTTGTAGGAAAAGCCTTTGTGCCTAAAAAGAGGGTGGACCCCATCTTAGAGAACGTGACTCTGGAGCCAGAGCTAGAAGAAGCTCTAGCGAGTGCTACTGATGCTGAACTGTGTGACATTGCAGGTAAGACACACACACACACACACACACACACACACACACACACACACACACACACACACACACACACACACACACACACACACACACACACACACACACACACACACACACACACACACACACACACACACACACCTCCATACACATCTCCTCACAGAGTCCTATATTTAGGCTTGTAGATTTATAAGGTCATTTTTACCTTATACATATTCCATGCACCAAAAATATGGGACCGGTTTTAGTTTTTCCTGTTTCATCTGTTTTCTAAAGTTTAATGTTTAAAATACAAAACTCTAAACCTTCTAAAAAATTAACTTATTAATTAAAAAGATTGTCTGAATGAGACTTTGAATAAACTTTACTTGCTTTACTTTAATTTGCTGAAATGCAGGTTGAATCTTGTTCGTCAATAATCGGTGTGATCACATCTTTTCACTTTTAACCAGCCCCTTTTTAATCCACTTTTCCTCCATCTAACTCTTCTCCATCCCCTCTAGTACTCCTCCCACCTCCCCTCCACCCTTTCCCTTCATCTCTCCATCAGTCCCTCCATCTTTTCCACCTCCTCCATCCCTGCCGGATCTCTTTGTTTGCTAGCTGAACACCACCCGGGGTATATCTGTAGACCGCACAAAGCATTTGCATGGGGTGATCCTATAGTCCGCTGTTATGTTCATGTTGACAGCTTGTGTAGAGCCTGTGTAACACACTGAACGCAGTGTTCATTACTACTGTGGTAAATATTTTGCTGCATGTACAAACTTCTGTCTGTTGCCATAACATGTCTATGAAAGACAATGTGCATTAAATGTCATCATGACGAATCACTTTGTGTTAAAGGTGCTGAGGTCTCTATAACCTTTGACATAGCTTTTGACCATCACATTCCAGTATTATTTTACATTTAAAATCAAGAATAATGATAAAAAAAATATCATGTTTTAAGTCAGTTAAGATATAATTATTTTAGTTGAACTATATTAGATAAATACCAAGGAGGTAATGCTTTGCCCCTGTCTGTTCATTTGTTTGTTGTTTGGTTGGATTGTCAGAAGGATTACACAAAAACTACTAAATGGTTTCACATTTAGTATTTTAGGAGCAAGAAAGGTATCTGGGGTGGTTGAGGGTAACATGACAAGTTGTCATATAGAGAGCAGTAGTCAGCCAACAGAGACCAGGACCTCAGCTACGGCAGATACGCCACAGCTGGTACATGTGTATTATCAATTCAACTTCTGCACCTCAAACCTCACATCATACGACCGCATGATTGGTTTATTTGATAGACAGTGTCCGATTTTACTTGCTTGTGATGCTGCAATTGCTTTTAGCATGGTGGTCACTGTATGGATGTAAGACAAATCTGTTGACTCTTTTTTCACTTCATCCTTCTTCTGTCTTCCAGCCATTCTGGGTATGCACACCCTGATGAGTAACCAGCAGTACTACGAAGCCCTGGCCAGCAGCACCATTGTCAACAAGCAAGGCCTCAACAGTACATAAAAACACACAGACACACACAAACACACACATGAAATCTGCCAGCGCTACCAGCTTTCTTCACTTGCTTCAAACACAGCCTCATCTGGTGGGTTTTCCAAAGAAACAAGTCAAAGTAGCCTGAAACGCAGCAGATCACTCGGCTGGTTAGAAGGAAATATCACCTCATTGTGGAAAAATGCTGAAGTTGGATTTGACTTGGGTTAGAGTCAAGTGAAATGATATCATCTTGGCAGAAAGTTGGTTTGTTTTACCAAACATAATAGGCTCACTCTTTCTTTGTGTTGCACTTCTTCCATGCACAAATACAGTTACACACATCAAAACCGAGTAAATAAGCAGATACAGCCAAGTTTGTATTGAGACATTGTCCTAAAGACCCCCCAGGAATATCACTGATGATTCACCTGTACATACTTTTTACACTACACATTAAGTTAATACAAATTCAGGAATTAATAATAAATAAATTCAATTCAATTAACTGAAATTTAAATTTAAAAAAATGTATAAAATCATATGTATCGTATTATATTACTTAATTGAATTCACATGATTACAATGTATCCAATTAACTTAACAAACATAATTAACAAAATAAATTATGGCTTTGGGTTAGACATCTTAACTTAACTTAACTAATCTTAAAAATCAGAAGTTGCCAATCACACAGGCGTGATCAAATCATTGGCTGGTTTAAGACGTCACAAGCCACATGTAATAAATAAAACAGAATGGCATGGGATCCTTTTAAAAATGGTCAGCATGTGTAAAATATATGTGAAATACATGACACATAATAACTGGATTGAAATATGCAGAACCATGGTTTGTGTTGTTGGGCTTTGTTCAGACATTCAGCTGATGCTGTTTATGGTGTTCAGTGAACTACATGTAGACATCGGGGAAAGGACTATATGCTTTTTTTTACTGGGTCCACAAAAAGAGTGTGTTCTGTAATTCTGCTGTGTCCAAGGTGTGATCCAGTGCACTCAGTATAAACCAGTCCCTGATGAGGAGCCCAACTCCACTGACGTAGAAGACACCCTGCTGAGATTAAAGAGGAACGACCCTGACCTAGTTGAAGTCAACCTGAACAACATCAGGGTAAGAGCGTGTGTGTGTGTGTTTGTGTAAATATTATGTTGAGGATAACAAGGTCTAATATGAGGTTGTATATCCAAACTCTATATATATTCTATATTTCATGTATTATATAAACTATTTTCGATTTAATGATTTTATAGAATTGATATACAACCATTTTTTTATAATTATTTTGCAATCTGAACTTGAGTGCATAAATTAATTTATAATAATGAAACACAACATTTTATTCTATAAAATATGTGCGCCATTTCATGAAAAGTGTTGCTATATTATGACAAATTGTATGTGAAGACCATACATTCTATTGAAGGATAGATCATAAATGAGTCATAGAGCTTTGGTTCAGCTGTAATGTTTCACTGGTATTTCCTTCTGTTCACAGAACATCCCCATCCCGACTCTGAAGGCGTACGCTGAGGCCCTGATGAAGAACACTGTGGTGGAGAGGTTCAGTATCGTAGGAACCAGGAGCAATGACCCCGTAGCATTTGTAAGTTATAGCTGTAACATTCTTATCTCCCAGTAGGTGTTATACTGCTATAACACTAAGTCTGTCTTTTACCAAAAAAAGTGTCTGACTGTCTATACTTAATGCAAATCCTTTTAGCCTTCAAAACGTTGCTTGGCCCAAGCAGCCTTCCTGTGATTGTTATTGTGATAATGACATATATATTGTATAAATGACCATATTTTCATCAGCTAGTGCAGTGCCCGTTGTAAACCTGCCTGTTTGCTTGGCTTGTGGTAATGCTCCGGAGCCTCGTCTTTAGTGCTCACTAAGGGATAACAAAACAGGCCACCAATATACTGTAACAGAACATTTTATATACTGTCTATGGAGCAGAGTGAAGTAAAAAACAACAACTTTGTGTTCATCCTACCCGGTTTACCTGCTTTGAAGATGTTACAGTCAATGTATTCAATTAAATCAAATGGAATTGGCTTTATCACATGCATGTTGCTTATGTGTTTGAATTATTTACTCTATTCATACATATCATGTTGGCTATTTCAACATAAAAGCTCTGTGATTCAGCTCAATATAAAGCATTGCAGCAATAAATTGTTGTGCTTTTACTTTGTAGACAAAGAGGAAGTGATTCTATGAATGTTGGTGCCATGACAGAGATCAGCACCTGTGAATCCTGTGACTGTGTGCCAGTCAGATATGGTGAAATAAAAATAATGAAATTATCAAAATGATCAGGTGGCGATTTCAACCCGTGGTTTGATCCAGTTGTCGAACAGTGGAACGTAGAAGACATGTTCAATTCAACACAGCCCCGCCCCACTGACCGCCACTGAGCCTGTTCATTCAGATTTGATTAATAATACATTAACAATTCACATGCAAAATCTGAAGCTGATAAAATGAACAGTTTGCGAGATATCAGTTCCACAGACAGAGCCCTAACCCTAACCCAAAGACTAGTTTGTGGAATTAGTAGGTAATAATTTGTGTTGCATATAATCACATTACCATTTACTAACTAATAAAATATATTCATGAAAATCATGTAGTGTCATAGAGACCATTCATGCTGATTATCCCTTATTTCAGTGACCCAGTAGCAGGATTTTAGAAAAATGGCTGCGACGCAATGAGCTGCTTAAGGTTTGTAATGTGTTGTGGTGTGTTTCTTCAGGCCCTGGCAGAGATGTTGAGGGTGAACACGACACTGAAGAGCCTCAACGTCGAGTCCAACTTCATCACGGGGACGGGAATCCTTTTCCTCATAGGGTCACTGCAGTATAACACCACGCTACAGGAGCTCAAGATAGACAATCAGGTACCAACACACCACTCACTTGCATAGAGTACATGCAGACTCCTACACACTAACCATGTAGAGAAATGTGTGTGTGGGTGTGTGCCAGGTCGTGTACACAGACCATCTTTGCCACTTCAGTCTAATGCGCCTAGATTTCATAGTGATGTGTCATAGTGCAGAGTCGTAAATCTGTGACTCACTGCTCGCCCATTAGTTCAACTTGTTAAATGATTCACAGATGTTTTATCTTGCCACTTTCTCTTGCGTGTCATTAACTTCATTTGGCTCCATGGATCGATTGGTTGAAATGATACAAAAATGAAATTTTAAAAAGCATGTTACCCCCCCACTGCTTCATCCTCTGTTATCACATCAGTCTGTTATCTGAAGTGGTGCTAGCAATCAGTTTTGTCTCCTCCAGCTCTCTACCACAAATCCCCTTTTTTTCCCACCACTATTCATCCATCTATTCCTGTCTTTCCTGCTCCATCCATCCCACACTTTCTCCAAACTCCAGAGCCAGCCGTTAGGCAACAAAGTGGAGATGGAGATAGCCAGCATGCTGGAGAAAAACACCACGCTGTTGAAGTTTGGTTACCATTTCACCCAGCAGGGCCCGCGCCTCCGAGGCTCCAACGCCATGATGAACAACAACGACCTGGGTTAGTCACAAACACACAAACACACAAACACACACACACACACACACTTGATGGAGACGATGCAGCCCTGAGCCTTGAAACCAGGCACATGAACACATACCAACAGATCTGGGAACATGACAAAAGTCCTTTGGCCTGACTCAAACGGATAACATTTCAAGTACAAACTGTATTTGATGACCGATTCACCTCACCGTGCTTTAGTCAATTACATAACTCATACACAGTGTTCTGGCAGCGCTAGAGTTGTTATGTGCATCAGCGCTGACACTCTATCTTCACTACATCTCCTTGAGTTCTACTTTAATCAGACTCGAATACAAGTATTAGGGTGATATCATCAGCTAAAAAGCCCCAGCCAATCAAAACAGTACCTTCCTGAGTGATGACATCAGCACTAAGAAAAGACTGTTTGCATGAGAGAGAGGAAAAAATGAAACACAGTGGAGCAAATGATTCTTGCACATGGAACAAGATATTTCAGTTTTTGACCTTTCTTATTCGGCAAGATTATTTATTAAACAAAAGAGTTGAGTTAGTTAGTATGTATTGGTTGGTATTGTGTTAGATTGCAAGGATGCTGCACCAATAGTGTTTTGAACAGAATATCCTCAGAAGCTGTTTTTCAATGAAGACCAGGAAATGTCCGGAAAATTGGGTATTTTCCAGGGTTTGCCTTTTAATATTTGAAAAACGCAGCAGGAGGTTGTCTGGGTCAGACGCGGTCACAACAACAGGAAAATGTCCTGAATATTCAGGTGCCTGGCTACATCATGCAGGAGGCAGGACATGACATAGAAACTCTGCTGAGGAAAGCACAGTTTTTTTTCACCTACTGGCGTTGGCCCTCATCGCTAAAAGCTCTCAAATCTCGTTGTCTTTCCAACTTGACATCTTCGTTGGCATCTTAGATGTGTGTGGCACCTCTTTTTCTTAATGAGATATTTGTATTCTTGCAGTTTTGTTCAGCTTTGCGTTCTTTACATGTTAGAAACATCATCAACATGCCCAAGTGCTCGCTGTGAATTTTAGACATTTTACACGTATTTCTTTATTTTTCAGGGACAGTGCATATTAACAACATTTCTGAAAATATGCCAGTTTGCCACAGAGGCAAATTTTCATCTGTAGTCCCTGGGCAAGCAATAAAAGTGCATACTTATACATATTTGTGTGTTTTTATTTGCTCTTCACAACCAGTTTCAGATTAAAGAGTGAGGATACGTTTGTCCTTCTTCTCCTCAACTACAGGATCAGGATTAAACTGGGAATTAATATCACATTTGGGTTCAGATTATGTTTTTGTGAGTTCCTGATATTTTCATAGTCTGCTTGTATTGTGTCACAAACCATTGAAAAGCTGCATGGAAGTGTCATAATGTGTCATGGTTTTCCCTCCCCCTCGTCATCTTTAAGCCCGGGTTGTCAGGTCCGAGTCGGACGGCTCCTTCACCCTCACTCTGTCTGTTCCTGAGCTGGAGAGGGCCTTTGGGAAAAAGTTCAAGTGCAAGACTAAGTATTGAAAGAGAAGAAAAAAAAGAAGAAACCTTTTGAAACACAAACACGGCACCTTTTGACTGCTCTGCCTCGCCTCTCTTCTGCCAACATCTCCTGGTTGTTTTTCAAACCACCAGAGCTGCTGCCACCTCCTCTCATGCTCCTCTGAGGGATTCTGCTGCTTCTGCACAGCACCTATCATCACCTTCCTTCTTTTCCTCTTCTGGTCATCTCTTTGCAATGACACACTGCCTCCCGTGTTTCAGCTGTCGGAATGATACGATTTGTTGCCAAAGGTTTCCAAGAAAGTGTAAGAACATCTGATCAAAAAGGAAATAATATTTAATGTTAATTAAGGTTTGAGCCTTGACCTTCCGTCCATCTGTTCTTCTGAGAAGAACACCTTCACAGTACCTTTCAAATTTGGTGCAAACATTTACTTGGACTCAAGGATGAACTGATTTAGAATGTGTTGGTCAAAGGTCACTGAGGCCTTTTAATTTCTTGTCTTTTGAAAGCGATATCTCAAGAACACACTGAGGGAATTTCTTCAAAGGTCAAGATCACCGTGACCTCACAAAGCCCTTTTTTGGCCCTGTGAACACGTTATCTTAAGTACGCTCTAAGATTATCCTTTCAAATTTGGCACAAATATTTACATAAACTCACAGATTAACTGAATCTGTGTGGTCAAAGGTCATAAGATCAAGGTGGCCACACAAAACACGTTTTTGGCCTCTTGAACATGATATGCCAAGTCTGCCTTTAGGGAATTTCTTTACATTTTAACCCGTTGTCACTTGGACTCAAAGATTAACTGATTAGCTTTCAAGTCAAAGGTCAAAGGTGACCTTGTATTATTGTGAATGCAATGAAACTGCACCGGTGGGCGGAGAGTTAAAACAACAGCGTGGCTTTTCTAGTTGTTCCTGCACTGTCAGGAGAAATTTTTCTTCCTCTGCTCGGCCTCTTTGCTCTGCTCTTCTCTTCTTATAATTCCTCTTATCAAAAGATGGATTACCTACTTGGCAAACAGGGAAAATGAGGCAAGTGCCACCAGGCCCCAAACCATGGATGATGGATTATTTAATTGGCCAATCAGGCAAAACCCAGAGTGGATTAATCCAGCACTACTCTTATTACCTTCCAGCCTATGGCTCTTGCTCTTCTTTCCATTCAGCAGCTCTTGCCAAAGCCATTTCCTTTTGCAGCCACTTGTAAAACTTTGATCCCTTTGTTCTGCTTCCTGAACATTTTCAGTTGCCTCTTCTCTACTTTAGTTAAAGATAATGATGATAAATCCTCTTGGTTTGTTTTTCTAATTTTGTCTCCCTTTCTTCCTCCTCTCCTCTCTTTCCTCTCCCTCCTTTGTTCTCTCTCTTCCCTTGTGTGTTCCTCCATCCCTCTCTCCATCTGTAGTAAGAAAGAGAAGGCTGGAGGGAGGACCCATCTTCCCTAAGTGTCGGACGAATGTGTAGAAACCAGGGTTACCTTCAATCCCCATGTTCCCTCCTTGACCCCCGTCACCTTTCCGGTGCCTCGTCTCGTAAACAACCTCTGACGACCCTTCAGAAGACCACGACCCCCACGCCGGGTTCAGTTTAGGGTTGGGAGAAAATCTCTTACTGACAGTTTTAGTAGATATTAGAGGATCCAATGGGATTAATCAGCATTGTCCTTATGAGCTTTTGGTGCATGCTAAAAAGAGTAATATTATCTTGTTCTCTGAATTTTGTATTTTGACTCTGGTTTTAGTCTTGGACAACAACATCTACAGCTATTTGTATGAACTTGATCTCATCTTGAATCCTTAAGTATCTTATGAAGTGTCTAGATTTCATATTGAAGGGCTGGAGGTCTGGTTTTTAATGCGCATCCATTTGAGAGTTGATGGGCCTATTTCACAAGCCTTGTTCCAATTGAGCTTAATCAATTATATTATTATTATCAATGTGCTGTAAATGATTTGTACGGTCATCACTGTTGTTCCCAACAGTTTCTGGTGTCTTGCTTCAACGTCAGCATATACATACAAGGTATTTTCTACCAACTTTACACAAAAGCCAATGTCCTTTTTTAGTTTGACAGACAAAACTGAAAAAAAAAACTACAGGAAAACTATAATGTCACACTTTGACCCTGTCGTGACAGTTTGACGTTACAGCCGTTTTCCCTACTCTGTTTGAAACTGTATTTTAGTGACTCATGTCCTCAGACCTTCAGTTATAGACAGATTTGTAAACCTGTGAGATTGTTTCTATATACGGATTATATTTATTTCTAACAGACCTGGGAAAGAGTCAGTGTCTATTCAAATACTTGGCATTAATTGGATCCATTGTGCTGGATTGTATAATAAAAACATTTTGCTGTAAAACAAAATGTGAATTTTACACGGTTACATTATCTAGCATTTATATTAGCAGGCTCTACAGAGGAATCCTATTGGCTGCGAATGACAACTGCCAATTCAAGTTTTGTTTACTGAAATTGGATATTCTATGAACCCACTATAAAATATTCTACAAACGATATCTTGTGATATCGAGGTAATTGTGGACGTTTTGACTATGTACCAACTCATACAGTATTCGAATGGATTTCTGCTGCACTTTAAACCAGGTCTGCTTTGTTGACTGTGTTTGTTTGTTTGTTTTTATTTACTGGAGCTAAAAAAAAAAAAAAGGTGTGCCTTAACATGAAATGATTGGTACTGTTGACTCACTGTTTATTACGAGTTTCACATTAACGTCTCAGTCGAGGTTCGGATTATTTCATGAGTGGATATTTAGACAGATTTAAAAACACAGGGAACCTCTAATGTCTTTACAGCTGTCAGATTACCAAATCCACAGCCAACTATGATAAATGCTGCTGTTTATCTGGTAACAATTCATTTGATTTCTTTTAATTTTAGACTCAACAGCACAATGAGAAAAAAAAAAGAGGAACTAGAGCAATAATGTCGCTTTTTCCAGAAATGGTCTGCACACTGTTGAGATGAGATTTGTCCGTCTCTCCTACCAACAACTGCACCTGACGCGGACTCTCAGAGATTAAAAACAGTCCGCTAACCCACTTAATGTCACCACTACTTTGTTCCTGTTTCGTCGGTGCTGTGGGTGTTGTGTTGTAAACATTTTAAGACAGTATCTGAATGCTGAAAGGCAGCGAGGACTGGGCCCCTGCGACTCTTTTCTTCTGTCTGGTGTTCTCTGATATTTTAGTGCTTGACTCTTGTGTTTTGTTTGATGGTTCACTTCTTCTTTTTTTTTCTTTTTTTTTTGGTTGAATTTTTGATTAGGGGAAAAATAAAGCTTGAAAATACAAATCCGACAATGTTCATGTGCTTAAACTTTATTGGCATTTAGCTGGATGTTATAGAGTGCAATGTTCTTCGATTTAGAGACAACAGTGACACGCAGTGGCTAAATGGAAGAAATACACCACAACAGCATAGAGAATCCATCTTTCTCTACCACATAGTGCCCTCATCATGCAAAGAATTGTACTGCATTATACATTATATATTTTATTAACCTGTAATGATGGTTGTCCCGTTTCCTTGTCATTGTTCAGATTTCACCTGAGAGACAGAATAATATGAATCTTGTTCCCAGTGAAGAGAAACAAAGTTTTACCATCTTATTTACTTGTGATAGAACGCAGAGGAACCAAACTTTATACTCAATAATGCGTTTGACGTAACACATAAAATGATACACCAGGCTGGTGCTTGGTATTTTAAAGAGAAAGAATTTGAATACACATATGTAGCTGTGATGCTGGGCTGTGTGTTAATGCAAGGTGGGGAAATCGATGGCAGAGCCTCGAGAGTTCAGCATCAATGCAGCGATGTGTTGGACCCATGTGTTCGAATGTGTGAGGTGTCCTCGCACTGCAGTGCAAAGTTTTTCTCTTTCAATGAACGAGATATAAGTTTTTTTTAATTATTTATGTCCAGGTCAAACTCAGAGGTCATCGATTAGTAATGTTAAGACTGGATTTGTCCAGCAACATTTTATCTATAGAACTAGATCATAGATGTAGTCTATGGACAAGGTCATAACTGTAGGTATGATGTGAATGAAAGCCAAAATATGAAGCAATGAAATATTAATTATTGTAACTTATTAACTGTTATACATCTTTTCTTCTGCATTTCTTTGTTAGCACGGAACTTGGTGGAAGGATATGGTATGGGTCAAGAGAGAACCCATTAAACCCATTTCGGTGTGGAATCGGATCAGGGGCCTGATGCAGGAATTTTTGCTTTTGTTTCACATTAACATTGCGAGGTAGGATGATTTTCAACATTTTAGTTGATTTTGCTGAGAATAATTCATCTGCATCTAATGAATCTAAAAGTGGTTTCATCGTATTGTCTTGATTTAATTCAACTTTAATTAGTTATAAATTGGGGAGTTGTTTCCACTATTTTGTCCATTCTTGGTTAGTTACTCAAATTACTGCTGTCTAAGACTTGGGATAATTTTAGTTTCAACCTTTGTTTTGTTCCAGAGTGATTGCTTCTTTATTCAGACACCATGTGCTTTTTGATTGGGCTTTTTAACAGCTGTATTTCATTCTTCATAATATTCACTATTTACTAAGTAACTGCTATTAATTACTAGGGAAAGCAATAAGTGGAAGGTGTCAACATGTGTGTTTGCTCTGTTCTATTGTATAATGCCACATACCATGACTCTGAAACAGGATCATCTAAACACTCACATTTAATAACTGTGCTTTTCCTACTGTGGCATGTCGAAAGTATTTTGTGGAAAAAAAGAAAACCTAGTAGATCTAAAGCACTAAATGCAAGTTCCTTTTTCACACAGGCCTGAATTTTCTCATAAATGAACACAGGAATCCCCCCCTGTTCATGGTGGTTTGAAGCCCAAACCCACAACACTGAGAAAAGAGGAAAACACATTTTTAATGTGTGTGAACAAGGTTTTAAGTTTTTATTGAATCTCAGGCAGAAATATACATGATCACCCTTTATTGCTCATGGCATTCCACATCCTAATCAATGGCTCACTGTCACCTCCAAACCAACAATAACTAAAACTGAATCAAGCATTTTTAATGTCCTCTTTTAAAACAATCCTGGCTCTGTTGCGTAATTAAATCAGTAGCCAAACTGTAGTATTCACTTTGCTCTGTGTTTGTGTGTGTGTGTATTAAGAGAAATGCAATCTCTACCAGATATATTCACATGATCCAAAATCCAGATGATCACATGCTTTTATCTATTCGTACACTTTCTCTCAGCATTCTCTCCCGAGTAGTAGATCCTGATAGTAAGAGTATATACTGTAAGCTCTGTGTCTATGGCTGAAAGGTTAAGGTTTTGGCTGTTGTATGAACGGCTACACGGTCATTCTAAATCAAAACCGAGACAAAACAACATAAAATAAAACCCTGCAAATCTGTGAATCAAATTTCCTGAATGCATACATGTAATTCTTTTTAAATTACTGATATTATTAACGGTTACACTGACATGTAGTGAAAACACACTTAAACTCAGGAGTTATTGCCTTAAATTTTTTTTGCATGACAAAGAAGAGGATAAAAGGGAGCAAGGGGCGTGGGTTTTTACATTTTCACATGACAAACTTCTCCAGACAAATGGCATGCAAGACGTAAGAAGGAAAACGCACCGAACAGGGGAATAGAAACATTTTTAAACACTACGCTACATGGATACACTTTGACGTCAGGCGCTGTAGGAGTGCCAGGGACATGGACACTAGGTCTTACAGAGAATGGGTGACACTGTGTGCAAAAGGTTTCACATAAATTTCAGACATGGGCGAACACAAAACAGTAGTTTTAGGAGCACACAACAATAGTCTTTAAATTTCCTTTTTCAAATATGGCTTATCAAGTTATCACATGTTTTGTTACTTTAGAGACAGACACACGGTTAGTATAATAATTTCATATAGTATTCTATGATTGTTTGCCCACCTTGAGGCGTCTCATGTATTCATTCATCTATGTACAAATTGAGTGATCAAGGTGATTATATGTCAGAGCTCTGCAGCTTCGGCAGAGGAGAGAAAAAAGGACTTTTAAAATTCCTCAGACTAAAAGGCTAAACCATCAAACACTGTGTCTTCAGCCCCTCTGCTCGCTGTTAGCTTCATAAGCGTAACTTAGCTAACGTTAACATCAGTCAAGCTAATGTTCACCTGGACGTTGGGTTAGCCTAGCTTAGTCTAACGACTGCAATTCACACAGCTGCTTCACATCTGATTTATTTCCCCAACCATGAAACTTCGATTTATCCAAACACCAAAAAGACCGCAATGTATTTCAACTTCTTTCTTTCTTTTTTTTAGCACTTACATGTGAATGGAAGAAAGCCCTGATTAAAGCCAACCTTGTGAATGTTGCCTGTGAACTAAGCAAGATAATGTTAGCATTAGCTAGCTAGCTAACCTACTTCTTCAGCATGTCTTGTAGTGGGCCTGGCAGGTATTTCATCACTGTGTCCATGATGCTTTCCTCCTCTTCCTCGTCGCCGCAGCCGGCCGGCACGGCCTTCTTGGGTCGGGTCAAGCTGCCGGCTACCGACTCCTCCTGGGCGGCTGCCGCCTCGGCCTCGGCCTCCTCGCGCTTTTTCAAGCCGTACTGGTGGACAAACAGAAATATCAGAATCATGTAGTTGGAGGAATATATTATTGTATTATATATTAAAGTTAGAGTGAATGATGCAAAAAATACAGGTAAGGAAAACCACCATAGTTTGATGGTAACCACAACATATTTGAAAAACTGTTATTCTCAAAATGTTACCATATTTTGTCTAATTAGTTTGCAGGCCACTTGTCAAGTGGACAACACTGATCCTAATATAAAGATGGACGACATGACAGCTCCCCAAAAGTAATGCCAGAGCATATTGATCACCCCCTGCTGGCTGACTGCAGTATAGGTCATAAACACTGCCTCCTCTGTGTTAGTTTTAGGTAGTTCTTATCACACTGACGTATGTTCATGTGTTCATTGGTCTGGTTTTAAATACTTATCTGATATTATAAAAATGGGGTGAAATGTCATGATTGACAGCTGAGACTGACTTGCGATTGGTTTAACACATGTATTGGCTGGACATCAATAGCAAGACTCCATCCTCCAATCAAGCTACTATGCCGACTCTGGCACGAAATGGCAGCATAGGTGCCCAGAATATTTTGGCTTGATTTCTATATAGTGGGTGGAAGTGGAGATGCATTGCCCATCTTTAGACTATGATCGCTACCTGCTGCCTGTAGATCCTTGTTCTAGTGATAGTATAATTAACTTTTAATTGTTCTATATTGGTGCTGGCCCCAGGAATAGTGCTTTACTGGAACTTGATTTTGCTGTTGTGGTCACTCTGGGTATTGCAACTTTGGGGATCATCATGACACCCAGGGGCTCAGAAATCACTTTAAAAAGATGAATACATTTATCTGAATACCCAAATGATTTTGTATGATTCTTCTTTGTATGATTTTTATCATTTCAACCAGAGCTTGCTAGTCCAATCCAGACTCAGATGGGCCCGTGGGCACTATTTTTGGATAGGAATCTCATAATTATGAGAAATCTGATAAAACATGAATGTGTCATAATGCACATACACTCCTACTCATCCATCATCCTTCCTATTGAACTCATCCATTGGACCATTTTCCAGTTCTCACAGTTTGAGCAGCTGCTAACCCTTATCTTTCTCTTGTTCCTGTCTGTGTCTGTCAGCGAAGCAATAACAGAGCAGATGTTTTGTAGCTGCTGCTTTTCATTGTCCACACTATGACAGTGCATGTTAGGTATTTGTGTTAGGATATATATTGGTGGTGCAAAGACACTCCAGCTTTTTGGATTTTTTTTGCATTGAGAAAAAGGGAAATTATTGTTCCCCTTTAACACAAAGTATTTCAGAATCATTAAATGTCCCCAAATTAACAGAATATAACACATTTACAACTGTGACTCAGTTTGCTCTGTCTTCTGTCGTTCTGTGATTTGACCGAGTAAAGAGTTGCAAGCTTCAGCTTTGATATTGGCATGTCTCGCAGTATCTGGCACAAAGGGATAAAGCCGTGGAAGACGCTGACGGGAACCTTTCAGTAACGAGCACTTTGGGAGTTTTTCCCCGCTCTTCTTTGTTCTCTTCTGGGAGAGCTTAAGGAGAATCGACGAAGCGAGGGTAGGAGTGCTGCTTTTGGTACCGTCGATTCGCAGCAGTCCCCTTGGACCTGCCCGACCCACAGACTGCCCGTCTTTCACATCGCCTCTACACCTTAGTGGGTACACTGCCAGTATTACCTTCTCAGCCACCCCACAGCCTGACATTTTTGAAGGGAGGAATAAACCAAACACTGTCTGAATGTGACACCAAACACACAATGTATAATGTATATTCCTCTTCATAATACATAAACCTCATATAGACCGTTGCACACAGTTGTACCTAAAGCACTGAAAAGAAAAAAGATCTCGGATTTCCACCCATTTCTGTCTAAAATTTTAAACTGATCTTTATTAATCATGATTTTGTTCATCTACTGTTCCTACTTCTGCTCTCAGCTCTGTGCCACTGCTTCCTGATCCTCCACTGATCATTTTATAATCTCAGAAGAAGATAAAAATAACACAAAAGCAAATAAAAATAGAGTGATTTCAAACACGGGTCTGTCATACAGAGAGTTTTGCTGTCGTGCAGCCAGAATGTGAAGTGTTTAGAAGCTGCGCTAACATCACAAGACAGAACGGCCTCCAAAGTCATCAAACAGATCTGACGACGTATAAGAAATGTTTGTGGTGAAGGATTTTAGTATTTGCTTTTCACCCTCCATTTAGATTTTCATATATAAGCACTGATTATAAGAAAATTCATCTTAAATGTTTTCCCTGTTTGGCCTTTCTCTCCATTGGTTACTCTGATGATGGTTTGGTATTTTAGTCATTGAAGAATCAAACAGCCTGTCATCTGTCGTTATACCTTATCCCTGATGCCTTGCCTCATCCTTTCCCTCTCTGCCTCCATCTTGCCGTATTTGTCCTTCCTCTCCTCCTCTTGCTGCCTCAGTGCCTCCTGTCGCTCCTCCTCTTTCTGCGCTGCGTCGGGGTCCTCCTCTTCCTTCTCTCCTCCCAGCATCTTGCCCACATCGGGAGGTCCTCCTGAGAAAAGGTGCGAGACAATGAGAGACAGGAGTCACAATGACAGCTGTTACTATTGTTTTAATTAATGTCAACTTATTGAGAATTACCGTTTATATGTTTTCCATATTTTTATTCATGTAAACAATTTTTCTCCTCAAATCAAAGCCTAAACAGTAGCATATTATATTTTCAGTTTTTTATTATTCTTACTGGGTTAGCTTAGGTTCTTTTACGTGGCATCTAAATCCTTTACATGCTAAATCCTTTACATGCTTTGTGTTTCTGTGGGGGGGGGGGGGGATTATACCCTCGAGTTTAATACAAATATGTGACTAAACAGTTGTCAGTAGTGTGAAAATAGTTGCCTGAGGATACAGTTACTCATACTTGAATAGTAACAGTGTGCAGTGACAGGGCTTTAGGAAGGCTGATGTCACGACTTCAAATCATCCTATGTAGGGAAACATGGGACATTTGTCACAAGTAACAACATTTCTGTAAACTGTTCTTTATATTTTACTTTTATACATTAACCTGACAAGGAGGTTATATTTTCACCCATGTCTGTTTGTTGGTTTATTTGTTAGTCCGATTACACACAAACTACCAATGAGACCTTGGCCTGGAAAGAAAACATTACATTTGGTGAGGATGCAGATTTTTTTCAGATATTCTTTGACTATGTTTTATGACATATACATCATTTAGTTTATCAGACCACTTCCTGTCAGATTTCTACGAAGAACTTGTGGCGACATGTCCAATTCAATTTCTTTTGTCCTAAAAGCAGTCGCCCTGAAGAATAACAAAGATCTATAATCAACCTTTTAATCAACCAATCAAAAAAAAATCTCAAGTTGTCGTTTGTGTTTATAGAATGCAAACTCCTTTGGGTCAATACAAATCCTGACAAGTTCCAAAAGCAATTGTGAAGATATGACCTTGGTGCCTTCAATCGTAGCTACAGACCTGATGGTTGGGATCCAACAATAGATCTAGCATTATGTTTTCTGTAATACTAATAAACATAAGCCCCTGAATATGTCTTCTATAAACCCTCTTGCTGTACATATAGGTGTTATACGTCCCATAAAATAATGCGTCATGATGCCAAAACGGACAAATGCTGAGTGTTGCTAACCAGCGCCGAGGGAGAAGAGGGAGAACTGTCACCAAGCATCAATAGAAAAGAAGAGGAAACACACAAAGGAGAAAAGCCTGTGGTCTGAGGGATTTGGGCAAAGACTGGAGCATATAAGAAGTGAGGAGGAAAACGACGAGAAGGAAGATGGGGAGTCAGTATTCTGCAGCAAAAAAGACATATTTAGGAAAACAAGGGGAGCATGAGGAGAGGGAGAGAATCTGTCAGAAACTATTGAGTCCAATTAGCTGAGCTGTTCCAGTTAGTAGGATTACCCAGCAGTTTCCGTGGGACCGGAGAGAGAGAGAGAGAGGGACGGATGGAGTGTGACCAGATACAAAGATGGAGAGGAGGGTAAAAGAGCAGGGAGCTGTGAGAGGAAAACGACAGAGCGTGTGGAAGGGGGAAAAGAAGGTGTGGAAGAAATGAGGTGTAAATGAAAGAGTGATCAAATAAGAGAAAAAAAATAGAAGGGAGGGTGAAGATAGGAGGAAGACTAGGACGTAGGGAAGGAGGGAGGGGGTGGGATGCAGCCGAGGGGCATGTGAGGAGAGAAAGCAAGCAACCAAAGAGGAAAGACAGAGTACTCCTTCAGTCTGCAGCTGCCCCCCGGTATTGACTCATCAGCATAATAAAAGTAAAGTGCAGCAAAATGCGCAGAGAGATAAAAGGAGAGATGGAGGAGAAGAAAGGATGAAGTGGGAAGGGATGAGCGTAGGAGCAATGAAGGAGAACAAGAATGTGTGACAGGGACATAAGAACATAGAGAAACTGCCGTCTGTCGAAAGAGAAAATGACGTTTCTAATTTATATAATTTCAAGTTCTTAATTTTGATATGGTGCGTTTTTTGGATCAGATAAATAAATATAATTAGGCCTATAAAAGATCTGGAGGAAAGGCTGAGAAAAAACATGAGGTTTTGATTACCCTTACAACCAAATCTTTTCAGAAATAGCTAGAGATTTGGGAAAATACGTTTTTTATACCACTTTCTATAAATAATAGGCTGGAGCTGGCTACAATAGCTATGTTAACTCCACAAATTGGTCCATACTACAATCAGTACAAAAAGTGAAGTGTAAATGACATGCTGTGGTCGTGTGGAGGTCATTTTTTCAGTCTTTATGCTAAGCTAAGCTAACAGTCTGTGACAAGAGGGTGTTAAGAGCTTTCCTTAAATGTGTAAATATAAACCACGCATTCAAGAGAAGAACAAAGATGGACGCCTACAGAAGGTCTCGCAGAATTGCAGTGCACGACACCGCAATGAGATTAACATTACACACAAGCAAAGACAAACTAAAAGACATTATTCACATGAATGAACCACTTGGATCTAAGTGAAAGAGACAGATGAGGAAGGAAATTCAAGGAGAAACTACGATATTCAAAGTAAATTGATGTATGAGTGTTTGATAAACAGCACAGCGAAACTGACAGAGCAATATCTGTCCATCCAACCATGATACACTATCTCCTTCCAGGTGTGAGTGTGTGTGTGTGTGTTTGTAAGGTAGGGAGGGAGGGAGGGAGAAATAAAGCTATAGTGCATATACAGTAAGTGCTTCTATATGCACTTATGGATAAAAATAACTGATTAGTTCCATTTGGTGAAACGCAACTGAGTTCCTGTGTGGTAGAGCAATTGTCTTTACGCATTTGTATGTACATGTCCATAAGTGTGGGTTTGCATATGCACATAATATATGCAAAATATCTGGTGTTTCTTTGCAGTGGAGCAGCATTCTGGATAGCGACTCATTTCCTACTTGAAGTGTGACTCTGAAGTGTGTATATGCAACTTTAATCCACCAGCCACCTTGTTCCATATATATATATACACACTGTATAGAGATGGCTGGTCTACAGCATCCTAACCGCGTTGCTAGGAAACAGCTTGGAGCGAAATTTAACTCCTGTCATCGGATGATATCGGCAAACTCGGCAACATGAATTAAAAGTGGAACAATTAAGAATCAGTGCCCGCAGCAGAAAAAATGGTAGACTATTCATTGATACACCCTTTTTGTCGTGTACACATAGACTGTATAGAAAGATGGGCGACCTGTCACCACTTTCTCCAACTGTCCAGAAATTTAACTAAGATATCCCAGATAACAATGCTGCCAATCTACTTGGAGCCAGTCTGTGCAGTAGTGATCGGGGAAGGGCAAGGTCCCGCCCAACCAATTGCGAGTCAGTCTCAGCTGTCAGTCATGACCAAAAACCAAAGTTACTGGGAAAAAAATGGGATGTGTACTTTTAATCTTTAGTTTGGTCCATGTCCCATCTGTTGCCATGGAGGAGGTGGGGTTAATGACCTATAGAGGAGGAGGCTTCACTTTTGGTGAGCAGCCATCTAATACCTATGATTTAGTCAGGAGAGAAGTGAGCTGGTACAGAGTGTGTCAATCAAAATGAATCCTAACAAATGAAACTAAACATATATTGGTTTCTTCAGCAATGTCAGAAAACTGCAGACGCAGGATTCGGGAGCAGCTCATGAGCCGAGTACCTAAATTATCTCTATCAATAGCGCCCGTGTAAACACTGCCATTCAATCCTGTAATTGGAGCAATGACTCACACAATCAGCTAAGCCTCATTGTCAAACGATTGCACAGCCCACAAAAAAAACAACAACCTCAGGTAACTCTTTTACCTTTCACCGTGCCGACCCAAAACAAACTCGGCCTGGTTTCACAAAATCTTATTAGAATACTGAGATCATCTTTGTTCAGATGTAAAACAGAGAGGATCCTGGGAGACAAAGCCTCAAGTTATACTGAGCTATGATCCCGGCCCCTACTTTGTGAGTCATTTGTGAAAGATACAGCAGGGTCCTTTTAAACCAGAATAATTCCATTAAGCTCTCAGGCCGCGTCGAGCTACGTTTGAGTGTTTCTGATTAAAGTGTCCTCACACTTTAGCCCAGCACATTGTGTTTTTGTAGTTGTTGAAATGACGTTGAATATATAAGCTAATAAAAGCCTGTAACGGAAAGTTGACAGGTTGACCTTTAACCTGTTTGTCATGTTTTTGTATAATCCACATTTCAATGAGTCAGAACAGACAAGAGGTCCTTTGTGGAGAAATTCTCCATCATGCAAAGCAAAAGACAGTTTACGAAGATTTGTGGCTTTTAGGCAAAATAAAATGTACAACGTGATAATGACAAATGACAAACCTGAGGTTAAGACCTTTCTGATCACCTCCTATAGTAAATTTTTAGGAATGTTTCCCATGGCAGCAATCTCCTTTTAATTTTGCCCACAAGCTGAATTATATCATGTTTCTTTCCTCAATACTTGGACATTGCGTCACTGCTGAGATAAAACATCTTATATCTAATCCCTTTCCTTCTTAAAGTTCTTTGCAAAGTCTTTGTTAAATCCAAAGTCTTGAGGCCAAGGGAGAGAGAAGAGTAACCTTAGCTGACTCTGCCAGTGCCTGAACTTTAGACAGCATCAGATAAACAGCTCTTATCTGCTCTTTTCCCAGTCTCGGTCCTCAGGAGAACCCCTCTCGAAATACGACGTGTTGTGGGAAAGCAGATGTGTGTAAAGATCCAGATTTGGCCTTCAGGACAGAAACTATTGTCTCAACCCAGTTTATTATAAAGCAGGAAAAAAATGTGGCAAAGGAGACATTGGTAGTAAAAGGAGGAGAGAGGAATTGTTGTTCCACTACTTCACTTCTTTCTTCTCTAATTGGTGGCAGTTTTGCTTTGAGTCAGCCTAAATTTCCCTCAGGTGAAACAGCGCTGCACAATTTATCAGCAGGGACCTAAGTGAGGAAGCTTTACATAGCTTTATATAATATGATATAATATAGTATAATATAATATAATATAATATGACTGCCCTTTTCCAGAAATATATGTTGTTTGTTTGTTTGTAACTTTTGTCATTACGTTTGTAAGGTTTATGCCTTAAGCTTTATTTATAATTTATTCTCTTATTAGTTTCAAAGCAGTTTCAACACAATAAAACCCTTTTCATTATATAATGCCTACATCTAAGTGTATGAGAATGAGCTCCTAATACATTTTTGAAATGTAAATAAGCATTGCAAAGGTAGCTAATACACTACAATATTATGCTTGTATATATTATACATGCTAATTATTTATCTTGTACAGTATTGTTCCTTTACAAATGTAGCAATGCAGCAAACACCACTTTATAGTTTACTTAAAAATATAACTTAATAGTAGCAAGATACATCTTTAGATATAATGTTTGAAATTTTATTTCATTTTACCGTATAAGGCCTGACTGTTAAAGAAATCTGCATTTAAAGCTTCTGACAGAATTGAAAATAATAATTAAATTACATATAGTCTTTATGATGTACAAAAATAATGATTTAGAGATACACATAGTTAAAAACCTACTGTATCATATTTTATGAACACTTAGCAACAGCATATTAAAACAACATGAAGCACAAATGCTGCTTCAATCTGGCCATCACTCATCAGAGTTACTAACAATAAAAAAGTTCAATCTTACCAAGGGTTTGTCAAAGTGAGAGATAAGTAAGTCATGAGTGAGCAGCAACACAGAGGCAGCCATCTTGAATTTGCTCAACAGAGACCTGCATTGCACTGTTGACACACAAGAGGGCAGTTCACGAGTGCCTGATGAAACACATCTTATTGATGAGATCTCTCAAAGCTTCAACGGCAAAGTTAAAACATGCCAATTTCATTTTGTCAGATAGATT
Source organism: Hippoglossus hippoglossus (assembly GCF_009819705.1). Lineage (NCBI taxonomy): Eukaryota > Metazoa > Chordata > Actinopteri > Pleuronectiformes > Pleuronectidae > Hippoglossus > Hippoglossus hippoglossus. The sequence continues at coordinate 11,305,577 of NC_047151.1, read as the reverse complement.
AATTTCACATGTAAATGAAAAATCTTTTTATTCTTCATGGATGATGGAGGAGGAAAGTTTGATCTTTGGATTTCAATGTGTTGTGACTGAATGATCTGTGTTCTGTTCTGCACAGAATTTAATTAACAAGCGGTTAGATTTTGCTGCCGTGTGGCCAGAGTCTGACTTACATGATCAACCAGGACTCTTCTGACGGATTATTTTCAGGTCGCTTTGCAGATGGTCCGTCTGCCATCTTGTAGCCCCCCACTTGTCCACCCCACAGCAATAAATTACAGTGTTTCCACAGATTACCCAGAGGAGCTTGCTGTATCTCTCTTCTATCAGTATAGCATACACAGTGGTATAGAATAAGACAGTTGTAAATCCACCAGCCAAACACACCATAGCTGCGATAGTGATGTTTGTGTGTTCGACAGTGAAGAAGAGCTTCACAACAACACGACTGATTCGATATGGGTCTACAGACTTTCCAGTCAGGAAGTGGCTGAATGAATTATTCATAAAATCTCATTGTACTGCCAAACATGCATGTGGATTTGAACACGCAAGAAGATGGGGAAGTGTGTGTGTGTGTGTGTGTGTGTGTGTGTGTGTGTGTGTGTGTGTGTGTGTGTGTGTGTGTGTGTGTGGGTGGGTGTGCGCGTGTGCGTGTGTGTGTGCATGCGTGTGTGCTTGTGTGTGTGTGTGTGTGCATGCGTGTGTGTGTGTTTTGTGTGTGTGTGTGTTTTGTGTGGCCCTGTGGACCTATCAAGCATGAAAGACCTGATTGCCTCAGCCAATCACATCAGTGCCGCTAAATGGGATTATCTGAACATGGAGGAGATGAGATGCAGGAGGACCATCTCAAGGTGTCCTCGTTTCTATGTCACGTTAAACAGCCCACATATGTTGAAACACGTGCTACAGTAGATGCTGTAGAGCCTCATTTTCCCTAAAGTATATCAATCATTTAGTTTCTTTATTTGGGGTTTTACTGTTTTTCAATTTACTAAAACAGCATGCCACTTCAGCTGATGTTTCTAAAACATGAGTAAATCGTTTTTTGGGGGATTATTCTTCAATTAATACATTTTTTTAATAATTTAATATAATTATTATTGATTATCATAATAAAATAAAATAAAACACTCTATGTCATGAAGGACCATGTCCCATAATGCAGCAGTTATACTGTCATAGAGGTCAGTAGGTAAGATTCTTTTGTTGGTTTTGGTCTTTTATAAGAAATAAGAAAATAAAGAATATTCATTCTCCTTTAATTTCTTGGAGGGTTCAGAAGCTTCATGCTTTGATGGACAGCAGTCTCACAGTAACATTAGCTGATTTGTATAATGCACAGCACTGAGGTCAAGGAGGGGTCTTCTCTGGTTCACTGCTTTCCTGTCTTAAATCCTTTCCAAGTGGCAGCAGTGACAGCCTTTTTTTAAATTGCCTTCTACAAGCACATCATCCTTGCAACATTTTGCAAAATGGAATAGAAAAAAAAAACAATAGGGTGTGTGTTGGAGAGTGCTACTGTCAGTGCAGTCTAATGGGATTAAAAATTAAACAAGTTTGTTTTTATTGAGTCCTTCACAAATCTTTAGTCAGGACCATTCACTGTCTATTTTAAGAGTCATCAGCACAGATGCTGTATTTTTCAGACTGCATATACATTTTATCACTTCTGGTGTCAACCTATAGTGAAAATATCCGACTCACGTCTGCATCTTTATTTATTTTTGTCTTCCAAAATAAGAACGGCCCCTTTTTGATTCCAGTATTTTACATATAAAAAATTAACTTACAACCAATTTTTTTGTCAAACAAATTAAAATGAATGATTTTCTGATGTGAAAGAGTACAGTATAGTTCCTGTTAGTCAGGACATCTTTAATGCTGCAGGAGACTGGTTTCACAGTTGGGCAAATCACACATTTTTAATGAGACATACAGTAATACAAAAGTGAAGGTTTTTAAAATCTGGTTATTATATTTAACCGCTGGCTTTGAGGCTGCACCTCTGACTGAATGTTTGACTGGTGCCCGAGGCCTTCTGGGTTTGACTGAGCGTCAAATCCTCGGAATGAAGTCTGCCTCAATTAACAGCCTCATATTCTGTCACACTTACTATACTTCAACTTTTCAGAGTTAGGAAGTGTAGAGTCAGCAGGTTTGGAGCAAAAGCTCAGCCATCTTTGTCACCATGATGAGTTTTTTTTTTATTTGGCGACCATTTCAAGCAATAATTCATGTGGATATTATGAATTTGAACATGAGCATTACATGTCTCCTTTAAGGCTGAAGGTACAGAAACATTTCTTTGCAAGTATAAAATCATTTTTAGAGTCTAAAGTCACAAAGTGACATGGTTACTGTGTGTTTTAGGCTGATAAATGAACACTGCTTTGTGTTTGACATGTTTCAGTCTGGGACTCGCCGACGGCTGATAGAGGAGCAGACTGGTGGCTGCTGGGATGGGAGAAGTGGCGCATTACAATTTAACAAACATGCAGAGTCTCTTGTGAGAGTTCTCATGGATGCTGGGTAATATTGACTAAAGCTTGTATTGACACATGATGTCGGTAGTGAAGCTCTATACCTGTTTATACTCCAGTCATCTCTAATATAGCAATTTAGCAGTGACTGGTATATTTTGAGGAAAGATCGAGAATTTAATCCATCCTAATAATACAAATGTAATAACCAGAATGAGTGTGATTGCACTCATTGTGGAGCAGCATTTTTTATGCTAACGTTGTGCTGTTGATTTATTTATTAATTATACAAGTAACTTCTCTCTACCTGCAGCGCTAACCCACTTTTTATATAGCCTTATTTTACATGATCACTGCAACAGCTGCCGTTTCTCACTGCAGTAGGTTCGTCCTGTTTGCAGGACACATGGTGTGTGGTTAACAAAAACAAGGCACATAAAAGAAAATGTGTCCTCATTTAACGGTAATTTGACAGGCTTTAGGACGCTGCTTTATTTCTGAATCATGAAAATATCCATGTATAAGCTGTTGGGACATTTTTGGAACATGTTGTAATACCCCACTGCTGAAACAGTGTAAAAAATACAAGCTGTGATGTCATTAGTTTTTTAGGTATTTTAGTCCTGCACAAATTGAAATTTTGAACTGATGATGGCGCTGATGAAAAGATTAAGATTATTACAATCAACCCTGCAGGTAACATGAATATCTGAACCAAATGTCATGGAAATCTGTCCAACTGTTGTAGAAATGTTTTACTCAAAATCATGAAAGTCTACCTCATGATGAAGCTACAGAGGGAAAATTGTATGACAAATTGATGGATCGACCAAATTACCAAATTATGGTAATTATCTTTCTTTAAAGGATGCAGTGGAAAATATGTTAATCTTCTGTTTTTGCCTTTATTTTATAGTTAACCGTGAAGCCGGACAGGAAACACGGGACGGGACGTGGAAAGCAGGACGACATGAGACAATTGTCCCCAGCTGGAATAAAAAGCGAGGACTCTGGCAGCTTAGATCACTGAGCCACAGGGCCACCCAATAATGCAGTGTAATTGATTTAGGAATATTTCACTAACATTGACGTATTGACTGACAGTCTCTGGCAGCCAGAGTGATAGCTTAACCGATTGATTAGCTGGCTAATTGGTTTGTTTCATTATCTGATTTTTGTCCCCCCCCCCTCAGGAAGCTTTCGTGATCAACACACTGTCAGCATTTCTGCAGACATTTCTGTGGAAAGAGGTCACTATGTCCCAGTCAGTGAAATTGGACCAAAACCAAAGGACTCCTATATGTGATGTAGAAACGCATTGACAGCAGAAGTCACAAAAGACACAAGTATCAATTGTTAGACACACATATTATCAATATTCTCACTCTCTCACTTTTTCTCACATACAAAAATCTATACTCTAAATTAGGCCTGTACAGCCTCCATCATTTAACTTGCCTAGAGTTGCAGCACACACACACACACACACACACACACACACACACACACACACACACACACACACACACACACACACACACACACACACACACACACACACACACACACACACACACAGTCCTATAGCATCTATAAAATGTCTGCAGGCAAAGTACAGACACACCCACACACTCCTGCAAACACCCGCACTGTTAAATGTACTCCCGATTTCCGCAGGCGGAATGTTGTAAGACTTCTGCGGAGTACAGCCGGCGCCCCAATGCAATGCAGCTGATTTAAGAATTCAGGGCGCAGACACGAGCCACTGCAAGTATGCAGAATGAGGCAGCACTCGCGTCCTCTGCATCCCAATGAGGAGCCAGCACTGCGCTTCAAACTCCGCGTCCCAGCTGTAACCACCTCTGAAACCTGAACGAGAGCAGCTCAGCATCAAGGTCCCGGCTGACCGACCACGGAGTATGTGCTTGCAGCTGCTCCAGTATAACCGCTGCCACTTTCCTGCCTTTTCCGCTTGAAGCTGTAGCTGACAAGGAGGCTGAATTACAAGGCTATAACGAGGACTAATGAGGGGGCAAATAATCGCTGAGATAATATTCTAAAGGATAATACCTGAAGGCTTTAAAGGACAAAAGTCTCATGTTCTTGGCTCTTTATCTCTTGCCTCAAACATCACCAACAGTTGGCTTCAAACAGAATACTCAATTTGTTTAATAATGTCGTACAAAAACCCCCATAAATCACTGACTTCATAACAGCTATCCTTCTGCCTATAAACGAAAAAAATGCATTAGAGAGAAGCAGTGGCGGATCTAGGATTTGGGGTCATAAGGGGGCCACAATTAACATAGAGGGGCCAATTAAATGTAAACATCCATACTGATTTAGTAATGTGCACATTTAAGCCATTCCTTGTTTATTGTTAGCTCTTTAGTTTGAGAAAAAACCTCACACATTGTCATATTTATTGTTATTATTGTGAGTTAGTGACTATTTTATTTAGAAGGAAAAAAAAGACTACTGGCAGGATAGAGGCATTTCAAGGGCTAATGAAAGCCCCCCCCCCATCCCCCCTCTCTGGCCCCACCTCTGGGTGACACTTTGGATATAAGAGGTTTTCACTAGACAGGTGCATTATTATTATATGAGTAGACCTACTGCTCTACTTGTGTTGCTGCTGCTCGTGACCTTCATATGCAGCAGTCCTGACCTTGTTCACTCAGGTCACAGAAACAGGTCACTCTTTCTACGAGAGGAGAAATGTCGAGCAACAAACCAGGAGCAAGGTTTCCGTCCTCCTCCTCCTCATTGTGGCAGTGTCAAAGGACTTGGCCAACAGGATGTCTTGTTTATTTAATAAGTCATGACTTTTTGCCCTGAGAGGTTTTTAAAAGATGGATGCAGAGAAAGAAAGAGGGAAATCCTCGCTGATATTTGAAGTGTGGGTGCAGCTCGGATGGATTATCTATCGCTTCCCAGTGTCAGCACCCACAACTACCAGGCTACAGTATAGTACTCGAACAGCACTGCTGCCTCTGGTGCCGAACATCCCCTTTAAATCCTTTACACTGCAGTGCTGTTAAATCAACCTCCAGCCCGGGCAGACTACTCACCTCCCATCGCAGCTTTCATTACAAAATTCATGATGAAGCAGTTCTGTGTTCTCTTCCTTCACTGGTCACGTTTTCAGGGATGGACCTGCAGCCAGGGGACACAATACAAAAGCTGTATAACTGTGTGGACACCACTGTTAAAACATTCAGGAGTTTGATGGGGCAGGGAAGAATGAAGACGATTGATAAAAAAGGCAAAGGACCCCCAAAACAAATCAAAACCTTCATATACCCGAGTTGTATGATCTTGAACACTCTAAAAATGTGATCACCTTTATTCCAATGAATGAAAATGAATTAAAGTGGCTTTGCCCTTCAGCTCCAGCCCGTGGACATGAGTTTTACGAGGCACCTGCGCCCTCAATTTACGATCACAATCCATCTTGTGGGGGTTTATGCTGACATTGCCAGACTGTTCGTAATGTATTGTCATGGAAATAACTCCAAGAATAAAAATGTAAAACAAAAAAATGAATTGTCCTCACAAAGTAACACAGATAGGGGTCAAAGATGATCAGGTGCTTTGTGTCAGTACATGAAGCTCACACAATCGAGCGTTAATTTGCAAGAGAAAGGGGAATTTTTTTTTTTATAGATTCTCTGCTTTCCTACAATGTGTATATATGGCTCTCGTGTAAATACATAGACATTATGGCATTTTATTCTCATCTCTTATCACTCTTATCTGTTCTTTTTCTCTTGGGATTTACTCTGTGATGTACTCAGGACCGCTCAACTGTGAATTTATAATAACTTTACACAGAAATTGACATGTTTCGATCAGATTTCCGACACCGTCTTTTGCTGGGGTGCTCAGTTGTGAGTATGGAAGTATAAAAAAAAACATATATTATAAAAACATTTTTAATATTTCTATAATTTCTGTAATATTTCCATGGGATTTGCATGGTTCTAAACCCAGTTCATAGCGACCTACTGCACTTAACATTTTTCATGACATACTTAACACTGGTAGTTTTGCTGCCTTTTGCCAACATCCCTGTGCCATTGCAGAAAAAAACATCGTTCATCCAATCCATTATTATTATTATTAGTAGTAGTAGTAGTAGTAGTATCAGTATTATTAGTATTATTAGTATTGTACTTTTTTTCATTCGCCCAAAGTGCAATCGGGCAACAGCCGAGCGTCTTTAAATCATTTCCTGGTTCCCTTCCTCTTCTTCACCCTCATCATCATCATCATCTGCAGCAGCAGCAGCAGCATCACTTTCCCCTCACGTGAACCCTTTAACTCACTGCACCTGCATGCTGAATCTCGGCGCTACATGACAGTATTGTACACTGCGTGTATTTCTGCACCCACTGCATCCTCCGTGCACGTACACTGGATCAAATAGACTGCGTTAGGGAAGCATCAGCATCTTGCACCAACAACCTCCATCCCGTCCCGTACAGTAAAAGCCGCACATCGCCCCCCCTTCTTGTACGAGCATCCTTTACCTTGTTATGATCCTCCTCCCAAGTCTGTATCCCTCCGGAGAAGAAGAAGAAGAAGAAAAGGAAAAAGCGTCGTCGCAGGGTCACAACCACCTTTATTTTTCCTGCCTCTGCGGGATGAGGGGCAAACACAAGTTGTGTGCGTGGACGTGGGGTCGGTATGGTGGCTCCTCTCTGGCTCTCAGTTTGCGGACATGCCGGTTGTGTCAGAGTCAGGCTGCAGCGGCGGAGGAAGAGGCTGTATTCCTGCAGGAGGAGATGAGAGCATGCAGAGGGAGAGAGGGGGAGGGAGGGAGTGCATGAATGGAACAGCACCCTGGCAGAAGGCTTGTCTTTAGTTTCCGACAAAATGCACAAAAGATGAAACATTTGTGACGCTTTTTTCAAGCGCACATGAATTACTTTTAAAAGTACAAAATGTGCCCTGGTAAACAAAATGAGTAAGAAAAACATCCAATAAGTATTTTCATAAAATTTGAATTTACGTCATCCCGGGTTCTTCTTTTACCATTTACAAGTTAATCTAAAGGATCCAAAAGATTCAAGATATATTCAACTGTCTCCCGAAAGAGATTTTTCTCATAAAAAAAGACTTATTCTGTGAAAGTGACATGTTATATGCAGATTTTAAACATCATAATTAGATTTATTTTGTCACTATCAGGCCACAAGCTGGCTTATAAGGTTGCAGGGTACATGCTGGCAAATAGTTTCCACAGTCAGCAGATGCAGAGTAATATTACAATGGCACTCAGTAGAGCGCAAACCTCCGCCAAGGCCCAAGTAACCCTAACGTATTCCAAATTGTACAAACTCATAAATATCAGACGCCTAAACGTGTTTGATTTTTTTTTTCATCAAGAACCATGAATTATTCTCGAGGAAGATGGTGCAAAACGCCCAATCTTGCAATCTCGCAACAAAACAACCTGGTTCTTTGATCTGGATCCATACCAAAATGTAATGGATTCTTCACTGACTCATACCGCATCCTTCCACCAAGTTCCGTAGAAATCCGTCTTGTGGTGTTTGTGTAAACGTGCTTATAAACACACAAACTAACCAACAAAAGCAGAAGGATAGCGGTGTTCATTTGGGGTCATGTTCTCTTTTTTCTGCTCTGGTTTGGTTTTTGCCGAAGCTGATAAAACCATATGTAGTAGTCCACTCTAGCTGTGTGTTCGGTGCTGAGCAGGCGGTGTAGAGGTTGATGAGAGTGAAGAGGGCTGTAAAAACCAAAACCACGAGCTGAAAGACACTAAATATGGTCTGAAGAGCTGAGAGGAACTGAGCTGAGTCGGGTGATCTGTGGGTTTGTCACTTCGCGTACCTTTGATTTGCATCTAGTCATTTAGTCCGTTGTGGATATAAAATATTAATTATAGCAGTTTTTCCAGCTGGTTTGAAAAATCTCTCTGGGGAGTAGCTGACATGTTGTGCTTTGTCTTTCAGTGTTTGCAGCAAACATTTTGTCTGCTTCTTCTGTTCCCCTACTTTCATTTCAGGCAGCTCTTTGTGTTGTATCCATAGATAACTGCAATAAAATGGGTAGATATGTCAGTCATGAAATGGCATTGAAAGATCATCTCAACCCCGCTTTTCCAAGTGACAATAACAAGGCTCTAAAATAGTTATAGCAATAAGAGGCTTCAGGTTTGTGGCAGGTTGTTTCTGATGATACTCTCAACCTCTTGCTCTAAAATAAGCCTCCTTTCTCCCTGCAAATGCTTGCAAAGTCCTTGCTTTTATACCATTGCTGCACTTTGCACACGTAGTGAGTCGCACAGGGCGAGAGCGAGAGCCACCAGAGGGCCGAGGGGAGCTTAAACTGCTCCCATCTCCCATCAATTAATCAAGACCTAGGAGGCTGTGTGGCTGCGTCCAGTCAACACACTCTGGCACAGGCATCCATCACCTTGTTTGTAGCCCAGAAAGGCTTTGAAACAACAGCAGCAAACTTGGTTGCGGGTGCACACCCACAAACACACTCACACTTACACACTCTGTTGTTGTCCTCTAACCGTCCACCATACTGTCATATAGTTTTGTTTATTATTTGATATGCCTATGATTTATAGTCCCCTGGTTTGAAGGTCAGACTGGGCTGTTTTTGTTCTTGACCCATATTCACTGTGCTATTGTTTCAAGTACAGTGAAAAAAAATGTTCACATCCATGCTGTCTCATATTTATCCCATGCAGACCAAAGCTTTCAAACCAAAATGCAGAGTTTACACTAAACTATTGTGGTTTTAACAGCATTTCACTCTGGGCGTCTGTGGACACTTAACACTTTGAATAGCACAATAACAGCCAGGTGGTAATCAGACACCCGGTACTGTGACTCATTGGGTATTGGGAATTTGTTTATTTTGTTCGTCGTTGATCTTTTTTTGTCACTCTCACAACAGGAATTCAAACGGCTGTATTTTCCTTAATTCTCTGTGTGCATGTGGCTTCCGTCCAAGTACTGAGTCACCATGAGCATGTGCCAAAATAGAAAAAAGTTACCGATCTACTCCTGAGCTACTGGAACGAACACACTCTGAATACACTGAGCCGGTGCTGGTGTGGCAACCTGTGAGACACACACAAACATGAATGCCATTTTATAACTACATTAGCATTTGATACCCAAAATATGTACGGCTGAGCTCCGCAGGGACTGGATGCCATTCCAAAAAGGGCAAATTAACATATCACTGCTGTCACATGAAAACACTGCACTGGTGCTGGTTTCCACGCTCTCCTCAAGCTGTTTTGAAGTTAGGTTGTTGCATATTCTCTGACATTAACAACACCTTGCCGCCATTCGGAGGAAATGTAATTCATGTTAAGGTTGAAAAACATCACATTTTGGAGCTAACAACTTAGAGCTAAGAGCAGCAACGAGGCTAACATATAGATTGTATGTAAAGATGGACCACGTGTCTCCACTTCCTCCCACAATTAGGCCAAAATTTACTGCATAAGAAAGCTGCCATCTTGCTTTTGGAGCCAGTAGCATCCAGAGGATAGTTTTTATAGAATCAAAAATTAAAACCAGCTTACCAGGAAAATTAACACTTCAACATACGTTGTGATAGAAACTACCTAAAATGACAGAAAGCATTTTTGAGAAAACATAATTTGTAATTTGACTTTCTCGTGTGGTCCATGTTCCATCTACTAACATAGAGGAGTCAGGGTTTATGGCATATACTGCAGCCAGCCACAAGGGGGAGATTGAGACACTTTGGCTTCACTTTATGGTTGCCGTCATGTAACTTCAATATGCTAACATCCTCACAGAGACAATGCTGATGTTTTGAAGGTAACATCTTCAAAAAACTCTTTTTACTTTTCAGCATGCTAATATTTGCTAATTAGCCTGAAAAATTGAAGTGAATCAAAACCTGCATCCTGCAGCCATGTTGCTAGCATGATTAGCAGCAGTGCATCTTTCACACCTTTGCTACCATGACCCTAGAGAAAACGATAAAAATTAAGAACCAATAGATTTGAGTATGTTTGATCGAATTATATTTGTAATCAAATAGTTTGGTGAATTCCATTAATGGCCTCCAGTTTGTGATCATACGAGACTTAAAGCTTTAAACTCCTTACAACAGTCTTAGCTGTATTTACATGTTCGGCAGCAAAATTTGTAACAAAAGAAAAAAAAGCTGTGTTTGGCCTCAGGTCCATATACATGCTTACATCTGACCTGCTGAAGCCATCTCGCCTGCTCCAGTGCTCAATACTGATACAGTAATCAACCCTGGACTCCTTTCTTCCATCACAGCTGCTGTCAAATGAAACGTGGATTATGTTGCAGGACAGCAACTTAGTGCTGCTGTGCCATTTCTCGAGGCAGCATGAAGCAAAACAAAGGATTGATGTGTCTGCATGAGTAGATTCTCAGTAAATAACCTTTGGAAATCCTCTCACTGTGCCTTTTAGTTACAGTACCCGCCATTAGTAGCACAACATATAGTGTAATGTCAGCCAACATTTGTCTTTTTAATCTTATTTTCCAATCTATAGATGATAGAAAGATCACAGAATGTGTGGTTTTAGTATGAGATGTATTCTTTCAGTCACATCTGTACATAACAGATGGCCTGTTTTGCTGACACACAGCCAGCTGTCCCACCTCTACTACCTCTGAATCATGAAGTATCAACTACTGAAGCATGTAGAGGGATATGTAATTAGTCTGCATCAAATCCTATTCATTGTGATACAATATGCAGCATTGTACACAATATGTAGCAATGTGCTGGCTTCAGTCCTGCATATAACAGAGCCCCACCCTAAACTGTTTTTCTATCAAACATTGGAAAGAAAGATAGATCATGTAACTGCAGCAGATGTCTTCTTTTTCTGCGACAGCTGTCATCAGTGTACAATTACTGCATGTACACATGCGGAGAACCTCGTGTATGTTGTTACATGGAATTGGACACAAATTGGACAAATGAACCCCAGGTGAGACCTACAATCCCTAGTTCTGGAGGCCTTATATGTTAGGCCACTGTGTCTAAGGGCTTTTTCGTACCTACCTTGGTTTGTCCGGATCTTCTGACTTTACAAATTTAGTCTGAGCAAAAGAAATGGTATCGGTCCGGTAAAATGAACCATGGTTTGGATCATTAGCAGCGTGAAAACATTTTCTTGGATAGGTTGGACTTTCGGACCAATTGTAGGAAGTTGCTACATTATTAAACAACAGAAGAAGAAGAAGAAAACGAGGCGGCTCTCAGGACTTCTTTTAGAATTTGCCTCCAATGATATCATGTTTGAACAAAAAGGATGTTCATTTTGCTGGTTGATATTACAGTGGCAACAAAATTAACACGCCGACGTCAGACGCACACCCGGCTACAAACAAATCAATGTCAGTATAGACGCAGTATGTCATACAAAGGTCTTTACTCTGCGCCCAGAATTGCAATGTGAAACAAAAACTAACTGGATCCAATGTAATTCTAATATTATTAGCTTTTTGGAGACATAATTTGAATCGTAGATTACGGGCTCCGTCCTTCAGATGAACCCTACCCATCACTGACTGGATGAACACACTGGACACTGCAAGCAGGGCTGTCATTGATCTTTGCTTCTTCGCTACGAAAGATACAAGAATACAAACATACATTCTTGAAACAAAACTCATAGTGTTGCAATATCCTCACAACAAAATCTAAAAATTTTTGGATTCAATGTCGTTCAGAACTGCTGTGCCATTATCAAACCACGATGGTTAGACATGCCTTCGTGTTTTTCTTTTGTGTAGGTGTTGAGAGTGGCGACATTGCATTACATCAAATAGATTGTTTCCCCGTTGGACAGGGTCAACTGCAGGACGCTAGAAATTCTTGCTGACACTTAACATCTGTAATAGGAGGCGCCTCCTTGATAAACCTTTATGACATCCCTGCTCTCACCCTATCCCCTTGCAGACTCAAGCAAGTCTCTTAGTTACTGTCCCAAAATAGCTCAAAGGTTTTATCCACTCCTGGGTGTGATAAAAGGTAGCTATTATGACCTGCACAATGAACCTGTGTGAGCTACCTCACAGCCAGAAAACAGTTTTATGATCTTTTTGGTAAATGTGTTATGTTCGGTTATAGGATATTTCTCTCTTGGTCCGAATGAAACTCCTCCGTGAATCAGCACACTGCGAGGTGAAAGAGATTTCATGCCCTGGTGATGTCTTCAGTGACTTTAGTGTCTGGAAAGCAGAGGCACAATATTCATACTTTAGAGTGCAGATTACAATATTAATGTTCTCATTCTCAATTTATTCTCAGGCTTTTAGGGCGTCATTATAGCCAAATTTGCCATTTTGCTTTACACTGTATCGTGGGTCGTATTCTTCCATCTGAAGGGCACGGCGGCCTCTGTCAGGCTATTCTGTGAAGTCAGAGGGGAGGAGTCGTTAGCTTAGGGTATTAGTCTGCTGTCCATCATTTCTGCTGCGCTCTGAGGTCCCCGGAGACACTGGGAGAACGAAAGGAGGAGGAGGAGGCGAAGGGAGGGAAGGAAGGAGGGGCGAGGAGGAGGCAGAGGGATTGCGTGTAATTGTGTGTGCGTGTGTGCGTGCGTGCGTGCGTGCATGTGTGCGTGCGTGTGTGCGTGTGTGTGTGTGTGTGTGTGTGAGTGTGTGTTTGTGTGTGTGTGTGTGTGTGTGTGTGTTTGTGTGTGTGTGTCCATCAACCCATAGAGGACCTCTGAAGTCCCAGACAGAGGGAGGTGTGCACTGCTGCAATGCGTAAAGGCATCGCAGCTTCACGGCCTCATGCAGTCGGCACACTGACTGACTGACTGACTGACTTGAATGGCTGACTGACTTGTTGACGGACTGCATCAGGGATTTATACCATTTATACCGTTTCCTAACAACCACAGGTGATGCTGTCATTCAGGTCCATTCACCGTAGTGAGATATAATCCTATAACTAAATTTTGAATTAAGTTAATTACCACAAGAAAATCTTGTGGTGTGTTTTGTTAGAACCCAGTTGCTGGGGCTAGATTATTAACGTGGTCAAGGGACAAGGCCCAGTATTAATAACCTTTTGTGCCGAAAAAGAGAAAAGGCAAAGAGTTTAATATTTTACAATAGCGCTAATTGACAAGAAAAGTGTCAATTTCATGACCGTGTTTCTAGTTCTGCAGCATCTCATTTATAACATCTTAATCAATTATCTTCTTTGGGTCTCCCTTATTATTTAAAAAAAGGAACTTTGCACATTCACTGGTCCCTTAATAGGCGACCCATAGGAAACAAAGCATCGGATAATAGATGTTTTGTTTCCTGTTCTTCATTTAAATCTTGTAGTTAGAAAAGTATATTCTCCTCCAGAGAAGCTATGTGCTCTATTCTTTTATTGTCATTTAGATGCATTTACACCCGGAAATTCTTTGCAATAATGGAGGATATGTTTATATCTAGACAGGTGTACTAAATCTAGACCAATTTCTGCACTATTACATTTAGCTTTTTTTTTAAACTCCTGCAGCCTTCAAAATGAGTTGAACCATATGTTTCATTTGTAGTTTCATTTTTCATGTTTACTGTGAATAACATTTGTCCTTACTAATATGCATGTGGTTTTTGTTCACTGTACTTGTGTGCTGACGTTTTTTGTGCAGTTCTATTGAGTGTGTTGCTTGCAGAACGACTCGTTAATTAAACATGTAAATCCCCATTATTGGAGTTTCGAGGTTTTCACTCAACCGTGACACCAGCGCTCGCCATATTGTGGTGTCAAGAGATCATTCGCTCCCCGAGGTCCAACAGCATGGCGAAGGAGCTATGAAGGAAGCAGCTCAGTGTGACAACTGGAAACCCTCCAGTGTGAGGAGACGACGCTCACTTGTGGGTGAAAAAGATAAAGAACGACGTGAAAGAGTGCAAAAGTGTGAGGTTCCTGCATGTGCTACACTGAATTTCCTCCCTTGCCCTTGATAAGTGGGACAAAAAGGGAAAGGAAAGGGTGCAGCTTCGGGCCCAGCATGGCTTCAGTGCAGAAGGTGTGCGAGGACATTAACCACTGTGCCGTCTGTCGATACAAAAACAGGGCTGGGGCTGGACCTCTCGGGTTGCATATACTCGGTTTGCCCTGGTGGCTGCTCTGTCCACATCTTTGAACTGCAGGGTGTGAGCAGTGCACATCCCCATAGCTGTACCTGTACCTTCCCCTGTACCTGTCTGAAATAGGAATGAAATACTGCAGGAGGCTGGGCCCCCCACTCTCCTATACAAACACATTTGGAAAGCATCCAGAGTGGAGCGCATCGTGCCCTAGAAAGCTAGTGCAGTAGAACTGTCACGGAGCAATGCAGTGAGGAGGGGAACGTGCCCGTTAGACGGTGGGAGCCGGATTCACACACCACCCACCACACAAGCAAAATATGAGCATGAAAGGTATTGCAGTGGACAGCCAGAGCAGAGGGTTAGACTTCCTCTGAGCAGATTTATGACACAGTTGAATAAAAGCTGTAATAACGCAGCTGGGACCATCCTGCCCTGGTAACCCTCATGGGAAGTCAGGAAAAGCTGCTGTGACCAGAATTTAAAACTATATCTGTCTGAAAGGATAAAGAATTACATTTTAAGATCTCGATCATGGTGCAACGTGTAGCCAGTGTATTCACTTGTTTTACTGAATATAAGTCGAAACCACGGTGGCTGAGACGTCTCACACAAGCACAATGCAAAGGTAACAACACAACTGCTTTGTGGTGTTGTGGCTTTTGCATTTGTGTTATGGCTTTTGCAGTTGTGTTCTCCATTAATGCACTTGTGTAAACGTCCCTGTATTAAACACTGTGACAGAGACTTTGTTATAATATTTATTTGACACTATAAAACGTAGAGACAGAGAAGAATTGATGATTGCACATCAGTCGATGGATTGATCCTGCAGCTCATCAGCTTTAAGCAGCTCAAATTACAACATCTGCGGTTGTGTCCCAAATTTAAAATGGCAGTGTGGTCAAAGAGCAGTGAGTGTGAGCTATCTCACAGACTGCTGTGAATGCTTACATTAGCTTATTGTGACAAAACGATACTGCCCTCACACAGCCACCCACCAGGGGAATCTGAAAGAAGCACAAAGAATTGGATCAGGAACAAAGTGTCCAGTTTGCCCGAGGAGACAAACTGCAGTGGAGACAGTTTCAGAGCAGCTCTGACAGGTTGCCTGAAAGTGACTTTCTCTTATTGTAGAATATACTGCACTGAAATCAGTTACACAAACAGACGGACAGATCAAGGTTGTCTGTACTTTTATTATAAAAGGAACATTTTGTATAGTAAAGGATAAAGAGACCTACAGAACTGTAACAAGGTTTGTTCAGAGTAAAAACTGCCCAACCAAAGAGAAGAAGTGGTTTTCTCTTCATTCTGTCGAGCAGCAGAAGAAAATATGACTTTTACCTTTTCAGCCTAAATCCAATCGTTTCATGGTTTCACAGGGGACACATATCAGACAGGACTTCAAAATGCAGACCTGTGTTAGAAGCACACTGGAAGTGTCCAACCAGCTATTGTTTGAACTGAAGTCAGAGAAGAGAAGCTGGATTGACTGCAGAGATGAACAGAAGGAGAAGAAGAAGAGCCAGCACGGAGAGGGATGCGTGAGATATGAGAGACCCCACCACCACCAGCCCCCCACCCCTGCTCTTAGAGCGTTAACTTTGTGTGTGTGTGCATCTTTGCATATATGAATATGTTTGTGTGTTTGTCCACTCCCATGAGCATTGGGGTGTGAGTGTGTGTTTGTTGGATGCTCAGTGGAGTCGTTCTAATTAATAGCCAAAAGAGTTTGGCTGTAAGCAGAGTTCCTTAAATTAGAAAACCCTCTGTCGTCGAACTTGGCAGGGTGAAGCAGTCACATTGGCACCCATGTTCCTCAGAGTTATAGCAACAGTATGTTAAATATCTTTACAAAAAGTGTATGTGTGTGTGTGTGTGTGTGTGTGCTCATTTTTGTTACCCCTTTGGGACCTTTTCTCCAGCATAAATACTGACCTTGTCAGGACCAGTAGAGCTCATGGGGACCAGAGCCTGATCCTAATGAGGTTGAGGTTCCTGGTTAAGGTTAGAGGTTAAAACGGTTAATTGTGGTCAGGTTGAGCTTAGGGTTAGGCATGAATTGGTCATGATTAAGGCTAGGGGACAATATGTTCAAGGGGTTGAATAGACGCAGGCAGAGATATATATTTGCCCCTGTTTTACATAGAGACCCCTGGATTTAGGGTAAGTGGACAAGGCAGGTGGTTAGGATGTAGAATTAAAAAAGAGTAAAAGAAAATCAGGTAAGGCTGTCCCTAATGAATGGAAGTCAATGCAAAGCCCTAATAAGGATCGGTAAATATATACTCACACACTCTATACAGCCCAACAATGATAGAGATGCACTGACAGAGCAGTTTTACAGCATGTCTGGCTCCTGTTCAGATAGTGTGTGTGTGTACCAAATATGAAAATGCAGACCATGGCTTGGGAGTCTCACTCATGTTAAAATATATAAGTCTGGTGTAATTCTTGCCTTTCATTTGGGGGAGTTACAAAAAGAAAAATTGTGCAAATGTGGAATATGTTACACAGCAGGGTGGCCAAGAATTTGTTACCAATTTACATGGATGAAAAAAAATACGGGGTCTAGTTGTTACTCCGAGTTATATAACTTCAGCTCCCAAGAAACATTTGAGGTGTGGTGCGGCTTCCTACTGTCTTTTTTGGGTGATAAAACGTCTGTAATTCTCTACAAGTTAAAGGGAAGGAAACGGTGAGATTTGAAATGCAGGATTTTTACTTCTAGGCTAATGGAGTTTGATGGCAGATGGTCCAAGATGGTGGTTGAATGGTCACATGGAAAATATATATAATATATAATACTTTCATGTTTTAACTATAACACACACACACACACTATTGCTGAGATATACAAAACATGCCACCCACAGTCTCTCTCTGTCTCTCCTTTGAAACTCTGTAAAATGACTCCCTTCTTCCATAAGACCATGAATCAGTGTTTATTGATTATGTTTTATGTCTTGTCCCTGACACACACATACACACACAAACTGCTGATGGGGTGAGCTTTCCAGTGCAGTGGAGCTCCGTGAATACATTATACAGTATGTACACTCAGAGGGGCCATGCATATTTGATGGCTATAAAAAGGTGAGGCTGGGGGAGAGTTGTGAAGGCTCTGCTCATTCTTTAAGTACACACTTCCTATTCCCACAAAACTATGCAGCATTATTTAGAATAGCACATAGATTTTTATTACAAAGCACATAATGAGGACATTTCAGGTACAAATATATATATATGTTTATGATAAAAGACAACAAAGACAGTGGCGGTGCTGTCATCTTTTTGCTCTTAATCAAAGTTTCACCCTCAAATAGTGAAATCAGTGTGTGACCCATTGTGTCTGGTGTAAAGCTACCCGGTGAATGAAAAAGCATTTCCCCTTCGTCTGAATGACTCGGTTTGCTCCGGCTGAAAACGCCCATGCAGCCTCGCCCTGCTTTACGTGTGACTTTGCAGATATGATGTGTGTCCTTGAAAGAGACCTTGGCTGGCATTGCAGTCATGATGATTGCAGAGAAACCGGCACGCTGGTTATGCTGCTGCCCCTCAGTGGGCAATATAGAAAAGTGCACCCAAATGCAGGAGATTGCATCATGGGAGTTGAAAATCACACGTTTTTCAGTGTGAAGGTATAGAAATCATATAATTCAAATGATTGTTATACCTACTGAAGTTAAAAACATGCGTTATATGATATAAAGCATGTTTCTAACTTCAGTGGATGAGGAACTGATGAAAACTAATTTTTATAATAAGTCTAAAAACAGCATGTGTGATGGAGAAGTGAAACAGTTTGTTAGAATTAGAAACTCACAACCATGGTGTGACTTTTACAATAATTTGTCGTTTATACTATAACTCAAAGGTAACTACCTTGCCAAAAATATTCCTAAAAACAGCACATCTTCCAAACCAGGAAACAGGTCAATCTTTTTGTGAAAAATATTTCCTCACACTAGCAAACTTACTGGCATTAGTCCCGCTCAGACACAAAACTCCTACCAGGGGTTGGGCAGCTCGCAGGAACAAAAGATACTTGTTCTTTTGCAGCTTTAACCTTCCCCTGAGGGATCATTTAAGTGTCTTCTGTAATCTACACTGACTCTAAAATGGTGTGATGTCAGAGGTTTGAGGTGTTGCCTGATGGTGATGGAGAACATAATATAATAATAATATATAATATAATATAATGGAAGAATAGCAGAACCCTGTCCCATCATTTGGCAATGTGGCATCGCTCGAGTCAACAAAGGCATCAGTGGTGTCAAAGGAATTGGTGCAAAGTGATAGCGCCTCCTCGCGTTTATCTCAGTGAATAAGAAGCTGAAGAAGAAACAAAGTCACAAATACTCCTTCAAAAAAAGCTTTTTATTGGCTCAACACACACACACACATTTTCACATCAAAATAAATAGACAGGATAGTAGCGGGTGAGTTGTTGTGTACAAAAGGATGTGCAGTGTTTGAACATGTCAGCAGAGACAGCAGCCAGTCCTGCACTGCAACGTCCCTGTTAAAACCCCACTGCACTGCCCCAGGCCGAGAGTATCCTTCATGTCTGCACACACACACAAAAACACACACACACACACACACACACACACACACACACACACACACACACACACACACACACACACACACACACACACACTCCCTCCCCTTCAGTATCTCCTTATCAGTGATGCAGCAGGATTGTGTTGAAAAAAAAGGTGGTGGCCAGAGAAAGAGAAAGGGGCAGTACATTCAAAGGAAGTCAGATAAAGCGGTGCGAAGCAGTAACAGTTGATAATCTGTGTCTGGATGGGATTTTCTTTATCTACTGTGTTTGTTTGCTGTTGTTGTTCTGTTGCTCAGCGTCGGATGGGGGGGAAATCCTGCCAGTTATCACACAGCTCTAACTGCAGTAATAAGCTGATCTCTGAGTGAGAAGAAAATTCTTTACCCTGTTGCAACATTCAGGTGTGTGTGTGTGTGTGTGTGTGTGTGTGTGTGTGTGTGTGTGTGTGTGTGTGTGTGTGTGTGTGTGTGTGTGTGTGTGTGTGTGTGTGTGTGTGTGTGTGTGTGGAGGGAGTTTAAGAATGAGGAAGAAAGAGGCCTTGCAGGTACAGCGGGGGAGGGGGAGGTTGGCTTTTTTTAATGATTTTTCCCCCTCATTCTTTTTAAATCTTTGTCCACACAACCATTAATTTACAAAATGTCTCCGTCCAGACGAGAACAAAAGACAACTACAAATGCTCAAGTAAGAATGCCGGGCCAGTAGCTGGCGATAAAGTCTACATCAGCGATCCGTCTACCAGAGAAAAATATTGTGAACATGCTCAGTGAGCTTATTGGATGAGCTTCATATTGTGCATGCTTGAAATAAACTGTGACATCATCATTGCTTCCCTAAGGCTCTGATTTACATGAACACATGGATACACAGAAACCAATTATTCAAATCTGCAAACTGTCTGCATTTGTGAGGACAGGGCCTTACTCTGTGCCGTAGCACCACACCTACTTTATTAATTTATATTGTAGACTTTTAGGGCCCATTGGCTTCCTCTCTTTGGAATCTGAGGCAATCCATCTGGCAAACTCCTTGCCCTCTTTTTAATCTCTATTGCTTTAAGGCACAGTATTTATGTGTACTTTCTCAGGACTTGTGTTCTGGATTCATCTTTTTATTTTTATTGATCTATGTTCAATCTAGTTCTGATCATTATTCAACCTTTAGAAATCTTAATTTCACCAAAGCACCTCTAGGACACATAAAAGCTGTACAAATTGAAGTGTGACGAGAAATGCAGCTTCGGTTCTGCTGCTGGCAGAACCATGTGACTGTCATAAGTTGTAGACTGAGTGTGTGTGTGAGTGCATGTCACACATTCCCTGTGTTTTTCTGATTTTAGCAGCAGTTTTTGCTCGATTGCTTTGTAAACAAATTGTAATCTGTGAAATAGTCAAAAATCCACATTTACACATTGACTTTAAAATCTTCATGTTGAAACTCATGTGAGTATATTTCATAGATGAATAAAGCATCACAGGAACAGCTGACCAGGTGCAGTGAAGTGAGGCCCATATTCTGTGCAGCCAAACCCTTCGGATGCATTTTCTCTGTTAGTGCATCAAAATGCATCAGTTCCTTCTGTCTGCCTCTACGGCTGCTGTGAAACGGACTCCTGTGGACGTAGGAGGAAGAGAGGGCCATGCTTCGACTCTCATATGTTACAGGGTACAGTTTCAGAGGGAGAAGTTTGCAGTTTCACATTTGCACAGTAGAACACTGGATTTACGTGTTAAAATAAGCCAGTGAAGGAAAGCACAACACAATACAACTGAGAACTAGATTACACCAACAAACAAGGTAAAAATGGAATTGTCCAGGTAAGGAAAGGTAATGAGTATTAATTAGGTAATACTCCCAATCTATTTATCTTCACATAACACAGGAATGCTGTAACTCAAATACGAATTTGTTTTATTAAATAATTAGGAGGTTATATTTTATTCAAGAAAACACCATGTTTATTTAAAGTTCATCAGAAAAGCCTTAGTCTGTAAATTGTCCATTGACAAAAGGTGTGTCTGTGAATTTCACATCAAAATAAATAGACAGGATAGTAGCGGGTGAGTTGTTGTGTACAAAAGGATGTGCAGTGTTTGAACATGTCAGCAGAGACAGCAGCCAGTCCTGCACTGCAACGTCCCTGTTAAAACCCCACTGCACTGCCCCAGGCCGAGAGTATCCTTCATGTCTGCACACACACACACACACACACACACGCACACACACACACACACACACACACACACACACACACACACACACACACACACACACACACACACACACACACACACACGTAATAAATAGCTGTGTTTGTCTGATATCTCAGGTCTGAATGGAAGGAGGAAAGGAGAGGGGGGAGATAAAGTAAGTGCATTTCAGTCTCTGTGCACGTCCTACTGCGTCACAACCACACACACACACACGCACCCCCCGCTTCTCTCTCTCTTTCTGTCTTTCTTACTCCGTTTCACACTCAACCTCAGTCGTCAACTCTTCTAAAAAACTTATTTTTCCCCATTCATTCTTAACTTTTCGTTTTTGTTTTCTGTCTTCAGGCAAAATCCCCTCCTCCACCCAGCTCTCAGGACTCCTCCAAACCACAATGACGCTGTCAGTTCTTATGCAACCCCAGCCCTGGTTGTGGGGGAAATAGCCCTGCAATGCAGTGCAGTTATAAAATAGCAGCAGGAATTATGGGGGCTGCAGCTGAGACGAGAACACTGCCACTTCCTGCACCGTTGTGTGTGGTTACACTGGAGCTGCTTAAAAAAAAGCACTGCTTCATCCTTAATGCACATGTTTCTATCTAGAGTTCATACCCAAAAAGAAGAATAGGTGTTTTATAATATTTTTCTTCAAGGTCAGATCAGTGTAATCTCATTGCAGGGCTGTTTTCAGACACAGTACATCTCATTTACATGGTTCATATGTTCTCACCATATACCAATAATAGTATATTTCTTTAAATATATTTTTTAAATATACTATGATCTTTAAAAAAACACATGATTTTTTACTTAAAATTGGTTGGTGATTGATTGGTTCTACACTCCACTAGGCTACCCACAGCGCCATCCAGTGGAATGGCGTTGAGTGTCTCCAATTCTGTCATTGTGTTCTCTGCATAAACATCTAATAATTTAAATCGAGAGCATCACGTTTTACATAAAAAAACGTTTACATCTTTAAACATTGCTCAGTGTTACATAGTTATTTACACATCTGCCCTGCACAGATGTGTGAATATGCTGATGTGGGTTTATCTCCTCCCCCTCCTCTTAGATGACGTCAGCTACACTACATTACTGTGCACATTTCTCTTGTGTTCACCGTGCCCTGCGTTGTTGCCAGGTTTCCTCGCGTAGTTCACCATCAAGTTTGTAAAGCAACACCGCTTCCGTCCAAGGTTCAAGAAAATAAGAGCTCAATAGACAACCCCCTTGTCACTTTTCTATTCACTTTTACTTAGTCCTCTCATCCATAGCCTAATTAGCCTGTGATGTGACTGGGAAGTCAATGGGGTGCCAATATATATAATTAAAAAAATAAAACACTGAGACTATAATGTACACTACCGTTCAAAAGTTTGGGGTCACCCAGACAATTTCGTGTTTTCCATGAAAACTCACACTTTTATTTATCAAATGAGTTGCAAAATGAATAGAAAATATAGTCAAGTCATTGACAAGGTTAGAAATAATGATTTATATTTGAAATATAAATTTTGTTCTTCAAACTTTGCTTTCGTCAAAGAATGCTCCATTTGCAGCAATTATAGCATTGCAGACCTTTGGCATTCTAGCTGTTAATTTAAACACCTCAAACTTTGATTCGTCTGTCCATAACACTTTTTTCCAATCTTCCTCTGTCCAATGTCTGTGTTCTTTTGCCCATATCAATCTTTTCTTTTTATTGGCCAGTCTCAGATATGGCTTTTTCTTTGCCACTCTGCCTAGAAGGCCAGCATCCCGGAGTCGCCTCTTCACTGTAGACGTTGACACTGGCGTTTTGCGGGTACCATTTAAAGAAGCTGCCAGTTGAGGACCTGTGAGGCGTCTATTTCTCAAACTAGAGACTCTAATATACTTGTCTTCTTGCTGAGTTGTGCACCGGGGCCTCCCACTTCTCTTTCTACTCTGGTTAGAGCCCGTTTGTGCTGTTCTCTGAAGGGAGTAGTACACACCGTTGTAGGAAATTTTCAGTTTCTTCGCAATTTCTCGCATGGAATAGCCTTCATTTCTAAGAACAAGAATAGACTGGCGAGTTTCACATGAAAGTTCTCTTTATCTGGCCATTTTGAGAGTATAATCGAACCCACAAATGTGATGCTCCAGATACTCAACTAGCTCAAAGGAAGGCCAGTTTTATAGCTTCTCTCACCAGCAAAACAGTTTTCAGCTGTGCTAACATAATTGCACAAGGGTTTTCAAGGGTTTTCTAATCATCCATTAGTCTTCTAAGGCGATTAGCAAACACAATGTTAGAACACTGGAGTGATAGTTGCTGGAAATGGGCCTCTATACACCTATGTAGATATTTCATTAAAAACCAGACGTTTCCACCTAGAATAGTCATTTACCACATTAACAATGTATAGAGTGTATTTCTGATTAATTTAATGTTATCTTCATTGAAAAAAACAGTGCTTTTCTTTGAAAAATAAGGACATTTCTAAGTGACCCCAAACTTTTGAACGGTAGTGTACATATGATGACTTGACATGGGTTTGCTCTCTCAGTGCTGCTAAGTTTGGATCAGTCTTTTTGTGAAAAATATTTCCTCACACTAGCAAACTTACTGGCATTAGTCCCACTCAAACACCAAACTCCTGCAAGGGGTTGGACAGCTCGCAGGAACAAGAGATACTTGTTCTTTTGCAGCTGTAACCTTCCCCTGAGGCATCAAGTTTCTTCTCTAATCTAAACTGACTCTAAAATTATGTGATGTCAGAGGTTTGAGGTAGAGCTGTGTTCTGGATTCATCCTTTCATTTTTATTGATCTATCTTTAATCTAGTTCTGATCATTGTTCAACCTTTAGAAATCCTAATTTCACCAAAACACCTCCAAGACACATAAAAGCTGTACAAATTGAAGCTTCCTTTTTTTGGAACCTGAGGCAATCCATCTGGCAAGCTCCTTATCCTCTTTTTAATCTCCATTGCTTTAAGGCACAGTGTGTATGTGTACTTTCTCAGGACTGTGAATAAGAAGCCGGAGAAGAAACAAAGTCAGAAATACTCCTTTAAAAAAAGCTTCTTATTGGCAGTTGTTTTCACACAACCACAGACATGTTTAGGGGACTGATATTTGTGCAATTTGGTCCAGATCCGAATACAAATCCAGATCCAGTGGATGTAAATGTGGTTTCACAAGGGGAGTGTGCCTTGGCGGACACGCAACTGAGAACCTTCGCCTTGTTTGGTTTTATTGTGAAGGTCCAAAGCAGGCCCATCCGGTGCAGTTGCCCTGGCTCTTGCCGGTCTCGGTCTTGTGATGTTCAATGTTCTCTGTTAACCACTGAGGAGCCGGAAAGGAAGAGACAAGACAGTGCGTGTGTCCACCGATGGTTTCAGCTCGCAGCGCATTGTCTCCGGCTAATTCAAGGTGAGTTCGAATCCGTGCTAACAGCGTGAACTGTGGGAGGGGCTGGAAACGTGCGCTGACTCGACTGTGAGGAGGCTTCAACGGCTAATGTTAGCTAACTTTACTCCTTCCACCCACTGTGTCTGTGTGTGTGTGTGTGTGTGTGTGTGTGTGTGTGTGTGTGTGTGTGTGTGTGTGTGTGTGTGTGTGTGTGTGTGTGTGAGAGAGGGAAACGTGTCCCTAAGTCTGACCATACAACTGTGTGTTTGTGTGTGTTTGTGTGTGTTGGTTTAATTCCCTGTCCTGCTTGTAACGGGACGAGCGGCTCCTAGCATAACACTGTAACCTCGGCTAAAGCCAGAG
This sequence comes from Hippoglossus hippoglossus, assembly GCF_009819705.1. Classification (NCBI taxonomy): domain Eukaryota; kingdom Metazoa; phylum Chordata; class Actinopteri; order Pleuronectiformes; family Pleuronectidae; genus Hippoglossus; species Hippoglossus hippoglossus. The sequence goes on along the minus strand of NC_047151.1, from coordinate 11,280,464 downwards.
CTTTGTGTAACATGCTCATGTTAGCTCAAACAGCCCCTCGCTTGGACACAAGCAACTTAAATACTAAAGTTTTTAAAACACACACACACACACACACACACACACACACACACACACACACACACACACACACACACACACACACACACACACACACACACACACACACACACACACACACATCCGGCTGATGGTTACTTCACGTGTTTGTCATAAACCGCTTCAACTTGAATTTAAACGTATTTGCCACGTTAGGAAGATGCTCACGTGTTGCAGCAACTTAATAACAAGCAGGCACTCTCAGTTTAAAACACAGTGGATTCCTGGAGGTATAGCTAGCTAACTATCCAACTGCTAAACAGTGTTGTTTAATGTTAATGTTTAAACGTTAGCTTGTCATCACATAGTTAAATGCAAACCTTTTATTTTGGCATGTTTAGCACCAACCAGCAGCCCTTGCTGTGTTTACTACATAATGCAGTGATAACAGCCGGTATGAATGTACTGTACAACCAGCCCACACCACTCCCAGTTAATCCGGTATCCTCCATCATCAGGTGGTTCCTTACTTTGAACTATTAAGATGTACCAAATGTCTACTTCCTCACAAGCATCATCTGATGACATGGACAGTTACGTGGCACATCCTCGTGTGTCCCTCTGTAAGGTGTCTCCTGTTTATGACGCAGCAACCCACTTCCTTCATAAGATAAATAAAACAGATATTAGTCATGGTTACTGTACTCCAGAGATCGTATTTAACTTAATAACAAGGACGTTTAGACTCATTAAAACACATTAGTTTCAGAGAGCTAACTATTGTTGTACAGCTACTAACTAATATAAACAGTCTTAGTTTCCTTTAATGTTACAATGTTATCTTATCATCACATAGTTTGATTAAAACCTTTTTATATTTGGCATCTTTGGCATCACCCATGCAGCATCTACTCCTGTGTTTAACACATGTGACTTGCATCATTCCCAGTTAATCCAGTATAACCCATGATATAATTCATCACCTGGTAGGGCCTCATGTACAAATATTTAGAAATGCAACGTGTCTGCTTCCTTATGAACGTCATGAGCAGTGATGTGACACATGTCTCACTGTAAGGTGTTGATTTAATGATCCTTTATTGTTATATCACAACCACAGCTTCATAAAACAGACATTCGTCCTGCACTCCAAGATAAGATATCATATTTAACTTAATTTGATAAAATACTGTGTCAAATTGAAAAAGTTGTCAGTTGCGGAGTATGTCCTTCCTGCCCCCCTTGTAAAAACTGGATATTGTCTGAGTGAGCCCATGTAAGAATACAGTAGGAAAATTCACAGCTTATTTTAAGATACCTGTATAGACAGCTCTAGGGTCAGTAGGAGAAATAAAGAAAAAGACTAATTTGGGTTGTTGTTCCTTATAACTTGGTTCGGAGAACTTTAAACTTGCATCTCACATGTTGGTAAACCGGTAATTCAACCTTGTATACCGTGTTGCCTCCCGAAGGGTGACGATTCAAGTCGTCTCAGTCAACTAAGTCAAGCATTTGTCGATTTGTTTTTTTTGTCCTTTGGGCAGCATTTAGTTGAGGAAGAAGTTGCAGAATGAGTGCTCCTCTTTTTCATTCTTTCTCTGGGCTAAAATCATTCCAGTACAGTTTCAATAAAGCAATGCTTGTTCATTTAGTCGGTTATAGCGCGAGTATGATTTACACTGTATGAGTCATTTAATGGTAATTCTGTGGAGAAGCAGGTTGAGCGCACAGCCTCATAGCCCGTCACTATGTTTGCTCTTTTGATGAGTTTGGTTTGGTTTTATGTGGCATTATCTTTGTCTGATGTGAACCACGATGTCACAACTGTGTCAACAATGAGGCTAGTTTACTCAGTCCATGTTCCATTCTGGTGCCCACACTGCCATCCCCCCCATGTCAGACACAGGCTTAGAGAACGGGTGCTAAAAATCCCTTTTTAGGCCTATTAGGTTTGTGTTACAATACAGTATGTTTGGCTATTATTGACCAAGGCATCTCCACTGTCCCTTTTTAGTTAGGATATAGGGCTGCAACAATTGACTGTATATAAAAATGAAGCTAGACTCCAGAAAGTGAAGCCGATGTGCTATTGGACGAAACTTGTATTCTCTGGAATGAACAGCAAAAGGCGACTCCACTAGATGCAAGAATAAGTAACTTTCTGTCGACGATTATAAGAAAATGACCTGACTTCTTACTTGATTTATAACATCAGTTAACATTGTCATATGGAGGTTAAGGCCTCAATCATTAGTTTCAGGTCTTTTTCAATACAGCATGATGTTTATTGTTAGGTTATGGTCCCATTTGGTTTGAAATAGATGATCAAGTATGGTATGCATGTGTGGTTACTTCAGGTTAAAAAAAAAAGAGGATGGTAGTGGACAAAATGATAAACTTGAGGCTTCAGAAACATTTGACATAACCAATGGAGGATGTCACGGTGGGTTGCCACTTTGCTCAAACTAAGGCTTTTTATTTTTGATAAATCTGACAATCCCAGTTTCCATGGGGACATTTTCAGACAAACAGACCAAAACCCACAAATTTATTGTCGTAAAGGTAAAATAAAACCAACGATTCCTCATAACCAAGAAAAACTAATTAATTCTTAATTTTTTTCCTCAAAAATTGCCTTAATCAACTAAAACTGCCACAAATGTCTGTCAATCAGCTCTTCAGTGAATTAAATTGTTTCTGCTCCAGTTTTAAAGACTCAGATATTTTGACTTTTTACCCTGGGCGTTATTAATCAGAGACTATCAAAGAATTTACACAATGAGTTCACCTGTATTTCCATTTCCGTATGTACACAACTTTAATTTGCAATTCAAATGCAGAGAGTATACAGATACAATGCATCTGTAACAAAAGACAAACACAGACACTCTTGAGGGACCCCATGGTCATTACAATGACCAAAGTGCTTCCAGCTGTTCTTCAGAGTGACTCACCCAGCTTCTTCCCTCAGGGCAGCACTCAAAGATCATGACTTTTTAGCACAACTGTGCCAGAGGAGGCAGCAGGAAGAATTCCCCTTCAGACATGCAAACAGCGTTCCTGTTTTCAAGGCCTTCAAGCCTGGATTCCTTTTGTAGTCTGCATTTTATATTACTCTGAATGTCATTGTGATTTTCACCTGCCCCTTTTCCGTGATTTCTTAAGAAAATGTATTCTGTCTTTATTGAACCAGGTTAGCCCCACTGAGTTTAAGCATCACTTACAAGGGGGACCTGGTTAAGAATAGCAGCACCACAGTTACATTACATTACATTTCATTTAGCTGACGCTTTTATCCAAAGCGACTTACAATAAGTGCATTCAACCATGAGGGTACAAACCCAGAACAACAAGAATCAAGAAAGTACAATTTCTTCAAAAGAGCAAAACTACAAAGTGCTATAAGTAAATTTCAACAGTAAAAGTAATTAACAGACAAACACACAGATTAATAACCTTAAAACTTGATCATAAACATTTGCACAAAGACAGTGTGCACTCAAGAAAATTTACAAGAGATTAAATTAACTTGTTCAACTTAACTACGTTTTGAAGCTGAAAATCAATCTGTAAATTATTATGTGCATTAGGTCCCCAAAACCTAAAAGCTTTCCATCCCAAGTCAGTCCGGACTTCAGGAACAACAAACCACAAAATGTCCATAAACCAAAGATTATGACTTCTATAATTACAGTTTAAAAGAGAAGATAAATAGGTTGCCTGGAATGGTTTTGTAAAAATACATAATACAACAAAGTTACCTTGAACTCTTCAGATAAATGTGGGAAAGCAGAAGCCATAAGGTCCCTGAACTCGTTGATTAAACAGAGGACACCAGTTAAAGTGATTTAAGGAACATATGACGTGGTTGATGCAATAGGCTGAATCGTGTTTGTTGTTTACCGATTTGTTTAAAGCTGACCTCTGATCAAGGTGGACAATTTAAGTCAGTGGAGACGGAGATTTTCTGACTAATAATGGAAAGCATGCAGACTATAGGACATTGTGTCACCTGAAACATTGAATAGAGACACCTTTGTCATGCTATGAATGTGGGCCAGGTTGACCTTGTGTTGTTGTAGCAACCTAAAATGTGGCTTTGTTGCATCTCTAGATTTTATCTGCAGGTTCTGCTAATTCCTAACGCTTTCTGGTGCGTACACTTTGATGATAAACATGATAAAAATCTAGTTTGATTTCATTCTTGTGTGAAAGAAACCTTCTGTTTCCTGTACCTTTTTTTTGGGGTAGAGGTAAAAGCAAGGATTGCAACAAAGAATTCTGAGAATTATTTGCATCGCATATTTCCTCTGAAGCATGTTGTTTCTGTCATTTGTCATCTCGGTGATAGAAGCAGTCATAGATTTATGAGGGCTTTATATGATGGCTTTATATGATGTTTGGCAGGAGGTTGTTTCAGGATGTTGTTTCTTCCATCCGTTCAGCTAACTGTGTCTTTAAGCCAAACAGACCTTCCCGAATCTGGCGCAGCTCCTCCCCCATTGTACGTCTGTGTCACCCACCCTCCTCCTCTTCCTCCCTCCCTTCCTTCTGTGCTGCTTGATGGCTCGTACATGCCCTCCTTTTGTTGACTAATGCGGCAGGGCAAAAGAGAGGCATTTAAAAAAAGAAAGGGGATTTGAAAAATAATAAAGGGAATCCACAGACGCGTGGGATGGAAAATCATCCGGGATCTTTGTGCACCAACCCTCATGTGAGTCAAATGGCCTTTTTTTCTCTTCCATCTCTCATATTCTCTGTCTTCATCCTCCGTTTCTTTCACACTATCTTGTATTACCTCTCTTTTTATTCTGTATATTCAGTATGTCTGCCTCTATTGCAGTGTCATCCCTGCCTTAGCTTTATGCATGCGTACCTACCCCCATACCATGATGCCGGCTGCTGATGCTGTCTTGTGATGCTTGAGTGGAGGCCACGGCGTGCTGAATGAGATGCAGGCTAAATCATAGGACTTAGTCCAAGAAGGGTTCATTTGTGTGTGTAAGCTGATACATGAATGTTAAAGAAAAGCAGAAAAGAATCTTAATGTTGCTTTTATTATGTCGTACTGATATGATGGACATTTGCTCTGTTATGCTAAGGTCTTGTACCCTACATTCATAGTAGGTTTGAACTTTAATAGGACATGGTCTAAATATTGTTCTGATCTTCCTGTATAACTCATTTCTAAATATTTAAGAAACGAATAAGACGACTAAAATGTGGAATAAAAATCTAAAACTGAACAGTAGCACTTCCTCAGAGGAAATAATATAGGAAAACATCAGCCCTTACAGTGAATGAAATGAATTTCCTTGAAGATGCATCAATGAAAATGTTTTGGAAGCAGAGGGAAGATTTTATAAAGCTCAACACAACATTCAAAATCGCTATCACAGTTTTAAATACCTTAATATTTTTTACATAAAGGGTTTTGAGCTGCTTTAAACCCCACTTTTGGGTTAAGACAATCCACAAGCTTCTGCTCCATGGAATCAATTAAAATAAATTAAATTAGAGAGGCATGCCACGCCCACAGAATGCTAGCTAGGCTAAGTACATTCTGCATATGTCACCTCCATTTTTTACAGTTTGTCTCGTTTCATATTTTAAATAAGTAATGTATTTCATCTGATTACAATGAAAGAAGTCGTAAAGAGTGGCTCTGTTCTGTTGAAACAATGCCGTCCCTATATAAACTGTACAAATAAATTGTAAAATGACATGACTTACAGTAAGTAGCTGTGCCTGTACACTAAGCATTTGTCTTTCTGTTTTGGAGAGAATACAATGTCTTATAGCATCATATTAAAAAGACATGTATCCTCAAAAGTGATGATTTTTTAAGAAGATATAGTGTTTCTTTACACGGATTTACACCCTGAGAGTTTCCTGCATACGTGTCCTGAGACTGGGATCTTTGCCTATAACAATATTTGATCAACCCTCACTAATCATTGATGGTTATCTGTTTGACAGCGCATGACGCCACTATTTTCAGTGGATCACCAGCCCAAGACATCGGAGACACAGAGACACAGCACATGTAATTTTGCAATAGTTGAAATCTCAGCAGGGCTTTAAGCAAGTATTCAGCTGTGTTGATTGTTGTCTTTAGTACAGTCAGAAGATAATTAGTTCCTATTTTGCAACCTGTTGCAATGAAGTCATTTTCATAACAACGTGGTTGTGTGAAAGTAAAATGTACTTTAATGTTGATTTAATGTCATCTTTACCTTGGAGTGTATGAAGACTTTACTGCACTAATGTGGTGCTTTTTGAAGCGGGTACAAATAAGAATACTGAATTACATCATGGATGAAATTCTAAGCATTATGACCGTATGGCAGCGTTCTCTGTGCAGCTGAAGTCACATGATGTAGCACAGGCCTTTTAAAATATGTTTGTGTAAGTTGAGATGTTCTTTGCTCCTCTCTGATACAGAGACTCTTTTATTTGGGTTTTCTGTCTTTCTGAGTATACTTAGACCCATAATGTTTGATTGTGCTCCTCTGTGTGGGTGGCTCAGTTGGATACGTTACAGCAGAACAAAGTGTCCATACACAGCAGGCATTGATTCTACCTTTACTATTCATTCCACTGACACTAGTCTACTAGGAAATGAAAACTTCATGGAATTTAATATTTGTACCACAGTGGGATCGCTGTTAACCCTAACCCTGCTGAACTCTGCACCACAGTGATAATTTTTATCTCACTTACTACCACCACTTATATTTACACCTGCACTTTATATATACTTATCATATCTACACTACCTACTTCTGTTGCTGCTAGTCTTGTATCAATACTGTTCATATTCCATATCTATTTCTTACTGTACATATCTTATTTATTTACATATTCCACTTTACATATGCACATACACTTTTTTTGCACTTCTGGTTAGATGCTAAACTGCATTTTGTTGTCTCAGTACTTGTGCAGTACCTCTGTGCAATGACAATAAAGTTGAATCTAATCTAATCTAATTTAATTTCTCCTGAACTTTATGTTGGTTCATTCTCATGTCACTGAACTCTCCATTTGGCTTCAATTCCCAGAAGTGCAGAAGAGTGAAACTGAGCTCAGTCAGTAACTCGATCAAACCCCAGAGGTTGTTTTTTTTGTTGGAATTCCAAGCCGTCAATCCACTCAGGAATTTGAGGTCCCTGTGGTTTACCAGACCGCCTTGAAAAAGTATTTAAGTAGTTGACTTTCAGTACTTAACTAGGCAAGTGCAACTGTCATAATGCATCCACAGCAGCAGAGGGCAGCATGTATGCATGTATCACTGAGAACTTGAACACTAACTACAGTTTAAAATAGCTGGATGAGCTATACACGGTATATGAATGATCCATTGTGCAGTATCACTATAAGCTATAGTTGTGATTCTGAAGTGAACACATCCACAACAGAGTCTGACACAGATAATTAAACCCATGGACATAAATACATAAATGCTGGGGGGGAGAGCAGTTTGTCTGCATAAAAATAACAACAGTTACAATATAATTCTGTCATCCTACACTATAGTTTTAATAGGCCATTATTATTATTATTATTATTATTATTATTAACAATAATAATTATAAAATAAAATAAAATATTTAATACTAGTTCTACTGGGTTATAGAAAGAATGATAGAAGGTTAGAGAAAGAGCAAGGCTGAGAGAGAGAGGTTGAAAGTGCCAAGGAAAGAGCGCCACATACAGTTCTGCAATGAAGAAATGGTAGAAAAAGACTAAGATCAAACTAACCTTATATGTTATTATGTAAAAGAAACCACTAATGAAACTAACGGGACAAATGAGACTAAATCAACCCACAGTGTATAGAGATAATTTGATCCACAGTCCAGCTAATGAATGTGAAACACTCTTGTGACACCTGCTGTTAAAACAGCTTACTGTGAACAGAGAGCAGATCCATCATGTGTAACATGTGCTTTAATGAGAAGTCAATATGTGTGAGACTGAAACTGTGTTGTTGCGGTTTTGTCTTGTATGTAAAATCATCAGCTAAAATCACAATTGTGCTACAGATTAGTTTTGGACAATTTCTTGATTCCATTTTAACCCTCGGGAGGCTGTATTCAGCCCATGGGACAAGAATAAGGGAGGGACAGTTCAATTCAAATGGACCGACACAAATATGCCAGGCATGTGCAGGGAGCCACCTACTTGGTGGTGGCTCCCTGCCATGCCTTGTTTCTCATCAGCCAATGAGCCCAGAGAAAGGCATTTACCACAGATGATGAGCTGAGGCCTGTGACATCTATAGCTATCCAAATGGTTCTCTTAGTATAAAGCAGTTCCCCAGTTTAGCCAAGTCTGACAGTTTTTGTCCACATGACAACAAAAGTGAAATGGCTGAAGGAGAAGAATCAGAGCATGAGAGGAATTGTGAGCTCTCCACACAGCTAAATGTTTACATATGTGTTGAGTTTTGAAAGATACTAAGAAAGTGGTAGTTGATTCATATTTAGTTGGAAAACAAAGACACAATTGTTATACTGTCTGTGGCATGGTGGGGCTGTGGTTTGCACTGTTGCCTCACAGCCAATAGGTTCTTGGTTTGAATCCCAGATTGGCCGGGGTCTTTGTTGCATGTTGTCGCTGTGTCTACGTGTCTTCCTCCCACAGTCCATAGACATGCAGATTATGGTTAGGTTAACTGGAGACCCTAAATTAAATGTGAGCATGAAGTTTCTGGTTATTAAACCAATCAAACCAATCAATTAGTAAATAGTATTAAAGAATCCCTCCTCCCTACCAGTTTTATTCATGTGACCAGAGCGTTGCCTTGCCATGCAAAGCAATGTCCTACAGCATGTTTCTCACCTCTGGAAAAAAAGTGTTGTTTATGAAAAAAACAAAACATTTTTAGCATAGTTTTGTTGTGTTTTCATGCTTCAGCATCTGAATATCTGGAAGGCCCAAGTGAGTATGACCTACGGGGGGTTTTGGCTGTAAAATAATGGTTCACATTTTGCTTTACCATCTTTTTACTGGATCAATCTCAGTCTCTCTTCTGTCTTTGTTTTGCAGGAGCTCTACTATCGGAGAATGCAGAGGGTGAGGGAATCGATGGAGAAAGAGAAAATGGGCGATCAGAATCAGGTATGTGAGGAAATACTAGTATTATTATTTTTTGTAATAATGCCTCTAGATGTGAAGTGGAGTGGGCTTTTACGAGTTGTGGGTAATAAATTTGAATCAAATTAAATGGTCTCTGGATGCGCTTGTTGGTTTCACCTCTTTTGACTGTAGTTTAAGAGGAGGTTGAGAGTGTGTGTGGCAACATGCAACCGAGCAGACTACTCCAAGCTGGCCCCCATCATGTTTGGCATCAAAGCACACCCTGAGGAGTTTGACCTGGAGGTTGTGGTGCTTGGTTCACATCTCATCGATGACTATGGGTAAGAACAACCATTACAACAGCTTCCTTTGAACAAGCTTGTTGCATATGTCCTAAAACAGTGAAATTGTGTTTGAAGAACAGTGCAACAGTTATTCTGTCAGGTTTATTTCTCCAGGATTCATTTGTCACTTTGTCTTGTTTTTTCCTACTTTCCACTCCTCAGGAACACTTTTCGCATGATCGAGCAGGATAACTTTGACATCGGCTCCAAGCTCCACACCATCGTGAGAGGAGAGGATGAGGCAGCCATGGTGGAGAGCGTCGGGCTGGCACTGGTGAAACTCCCTGATGTCCTGCAGAGGCTGCGCCCTGACATCCTGATCATCCATGGTGACCGTTTTGATGCACTCGCCCTGGCGACTGCTGCAGCACTGATGAACATTAGAATACTTCACTTGGAGGGTGGAGAGGTGAGGAGGCGTCAGTGTTGAGCAACAGAATAGATCGCATAACATACACTATATCTTAAAACGTGGTCTGGCTTCTTTTCGCAGGTGAGTGGTACGATTGATGACTCGATCCGCCACGCTATAAGTAAACTGGCCCATTACCACGCCTGCTGCACACCCCGGGCGGAGCAGTACCTCATCGCCATGTGTGAGGACCACTCTCGCATCTTGCTGGCTGGCTGCCCTTCTTATGATAAGCTGCTGTCAACTCATCAAAAAGGCGACTACATGGATATTATCAAGAGCTGGCTGGGTACGCAGGGATACAGTCATTACACAGTAAGGTAGCGTTAAACTTTTGTGTGTGTGTTTTTATGTGATATGTGTTTTGCTCTTGTTGCAGGTGACAAGGTGCAGAGGCATGATTATGTCGTGGCTTTGCAGCACCCAGTCACCACAGACATCCAGCACTCCATAAAGATCTATGGACTAATGCTGGATGCCCTCCTCTCCTTCAACAAGAAGACCCTCATCCTCTTCCCTAATATTGATGCCGGTTAGTTTCACCTATGTCTCCTATCATCAGGGTTATTGTATGATTTAATAAAATATTTGAATAGTTGCATTAATAAATATGTCTCTTGATCTTCCCTTTCCTACGTAAACAGGCAGTAAGGAGATGGTGCGTGTGATGAGGAAAAAGGGCATCGAGCAGCACCCCAACTTTCGAGCGGTGAAGCACATTCCCTTTGAGCAGTTCATCCAGCTGGTGTGCCACGCCGGCTGCATGATCGGAAACAGCAGCTGTGGCGTGCGAGAGGCAGGGGCCTTCGGCACCCCCGTCATTAACCTGGGAACCAGGCAGACTGGCAGAGAGACAGGTGAGAAAGACAAAACCCAAGATTACATCTATTCCTTCTGTTAATTAAGCTAATCCTGGTGTTATTATAGAGCTGCTTTCATCATCGAACACAGGTTATGTTTTTTGATGAATAGTAAAGGATGATGGGCAGCTTGAAGACAAAGATACTGCCAAGGTGTCAAGATCAATTTCTTCATGTAAGCAACCCAAAGCAAGTATCATTCTGTTAATTCTAATGGCCTTTTTATGACATTTCCCTCTGCCAGGTGAAAATGTTCTACATGTCAGGGATGCTGATACTCACAATAAGATCTACCACGCTCTGGAGCTGCAGTTTGGGAAGAGATACCCCTGGTATGACCAACGTCCTGCTTGTCTGTCTCACTAAGTCTCTGTCTTAGTCATTCAGTTTTTCTCTTGCAGATCCTCTAAATATTGATTTTAGATTTTTTTTTATTCAGTCCACACTGTAAATTGCACAACAGGTTCGACTGAATGTGGAAGCACCGGCATGCCTCTTAGAGTTGGCTAAATGTAGTTGCTATACCAACGCTACACGATAGCAGTTACCTAGAGAGTAGTGAACTTGTCTGGCAGGTGCATTCGGCAATAGTGTTAAATATCCTTGTTTGAACAGTGTGCGTAGGTGACAATGTAAGTTCTCATCACTTGTACCTGATGTTATGTTTCATTGTACAATAACACTGGTTGTCTATATTATATTGTTTAGGAGCTCATGTGGTAATTAGCAGGCTATTAGCTTGTGAATGGGAATCACTTGTGAATCACTTACCAAATACAAACAAATCTACCACTAACTTTGCCGGGATTTCAAGCCTTCATGTTTGGAATAAGTGGATGTTTGGAATGTTGCTGCTTTTTCTCTAACCGGAAGATTTGGTCATTTAGATACCATGAGAATACCGTCACCCACACTGTTGCTTACATGAGTGATATTATTGGATAGTATATAAATAATGCAGTGCGGGTGTAGCATCTCTGTTTGTGTGTTTTTAGTTGTTTCTGCTTTCCTCTGCAGACCACTGTTTTTAGTTTTGCTGAACTAGAAATAGGCTTTCTGATTTCTGTGTGGATCACGTTTTCTTGATTCTGTGATGCTTTAGCTCACATAAACCTTTATAACTGTTGTATATAACTGTTACATAACCTTGTGAACACCTCACAGTGATGTCAACAAAAGTATTTTCCTGTTTCCCGTCAGCTCTAAGATTTATGGCGATGGCAACGCCGTGCCTCGTATTCTCAAATTCCTGCACACCATTGACCTGGACGAGCCCCTCCAGAAGACCTTCTGTTTCCCGCCGGTGAAAGACCCCATCTCCCAAGACATCGATCACATCCTGGAGACACAGAGCGCTCTTTCCGTTGACCTGGGAGGGACCAACCTCAGAGTGGCTATCATCTGCATGAAGGTTGGCTGCATAGAGACACACCAGTGCATTAGTTCTGATGTAGCTAGATTTTTATGGGCCTTAAGTCTTTAACTTGAAGATATTAGTTTCACTTTGTTATTCGTCTGTCATTTGATCGCTGTACCTTTTTTTACAATATTAATTGATCAATAATTAGTATTTGAATAAGTGATGCTTTCTTTTTATTTTTGACTTTTTTCCATGATGGTGTGTCAAATTCACTCCTTCCCTCTCTGTCCAGGGTAAGATAGTCAAGAAGTACGCTCAGCCCAACCCAAGGACCTTTGAGGCCAGAATGCATCTCTTATTAAAGATGTGCTCTGATGCCATGCGGGACGCTGTGAACCTCAACTGCAGAATACTTGGTGTTGGTATGTTAACTCTCACTGGGGTTGGGCCGTTGTAAAACATGTTTACCACAAGGTGTCGTACTTGACTTGGCAGACACTCCTTGAATGGAATATTACTGGAAGTGACACAGAGAGTCAATGAATGAGAGTGTAGCAGCTCCAGTCCACAATTTTACGAAATAAGAAGAGACGTGAGGGAAGTTGTAACTATTATATTTTTATTACTCGAACAACACAAGGACCATTGAACTTGATCCACTTCAAATCCTCTTGTTATCACTAAAAAAAAACAACAACACATTAACTTTCGTGAAGAGACACTCCCCCCCCCCCCCCCCCCCCCCCCCCTCCCTCTCATGAAGTTTGATGTTGCCGGCCTTTGCTCTGCAATATATTGTTCTCTTAATACTGATGTAATACCATGATGACCCTGACGTAAGCTACCGTTTAATTTGTCAGAACCTGTTATCCTGAAAAATGTCAGTCTAGCCAGTCAATAAAACCTGTTCAAGCTCCTTCTCTGAACCGAACCTGCAAAACCATAAAATGTTCCAACTCAACACACACCGTTATGGAAACACTCTATTATGAAAGTATGAAAATATTTTCTCATGGTTTTGTTAAAATCATCTCTATCATCTCATGGTTTTGTTAAAATGTGTTTTCCACTTCTCAGGAGTGTCCACAGGTGGACGTGTAAACCCACAAGAAGGTGTGGTCTTGCACTCAACAAAGCTGGTCCCGGAATGGTCCTCGGTGAACCTGAGAACACCCATCTCTGATGCTCTGCACCTCCCCGTCTGGGTCGACAACGACGGCAACTGCGCCGCGTTGGCTGAGAAGAAGTTCGGTCATGGCAAAGGAGTGGAGAACTTTGTGACCATCATCACAGGAACAGGTGAGGAGGCAGGAATTGATCCAGCTATGTTATTTTTGGAATCTCAGAGAGTGAGTAATTGAGTTGAGACTAACTGAAGTTGCACCTCTGGTCAGCTCGACTACTTTTCCCAGCGGCTGTTGCCCTTTCAAAATGAAATGGCGCAAACAATTTCCATTATCAAACCATTTTTTGCAAAGCTTTGGACAAACCTTAACTTCTTTCCATAGAAGAGATTTGACAGTGCTGCTATAGGAGGGAGAGTTACACCTCTGTATCAACTCTGTTGAGTGAGAGGCAGAACGCTGGAGCAGGAGTCTGTAACCCAGACGGAGGCAGAAGCTACTTTCACATGTGCTCTGTAAACCCTTACCTTTTTAAGACATTATTCAAAGGAGCTTGTCGTGTGAACACGATGTGCAAACCAGTAAAATGGTAAATCTGGGATGCTGTTTTGTACTCGGTTCCTTTTATAAACCAGATCTCCTACTTAACAGCACTGACAGTGTGGGGAAGTAAATATCATGACTGTGTCTATAGGTATTGGAGGCGGAATCATCCATAACAGTGAGCTGGTCCATGGCAGCTCCTTCTGCGCCGCAGAGCTGGGTCACATCATGGTTTCCTTAGAAGGCCCAGAGTGTTCATGTGGCAGCCATGGATGCATTGAGGCCTACGCGTCCGGCCAGGCCCTGCAGAGAGAGGCCAAGAGGCTGCACGACGGTATGTGTTTGCTTTTAGTGTTCATGAACCTTCCAGGAATGTGCTAAGAGTGGAGAAATGTCACACCCTGAAAACGTTTAAGTTTTGTTAACCCTCAAATAACATGCATTTCCAAAATAGAGAGGCTTATGCATGTAAGCCTGAATGTTTTTAACGAGTTCAGACTCTCACTTGTTCTGAACTGCTTGAACTTAGACAGAGTAGATCATGACATTTGTTTCTGCATCATTATCATTGTTGTGTTGCTAAAAAAAATGTCTTAGATTGTATAACTAATCTAGAAGAATTAAAACAACTAAGCAAAGTGGTTGAGGCAGATAAAGTAAATATAGTTTCTGACCACGCATTTCCAAAAGGGCTTGACAGACAGGATCATTAACATACTTGAGGCTTTGTAGCGTCTGACTTGAGTGTCGCTGTCTCTCAGAGGACCTGCTGAAGGTGGAGGGGATGGATATGAAGCTTTCTGAGCCTATCACTGCTGCCCACCTCATCAGCGCAGCCAAACTGGGGAACTCAAAAGCCAACGCTGTCCTGAACAGGGGTAAGAGCACAAATTAGACACACAAATACGCACATACACACTCCATTCTGTTTAAAGAGATCAAAGTGCAAAATGTGTTTTATTTAACTTCTAGAGAGTTCAAACAAACCTTCCTTCTGCGCAGTCTGCAAACATAGCCTAGAGGTGTGTTTGACAGTGACTCACTGCATTCATTGTGGAGTGTAGTGAAGTCAATAATACTTAGGCTGCTGGCTATAAAATCAGCTTAAAACAATGTCCTCTCCTCTCCTCTCCAGCCTGCACAGCTCTCGGCGTGGGCATTGTCAACATCCTCCACGTAGTGAACCCGTCACTGGTGATTCTGTCTGGAGTCTTGGCCTCTTACTACGAGTCTCCTGTGCAGCACATCATCACTGAGAGAGCCCTCGTCTCTGCCCAGAGCATCAAAGTTGTCACATCAGACTTGGAGGAACCTGCATTACTTGGAGCTGCCAGCATGGTGTTGGACTATGCAACTAGAAGAACATATTGAAGGAAATAGTCTTGATTTGCTTAGGACCGATACCAAAAACAGCAAAGCAAGACTGAAAGGAAAGTAGTACCTGTCACGCCTAGATATATATATATATATATATATATATATATCTATATATATATATATATATAGATATATATAGATATATATAGATATATATAGATATATATAGATAGGATACATTTTATAGAGTGAATGAAAATGTATCATTGTTAAGGAAAAATCTAATATTTTATATATTCTTATTTTGTATGTCCTAATTGTTCATAACCTGGATGAGTTAGTTACTGTTTTACTTTTGTTTTCCACAAAATTGCATACTGTCACGTCTGTGAGAATCACGCCTTGACTGGGTCAAATGTTAGGTTGGTAAACTGCATGTTGGAAACGTTAAAAGAAAAAGTCCCAGGGCTAGAATCCACCTCAAATCCATTTTCAAGCCAAAATGACCCATTCAAGACAGGACTTTCCCACTTTACTTGTAATGTGATTTCTCACAGAGAGGTCAGCTAAGAAATGGGAACACTTGTTTCAGATGTGACCAAAACTGTTGCTGAAACATGCCCCTGTATCATCTACTCTGTTCTCTCTACATGCTTTTCTCACTTTTCTGTAAGTCCTGTATGGAGTAATTATCTCTTTTTCAGATTAAAGAGTTACTGTCCAGTTACTATGTCACATTTCCATTTCCTGTCCCTTTTTAAATTATTTGAAAAACAGAAGTGCTTTAAGAATGTTAGTACAGTCAGTGGTCTAAGATGTAACAAATACACGGTCATTATAAAATCAGTATAAATGCTATGCTGGCTCATGTGAATGAAATGTTCAGGCAGCAAATGTTTTAGCTTTACCGCTGCTACACTGATATCTGAGTGAGAAACATTTGCCTGAATCAGGTAAACTTTCTTTTTGTTCTTTTACATTACATAACAACAGACTTATGAAGATTTTACCAGGTGTTCTCTATGCCTCTCTGAGATATATTGTATCTCTGATTATGTGGTTTGCATGTGCCATTACAAACTGTATTGTACATGTCATGCTTTATGACATTTTTAGATACATTTCTATGTAATTTAATTGGTTTATGCAGATCTAAATCAGTGGAAGAGCACTGGAACAACCTGAAAAACATATGGAAGGAGGCATGCCTAGAAGTAGTGGGGAGAAAAACAAAAAACCATAAACCTTGGTTATCAACAAACACACAGAAGAAAATTGAAGAAAGGAGGGCAAAAAAAGACACACTAAACAAAAGCAAAACCCGAGCAAAAAAGGCAGCAGCTCACAAAGAATATGAAACAGCAAATAAAGAGGTGAAGAAAAGTGCAAAATGTGACAAGCGGAACTACATTGAGAATTTGGCACAGGAAGCAGAGGAAGCAGCTGGAAAAAACAACCTCAAAGAACTCTACATGACCACCAAGAAACTAGCTGGAAAGTTTAGGCAGACAAACACTCAGATCAGGGACAAACAGGGACGACTCCTCACCACCAAGGAAGAACAACATCAAAGGTGGACAGAACACTTTAGGGAGCTGCTCAACAGACAGCCCCCTGCCCAAAAGGTAGAGATCCCACCAGCCACGCACACGCTTGACATCAACTGTGCCCCCCCAACAAGATCTGAGGTGAGGAAGGCCATCAAGGCATTGCGACGTGGCAAAGCAGCAGGGACAGATGACATCCCATCAGAGGCTCTACAAGCGGATCTCGACACCTCAACCACCATGCTCCACCAGCTAATAAAGACCATATGGATTGAAGAAGGAAACATACCAACAGACTGGAAGGACGGGCTCATTTCTGTCATACCAAAGAAAGGAAACCTCAGGGATGCAACAGCTACCGAGGGATCATGTTGCTATCAACACCAGGCAAAGTGTTCAGCCGCATCATCTTGGAGAGACTGCGCAAGGGGGTTGATGATGAACTGAGAGAAAACCAAGCTGGTTTCAGGAATGAAAGATCATGCAGCGACCAAATTGCTAGCCTCAGGATCATTATTGAGCAGTCCATAGAATGGCAAACACCTGTTTATGTCAATTTCATAGACTTTGAAAAGGCATTTGACAGTGTAGACCGTGAAATGCTATGGAAACTCATGGCACACTATGGAATCCCCCCAAAGTATATCAACATCATTAAGAACATATACTGGGACATGCAATGCAACGTACTCTTCCAGGGATGCGCACAAGAAAAATTCAAAGTGCTCACCGGCGTGAAACAGGGCTGCCTGCTTTCCCCTTTCATCTTCCTTCTGTGCATTGACTTCTGTGCATTGACTGACATGGTACAATCAACCCACAATAAAAGGACTGGCATCCAGTGGAGTCTGACAGAACATCTGGAGGACCTCGACTTTGCGGATGACATTGCACTACTCTCCTACTCTCCCATGTTTCTTAGTGCATAATGTTTAAACGTAAAAGGGACATATAATGTATGTCCCTTTTACACCTGGATCTTCCACTCAAGTTAATGCACTGCTGTGCTTTAAAAGCAGTCTGCCATCAGTTTCATCTCTAAAACTTAGTGTGACACTCTCATGCAGATTGTTTGTTCCTCACGTGTTTAGTTATTACTTCACAACAAGGATGTTATTTTTCCCTCGGTCTGTTTGTTTGTTTTTTTTACAGCAGGATTTAGCAAAACCTACTTAGCAAATTTCCACGAAAACTTGATGGAAGGATTGGACATGGGCCACAAAAGAACCATTTAAATGTTGACACACATCTGGACAAAGGAGTGGATGCAGGACATTTTTTTCACTTTCTTTGACATTTCCCAGGGAATAATACATAGATTTTGATCAACAATCTGATCAGATATATTTTGGTGACTGATCTGTTTAACTGTGATTGTGTGACTTAAAGAGGTCTCTTTGGCCTTGGTGAAGATTTGCGTACTACTGAGTGCTGTTCCAGTTTTGTTGCTGTGATTCAACTTAATCCTAGATTACAGCCATCATAAAAACGTAACGTAAAAAAAATGTATGGACTTTTTCATCAGTTTGAATCGTTTTGTCTTTTTAATGATTTATTCCCATCAATTATTTTATGTTGATTGTAAATTCCATGGATATGTGTTGCCATTGATGACCATTCATGTCCCAACACAAAGAAAACCTAGTTGATGCTGTTGTACGATGTTCTAACTGAACTATCAGCAAGCAGACACATATTTTACACTGTGTTGCAAAAGGAACAAATGCAATGACCTCTGTTACATTAACAACAACTGGAAGCTTCTTGCTCTTTGTGTTTATCATGTTCAACATCATCACAATTTCCAATTGAGCAACTAACACTGTCGTAGTGAATCTGTACAACGACTACTTGTTGTATTTGCTGAACCTTAATGATATTGTGATTGTTTGACAGTGGTTGCTCTCAGCTTCGGGTCAGGTGAGTGTCTACCTGACACCTGAGCCCTTTGAGACCGTGAGAGTTAATAATTAACCATAATTTTGACTCCGGGCCCTGAAAGGCTTGTAAAGGCAGAGACTGAGAAACACACTCAAGACGAACCTGCTGCAGCCTGCACCACAACAACACAACTGTGACATCAAAGACACTTTATAACAACACAACAAGTCCACATTCTGTCATTTGTTTTGGACATGTGCAATAAAAATCCATACCTGGACCATATATGTATGCAGAGCACACATTCAGATGACATCACAGTTTCTTTGACAACAGAACATATGCGAACAGAAATAACACCACGGTCTGACAGTGATCACAATCATCATGTAACAGTGAATCTCGCCTATTTGCAGACTGCGGATTTATCTCACAAGTCGAGTCGTCACGCAGCGCGTCACGGGACCCGGATGCAGCAGGGTCCAAAGATTTGATTGGTCCAATTTTGAAGCAGCTGCGGGGCGATTGGTGGTTTCCCCTATCACTCGCCCATCCCGGTTTGTGATTGGTCGCTCACCCGTTTCCGCTTCCCCAGCTCTGAGCCGTGCATTTCCCCCTCTTCCTTCCCGTTGAGCATTAATCTCTGTCGGTCCGCTGCTTACACCTGCCGCTCCCCGTCTCTCACGTCCAGCCTCACTCAACATGGATGATTTTGACATGCTGAACGCCCCCGCCGCCGATAACGGTGTCGGTTCGGAGGAGGACCCCGCCGCCGCCTTCTTGGCCCAGCAGGAGAGCGAGATCGCGGGGATCGAAAACGACGAAGGCTTCAGCATCCTGGACAGCGGAGAGGTCCCCTCGTCGCTGGGAGAGTCTAATGGTGGGTGACCGCTGTGGTCGAACGGAGACAGTTAGCCTCTCTACAGCGTTAACACAGCTGGGTTGGTTAGACTAGCTTTAAACAGAGGCTACTGAACAGTAAAGCTTCATTTGAACCGTTAACCTGGTCCTAAATGGACCCTCGAGTCTTTTAGCTAGCTTGTTAGCGTTAGCTGAACTAGCAATTTAGCTAAGTGGGAGAAGCTAGCGTTAAGATGTACCCAGTGTACACGTCATTTAAAATGTCAAAGAAACACAAACACGTGACGTGGAGACTATGACTTGTTCACTGGTGAGTTTAGGTGGTTATCTGAGCTCCGGCTCTCGCCTGTGAAATGAATGAAGCTGTGTGATAACATCAGATGATCGGTCGCGTCATTCATCGGAGCTCCTCTCTGACAGCGCTACGTGCAGCTGGCTCTCACCCATAGGCTGTGGGTCCAACCTCGGGCTCATGAGGAAACTGGTGCCGCTTAATCACCTTTGGCCACGGCTGCCTCGCTTCCTGAAGGCTGGAGCTGCCTTGTGTCAGATGTGCTGACATATCATATTACGAAATACGTGTGTGTGTGTGTTAAAAATGTGAGGATTCAGCAAGAGTGCAGGGCAGTTAGCCGAGGTCGAGTCCTCATAATGTTTCCTTTCTCCTGCCCTGTTTGTGTTTTTCATTTGTCTGCTTGGTTTCTCACTTCAATTTCCCATGTGTTCCTTTTAGATGGTGCCGTCAATGGAGATCTACATGTGGTAAAACTGTCTTTACTTTGTTTCTGTTCTCAATCAGTTTGCTGATAAATGTTCAAAGTTATGTATCTTGTATGTTGTTTGTGATTAGGGAACACTTTGACAGCAGCCTATCTGTGCCCATCACGCGCACACACACACATCTTTCATGTGTTGAACATATTTCTATACAGATATTTGGACTTGTAAAATAGTCTTTACTTGCAGACTCTCAGGAGCTGTGGGTTTTTTCTCTGCTGAATCCATAGTCGATCTCATCTCTATCGGTTATAACATTGTTGTAGCAAGCAACTGTCCATGAAAAATAAAAAGACGCCACTAAGCAGGATCCTTACTTTGACACGTTCAAAATTGTTTTAATACTTGTGGGAAAGTGTGAGTTGATGGTCAAGAGTAAATATTGAAGCCCTACTCCTGTCTTCATCTTACCACACCCCCTGCCCCTCTTAACCGGAAGTTTAAATACAACAAATATCTGTTGCCTAAACAAACAATCACAAGCCCAGGCTAAACATTAACTTTGGCTTCTACAATTGTATTCAGCAAAGTAGTTGCTAATGTTTTCCCCACTAAGTAAATTGCAGAAATCGAGCAATAAAGAAGTCAGATGGGTGAAGCAGCTGAAGCAGGGAGGTGATTGGACAGGTTTTCAGTGAGCCAAAAGTTCAGACAGATATACTAGACCACTTTACAGTATTTGTATGTCAATCTGAAAGTTATTCTATGTAAAATGTCAGTAAAACCCATAGACTTATAGTACAGGGAAAAAATGTGAGCAAGCCCAACTACATCTAGTTCTGTCAGGTCAAAGTTAAACTAATAAGTTGTCTGCAATCTTTGATGGATTCTTCCATTGCAGAATTGAAGTAAAAAAAACCTCACTCTTAAGTTTTCACTCTAAAAAAGAGATTTGGGTAGCTGTCGAGTGTTCGACATCTTGGCTTCATCTTAGTGATGTGACCATGGTCCCTGATGTAAGCAATTTAGTGTGTGCAATGTTACAGCTACTGATGGGACTGAAGACACAAAATATATATACCAATGTTGTAATAAGCCAGAATAATGCATTCAGTGTGATGATAACTTTAATATACAATTGGCATGTTAATGGGATGTAGACCATTGCTCTGGTGTTTCTTTTTCTTTCTCATCGAATACCGTATAAAGAATGTGTCTAGTATTTATCTAGAGGTGTGGGAAACACTTTTAGTACTGTGGCAGTGTGATTTTAGTACTAACCTAAAACACTTGAATATGCGGCTGTTAGATTTGCTCCAACTTCCTTTTCCTGTGCTGTGGTTGCAACATTGCTTCCTTTTGCACTGTCATGACGTCCTTCTGTGAAAGAGACTAAGCTGATAAAACTCTCAAGTGACCAAGATTTGGTTCATTATACAGAAAAACTATACAAACTATGTGCATATTGGAATTAGGACAAGACACTGACCACAGTCCCTGAGTCAAAATGACTTTGTTCCTTTAGTTCAGAGTTTGAAAGGTGAATTATTGAATAATTCAGTACGGAGGACGGTTTCTTTAACATGTGATATCGTTGAGAGAATGGTTTCCTATCATCACTTTCATTGTCTCTCAGGAAAGCAATGGGCCATCAGATGCTTATGCAGCAATTTCCAATGCAGACCGGCTGCAGGCCGAACCTGAAAGCCTACGCAAGTGGAGGGAGGAGCAAAGCGACAGGCTGGAGCTGCTAGGTAAGACCAGAGTGAACGTGGCTGACCCTGCTCTCTGAAACATGAAGAGCTTAGCGTAATATTGTGGCCCAATATTGTGGAGATTCAAATATAGATATATAGTCTATAACCCGTACACTGTAATCATAAATACTTCCTCTACCAATTCCTATATTTTTTCTTCCTTGTCTCCTTCCCTGTCATTCCTGCCTTGTTGTCTCTACCCTCACATCTGCTCTTCACTTGTTTCTTGTACCTCTCCTCGCTCATCTCCCTCCCCAGACGACAACTCTCGCCAGCAGGAGTCGGAGTGGAAGGACAAGGCCAAGGTGGAGCTGGAGGAGTGGCACGCCAGGCAGAACGAGCAGCTGGAGAAAACCAAAACCAACAACAGGTACTGGCGTCATAGACAGATAGAAAAAGGACAGAAGATTAATGGAACTGAGGGAAGGTTAATATTACTGTTAGAAAAGCCAAGATGATGATATAGAGGTTTTGAACAGCTCACATTCTTGGAAAATATGTGAATATTTTAAAAGGTAATTAGCAGTTCCTTAATAATAGCAGCAGACTTGGGGTCAGCCTGCACCTATCCATCATCAGCCCAAACACTCCAGTTTTCAGCTCATTTGTGCCCAATAACTCGAAAGTTTTTATTCTTCAGGGTTCAACCTGAGAGCAACAGTAGATGAGTCAAAAACATTATATTCAGTCATAGTGTAGGATTTCATGCTTTGGTACAAACAAATGAGCTTTTTTGGGTCATGTTTATTACAAATCTTGTCCTATAACAACCCTGGAACAATGAATACCTCTTTAAATCTATGTAAAAACCAATGCAATAACACTGCTACAAACGCTATTGTGTAATTTGTCACTCATTTACATACAGAATTGGTTGTAATGAGGACGGCACCCTTTACTAACCAACTGTTCTGTTTAAATGCCTGTAATATCTGTCCACGTTAGATCTGGCTAAATCAAACTTCAATCAAATTAATGTAGTTAATTGGTATTGACTTGTTTTAAAATGACGACACTTGAAAAGACTAACACGTTGAGGTCTCCTATTGTTGCTAACGTGTATTACTATTAAAGGATGCACTAAATGTTGGCTGGTGTATTCGTCTCCTCCACCGGCCTCCAGGTAACTCATTGTTTTTACGAGTTGAAGTGGAAACTATGTCAGTTACTGCTTCACTGTAACGTATCCCTGCTGCCTTATTAATAATGCACCATCAGCAGCCATGTCTTCCTACTCATGTGACGATCCTGTTTCTTTTTGGTTGGTAAACTATTTCTGCTCTATAACAATACATTATGGATGTGTCTGTCTCGTAAAAATACTAACCTTGAAAAACTTGTCACACAAATGGCGAAGAATTCTACAAATGTAAATTCTACTGAGTTGGTGCTGCAACCTACAACTATTTTAACAATTTCTGTTTTTCTGAACTAATCATATAATCATATTATATTGTTAATAATAATAATAGAAGACCGATTCCTTTCCTCCAAATTTATTGTATGTATTACAATTACAATTTTTGTCAAAATATAACCACAAAAGTATTCAGTTAAAGTTATATGAATCAAAAATTAGCAAATTAGTTCCCTCACGATAAAAAATGTGAATATCACATATTTTGGTATTATGGAATTATAACCTATGCTTTCAACACGCAGTGTCATGATGATTCATTAATAGTTGAGGAATACATTCAGAGGGGAAGAGTTAAAATTGATACTGTTTTGAAGTCTTTCGTGCACGTAAATAATGACTTATAAATGTGAGGAGCTGATGTTTTGAGCATCACTACTGCTGTATAATTATAGATTTTAAATCGGAGCCTCCCTGATCCTTCGAGCCCACCCTGACGCTGCAATGAGTCCATCCAAAAACCCGAGCCTCTGATTATATGCCGGAGCGTATTATTATGTCGTAACTTATAATGCTTGTGTTTCCATCCTATTCTCCCTTTTACCACTGTCTCTCTTCTCTCCTGCCTTCTTGCTGCTCTGTCGTTTGGGCGGATGTTTGTCCAGGGTGCTGGATGAAGACTTCTACAAGCAGCCCTTCTCTGAGCTCATTGGTTATGTGTATGTTGCTCCAACTAACATCCTCCTCTTTATTTCTTTCTTTTTGTTTTGTTTTCTCCATCGTCATCCCCTCCCAGCTTCTCATCATTTATATCATTTTCATTAGTCGCTGTGTTGCCATGTTTCAGTTCCATCTTTAGTTTTACATATGTACTTACCTGGATAATGGTTTCTCATCCAGCTCTTCATTATCTTTTTTTTTTTTTTTTTGTAAATATAAACTGCAGTAATTTACTCCACACATGTGCGCATGCCATTTGTGACTGGATGCCTGTCAGAAGAATGACTACATGCTACTACACACTCACAATCCACTGAAACCAATTGAATTCTGTCATCACTCTGCCTTACACATCAACCTATTTTACATTTTGCAAATACATTTCTTGAGTTTCCCACATTTCTCACTTGCTTACATTAACTGTATGAAGTCTCAGAGAAAGTGTTTTGTTTCTACTTGACGGCTTTTCTACTTGTGATTTTAAACAAATGAATCTACAAAATATATTCAGGAGTAGCATGCCAATAGATTTATTTGAAGCAATTGTGTGTTCATATGTGGACGTGGTGTTTGCATTAGTGTGTTAGTGAGTTGCATTTTATTTACTTAAGGGTATTTGGGCTTTTACTTGAGCTCTATACAGGATTAAGAAACAATTAATAATTTTAAGTATAATTTATCTTTAATATGCTGCACAAAGTTCAGTAAAGGTTAAGGGCATTAATCACCTTTTCGGAAACACAGGTTTCCAGATTTGTGTCCATGACTTTGGTTCTAAATTGTGTTTCACTTTACCTTTTGAAGAATCTTGACTTGGGACACAGTCGGCTCTGAAACGGGTTAGCAGTCCGTGCTGCTAAAATTAAAACGTACAGCAAGCTGTCATTGGAGGCACCATTGGTCGTGTCATGAATACACAACTGCTTCAAACTAAACTGTGTTCACGCTTTATTAGATGGTAAGCTGCTCTGTAGCTGCTGCTGTCTGACAGGATGACACACTGATTTACCAAAGCTAGCTGTCCAGAAGCCCGAGCTGTGCAGCCTTTGGTTTTGTTATCAAATCTTCCGGGAACATGTATTAGTCTGCATTATGGTGTACACATTTCTTTTCTGGTTTTCAAAGTCAAAGGACTCGTAGCAGGTTTTTATTAATGTACAGCTGAAAGGCATCATGCTTGGTGAGAATATGAGCTGGACATTTTTTTATATTCAGTCATTGTATTTCTTCCCCTTCACCTATTCAATCAATGAGCTGTTCTTGGTGTCACTTTCCCACAGTGTAGTAACATCAGTACTAATATATGTCTGCTGCTGGGTAATTTACTCTTGTCTGTTGATAAGGGAAAGCAGTATCTTACAATGTTACTAACCTCTATATTTTATAATGTGTACTCCTCAATGCAGCCTATGCAGCTCATATGTGAGATTTCCCCCAATACTACTGAACAATGTGCTTTTTAGCCTCAGTGATGAAATAGAAAGATGCTGAATCAAACCTTCTTCCTCCTACGTCCTGTTGGTTTGTGTCTGTGACGAGGACTGCTGGGAACTTGTTTATGAACATCGAGCAAGGACATGTAGGCTTCAAAGATGTGAATACAGCCTCCCACACAAACGTGGTGTTTTAAGTAAGAAAAGGTGAAAAGAGAATGAACAGATCTCGACACAGTCTCTGATCAATGCCTGTGAAAATCCCTCAAAATAGTTGGAGCTGGTCATAATTGTAAAATAAGTAATTGAAATGAATTGTGTTAATAAGCGATTTTTAAAGAAAGGAAAACTGCTTGTAGATGCACTTTTTGGGATTATGTAAGATTATGCAGTGCTCAAAAAAAAACATCAACCCATTAGCAACTAGTCTACAGAGTTTCATAAATGAGAGCCTAAAGTCCTTGTTGACACAAATCTAACATGGGACTCACTCTCACCAAAACCAAAGGCTGCACACTATTCTTTCTGTAGAACACTTTGAACAAATACGTTTTTTATAAACTGCTGCTTTTGCATGTTTGCTTTCAACATCTGCATTTGGCTCATTTTTGTTGTCTTTCATTTCGTCCCCTCCCCTCTCTATCTCTCTTTTCTAAATTCTGACTTGTGAAACTGTTTCTCCCTGTTTTCTTTTCCTATGCACCTTAAAGCACACACATTAACCATCCTTGCTACCGCCTAGACCAGTTAAGTAAAAATATAAAACCCCAGAACCTCCGAATACTCCATATATTTTCTTTTGACGGGGGTAGATACAGTTCTTTGTGTGTGTGTTAGATATTTGTACCTTGCTCAGATACTCTAGTTTACGAGCCCGACAGTTGGATCCACTGCCTAGTTAAATGGTAAAATGTCCCTTCTGTGATGTTGTGGTCCTTCTGGTCCCTTTGTGTATTTGTAGTTGGTTGTGACGGTGAATGTTCATTGGCTTCTCATCCCCCATTTTGCTTTGTGTACTGTGTTGTAGTTAGAGCTGAGTCTGTGCTTAAATTGGGCGGGGGCAGGGTAGGGGCGGGGGGTCCTTGTAAATAGAAATAAAATCTGGCAGTGGAATTATGACTAAATGTTTTGTGGGTTGGGTGTGATGAGGGTTTTAATTTCTTTAGCCACAACCTGTGGCTTGCATCCTGAAGTGTATTGTGATGGTGGCACAAGTTTTGTATTTTTGTTCTTTGTTAAATCAGTTTTGTGTTTTCATTTAAAATAATGTCAGTCCTGTAGTGTAAATGTTGCTTTTCTTTTGGTTTGATTCATGGTTTTGAAAACTCCTCAACATCACCAAAAAGACACAAATTGATATCCACGACGATGGCACACGAAATCAAAATGAACACATTCACGCCTGCTTTTCAGCCGCAGCTAAATGCATGGCGACGGCCCAGTAGTGCTTCCAGTTCTTTTGGGCTTGGTGGAAAAAAAGAACTTGTCATTATTGTTCCTTTTTTAAAATCAAGGACAAGTATACAGATGATCTTCACATCTCTGTACTTGCGTCTTGTTGAGGAAAGAGAACAGTGTAAATATGCCTGGGCGGGTGTGGGCAAACTCCCCTCCCTCAGTTCTACACAGAACTGTGATTTTAACCAACCAAAACTGCTTTTCACACCTTATGTTTATTATTATTATTTTAGCTTCAATTTGTTTTCTCATCAGTATTTCACATGTATCGCCCCCTAATGTTGTGGAGAGTTAAATACAGGTGACTGTAACATGTAAGCAGAGTCCGGGGCATGTGACTGGTGATGAATCTGTTGTAGCTTGTTTCTCTTTGTGAGCATTAAGATAGATGTGTGTGTCTCTGTGCGATGATTGGACTGTCCTGTCCTGAGGTCGACTCTGCTGAACCAACACCAAGCTGAGAAAAACTATAAAACAGACTCAAATGTCATGAGTTCATTTACTGTTGTTGCAAGTCTTTTTCTAGCCTTTTTCAGAGAGAAATTTGAGCTTTATTTGATCCAATAAGTCTTTTTCTAGCCTTTTTCAGAGAGAAATTTGAGCTTTATTTGATCCAATCAGTCAGTGATGCCAGAGTCTAACCCCCCCCCCCATGAGAGCTTCTGTTTGTTGGCTATCAGCAGAGGATTTTCTCAGGGCTGTACGTATGTCTTATGTTTACCTCGCCTCTTCCCCCACTAACGGTTCTCTACTCCTTGTCCTTTCCATTCTTGTCTTCCCTGTCGCGTGTAGGGCGGCCGAGGAGGCCATGGTTTCAGATCTGGATGAGAACAACCCCGGCACAGAGTGGGAGCGGGTGGCTCGGCTCTGCGACTTCAACCCCAAGTCCAGCAAGCAGGCCAAAGACGTGTCCCGCATGCGCTCCGTCCTCATCTCCCTGAAGCAGTCTCCGCTCGTCCGCTAGGCCGCCGAGGCCGCTCAGGGCATCATTCCATATCACCCTCTTACCACCACACACACCTACCAACCTAACTACCGACGTCCCACCATTTGTATTCTAAAGACAAGGGGGCTTGCACCTCATCTGTTTCTATCCGTTTGCCATACACAGCCCTTCCCCCTCAGTGGAAGGACAGAGCCAGTGGTCCCATCCCCATCTATCTCCTCCTGGCAGGGCTGTAGAGATTAGCCTCAAAGCACCAGCTCACCATGTTCTGCTCCCCTGAAAGGTTTGAGAACCTCCTCTGCAGACAAGTCAACACCTCGTAATTCCTCTTCCTTGTTTAACGAGATCAAGACCAGTTAGATCTTATGTTAGGAATAACCAGACCAGTTCTCTGTAGTCTTGTGTATGGCTGGTGTAGGGCTGGTGAGTTGGGACACTAAAAGGGAAGGGTTGTTGTTTGTTTGGGCCGACAGCGACACTACAGCCTGCTTCTCATGGCCCCCAAACAATATCATTCCCACGATGCTGTACTCATTCTGATCCTGTCAATGTTTGACCTGTGAGGGTTGGTTGTTGTTAAATGGATTTAATTTGCCCTCCATCTCCCCATGTTCTCCCAGCCTCACAAAAATGTATCTTCAGCATTTTCTTTTTTCTTTCTGTTTAAGGACCAAACTAAAGCAAATCTCCAGTCCTTTGACCTGTGTGTGTTTAGAGCCTGCTTGTGGTATATGTTGTGTTAAATTTTCCAATCTATGCATTTCCTTTTGAAAAGTCCCCCCTCCCTCTCTCTCCAGTCAGGAACTGAACAAAGTCCAGTCATTACAGTATATGTGAGCTGTTTGTATGTGCGTTTAAACCTCAACAGTGTGTGTATGTACTCTATGTGTGTACCTTTGTACATATACAGAAGGCAATATATATACAGAATATAAAACAATTATGTCATTGAAATTAGACACTTGTGGTTTTAACGATAACTAAAACGATCAGCCAGCTGTTGCTTGACCATGTGTGTTCATTGTCCTTTTGATTTCAATATCAGTAAAAGTTGAATGAAAGTTATTGTCCTGTCGTTCTTCAGCTCAATTTTTATCACATTCGCCAAGGAGTTTGTTTTCCTCCCTGTCTGATTGTTGTCAGTGTACCGTGGAACGTGGAGGAAGGATGTGTTATTGGTCGGGGAAGAACCTGTTAAGTTTTGGTGCATTGTGATGTGTTTTTTTGACATTTTCACTTATTTCCCAGGGAATAATTCATTAATCTTGATAGAAAAAATCGGGCATATTAAAGGGCCCATATTGTGTTAAATACATTTTCTGGGCTTTTACTATCCGTAATGACTTGAAGGGGGTCAGGAGGGACCCCCTGAAAAACAGTCACCCAGCGGACTTTATCACTCAGTCCATTCTAAGAAATATGTTATTGAAACGTCTGGTTTCGTACTTCCTCCCCCTTATGAGTCATGGGTTCGCACTCGTCTCTCAGGCCCACCCAGCCGGTACCAGTCCAGCCTCTGAGAGACGGTTGGGCCTTGTTGGAGATATGTGTTCTACTGAGTGCTACTGTAGTTATTACTGTGGTGCACTGAGTCAACTGAAAGTATCATGGTGCCTGCTTGCAGGTCCTGGAAAGATGAGTGTGAGTTTGATCATTGAATCTGTACCAGTTTGTGTCCACAAGGAGGCAGAGCTTCTGTAGAGAGCAACAGTCGTACACATTTAATTTGAGATAACAAAAAAGAATAACAAAAATAGTAAAATTCATACAATACAATAACATGTACACATAGATTCAGCCTAATTAAATATGTATCCAACATAAATGTTATCTGTTATTGCTACCTGGTGCTGGGTTGCTTACGTGGGGTCGCTGTCTGGCTGGAGCCAGTTCCAGCTGACACTGGGAGAGAGAGCTTGATGTCTAGAAAAAATAAATATCAATGTTTAACAAACAACAGGTTTTGCTGCCTCCCTGTGTTTAAACACATCAACTGACTGCTCTTAAAGGACTCCAGTGATGACGGAAGCTTTTGCACAATTCACTTCTCGATGTCAGAGCTCAAATGTCTCACCCGACCTTAACGTGCCCCCAAGATAAGGTCATCCATTCATCACTGATACAAACTGGTATAACTACTGATGCGAACGTGGTGTACTGCATACATGCCATCACACACACACACCTAAGTTTGTGGCTGCTGATGACTTAAGGATACGTGACAGATAGATAGATAGATTAAAAGATAGATAGATACATAGATAGTTTTTTAAAACATCAATATAAATAAAAAGTATAAAGATCTTTTATTGAAATATTTCATGAACCTGTTGAGAATAAAATCTGAATTCTAGACATCAAACATCAAAGTAGTTTTAGACATTGTCAGTATAATGCAGATCTTCTCGTCAATATCTGCACTGCCTCATCTGCTGTGTGTGTGTGTGTGTGTGTGTGTGAGGGAGAGAGACATGGTCATGTGTGTATAACTAAAAACTTAATATGCAAATGCGGTCCATATGGAGGCGGGATTTCTCTGGCTAACCTATAAAAGGCAGAGGGAAAACTTTGCTGCCTTACCTGGTCAGACCGGTACCCGAGCTTTCACTCTGTGTTTTTGCCTTTTGCTATTTTTGGAAAGGTTTTTGGATAGTTTTGTTTTAAAGTAAATTGAACCGTTTCACTTTTTACTCTGTATCTGACTCTGAGCTCTGAATCTTAAGTCCTGAAATCCAGTTGATTGGAACACAGGGCACCTGACTCCTGTCTGCAGTTCACTCGTCACTTGTCCTGCGTACACCACCAGAATGCCTCTGCAGTTTGAGCTGTGTCCCGGCAGGATGATCGGGGGCTCCCATCCCTGCTTCATCATAGCTGAGATTGGACAAAACCACCAGGGAGACATTGAAATTGCAAAGAAAATGATCAAGATGGCAAAGGTAAATTAAAGAGATGAAACTGTGAATTTACAATACAAACAATATTGCTTTGTGCTGTCAAAATGAAGCCAGCATCCTCTGATCTCCCCTGCCTCATTGTCTTGTCGTCTCAGGACTGTGGTGCTGACTGTGCTAAGTTCCAGAAAAGTGAATTGGATCACAAATTCAGCAAGCGAGCCTTGGAGCGCCCCTACAAATCTATTCACTCCTGGGGCAAAACCTACGGGGAGCACAAGCGTCACTTGGAGTTCAGCCACGACCAGTACAAGGAGCTGAAGAAGCATGCAAAAGAAATTGGCATCTTCTTCACAGCCTCTGGCATGGATGAGGTAATAATCCAAATATGATCCAGGTCACTTTGTCTTTTATCCACAGGAATAGTGTAGTGCATCTCAGGACACTGGCTGTTCATGACATTAAGACAACGTGTGAACATATCTTCACATATATGTTGTTTCTAAATTATTTTTCATATATTATTTTATATGCTGTTCATGTTATTTACATCTGTGCTTCTGTATTATGACATATAGGCTGTCTCTCTGTTTGTTTATGTCTTGTATCAGGAGTCTTCTGTCCTGAGAGATTTTCATATGAACATGAATCTTTACTTTTGTTCTGCATGCTTATGAATAATAACTTTGTCATTTCAAACATCCTCAATGTCTGGTTAGGGAACATGGATAAAAGAAATGGCCTCTTTTATATTTACAGCATTTTTTTATGTTACACAAATCAACAAATAAATAAAAGAGAATACTAGCAACAGATGACAGGAACAAACAAGAATTGCTTTTACTTAACATTGAATTAATTGACCCGGAGAGGAGAGGTGTATTTACAGTGTATTTGTGTCCTAATTACTGTGCACTGGTGTCCAAAGATGGCTGTGGAGTTCCTCGATGAGCTGGACGTCCCTTTCTTCAAAGTTGCCTCCTGCGATGCAAACAACTTCCCCTATCTGGAGAAAACTGCCAAAAAAGGTATGACGCTGCACAGCACGTCACCTCAAATGAATCTGAAAACCTCCGAAAAAATTGAAACCCACAGGTTTCAGAAGAAAACTAAAAGAAAAAAAATACAAGATTTTGGTTGCAATTTGATTGTTGGATGTTTCATGTGCCTGCAGACTAAGCTCAGAGGTAAATAGATTCCACCTGTTTGTTGTTTGATATTTGGAATCCAGCAGAAAATATGTTTATCACCACACCTTCAACAATGGTTGCAACAGAGTGTAAAAGAAACAACTCTTGTCACCATTGAAATCTGCCATGGAATGATGAATCACCAAATTCTTGACCTGTTTATGTCAACTGCTGCTGTGTAGATGAAGTGAAGCAGAGACTGTTTACTACCAGGAAACGTCCATTGCCATTGCCTTCTTCTTGTGTTCTGAATATTTGACAGCATCCACTACTTAGACTGACTCAAGCCAGTAGGGAGCGCTATTTACTTTTTTCTATGTTGTTTTAAGTCACACGATATTTTGTGAGTGATGAGTCTCTGGGGTCAACACATATTTTTAAATGCAAGATGTAAAAGAATCAACAAAACATGACTATGCACGGTTTCATGGCTGAACAACACAAAGTTATAGACCAGTTCCCTTTGTAAATATGTAAAGGGACGTGCATCCCATAACAAACACCATATCTCCCTGTGACTTTTTAAAAAACGTCTGTCTGTGTCAGGACGTCCCATGGTGGTGTCCACCGGGATGCAGTCCATGGAGACGGTGCGTCGCGTCTACCAGACAGTGAAGGAGCATAACCAGAACTTCACCATTCTGCAGTGCACCAGCGCCTACCCTCTGGACCCTAAAGACGTCAACCTCAGTGTGATCCGGGTAAGATGAATGGAACCAGTTTCTCCTCCCACTCAATCATCCTGCAGACATTTAACTCTGAACTGTTCTACATAGTAGCCGACAGCCCCGGCCAGTTTGTGCTGAACAGATTCAGATTTTCTGCACTTGACTTTGTATTCACTGTTTTAACAGCAGTCTCGTCTGAATGGAGAAACTGAATCATGCAATGTGTGTGAATAGATACAGTGTAGATTTGTATCACACATGACTGTCGTAGTTCTTGTTGCAGTTTAATGCAATATGTTTTGCAGAATCCAATGCACCACTGACTCTGGGTAATCCCCACCATGTTCCAGAGATGAACAATGTGTGATCCAAGACTTGTGCTTCAATTCTCCCGTCACTTGAGGTTCATTTTATATCAATGTCTTCAATTGAGGCCCTGTCTGAGTGGGCTTTGAGTAGAGAGAGCTGCACAGCCTCCATCTTGATGATTCAAGATTCAGTACTTTATTGCCACACAACAATTTGCCTCTGTGTGCCCACGACGAGACAACAATCACAGCATAACACATTACAAGAAAAGAAACAAGACACATAACCCCCTCGCCACAACAACATAAAATACATCTGTTGATGTAAAATAGTCAAAATAAATACAGAATGAATTTAAATACAGTAAAAACTAGTTTAATTAGAGTAGGATGTCCGGTGCTTTAAAAAAAAAAAAAAAACTAAAATACTAAATACAATAAAATTAGGTGGTAGTTATTTCTTTGGGTTTGTAAGTTATTTAGAGATTTGATGGTTCTGCAGTAAGTTTCGTATATATGTCAGAGATGGGGGTGAGTTTGAAATTGATGATTTTCAGTATACTGAGACTTTCTTCTTGGAGGCCACAGAGATCTACGCACACATGCAAATGGTACATTCACAGTTTGCGTGGCCTTGAGTAACCTACAACCACACATATATCACTTGTGCACTACATTTTATTTGTTATTTTATCGCTTTAACAGGACATGAAGCATCAGAATCAGTCTTAGCACATGTGTATGTTAGCACATGATTTAATCTGCTGATTTATAAAACACTCAAATAGTTTCATAATCATTCAACATTTTCAGTCACATTTACTCCAATAGTCTAAATACAAAAATGCATAAAGAATGTCACTCAGAGAGCAGAAACTTCTGCCAAGGCCCAACAGTCCTCTAATGAAACCACATTTAAATTCACTAGATCCATATTTTTAGTTGGATCTGCACCAAATTGCACACACTCCATGAATATCAGCTTGAGTTTTTTTCATCAAGATCCATGAATTCCTGGATCTGACCCTGATCTGAATCCACACCAAAATTAAATGAGTTCGTCCATGACCCGTACCACATCCTTCCACCTAGTTTTTGTGGTACCAAGTCCAAGGGCCCCCATTGGCTCCAGGGCACTGGGCCTGTGTCCACTTTGGACCATAGCTGAAGACAAACGTGTTTAAACTTATAACACACATTCATCAGCTGTGCACATTGAACTGAACTTTATAACCTGCTCCCTTTACTTACCTGTCACTGTGTGAACTGGCCATGCTTGTTGGACTTTCAGTTTCAAAAACATAGTGGGAAGGTTGCTCTCTTCTAGCTTTCCCACTTGCTGACAACATGATAGTTGCAGTTTGCCAGTGAATGACTTCTGCACAGTTTTTGGTCCAAGTATAAAGTGCATAAAGTTTATTGAACCCAGGTTCTTTGAACCATAATGCTCAGGATAAGATGAACAAACAGTAGCTGATTTTAACATAGTGGTGCTCAGCTCAGATTCAGATCAGATAAGCAGTGATGCAGCGTGAATAGCTTTTTAAAAATTAGAGGGTTTCATTGAAAGGTATAACTGCATGTCATCTGTATAACTGACTGTAGACAGCAAACACAGCAGGACAGAACTAGGAGTAAATACCTCAGGTTCTTGAGGTTAATGCACACGTCTTCATTGAGATGGATTTTCTTCCCCCCCTCATCCATCTATTATTTGCTATACATTTGCTAAACCTACCGAAGACTTGTGTGTGTGCAGTCTTATAACCGTAGCTTCTAAGGTCATTGCTGGGTTCATGTTCACTGTTCAGGTGAAGACCATCCTTTCGACAAGATGTTGGATGTTTCCCTAAAGTGGTTGAAATCTGATGAAAGGTACGTATGTATCTCCACAGCGCTGGCAGTACGAGTTAACAGTCTGGCTGCACCCCTGCTTTGTCTGTAATAATTATCTTGGGTGGTGCTGTCATTCAACAAAAGAAGACAAACGTTTTAGCACCTTGTAAAAATGGCCCGAAGGTGCGGCAAGAGAGCTGAGATGCCACGATTGAGTAATTCCCAACAGAGAAAAGGACACAACTCATTAAATACGTATAATGATGGTGTGATTTTATTGCATGATACA
Organism: Hippoglossus hippoglossus; assembly: GCF_009819705.1. Classification (NCBI taxonomy): domain Eukaryota; kingdom Metazoa; phylum Chordata; class Actinopteri; order Pleuronectiformes; family Pleuronectidae; genus Hippoglossus; species Hippoglossus hippoglossus. The sequence continues at coordinate 11,245,519 of NC_047151.1, read as the reverse complement.
AATATTTCTAAATTTGCATGTAGGTTGCTAGCTTAATGGATATTGTTGTTTCTCATAGCGGAGGGTGTCCAACGGCAGGATTATACCCACAGTTTACACCCAGAGAGTCAGACCATAACCAGTTAGCCCCTATTCTCAAAGCTCATTTACTGTAGCCTACTTTTTTTTGTCATTTAAGTTTTTCTTCATTTTTCTTCACAGTCAACTTACATCATTAATTAAGGGAAGGAAAACACAAAACAGACACACAAGCAAACCAACAAAATCACAAAACAGACATCACAACACACATCTAATGGTTCACAAAAGCATGGATAACAGTATATTCAATAATTCCAGCTGTAATACTATCAACAGAAATGTCCCTAAAAAAAAGTCCATAATATACAGGAAGAAGTGATCTTAGACTTTTCAAATTCAAATTTCACTTGTGCATATGTCAGTCTAGCTATCGAGAATGCATAGGAATCAGTTTGATTCTTAAGTGTAACCCAGTCAGTGAGTTTGAAATCACATTTGAGATCTGAATACAGCATCGTCAAATCAGTTATTATGTTAACGTCAGTAGTCAATGATTTACTCTCATATCTCATACACCATAAACTGGATCAACAGTTTCTTCCTATTCCAGTGTCTGAACATCATGTGATACCACAGCTGCGTGCAACTCCAACTGTTCCACAGAGCCTTGTCATGCCATCAGGAGTAGGGTGTGGCTAGATAACACATTTACATTTCTCGTACGTCCGCATGATAATGTCTTTGTTTTATTCCACTTCAGTTTGGGGAGTTCCCATGAAGACCAGTTAGACTGGAAACTGCGGTCTCCCTCCCTCCTTCATCAGACAGTCTCAGCAAACTGTGGAGGAGGAAGAGCATATTTGTATGTTGGGAAATCAAGTCAACATTGTGTGTGTGTGTGTGTGTGTGTGTGTGTGTGTGTGTGTGTGTGTGTGTGTGTGTGTGTGTGTGTGTGTGTGTGTGTGTGTGTGTGTGTGTGTGTGTGTGTGTGCGTGCGTGCGTGCGTGTGTGTGTGTGTGTGTGTGTGTGTGCGTGCGTGTGTTTGTGTGTTTGTTTGTGTATTTCTGTCATAGGCTATCATTGGGGACAAAAAAAATACCATTTAATTGGGGGACGGGTTAAGAAATTGGGGACAAAAGTCTTACTCATCTATATAATGTTCTATATCAAGTCAATGTAATTAAACCATGTGTGTGTGTGTGGTGTGTTTGTATATTTTTTTTTTCATAGGCTACCTTTGGGGACAGATTTCACAATATAAAACAGTCAAATTAGGGATGAGAGGTGTGTGTCCCCCAATTGGGGAAAAGCAGATTTTGGGGTCCATTGTTAAAGTTAAAGGTTGTCAAAGGTGATCTTTGAAAACAATGTGTGTGTGTGTGTGTGTGGCTGGGTGTGTGTGTGGGTGTATTTTTCATCAGTGGATTATTATCGAGTGAGACACCATGTGGGAATGTTTTTCTTTTTGTTATTTTAGGCAAACCTCCAAGGTAACTTTCCCACTCCTGTCTTACAAATAATTGAATTCACTCAGTTCATGAATAAAAACGTCTTTACAGTTAATACAACAGTAACATTGTTGGTAAGCACATACACATAAACTAATATAACAAACTATACAACAAATGTTACACACAACTCACATTTTGAGAGACTCAGATTTTTACACCCTCTCTCTTTCCCTGAAGGAATACCAGAGGGAATTTCCAGATGTTCCCATCGGATATTCTGGACATGAGCAGGGGCTCTACATCACTTTGGCCGCGGTGGCGATGGGAGCAAAGGTCGTGGAACGCCACGTGACCCTGGATAAGACCTGGAAGGGAAATGACCACGAGGCATCCCTGGAGCCATCGGAGCTGAAAGAGCTGGTCCGAGCCATTCGACTGCTGGAGATGGCGATGGGATCACCCACCAAGCAAATGTTACCCTGTGAGAAGAACTGCCACGATAAGGTTGGTGTGACTTGAGTCTGTGTCAGCAGTTTTATTTCTAGTGTTCACCCCCTTTTGCGTTAATAGTATACAAATTACACCAACCAGAATTAAAGGGCCACTCTGCCAATTTTGCTCATTTTACCCTTTCATTTCGATTGCGTTGTTTCATTCTAAACTCAAAGTATGATTGCCTTCACACGTGAATACACATATTTATAAGTTTAATTAAATTCCCTCAACTGAAACATTCCCTTTTTTTCCACAAGACCAAATGTCAGTTTGATGAAAACAAATGTGATGATGAAATGGGCACACATCAACTTGCTCCATTGCAGCTTACAAGGCTCAATAGCATTTTGTTTTCTAACCTGTCATTTGTATTAATCTTTCAATGGTTTTGTTTGGTTCCAGTTGGGTAAGTCGTTGGTGGCCAAGGTGGCCATCCCCAAAGGCACCGCACTGAGCCTGGACATGTTTGCGGTGAAGGTCGGCGAGCCAAAGGGCATCTCCCCTGAGACCATGCAGCAGCTGGTGGGCAAGAAGCTCAACGTGGCCGTGGAGGAGGATGACAGCATCTTGGCCAACATGATAGAGTAAAGGATACGCAGGATCCGGTTGAGGGAGAAAGAGGCAGACAAACAGAAAGGGAAACGGAAAGATAGAGCAAGGTACATGATAAGAATATGGACAGGGTGTGTTGTGTGTCTACAGGAAGAGATACAGTCAATGGAGAGATCCAGAGGGAAGAAGAGAGACAAGCAGAGGATCATGTCGGGGTGAAAGAGAAAGAGGTGGGATATATAGAGAGAGAAGTGCAGCTAGAGAAAAGTTAAAACAGGGTGAACAGATCTGATCAGATATTAAAGTTACCACATGATGCTGATAGTTGAACCAAAGAGGGTGTTGCTGTGAGATGTAATTACAAGCAGACAGTAATTACAGGGTGTGGTGCATGGTTTGCGTTGTGCACCACAACTATTTAACTGAAGTTCAAATAGTCACTCCACCAGCCCTGTCAAGAACTGAGAAATCCACCATGTCAGTATTTCTCATGTGTGGTGTGAACATCATCTGTACATGGAATGATCTGTACCTGCCCATTTTTACCCAGCTGTACATCTAAAAAGGGATGAGGTTATATGCAGTACGTATTTGTGGAGGATGTTCAAGATTAATGGTGTTGGGTTTTCTTTTGCAACTTCAGTTCATTTGCATAGATGATTCTATTAATGTTCTATTCTATTCTGTTCTATTAATCTTGCAAATAAAGATGGTCCTGCAAATAAAAAAACATATTGAAAATAAAATGGTCCTGCAGATAAAATAAATACTGCAAATAAAGATGAATCTTGTAAATAAAAATGGTTCCGCTAATAAAAATGTATCTTGCAAATAGAAATGGTTATGCAAATAGAAATACACATTTCAAATAGAAATACACATTTCAAATAGAAATTGTCTCGGGAATAAAAATGAGTGTTGCAAATAAAAATTGTTTTGCAAATAATAATAAATACTGCGAATAAAAATGGTCTTGCAAATGAAAAAATTAACATAGCAAATAAAAACTGATTTTGCTAATAAAATGGGCTTCCAAATTAAAATAAAGAAATATTGAAATGAATGTTGTAAATAAACAGATAATAGATAAATAATAATCTTGCATTCTAAAAAATAAACCACATAAGCTCTATTTTCTTATTTTATTTTTATTTAGCAGTTAAACATCTTCTTTGTCAAGGGCATCGTCCCAGCTTTAGACTTTTATTTTGAGAACAAAACGGTTATTACGTAGTTTCATTAAACCGGAAGTCGTCGCATCCGGGATGTGCAGCACATTAACTCTTCCTGACACGACTCGTCACTGTCTGCGTTAGTCCTGTCTTCTGTTAAATAACCATTTTTACTTGTTAAACGTGTAATTTTCTGAAACAAAATGCCTTTGAAGTTCGAGCTGTGTCCGGACAGAATGATCGGAGGGAACCACCCGTGTTTCATCATCGCTGAGATCGGACAGAATCACCAGGGAGACATTGAGATTGCCAAGAAAATGATCAAAATGGCAAAGGTAAGGAAATCACATGGAAACAAAACGTATCGGCTCAAACTGTGAATGTATTGTTTCATATTGTTTTATCCCAAACACGTCAGGACCTGTCGTCCACTTAAAATCGACCGGTTTAAAAATCTTGCTTGCCCCACTTCCTCTTCTGAACCATCCATGTGAATACAATATTAACACTGCTAGTTTGTCTATGGCTGGAATACATGGTTAACATCATAACTGTGCTGTGTCCAAGTGGCTCTGGAGGATTTTGCATAACGATGTTGAGTCATGAACACTAAATTAGTGGATTTCTGAATGGAGTCTGGTGTGTAAATTCCTATCTAGCACATGACACACACTGGTGGGTTTGTGTGCTGGTGTGTGGAGAGTGGTGGCTTAAGTTTTGTGCAGCAGATGGTGAGAAACTAAAACTTTAGATGTAGCATAAAATCACACCATTGCAGAAACATGGGCAAAAGATTCAATGTGACTCATCCACTATTATTTAATTATGTTCCAAATATGCAGATATCTGATTTATCCACAATTTCCCGGGATATTTGCTGAAAAGATCTTTTTTGTAATTTGGCAGCACTCACAGGTAAATGCTTACAAAGATAAGAGTTTTATTTTAATTTGGTTGTGTTGAGTTTATAAGTAATAAGTACTGCTCCTTTTCAACCCAAGTACAGTATTTACTTTATTTTAAAGGGGACATAGCATGCCCATTTTACCACAAGTTGATATGGTTCCTTGGGGTCTTAATGAAATGTCTGTAACATACTTTGGTCAAAATACCACAAGGATCATATAAAACAGCACCCTTTTTACCCTGTATAAAACAGCCCTCCACAGAGTGACCTGTTTTGAGTGCCTGTTCCTTTAAATGCTAATGAGCCAGCTCCCCCCTCCCCCCTCTCCCCCCATGATTTTAAACGATATAAATTACATATTTTATATGATATAAATTATCAAATATGCATCCCATACTTTGTATTCCCCTTCTGTTGTCCTGGAGTTTTAATTTTCCCAATCACATAATTAAATGTCCCCCTCTGCCCATCCACTACAAGCACACAAGCAGACAGACAGAGAGAGAAAGAGGGGGGGGGGGGGGCTATGAAGACCATCATTTACCCCCGAACCCCGACATTCAACGGGTACAACAACAAGCGGAGAAAGCAGAATCGCGGGCTGACCTTATATATACAGTCTATGGGGCTGACCAGCGCGGAGAAATGCGCGTCCCGTGTGAACAGCCAGGCGGCTGCGCGCTTGAGAATGGCGCTGCGCTGCCCCGCAGCGGCGCGGCGCGGCGCTTCCGCGTCCGGTGTTAACCCGGCGTAACGAGTGTGGGGGGGAGGTGGGGGGTGGGCCAAGGCCATGTAGGGAGACTTCCAGTGTATTGTTACGAGAGAGTACATAGGAAGCTCATTCCAGTCACTCAAGCGTGACGTTTCTGACTTAGAGGAACCATAACAAAACGCGCAAGTGGTTTTTTCCAGAGTTTTTGGGTTGGTAGACCCACATTAACGTGTAGAAGCACTAACAAAGTGTAATTTTCATAATATGTCCCCTTTAACGTCTTCCCCATATATGCTGATTAGTATATTTCCTTTTTTACATTTTTTTTATTCTTTTCCATGTTCCGCTGACCTACCAGGGAATACAAGCTCATCTCCAGGAGCCTTTCTATGAATTTACAATTGCTTCCTAGGAAGTTCTAGAGGACCCTTAAAAGTCAAGTTAAGTCAGATTTATTTATATGGCGAATAAAAACAAACAAACGTGTACATAAAGATAAAAGGAAAGAAATGCAAAAACAAAGTAAGAATAAGATGAAATAACGACGGACATAAACTGATCCATGAGACAGAATCAGCTTGAATTAAGATGTATTACCATTATCAGATGTAAAATATGTGGGACAGGAGACTGTTCCTGAGCCTTGGGGCTGTAACTAGATTCAGACTAAAATCCTTACTATTCACTGTGACTTCCAATCTTCACTTCCTTCTATCCACCTTCACAGGACTGCGGAGCTGACTGTGCCAAATTTCAGAAGAGCGAATTAGAGCACAAGTTTAACAAGCGAGCCTTGGAGCGCCCCTACACCTCCAAACAATCCTGGGGGAAGACGTACGGTGAGCACAAGCGACACCTGGAATTCAGCCACGAGCAGTACAGGGAGCTGCAGAAACATGCAAAGGAAGTGGGGATCTACTTCACTGCCTCAGGGATGGATGAGGTAAGGAAGATACAGATGTTAAACCTTTGGTCACGGTTAAGTTTGAGCTTGAGCATAAATGTTTCTGTCTTTTTAGATGGCAGTGGAGTTTCTCCATGAGCTCAATGTGCCTTTCTTCAAAGTGGGATCAGGAGACACCAACAACTTCCCCTATCTGGAGAAGACTGCCAAGAAGGGTGAGTGTAAATGGTTATAACTCAATTAGATGTTTTAAGTTTAGATATAACAAGTGGTTGAATTGGTGTTAATAACTCACGATTAAAACAATCCATCATTATTGGGCCGCGGTGCTGGTCTGCTCTAGACATTATTTTATAAACTGCTCTTTTACTCTGAGAGTAAAAAAAAAAAAAAGTGGCAACACATCCTCTTTCCGTCTGTGTCAGGACGTCCCATGGTGGTGTCCAGCGGGATGCAGTCCATGGAGACGATGCGTCGGGTCTACAAGACGGTGAAAGAGCACAACCAGAACTTCGCCATCCTGCAGTGCACCAGCGCCTACCCTCTGGAGGCCGAGGACGTCAACCTCCGAGTGATCGCTGTAAATAAAGCTTATAGGATTTTACTCTCGTATAAAAATGTTGCCGCAAAAACAGGTTGACTCCCCCTCCATATTTTAAGAATTCAAATCCATCCTAGAACATAAAATATATTAATATTTCATTGAAATCTTTATTCAGCTTTTACTGGCTAATAACCATTTATGTTCACAAACAGTCACCCCCACCTGATCATGAGATATGAGCATTGTGACAAGTGAAATTTTGAACTAGTCTTTAATTCGAGTTTTACTTGTCAAACTCACCACAGGAATACCAGAAGGAATTCCCTGACATTCCCATCGGGTATTCTGGCCACGAGTCTGGGATCAATATTTCAGTGGCGGCCGTCGCTCTTGGGGCGAAGGTCATCGAGCGCCACGTAACCTTGGACAAGTCGTGGAAGGGAAGCGACCATGCAGCCTCACTGGAGCCCTCAGAGCTGACAGAGCTGGTCCGCTCCATCCGGCTGGTGGAGAGGGCGCTGGGCAGTGGCCTTAAGCAGATGTTACCCTGCGAGAAGCCATGTCATGATAAGGTTAAATATCCTCTTTTCGTCTAGAAAATGCACACAAATTTCTGAAATAATGTTTTTAATGTCCTGAAGAGACATTTTCTGAAAGAGAACAGTTTCTGTTAATGTCCCTCTGCTCTTCCTTTTTCCGCCAGTTGGGTAAATCAGTGGTGGCCAAAGTGAAGATCCCCAGTGGAACCGTTCTGACTCTGGACATGCTGACGGTAAAGGTGGCCGAGCCCATGGGCGTCGCAGCCGAGGACATCTACCAGCTGGTCGGCAAAAAGGTGACAGAGGACGTGAAGGAAGACGAGAGCGTTGTGCCGGGGGTGGTGGACAACTACGGCAAAAGGGCAAAGTGCTGAGAATGGAATCGAGGTTTGAAATGGATAAAAAACAAAAATTAAGAGGAAATGTTTCTTCTGGGGATAATTCTGAAGGAGCTGAAGATGACATGTGAAGGAGTTTGATGGAGAATCAGTTTGTTGCTGCTGAGGTCCCAGATGTTCAGGTCCTGGATAGACACACACAGCAACAGGTTACGTGATGTAATTGGAAGAGGCATTATAGTCTGATAGATAGATCCTGTGTTCTGATTCAATACATTTCCTAATTTTCTAAAAGCGGCCTTAATATAATGCTCAATCAAAAAATGTTCCTTAACAGGCCCAAAATATCAACAACAAGAAGAATGACTGGTTGTCAAAATGTTGTTTACTGAATGAAGTGGGGTTCCTGTTTTTATTGTATTTTTGTCATCAATCGTCTTTGTTGTGTTTCCATGAATGTCCACTAAGCCATGATCCAGGAGTCTGTCTAGACTCTGTAGAGAAGTCTACAATGTTCTGAAAAGATGACGTCTTCAAATAAAATACCAATATTGCCAAAACCTCTTTGCAGCTTTGCTCTGGTGTTTGACCGTTGTTAAGATACCGCAAAAGTAATTGTTATTGTCACAAAAATCGTAAAACCCGGATGATAATGTCCAACTGTGTTCCAGCTCCCTGCAAACAAGTTTATACTTTGCTATGTTGAGTAAACCTGTCACTTCTTTGGAGTAATTTGAACCACTAGATGGGGCTGTTTACTCAAGAGTGTTAACATGGTGTTATCGCATTTCTCTTCCAGTGTTAACGGAAGGGAAATCATGTTCGTACCCATCCCCATGAGATATAATATATATCATGTATATCAGACTTTAAAAACAGCATGTATACATAAATAAAACCACCAACAACAACCCCATTTTTTCTAACACACAAGGGTCACGGTGCCGGTAATAATCCTACTCTGCATTTGAGATTTAGAGGATTTTACTCGGATTATGTAAAGTTGTCTGTCTGACACGAGTTTTAGGCCTCTGGTGTCATGGCTCTACGGGCTGACGCTAAGAGGAGGGGCTACGCAGAGCTAATGAGCCGCCGTCGTCATTTCCAAGATGTCAAATTACCACGTTCAAGATTGACCTTTGCTTTTTTCCAGTGCATATTCCTTAATCAAGTTTTTACCCCGACCCCCACTTCCACATATGGGAATCTGGGTTATGATTGGTAGGCGTAGCAACAGTAACTAAAGGGTGCAGAGCTCCATGAAGGGTCGGTGTCCCTCAGAGGAGGCAGTTTCCAGCGATGACCTGGGCCATCTCCCTGCTCATAGATAAAGGGTCTCTCTCTCTCTAAAGCATGTAGCCTATAACTTAGCGGCTATTTCAGGCAGGAGCTTTAGCCAGTAAGCTGCTGCTGATCCCAGCTTCACAAAGGAACATTGATCGATCTCTTTCACTTTTCATCATCTGGGCCACCGGTCACTTAGCTACCCTCACCTTGATGCAATGTAGAATGATTAAATATGATGAAGAGTAATTCATTCACAAATCTTTTAATAGACCGTGAAAAGTACTGCTAACTCCAGCTATCTCAAAGTCACCCCCTATCAGATCGTACTGGTATTTATTTCTGTAAGAATATTGTGAAGTTCACTTGAAACCTTAAAGGTTTGTTGATGTTGTTTTCTTCATGCCAAGAGACTTATTGTATTTCAAGTTCTGCAGGCGATGTACCGCGGTCTACCTAGAAGTAGCGTACGGTTAACTGGTTGGTTATGTCACAAGTTAAGCCTTTTCAGGTCTTTACAAAGCTCTTAATATAGCAGCTGCAGCCCAAATAAAGAATCCTCGCACTCCTGCACCAAAGCAAGTGTCACATCAGGCTGTGGCACTAGCACGTAATTACAGTGCAAATAAATAGACTGTTCGAAATGTAGAGAAAAAAGCAACAACCTTCAACAGACTACTCCCTCTTTATTCAAAGAAGTCCATAGATTACCTGATCATCCAACCAAAGAAAATCCAGAAACATGACACAAGATTTTAGCAGAAAAACACAGTCCTGCTTGTTGAAGCTGTTCAACCTTTGATGTGGTCATGGCTGGGTTAGGAAACAGACTGACTCTAAGCCATTAAGAGCAAGATTTTGCGAGCAGGAGAAAGTTAGCAGCCCATTCCATTAAGTATGCTCCGGTTTAATTGGATAAGAACAGTAGGAGATCAGAAACAATCGGCAGGTCTGGTTGGATTTGTTCCCAGCAGGGAATATGTCGCAGACTGCCAAAATATACACCTTGGCAAATAAATTAGTCTCACATGAGACATTATTCGTTTTCAAAAACAATACTCTTTATTAACCCAAACAATTGAAAAAAGCCTTGCTTTATTTTCTCAAGTTCCCTTATAACAATACTAGACTCCCCTCCATACCCCTCCTCTGTCTCAATGCCCACAGCCTCTCTCTGTCTCTCCTTTGTAAAATTACTCCCTTCTCCCAGAAGACAGTGAATCAGTGTACACACACACACACACACACACACACACACACACACACACACACTGCTCCTGTAGACGTGAAGAAGGAGCCAAGAGACAGGCTATACGTAACAGAAGAGGTCATTTGTCATAGGTCATCATTTGAACTCACCTTCAGCTGGCTATTAAAGTGTGCAATGCTCAAGTGTAAAGCCTGAACTGCCTTGAAGAGTCAGTGACACACCACCACAGTCAAAATCCCCTTAGAAAAGATTTTTGTACATATTTGCTTTTTCATATTCTTCAACAAAGAATTTAATAATAATAGCAAACTTTATTTGTATCACACTTTTCTTAACAATGATACAAATTGCTAGACAATAAGAACCCCCCCCCCCCAAAAAAAAAAAACAGACAAGGCGGTGAATTAAAAGGGCATTGGCCACATAATGAGGAAGGGGGCTTCCTCACAGTACATGCACTTTACTGTGATTCCGTAAATCACAGTTGTGCTCAAAACCAATAACAGAAATGTGGGAAATGAGAGGTAGGAGGTGTGGTGACGTCACGTCCAACAACTGGCTGTTTGAGACTAAAATCAAAAACAAGAATTGGAAAAAAAAAGAGGTAAAACTTAAGGCAGATATTTGTAATCAACAAGAAAATTTAAAATGTCATTAAAAATGTGATCTAAATAATGTGATTGCGTGAGGAAAGTTTTTAATGTGTTGTGCAAAATGTCCCTTCCCTCTTCCAATGTATATGACCCCTGAATTTAGAAGTTTTAAAGCTTCAATCCATGCAGTGAATTCCACTGCGGTGCATCCCATCACTCAGCTGTTAGGATCGTTTTCAGAAGCTTCATGCTCGGCACTGTGATCTGATGGCACAAAACGCTTCAGCCCCATCAAGCTGTTTAAGCTCGTTGTGTAAGGACCATTTTCTTGGATGTCTGGATGGGATGAAACGATACATGACACTAAAAGAAAGGTGGGAAGGGTGAGGAGGAGGAGGAGGAGGAGGTGGAGGAGGAGGGTGATTGGCCGCAGCGATCCTCGTTCTTGGACAGTGACAAGAAGATAGAGAGAGGGAGGGAGGACAAGGAAGTCTGAGGGAGGTAAAAGGTAAAAGGAGGGAGGAATATATATTTAGAGAGAGGTAGGGGGGGGGACTTGGTCCTCAGCTGCTGATCTGATGCACTGGAGCTCCACCTCTGCTGAGGAAAATCTCACAGAGGATTTACTGCTCAGACCTTCACACTGGACACTGAGCCCTCAGGACCTTACTCCTCCGGGATTCAGTTTTAGTGGAATATTTCCCTCGGGGAGAATCTGGACCTGAACACCTGCTGGAGTCCGTCCTGCCTGAACGGGAAACATCCAAGAGTGGTACGAGAACAAAGCAATTGATGCTTGTGTGATCTGTGTGTGCGCTGCTTTAGTTTGACTGCGCTTTAAGATTGTTATAAGTGCATGGTGTTGTTGAAGAGCTGCTGTCGTGGAGCAGCAGGATTTCAAATTGTATGTTTATGATGTCTGACATTGGTGCTTGACGGCAGATCAAGACTCTTCATTCTTCAGGATTTGTGAGACTAAGGTTCAAACATTCAGGAGTTTTGTCTCCAGTGCAGCTGCTTCATGAATCAACTTGTGATTTAGTCGTTGGGTTTATTTCGTTGGTGTCAGCTTTTTGACTTTGTGCAGTGGCATCAGTGTGCGGGGCTAATCTAAGTATATCTTCTCAGGGATTAAATAGCTTCCTAATGAGCTTTCAATAATGTCCAAGCTTCACTTGAGGGAGAGCTCTGACTGCAGCTTCTCAGCACAATGTCAAGAAGGCCACGGCACTTTAACAGATCTGCTGCTATTACTACTGCTACTATCAACTACTACTTTCTATCTAGTGCATACTTTAATTCTACCTATAAGAAGAGTAAGAAATGTAACATTAATACTGTTGTTGCAGATACAACATTGTTATATCATCGGTTTCGTCGACCTATACAGAATATTGGACCCGCAGTTATTTTTCATCTGAGCCTTGAATTTAGTCAGGTTTTTAAATATTTGTCAGCAGCAGACCCAGATTTAGACATCACAGTTCAAATGAGCTCATTCAAATCTGTTTACAACAGAAGAAAAGTTAGTTATTTCATTTATAATTTTAGTTTTTCTGAGGCTATATTTGATTTATTTGTATTATTCAGGACCTTTAATTGAGTAAAAGTAGCAATACTACTAAAAATTCAGCATTACAGATTAAAGTTCTTACTTTGGCCAAATATACTTAAAATAGCAAAAAGCTTAAGTTATTGTAATGCTGAATTGTCCCTTCCAGTGTTATATTACTATACACATAATATTATGGCCTTATTACTAATGCATCAACACATAGAACCATTGAATTTAGTTGTACTGTTTTATACACTGTTGGTTTGTATCACAATTTATCAAATCATATTCGTTGTGTTTTTATCATCTTGTGAGGCAACCACCAGCAGTTATTAGATAAATGTAGTGATGTAAAAGATTCAGTATTTGCCACTGAAAGCAGGGAATATTTTATATCAGTATATAATACTTAACCGTCTCAGATGAGGAAATGTACTTTGTTTCTTTTCACTACTGCTAACAAGGCATGCATAGGCCTGTGAGTGGATGGAAATGAGGAGTGGAGAAGATTTAAAGAAGAAAGACAGTCATATACTCATTAGGAAGCTTTATCTTCATGTAGCTTGATTTTTTTCATCTGCTCACCTGCATTAACACTTGTGTTTCTGTTTTTCTCTGTCATCCAGTGACTAATATGTGGAAGCCTTTGAATGGGCTAGATCCAGGAATCAGAGTGCGGCGCTTCCATTGCATTTAGACCGGGGAGCAGCATGCAAACAAACCGGTGAACCGCCGTGGCCTGTTAAACCCCCACCCTCATAGCCACCAGCACCACCAACCCAGCTTTAGGGGCGACTCCAGACACTTCCACTCTGCCTGACGATTTGCGCCAAACGCCATGGATTTCACGCTACCCATAAGAAGTCAAGACAAGAAGTCTTCCTCCAGCTCTCCTCTTCTGGGCCCTCGCAGCAGCTGCAGAAGGCAACACTACCAGAGCGTCAAGAGAAAGCTGCGGCCTGGACGGATCTTTGGCTTCATCCTCAGCCTGGTGGTGGTCAGCATAGTGGGTTCATGGAGTGCCTTTTCGCTGGCCACGATGGTGGCCACAGAGCTGGGACCAGATGCCGAGGGCTCAGCAGAGGCAGCAGTGCCCCACAGAACTCTTCTACAATATAACAACCTCTCAGCAGCACAAGACGACACACCGGTGGCCATGCGATCATCTGCGATAGAGATGAATCACGGAGACTACCCAACGGACTACTTCACTGTGGAGGATAGACGTCAGGGCTTTGTGGCGTTTCATATGTTTGGTATGCTCTACATGTTCATAGCCTTAGCCATCGTCTGCGATGAGTTTTTTGTACCTGCACTAACTGTCATCACAGAGAAGCTGGAGATCTCTGATGATGTCGCAGGAGCCACCTTCATGGCTGCAGGCGGCTCAGCCCCAGAACTCTTCACCTCTGTCATTGGAGTCTTTGTCTCCCACAGTAATGTAGGTATCGGCACCATCGTGGGCTCCGCTGTATTCAACATCCTGTTTGTGATCGGGATGTGCGCCCTGTTCTCCAAAGAGGTGTTGAACCTCACCTGGTGGCCTCTGTTCAGAGACGTCTCCTTCTATATCATTGGCCTGCTCATGCTCATCTATTTCTTTCTGGATAATCAAATTGTGGTGGGGGAAAGTATCAGCCTGCTGATGTGCTACTCCTGCTATGTGACATTCATGAAGTTCAATGGCAAAGTAGAAAGGTTCATCAAGAGCCTGCTGGGCAGCAACCAGGTGGACGAGCTGGAGAGTGCACCCAAGGTGAGCCTCATCCATTCCATCCATTCATCATCCATCCATCACTCATCCATCACTCATCCATCCATCATCTGAAATCCATCCATCCATCCATTTATCATCCATCCATCATCCATTCATCATTCATCCATCACTCATCTGAAATCCGTCTATCCATCCATCCATCATCCATTCCTCATTCATCCATCATCCATCCATCACTAATCCATTCATCATCTGACATCCATCCATCCATTCATCATCCATCCATCATCCATCCATCATCCATCCATCATCCATCCATCACTCATCCATCCATCCATGCATCAGCTGACATCTATCCATCTATTAATCCATCCATCCATCCATCCATCCATCCATCCATCCTTCCCTCAATCTGTCCATCTTTTGATGTATCTACCCCACTGTTACCATCTTCCATCCATCTTGCCAGCAGCAGAAACCTTCATCCATCCATCCATCTATACATTTAAACCACTATTCACTGACTAATCAGACTCACCAGTAACAACCATCAAGATGTTTTAAAGTCTATAAATGCACCTGTAGTATATCAGTGAGCAAAAGGGGAAAATATCCGACTAAGGTCAAAATATAAAAGATCCCGTTCCTTTTCTTTCTTTACTTGACCATAAACCATAAACCATAACTGTTCTGACAATTATGTTTTTTGGAAGGAAACACGTTGCTGTTTTTTGTCAGTGCCTCTGGGCTGAAATCTGGGAATCTCTTGATAATTGATTTGAGGAAAAGCAATGAGAAAGATCACAGGGAAAACCCGTCCCGGCTAATGATCCTGAGAATAGCAGTGCTCCTGTTCTGTGAATGTGAGAGGGTGTTCCACTGGGGCAGGGAGGGTGTTAAAGCAGAAGCTGCTGAACAGACAGACCTCTGTCAGGAAGCCAAACCCTCCTGAGTTCCCCTCTGCAAGGATATAAAGATTTGTCTTAACCTGCCACCTGTGCAGCTCATGAAGGGCCAGACGCAGGGCCAGACTGCAGTGTCTTCATGCTGACTAAGTCCAGGAGCAGGCCTGATCTTCAGAGTCCAGCAAAGTCTCTCAGAATAGGACGGATGTAACGGAGAGGGTCACTGAAATGACCTCAACAGGATTAATATGAAAAGATATTTTTCAGAAGAATAAATTTGATGTGTCGATTCCTTATAAAAGTGTCTAAATTAACACGATGCTTGTGTTTCTCTATGGTCACACTTATTACCAAACATTTTACAAAGAGCTGTATCTGCTCTGAGAGAGGACAATTACATTTAGTTACATTCTTCTCTTCCGATTATAAGATCCTACAAGAGAATATTAATGCTTTTCTACACTGTGAAAAAACATTTAACAGACATTTACTGTACTGATTTTTTGTTCCTGCCAAAATAAGTGTAAATGGCATGAAAAAATATAGTTAAATACTTTTAGTAAAATGTTAACCATAAAATATAAATTACAATCTATAAATGAGTACAACAGATAATTGTTGATTTCTCAACAGGATTATTTCAATTGCTTAGTGGTTTATTCCACGTAAAAAATACAATGTATGTCATTGCGTTTGTGTTTAAAAGTATTTTAAATAACATGTTGGGATCAAGTCTTTTATCTTTTTCCCCTACTATAATCACAGTGGTACATTGAGATATTTATTGAACCATTATTTTGACAGATGCAGTTATTGTTTTCTGGCCAAAGTGAATCCAGACGTTAAGTTGATAATCCTGAAACCTTCACATTGTTTATTGCAGAGAGAGTTGAGATGGATTCTATCCCATGGAAACTAAAAGCAAAGATAGAAGCAAAGAAATTGTGAAATTTGTCAAATAGAAAAAAACCCAACATATAGCATCTCTTGGTCTCTCGTCATCAGCTCGCGCCCTCTTTTCTCTGCCCTCGTCTTTGTGGTGACATCGGGTGAAGGGTCCTCTGACTGTGGAGGAAGTGTTGAGTCCTCCATGTCAGATCAATGCACACAGATCAAACGAACCTCTGTGCCCAGGAAACAGAGAAATTGAACTATTTTGAGTTTTAATAATCCAAAACATCCATCATTTGCTGTTTGTTCTTTTTCTTTGGCTCCTGCACAGCATGACTCACACTGAGAGCATATTGACCTGATGAGAACACACTTAGAACATACCAATCACTTCGCAATCACGAAACCAATCACTTCACGTCTGCAGGGGGAAGATGACGGGAAGCTATAATTTTGAGATTAGCTCGAGGCTGCATTTAGAACCGGGGCTGGGGGACTGATGATGTGATGCACATGGTTGAACTCACGTTTTTGTCTCTCCGTCTGTTGTATGTTCTGTCTTGTGTGTGCAGTTGGAGTCAGATCTGTTGCTCTCTGATGTTGTAATCTCGTACGGCTCTCAGGTGACAAAAACTGTACGTAGGCTGATTCTAGAGCAGTTTGCCCCGTAGCTTAGACAAGCGTCACCCATCACCAGTTGGCCGGGGGGGCGTATGCAGTGCAGTGCTACTTTTGTTTTCCACATTGATATTAACATAACATTAGATAATTACAAGGCTACAAAGTGAGACAGAATAAATTGTTATGATACAATAGGGGTTGAAAGCACTTTGTAGAATCACATAATGATGAAATATTTTTAATTGTAGTGATTCAGACCAGCAGAAGTCCTGTTTTCGGATGAATCCATGGAGACCAGGCCCTGTATCTGCATTGTCGTTCCTCCCTTTAACTGTTTAGATCATTTTAAACAAGAGAAACAAAGCATGACTTGCTTTTATTTAGAGCTTTAGCGTTATTAGTTATTATGCTTCTGCATCACAGTCACTTATGTATAACAATCATATATACAGTATATCCCCTTCTACATTTTTCCCTAATAATAGATTGTTAGATAATTTAGTTCTTCCCACTTTCTTCCATTATCATCAGGTAGATGAAAATCATATATAACGTGTTTTATTTATCGCAATCCAATCATTTATGATCATTTATTGATAATAACAACAAGTTTTATGATTCCAGATCTCAAGTGCATCATATGAACTTTTTAAGTTGTCGAATTTCTCTTATTTATGTGCTGATCAACCCTCTATTAGTATCAGGAGCTCTGTGTGACATTTGTGCCCTTTTGGAATCAGCTGGTCTCCATGGCTGCTTCACCTCAACACAAGGGCAGCTTTTCCATTTCTGTCGTCCGGCACTTGATGTCCAACTCCCTTGCCCTCATGTGTTGGTAGCTCCTCAGTAATCCCCCAGGTTAATGCCCTCCAATCCCATTAGAGTCGCTAATTATAGTCAGATGCTCCTTAGGGGAGCAGGAATCAGCAGATCACAGGGAAGAAGTGGTTGGATACTCCTTTGTCAGCCTGCAGTCTTGCTCGTGATGGGGCTTTTGTGCATAATTTAGGGTTTTTTCAGGAGGTTTTTGCGCATTTATGTACAGTATGTTGCATATACAGTGTCTCTGTAGGAGAGGGGAGAGAGAGAAGATCTGCTGGTTTGCTTGGTGATGGCACTAAAGACGCCAATCCTCTCTGATCCCCTTATCAACTGCTTACCTGCAGTGACGAAAGCAAACACACAGCCCAGCGCACCGAGGCTGTGCTCCGCTGCAAACAAAATGTTCATATTCTTGTTGCAATCATAAATTTCTACCCTGCATGGATCACAATGCATGTAATGTTGCAGTGTGACGGTCCTGACATTAGTGACTGGAGAGAAAAGGAGGAATGGTCTGGTTTAGGTGGTTGCTAATTCTAGTTTCGAGGATGTTTGATTTTCCTGAGTTCAGCCGTACACTGACAGTTTGATGCATTTATCCAACAAATTGCAGCTGAAGTGATAAAACCACCTTTTATTAATTGATAGGACACTTTTCTTTGTCTAACACAAAAGTTAAATGACTGATTTTACACCTGCAGCAGTTCCACAACACAACTGTGGATTGTGTGTTTAAGTGAACTTTATCAAAATCTGATGAAGACAACAACAGCCCCCTAACCCTAACCCTGTGCAAGGAAGCAAACGATTTCTTTCCCACACTGTCACCTATACATGTCATGCTTGATCACCTACAGTATCTCTAATTATTGAGGATTCCCTATTAATTGCAGTGGAACTTGTTGAGGAAATTTGAGTCAGGATGAGAAATAGTTTGGGTGAAAACTCAAAAGATGAGTGTGATAGTGATTGTTCGACAGCGCAGTGACCTGTGAAAGTGGCTGCAGGACTTCACACGCAGGCTGGAAAATAACCAGTCTAAAAGCGGTGATCTCTGCCGATTAATCCTCGCTAAGTCCCACAGCTCTGACAGTCAGGTGGACGCTGCGGAGAGGGAGAGAGAGAGGGAACGTGCATGTGTTTGAATTTTGTGCAGGTGATCTGATTGTTGCTTCTCTGTTGACAGCGGTGATGATTATAACTGTGTAATGCTGCTGCCTCCACGTCAGCACTTTACATCACTTTACATTCTCTTTCTTCTGATCATCTTCAAACCTCAAACAGCTCATTGTTATTGCATGAAAGAGCTTAATATGTCAGTTAGAAATCATTTTACTTGCCAAAACAGATTTTGATTGCTTGAGTGTGTTTAAGCTTGCATGCATTAAATCTACATTTACTCCAAAGAGAAAGTTTTAAATGTAAGAAAACTAATTTGCTTCATAATTTGCAGCAGTTAAAAATGAAAATTACCCGCATTTTTTCCTGTTGTTCAACAAAGATGGCTTTTGAAAGTTAATTTCTCTGGTGACACGAAGAAACTCCTCATCCTCTCCTTACAGTTTCCGCCATTGAAAAATAATGTAGGCAATATTATTTGTTGTGGAGCTGAACTTATTTATTCTCTAAAAAAACAGGGAAAAAAAGGATCAAACTTTGAACTATGAACGACAGCATGTGGCTTCATGATAGATGCAGATTGTATACACATGTATACACATTTGGATAATCCAATCTTCCCTCTATATGATTATTTCTTACTTAATAGAGATTGCTGTAAACTACCTAATGGTCTGAACAAGGTCAAGTGCAGATTATCTCGTTCTGTAACAGTTGTTTTTATGTTTCTGCTGCTTCAGCAGTTACTAATTAGTTCTGTGTGTTTTTGATTCTGTTGCTGGAACCTGGTGGAATGAGAAACAAATAATATCCGTGACGATTCACCAGGTCATGGTACCTTCAGCAGTTGTACCTGAGAACATGTTGTATAGGATTTTTCGGCGGTGGTTATTGGTGGTTCAGGCCAGAACCCTGAGGAGAGCAGGGGGAATGAGAGCTGCATTAAATAATGGAATGATCATTAATTGCAGGTTTGAGTCCCAGCTACTTCTTTTCTTCTTTCTTCTTCTCTTTTGTCAGGAGCCATGTGAGTGTTAAGACAACATGAGCTAATGCCAAGCTGCCCTCTGTTATCACAGCAGAGGCCGGGCTGCTCAACAATCACATGGACCAAACAGACACAGAATCCACTGCCTCTGTTTCCTTCTCATCAACATGTTTTCTTTCTAGAAAATCAAATTTAAAAAAAAATATAAAACAGAGAAAGGAAATCCTCTTTGTATGCAGATTGGTAGTCCAACATCTTTGACATTATATTATCCAGTTATATCCTCCATTTGATGAGTCTGTCACCTTGAATCATGAACATCCCCTTCAGTAATCTGCAGCCCGGGGGTCTTCAAGCAACTGCTGCAAAAACCCACGCAAACATGTTTGGACTGGAAAGACATGTAACAGGTGACGGCCGTGTGTGCCATAACAGCAGCAGCTGTCTTATCAGCAGCAGACTAATGTGATTATCTCCTGCAACACTGAGGCCTCCATCATGAAATTGTGTCAACAACAAAACCCTCCACCTCTCGGCTGCTGGTTACCCACCTACAGCACAGAGGTGTTTGTGCTTCTGCTTGGCTCTCAAGTGTCTTTGTAGGATGTTGGCGCTTGGTAATATGAACTAGGGAAGTAGAGACGGCTGTGAGCAGCTGCTATGTAATTGTTTGTGTAAGATAACTCTATAGGTTTGGCACGACAGTATGTCAGGAAGAGGCATATGAGCAAAATTAACCTCAGGCAAAAGAGGGACTGCAGCTCTTTACTCAGTAGAAATTATCTGACTTTTCATGTGAATATCTTTGATTGAAATTTCTATTCCATCATTTTCATTGATTAAATACAAGGCTTCTCTAGGCTGCCTTTTTTCACTGTGTTTGGCCCCATGAAAATATATGAGTGCACACGTGTGTGGCTGAGATAGTGAATGAGTTCATGTCCATATAAACCTGACACATCAGGAGGAACGTGGACAGATGTTGAGTGGCAAACACAAATAATGACAGCTCTGTTGATTTGTTGTTTGTTCTAGAATATAATTCATTTCAGAGAATTACAAAACTACTAAAGCATCGTCCTGAACCATTTAATAATATTAACAAGTCTGAATATTAGTTTAATCAAAGGTGACTGAATGGCAGTGGACACTGACCACCATTATATTAGAATCTGTTATAAAATGTAAGTTGTTAATATCTGGTACAACCACATTATCGCAGGGTTGTGTTCTTATGCTCTATGACATTCTTTTATACTTAATTTAGCAAATACTTTGGGTTTGTTTATTCAAATACCTGTCAATCATCTTGAGATTTACATGAGGTTTCAAAGTTTTTGATGCTTGATGTTTCTTACTTTCACTTTTTATTTTTTATACACAGTGATCTGTTCTACCTCCAATCAGTTTTTGGTTCTTTGCTGAGTTTCTTCTCTCTTTTTCGGAGCAAACTTTTCTACATACTTTAGAAACACAAATGTAAGAGTTTTCACTCTCAGTGATAGTTTATATATTGTATACTACGGTATAAGCACTAATAAATGATATATAGTTTAAAACATTTACGTAAGAATCCCCATTGATGTAACTGTGACGTTTGGAGCAAACCTCGTCAATCAATACATTAAAAATGGTTGTGCCAACAAGAGCAAATTTACCAAAACACAACACACAAAACTTCATATTCCTATCTGTTCTCTTGAACCTCTCCTCATCCCCGATTCCTAAACCTCCCCCACCGCTGACATCACCACATCTGTGTTATCACACACACACTCACATCACAATCTCTGTTTGACTCAGTTGTGTGTTTTGGTTTTAGGGTTAGGGTTATAATTTGGTTTAGGTTAGGGATAGGGTAAGGGTTAGTGTTAGGGTTAGGTTTATGGTCAGGGCTTTAGTTGTGATGGTTAAGTTTAGGGTAAGGGGCTGGAATATTCTCACTGAGATAGAAGTACAAGAAAGTGTGTGTGTGTGTGTGTGTGTGTAGGATGGCTCTGGTTTGCTCCCTCCAGCTCTGAGGAGCAGTAAAGAAGGAGGAGACAGTGGTGTCTTCAGGGTCATGAACAGTGGACGTGTGACATATGTTTCTAAAGTAAATTAGTATATTCTTGGTACAAGAGAATTAGAAACATTTTGAATCAGTTGTTTTTAGAATGATATCGTGGGTCGGAAAAAGCTCATGTTGTCTTTTATACAATGCCTTTACCTCTCTGTGCTCTCAGCATACTTATTGAGTATAGAAAAAAAACACATCATTGAGGGAAAATTACACATACAAAATGATAACATGAAAAGAATGCCAGTGCTGTTCAATTATACATATCTCAGAATCAGACCCTATATTCTGTCTCTGTTCTTCCTGGTTTGAAGTTTCTGTTGATAAGATTTACCATATTTCTACTAAAGTGAGTGAATAGCAAAAATATTTCCTTGATTATTAATCATTGGAAGTAATCCTTTAAACTCTGCATCATTGCTTTGGTTGCTCATGTGTGTTTACATCAAGTGATTAAACATTTTCATTTCAATTTTGTTATGTTCTGGAACTTTTTTGTATCTGTATCCACTAATTATGTCACTTATTCTCTTTCTCACCCTGACATTGTAGTGGTGCAATCAACAGCAACACAAACTGGAGACAGAGTCAGAAAAGGTCATTTGTTGCAGCTCAAAAGTATTGGATTGTATATAGCTCATGTGTTGGCATTACTGTGTCCACTCCTTGTTTTGTACATTACTGTGTAAGATAACTTATACTGTTTATACAACATATTATGTTTTTTTCTTCTGTTTTCCCCTTTAGGAGGCTGCACCAGTAGATGATGAGAACAAGCTGATGGTGGGTTTGTCTTGTGTGTGTGTGTGTGTGTGTGTGTGTGTGTGTGTGTGTGTGTGTGTGTGTGTGTGTGTGTGTGTGTGTGTGTGTGTGTGTGTGTGTGTAAATGTATCATGCAGTGTTAGAGAGCAGTTTATGTTCAATATTTACATTATATTTAAAATATACTTCTGTATGAGTCAGTCAACACAAACGTTGCATATTTTGTGTTTGTGTCTCATTTTGCTTTTTGCACCAGTTTAGATAGAGAGTTAAACGGTGATTGAGTGGAGAAGTATCATGAGTTTCATAAATGAATAAACAAAATATCATTGATGACAAGGTATGGAATAAGTACATGTTCATCTTTGTTTTGGTGTTTGTGCTCCTACAGGCAAAGCCCCGGCTGCAGAGGGAGGGCAGCTGTGCTTCTCTACACAACTCACTGATGAGAAACAGCATCTTCCAGCTCATGATCCACACCCTGGACCCGCTGAGTGATGAAGGTATGGGTAAGAAAAAACTCACTGCACAACAAATACACTACAACCAAAAAATCTACACAAAGACCACTATACAAGATGTGATGTAAAACTCTGTGACACTGTGTACAGTATGTAATCATTAAATACGTCCATTTAGAACGAGACAACATGACACATTTCACCTCTATCTGCTTAACTAAAGCTTCATTTGTGGTTAATGGTTGGGTTGCTACACATGAAGGGGGAATAAATTAACATATTTCCGTCAGGGAGACTGGACTACGAAATGTACCATTTCCTCTGTTTCAGGACCTTTCAAAGAGAAAGCGTCGATTCTTCACAAAATGGCGAAGCAGAAGTGTAAAGACGACGCTATCAATGCCAACGGTGTAGGTGGGTCTCAGTGACGGCTTGTAAACCCATTTGTCTCATGAAATAATCAACTGATAAATCCAGTGACAAATCAATTTTCAAATCAATAAGAGCCTTAAGAACTGTGGCTATTGGAATCCCAATGTAATTGAGGGGTGGACAATGGGGAGTTTGCAGAATAACAAGTCATTAAATCATAAAACCGTGAGACAAAGCTGAAGATACACTTTTTTTATTTATTTATTTGCTTTATTCAATTTAAAATGATGATTTCCCAGATGTCATAGATGCTAGCTGAAGTTTTCACTTAGCTTCCTCTGTCATTACTATATAAATACACTGTGATATTTTTAATAAATCATGAAAGCAGGTGGTATTTAAAATCAAAAGTGAGCGACTGCTAAAGCTTGGAGTTTCTGTGGTGTCAGATTGTAGTTATTTTTATTGTTTGTACAATTTGTTTATTTCTTTGATTCATCAGTAATATCCAATGATCTGAGTTTTACCAGACATTTGTCAATATGGCAGTGAATCAGTTTTCACAAGGCATAAAATGGCTTCCATATGTTTTCACACGTGTGAGGATGGATTGGGATAATAACACATACATTGTGTTTCCCAACATAGGAGTCCTGCCCCAGGCACAACCTTCAAGAAGTGCAATGTGTAATGAGATTCATCTTTTCTCTCAATTATGTCAGACGACCATTTTTATTTCAACGTGACACTGTTCTCATGAGAGTCACTTAAACTGTCTTCTTTTCCTTTCCCCAAGCTGATAAAAACATCCCCAACAGTTCAAACGTGGCAGTGGAAGTGACGCCACCCATGAACGGTGTCGCGGGAGGGGACGAGGTGGGCTCTTTGTCTGTCTGCCTTGTTACAAATTCATGTTTACCACCATTTTAAATCATTTATTTTTGATAGAGCGTCAACCAACTACAGAACAAAAACACCACTAAATATACCCGCTGACGTCATTGTACACAGCCGTAGCTTTAACATCACTTAAAATGTGTATCTCTTGATATGCACCGTATAATTTATGCAACTCTTCTTCAGGATGAGGAAGAGGAAGATGAAGACCAGCCTCTGAGTCTGGCCTGGCCTGACACCAACAGGAAAAGACTCACTTACCTCGTTATTCTGCCCATTGTCCTACCACTGTGGCTCACACTGCCCGACGTCAGGAGAGAGGTGACAACCCACACACACACACACACACACACACACACACACACACACACACACACACACACACACACACACACACACACACACACACACACACACACATAAACATAAACGCACACAAACCTATGACACAAACACACGTAGAGCTATGTGTTATTATTTAAACACACTGTGAAACAAGGTATGTGTAGGATAATTATCTATTTATTTTCAGAGCTCGGCAAGGTTCTTCCCCATCACTTTCATCGGCTCCATTTCTTGGATTGCTTTCTTCTCCTACCTGATGGTGTGGTGGGCTCACCAGGTACGACACACACAAGCAACACAATTCCAAAGATATCTGTGAAATCCGCACTTCAACATTAACTTTTCTTTTAATCTCTTTCGTTGTTTGTCAATTTAACATGAAACTATTGTGCATTCTGCTCTATCTCTCTGTTTCTGAAGCTGCTCTGCTTATCAGAGTGCAGCAGTCAGGGTGTTGAATGTGTGACCACGACAGCTAATCCCGACTAATCTGCCTTGATCCACAGCCAGATCAACCTGTAACGCTCTATTTTAACAGCGCAGGCCTAAGAGGGGGTTATGTGTGCAAGGTCACTGAGGAAGTTTCTGGAAATATTTTCTTGGTCATTTGCAATCCACGTAATAATGACTCTTTGGTAGAAGAACATGCAAACCGTACCATTAAAGAGTAAACCAATCTTTTTGTTTCTACCAGCAACTTGTGATTATGCTTTCCCCTCAAACTGTGCAGCTGTGATCTTGCATGGTGTTGTAGTGCTAAGCTACATCACAGCACTCATTACAGGTGTAGCAGAGATGGTTGGTGTTAATACCTTAAAAGCCATGGTTACAAAAGTTAAGATGCTGGCTTCCTGACTTCATGAAGTTTCCAAACTGTGCGGCTGCAACATGAAGTGATGTATTTTTTGCCTTCAGGTTGGAGAAACGTTCTGGATCACAGAGGAGATCATGGGTCTGACCATATTAGCAGCTGGCACTTCAATCCCTGACCTGATCACCAGTGTAATTGTGGCGAGAAAAGGCCTCGGTGACATGGCTGTGTCCAGCTCTGTGGGCTCCAACATCTTTGACATCACTGTGGGGTAAAGGAAAACATCAACTTCCATAGCTATGTATTAAGTTTAATATCCATTTATAAACGGGAGCATCCCCTAGCCTGAAATAACTCTTCTCTGCTTGTGCTTCATCCTCCCTCCAGCCTGCCATTCCCCTGGCTCGTCTACAACATCATCAACGACTTCAAGCCGGTAGAGGTGAGCAGCAACGGCTTGTTCTGCGCCATCGTCCTCCTCTTCATCATGCTCCTCTTCGTCATCATCTCCATCGCGTCTTGCAAGTGGAGAATGAGCAAGATCCTGGGCCTTTTCATGTTCGTGCTCTACTTCGTGTTCCTCATCGTCAGTGTCATGCTGGAGGACAAGATCATCACCTGTCCTGTCACCGTCTGAGTGAGCGGCCGAGTCTCAGAAGGCTGAAATTAAACCGAAATATGCTCATGTGCACCAACATTGACTGAAACTCCTGTCAGTCTCACATATACACACAGTAGAAGACTGGATACACACATACACATACACACACACACACACACACACACACACACACACACACACACACACACACACACACACACACACACACATTGGCATCCACACGCTCAGTGTCAAGCTGTACCTGCACACACACATGAAGCAAACAGGTAAACACGCACAGGTTGTTTCCAGTGTTTCAGGACTGCATCACAGCCTTCCAGGAGTGGCAGAGAAGCCAGTCCTCGGTGAATGGACTTCTGCCACCCGATAGGAGAGCCTCCACCCAGTGACGAGTGAATTGAACAACACCCAGGATGGACATTTTAATCAAAGAGCATCAGATATATTTATATATATTCTTTTTATTTATTTTTTAAACCAAAGGACTGTGTGGCAGTGTAACAAGTACATCCACCACTCATGCTAGCAGCCATGGTGAGCATATAAACTGATTTCTTGTTTGTTTGTGGAGCTTTGGAGAGATCCCGTGTGTCAAACTGGGGAAATGTGAAAGCTGCTGAACAGACCTTTATATTTAACTGTGTCCCTTCCACCATATGTATATGGGTTTGCAATGTCATCAGAAGAGAAATGTTCAGTGTTGCTGATTTGAGTGTTTTGCATTCCAGGGCATATGTGGCAGAAATTTTTACTTTATTTCCAGTTCATCCAGATGTATAATAGAACACATTAAATACTAAGTAGTTACATTAAGTGTACGCTGATAGCATGGACTAAACTGGCTAAGGTTTTATCATGCTCAATATTTATATCCAAACTATCTCATTTGGGGTTTCATATTCATAAGCTTGTAAGTGTGACTTTTTCAGATCTGTCTTTTTTCTGTCTGCCTTTACATGCACCACTTTAGAGCGAGCGAGTACTTCATTATCGGGACTAAAACTGGACAATTTTGGTGCATGGAAATGCCACGAGTGGGGAAAAAAGCGCTCATTGCCACATCTGCATCCCAGTAAGTGATGGGATGCAGTCGGGATAACAAATGGTGGAGTAAAGA
This sequence comes from Hippoglossus hippoglossus, assembly GCF_009819705.1. Taxonomy (NCBI): domain Eukaryota; kingdom Metazoa; phylum Chordata; class Actinopteri; order Pleuronectiformes; family Pleuronectidae; genus Hippoglossus; species Hippoglossus hippoglossus. The sequence goes on along the minus strand of NC_047151.1, from coordinate 11,218,733 downwards.
TTAGTGTTCTCTGTTGTATTTAACTTTTTTCTTTTTGAATGTATGTATTTATAAAAGGAGTGTTCAATATCAACAGGTATCACCGGCTTTTTGTGATGTTTTGATCTAAACAACTCATGCCATGTACTGTATAATGTGTGTATATATGTATAAATATATATATATATATACACAAAAAAATATTGATATCATTTCCATATGTATATATTGATATCATTTCCGTATATATATGAAGATGACAACAATATTTTTATCTTGGACATTTTTCCACTGCTGTAGGCCTTTTGTACTCAGGCCTAATGTGGGGCTGTCACCGCAATGTTCTCACACCACTTTCTTGTGTTTGCTTTATGATATACAGTGGAAAATCTTAGACTAAAATTCTAATAAGCAATGTCAAGTAGGCCCATATAATAATTCTAAAATGAAACACTGCTGAAGAGATTGTGACACTTGACTAATTTGGCACAAACTCTGTTTTCCTCGAATTCCTTTCTGTTAGGTTTGGTAAACTAGTGCAATAGCACTGAACAAAATGCGTCTGGAGGGTCCTGCTGTAGTAGACAATTATCCATGAGAAAACACTATTTCCATTCAAATGTTGCGGATATAAGAGTGTAATGCAACTACTCCTACGAAGCTGCAAAAAGATTAAACAAACTAAGAATAAAGACGTCTAAAAAGTCAAAAAAATTGGTTTCCGTTATTGCGTTTTTTCCCCTGATTTTGAGAATCTTAGGTCATTTTATTTTCAAATTAAAATAGATTCCCATTCTATCTTCTTTAATGAGTCAAACTGCCTGTAAAAACAGGTGGAACAAAACATACTTCTAATGTGAAAGAGATATTAGTGACATGACAACAAACCAAATGTCTACATTTACATTTGTAACATTACAGCTGCACCAGGTTCTGAACTGCCCGACTGGCCTCTTACAAGCTACAACAGGCCATGAAACATTTATTTCACCATCCTGATCATCTCAAACATCTCAAATACAAAAACGTGACCTGCTGATGATCAGCGGACAGCATATGTTTGAAAAGTTCAAGCTTTGGTTTGCCAACTATTTTAAAGGACATGTGAATATATGATTGATTTTGCTTCTGTCACATTCTTACTTTGTCAACTAAATGGAACCAAATGAGGGTGACACTTTGTTTTCGCAGCATTGTTTAATGTGCTCCATCAGTTCTGGAAAAATTTATTTTTGTAAACTTGCCACTTAACATCCTTCTCTACTTTTTTTTTTTACAGTAAAGATAGGAAATGTAAAATTGTTTCAGTGCAACCTCGAGACATCGTAGAATATAGATGAATACGGAAGCTGGTGTTCTGAGCGGTTAGCTAACTTTGCCTAGGATACCATGTTTACTAACCTAAGAGGTAAACAGCTAGCATACAGAATGGAAACCCTCCTTTTTTCTCAGGTATTCATTTGCACTGAATTTGCGTTTTCTTTTTAACATGGACATATTTCCTTGTAGATAATCTGGATTTAAGCCTCTTTCATCAGTTATAGTACCAAGGGATTAAAAATCACATTGCGTCATTATGCTATCCCAACTATTCTTTTACATTTTTATGTTTTAATAAATTGCAATATATTTTGTCCAAATGAATGTTTATAAATGTCTGTCCATAAAACTATCCCGAATTTCACAATCATAAAGTGTATGTATAAAAGATTTGTAAAGTGTAATGCAAAAACTGCATAAGCTCCAGTATGTAATGATGTCAGATGGTAGATTTCAAAGCCAAGCACAATTATCCATCTTCTTATTTAGCCTGTCTATGCAGTATAATTTCTAAATCGTTCTTGTTTTGATGCATCATCTGAATGTGAGAAATGAATGTATGAATGAATGCTTTTAGGAAATATCCATAAGAATTCATCCTCAGCCAGTTTGGATACCTTGACAAATGGTAAAATGCTTTTGTACTTCCTGTACACGATATGCAAACATGGAATCATATTCATGTACTACTTGAATCATGTATTATGCTGTACAAAACATATATCGTTCAACTGTGTATCAAGTGTTATATGATCAAATAAACCAAACTCAAATTTTCACCACTGCTAGTTTGAGTTAATGGTCGGAAACAGAATGAGTGTGACTGACAGGAACAGAAAAGAAAACTGTATCGTTGATAGAATTTGTCAATTGTTTTAATGGAAAATATTCATACAAGATTTTAAATATACTTCACCTTTAAGCTTCCTCAAGGCAGCGGTCAATCAATCAATCAAATTTTATTTGTATAGCCCATATTCACAAATCACAATTTGTCTCATAGTGTCAGGATGCGCAAAATGGCAGACGTGAACCCAGAAGCACGACACTTGAGCAGTTATGGGAGTAGACAAGAGTTCTGGTTTATTGGACGAGCAGAGGTCAAAAACCAGGCAGACGGTCAGTGATATCAAACAAATCCGATAGGGAGCAGGCAAATCGGGAATCCAGGGTCCAAAATGCAGGTCAGAGCAGAGATCAGGCAGAAGAGTTAAACACGGGATAACGCTGGAAAGCTAGGAGAAAACACACTAGACGATCTGGCAGAGAAGAGAGGAAATGAGCCGGTATATATACACTGGGTGACTAATGACGAGGGAACGAGGTGATGCAGAGCAGGGGGGAGTGGCTGAATTCTGAAATGACACGAGAATTAGTACATGAAAAAATAAGATAACAGACAGTGAAAATGTTACGAGCTGACTGAAGTTGTGACACATAGGGCTTTAACAAGGTGTGACATCCTCTGCCCTTAACCCTCAACAAGAGTAAGGAAAAACTACTAAAAAACCCTTTTAACAGGGTAAAAAGAACGTAGAAACCTCAGAGAGAGACACATGTGAGGGATCCCTCTCCCAGGACGGACACAAGTGCAATAGATGTCAAGTGTAAAGGAGAACATCAGAAAGATAATGGTTTTAGCAGCATTGATAAGAATAAACATTTTGAAGCATAACTGAAGGTCAATGAATTGATGGATTATTGTCAGTAATGGTCGAGTATCTGAGGAGAAATATTATATATCAAGCAGTCCTGCTGCAATCATAGTCTATGGTCAGCTGCCAGCAAGATCATGATCCACCATCAAAATGGGATGCCACTATGGTCCACAGTCATTGTCCACTGCCGCCATCAGGATCCACCATCAGCTGCCACCTCGATCGTGGTCCACCACCATTACCAGATGCCAACACGATACAGGATCCACCATTATTATCACGATCAGCCAGCACGATACAGAATCCGCCATACTGGATCCACCATTACGATCTCTGATACGCGATCCATAGATCATCGATGAAATCTGCAGTGTCATCTACCCTGATGCGATCTGCTGTTCTTTGACACAAGCCTCTTACAGCAGCATGTGTGGCTCTCTGCCACGATCAGCGTGATGAAACAGGGATTCACAGGATGCTTGAGGACAACCAATGAAGGACATACTCACCTGTCTTCTTTCTCTCATTATTCATGTTCACTGCCATCTTATGACACTCACTCACTGCACATGTAAGTGTTTGCCAGCCAACATGCTAGAGATGATTACTGCCTTCAAATGGGTTCATGTTTCCAGTGGGCATGAGAAGAATGTGACGTGGTTGTAGACGTCCTCAGAAATGATGGAGGTCATGGGAGTAAGTTCTTTGGATAGTTGGCCGATAACCCTGTGATAACTGGATGTTCACTCTACTATGCAACAATCTGATACTTCAAAGTAGGAACATTTAGATTTTACCAACAGCCTCGTGTTTTCTCTCAGTTGCACCCTCTGATGTGTCACCCAACTGATGTTACTTTGTTAAAGTCCATGTGGCTTCTATACAATTACAGTAACGTTAACATTAGCATCCATCTGATTGCAGCAGTTCTCACAACTTAACCACTACAATGGGAATTACAAACTGTGTACACGACTTCCTATGTCACAACTAGGATGTTATGATTTTCATTTGAAGGCAATAAACATCCTACAAACCTGTCCATCACTTAAGTGTTGGTGTCAGTCACTTTCTCATATGAAAATGTTGCAGCTATGGAGAAGAGGATTAAATAAAAACTTGGAGGCTTGATGACCGTATCTCCCTGAAAGATCTGACGAGAGAGATGCCACTAGAACTCAGAGTAAAGCCTTTAGTGACCAACTACAGAGCCAACGCTCAGCGACACGGAGAACAACCATAAACTGTATTTAGAGCAACCCATAACGAATGGAGCAAAAGTTGTGCATGAGTTGGACTGATATGGGGAACAGTTCAGGATAACTGTTGCATCCGTCACTGCCTCCTATTGAGATTAAAGGGACAGTTCACCGAAAAATGAAAATTCACTCATTATCTACTCACCACTATGCCGATGGAGGGGTGGGTGAAGTGTTTGATTCACAAACTCTTTCAGAGTCTCAGGGGTAAACAGTGTTTCAGCCAAAGTGACTCCTTCTTCAGACGTAATAAAACAGAAAAACAGAAAAAAAACACAACATGCCTCCATGCCACTCGAAACAGCATCCTTTACACCATGTTTTAAGCCTAAAGGTCCACCACCGGAAGTAGTGATGCTAGCAAATGTAGCGATGCTAACTCACACTTTGGGCGAGAGCTTGTGTTCAGTGTTTCCGGTGTGTGTGCGCGCGAACGTGACCGTGGCTCCGAGGAGGATATCAGAGGACATTTAGGCTAAAAACATGGTGTAAATGATGCCATTTTGAGTCAAATATTCAGAATGTCACCACAGGAGCAGTATTTGAATGGGATTGTATTGGATTTGGCTGCATAATGGTAAGTAGATAATGAGTAAATTTTTAAAAAATTCTGTCAACTATCCTTTTAAGAGAGAGGACTTAGGAAAAGCTTTCTACTTCATTTCAAAGAAGCTAACCCCACTTCCTACATGCATGGCATACTTCAATAGATCTTTTCAACGTATTAAAATAGTTTTGGCCCACACCGATCGGTGTCATCCGGCCCACATACCATGAGACATAATGGCACTTGGGCGGGTCCTGAGAAACAGAATTAAGCTCCACTGTATGGTTTACAATATATGGATTGAAAACAAATAAAAGCAAAATCTTAAGCTGTAAGAACTGTTTCATTATGAAGACATGGACTTTCCAAGTGACAGATGCATCAACCTTTTATTAGATTTTACATTTATGTTATTATTTATATTTTTTATGTTAAAATGTAACATTGGAGAATGGCGCTATACTATCAGAATCCGCTAGGGGCAGTAACGCGTCTATAAAGTTCAGAATAAAAAAAGAGGAAGAGACGCGGCCGGAAACATGCAGCTGTCACTTTCATAACAACAGCTCGTCTGTTTGAATGGGACGTGACTGTTTGTGGAGTCATTTCATTCATCCTCATGTTGTGATCTCTGTGTGAGTGGACGTCATGGACCCTCCAGAGTCAGAGGCGGTGGTCGATGCTGCTCAGGACCCGGAGCAGAGTCCCAAGCCCGAGCTCTCTGCAGCGATGCGGGCTAAAATCGAGAGGAACCGGCAGCGAGCTCTGATGCTCCGCCAAGCCCGACTAGCGAGCCGCCCTTTGTCCGCGGTGGAGGGCGCCACCTCGGCCAAAGTCTCCAAGACCATCGACTCCGGAGCCGGCTTCTTCATCGAGGAGGAGGAGGACGGAGAGGAGGAGCACAAGGCCAGGAAGGTGGTGCATCAGCCAGGTGTGTGTTTGTGAATATAGTGTTTACATGTGTGCAGAGAAACTTTGTGTGTGTGTGTGTGTGTGTGTGTGTGTGTGTGTGTGTGTGTGTGTGTGTGTGTGTGTGTGTGTGTGTGTGTGTGTGTGTGTGTGTGTGTGTGTGTGTGTGTGTGTGTGTGTGTGCGCGCGCGCGCGCGCGAGGATAAAGTGTTTACATGTGTGCAGAGAAACTTTTATATATGTATGTGTGTGTGTTTTGATTCCAGCTCCAGTGATTGAGCCAGACTACCTAATTTGTGATGACTGTCAAAAACCCTTTATGGACTCCTACCTCAGTAACAGCTTTGACCTGTCTGTGTGTGACAAGTGCAGGTACACACACACACTACTGCAGACCTGTGTTTGACAATGAGCATGAATTCCAAATATTACAGTTTTTCCTGCATCTCTCCAATCATTACAGTTGGATTTCTTTTAGTGCAGTGTTTCATTTTATTTAATGTTTTTCAAAATTATATTATAAAATTGATCTGCTATTGGTATGTAGATGATTTTCTGTGTATGAATAGTTTATATGTATTTTTTTAAATCTTACAGCACAATATTTTGTCTATGCAGTACTTGATAATTGTTTTTTCTTTTGCTACTTGTGCAAAGTAAAGAAACATAGCACAATGTAAAACTTTTGTCACTTTAGTGCAAGTGAAACTTTACATACTGTCAGAATTTTAGCTTGTTGTCTCACTTGAGTTGAGGAAAAACTCGAAAGTAAAGTAGATCAAGAAGATCACCAGGATAAAATGACATTCAATAGTATTTTCAGACTTTATATCATTATTGGTTTTACTGGACTAAGCACATAATTTCTGTGTCCAATGGTACAAACTGCAGTATCAGCATGCAGTATTTTGTATATTTAATACTAATATTACACAATCCCATGCATGTAAGATATATCTTAAAGTGTAATAAGTGATGATGCAGCACCTCTGTTCTGAGAAAGTTCTAAATGTAGAAGGCAATGTTCAAAAAGTATGTATTTAAGCTTAAATTTGACGTGTACAAAAAGCTGAAACTCACACCTATTCAGACTCCTAGTGCCATTTTGTCTTTGAGTAACTGTTTTTGCATCTTTCTCTTCAGAGACAACGAGGAGAAGCACAAACTGATCTCCAGAACTGAGGCCAAGCAACAGTACCTGCTGAAGGACTGTGACATGGACATGCGAGAGCCTCCGCTCAGGTTTATACTGAAGAAGAACCCACACAACCCAACCTGGGGCGACATGAAGCTCTACCTCAAAGTACAGGTGCTGCTCGCTCTCTCTCTCTCTCTCTCTGTCTGTCTGTCTGTCTGTCTGTCTGTCTGTCTGTCTGTCTGTCTGTCTGTCTGTCTGTCTGTCTGTCTGTCTGTCTGTCTGTCTGTCTGTGTGTGTGTGTGTGTGTGTGAGAGACTGAAACCTGAGTGTCACATTGTTCATTATGATCTTAAATGTAATGTGGTAGATTGTAACTACTCTAAATAAGAAAATCCTAATTTATATATAATAACACAATGCTGAATCCCAAATTACAAAAGTTTTGTTAATTAACACTTAACTGTAGACATGACATATCAGTTCTACTGACAGGCTCAGTTTTAGATATTTTTTATATTATTTAAGATATTTACCTCCTGGGAGTTTGTAATCTGAGGTTACTGGCCTCTTTATGTTATGTTGTGTTCTTTATGTTTTCACCAGCGTTTGTCTGTTAGATAGCAGCATTACACAAAAACTACAGAACCAACGTCCATGAAATGTTGCGGTGGTTTGAGGCATGACCCAAGAAAGAACTCATTTAACATGAGATACAGCGTTAGCCTTGGCGGAGTTCTATCCTCTAAGTCGTTATCCTCTATTTGTCCCTCTTATCCTACTACTTGTTCACTATGTGCCACTTGCTGCCAATACAACAAGTAGCTGAAGCAATCCACAGCCTAATTGGTAAGATTCTTAATATCATGCATTTCAAGTGATTAGAAGCTTTTAATGCAATTTCCCCCTTTTTTTGTCCCTTTTAAGGTCAGTCAGTAGATGAAGGAATTGCACAAAATATTGATATTGAAAAAAGCATGCAAAGTTTGTAAGACCAACTAGCTGAAATTATTAGCTGCTTTATTATTTGTTCAATCTTTAAAATAATTAAGCAACAAATTTCCAGTTCCAGTTTTCTGACTTAATAGTCTAAAATCCAACCCCTCATCATTCTGTGAGGCTTTCTTGTCCCATCCATGCCTCAATAAGTGTGTCTGATGTGTATGTATGTACACTACCGTTCAAAAGTTTGGGGTCACCCAGACAATTTCGTGTTTTCCATGAAAACTCACACTTTTATTTATCAAATGATTTGCAAAATGAATAGAAAATATAGTCAAGACATTGACAAGGTTAGAAATAATGATTTTTATTTGAAATATTAATTTTGTTCTTCAAACTTTGCTTTCGTCAAAGAATGCTCCATTTGCAGCAATTACAGCATTGCAGACCTTTGGCATTCTAGCTGTTAATTTGTTGAGGTAATCTGTAGAAATGTCACCCCACGCTTCCTGAAGCACCTCCCACAAGTTGGATAGGCTTGATGGGCACTTCTTGCGTACCATACGGTCAAGCTGCTCCCACACCAGCTCAATGGGGTTGAGATCTGGTGACTGCGCTGGCCACTCCATTACAGACAGCATACCAGCTGTCTGCTTCTTCCCTAAATAGTTCTTGCATAATGTGGAGGTGTGCTTTGGGTCATTGTCCTGTTGTAGGAGGAAATTGGCTCCAATCAAGCGCTGTCCACAGGGTATGGCATGGCATTGCAAAATGGAGTGATAGCCTTCCTTATTTAAAATCCCTTTTACCTTGTACAAATCTCCCACTTTACCAGCACCAAAGCAGCCCCAGACCATCACATTACCTCCACCATGCTTGACAGATGGCGTCAGGCACTCTTCCAGCATCTTTTCACCTGTTCTGCGTCTCACAAATGTTCTTCTGTGTGATCCAAACACCTCAAACTTTGATTCGTCTGTCCATAACACTTTTTTCCAATCTTCCTCTGTCCAATGTCTGTGTTCTTTTGCCCATATCAATCTTTTCTTTTTATTGGCCAGTCTCAGATATGGCTTTTTCTTTGCCACTCTGCCTAGAAGGCCAGCATCCCGGAGTCGCCTCTTCACTGTAGACGTTGACACTGGCGTTTTGCGGGTACCATTTAAAGAAGCTGCCAGTTGAGGACCTGTGAGGCGTCTATTTCTCAAACTAGAGACTCTAATATACTTGTCTTCTTGCTGAGTTGTGCACCGGGGCCTCCCACTTCTCTTTCTACTCTGGTTAGAGCCCGTTTGTGCTGTTCTCTGAAGGGAGTAGTCCACACCGTTGTAGGAAATTTTCAGTTTCTTCGCAATTTCTTGCATTGGAATAGCCTTCATTTCTAAGAACAAGAATAGACTGGCGAGTTTCACATGAAAGTTCTCTTTTTCTGGCCATTTTGAGAGTATAATCGAACCCACAAATGTGATGCTCCAGATACTCAACTAGCTCAAAGGAAGGCCAGTTTTATAGCTTCTCTCACCAGCAAAACAGTTTTCAGCTGTGCTAACATAATTGCACAAGGGTTTTCAAGGGTTTTCTAATCATCCATTAGTCTTCTAAGGCGATTAGCAAACACAATGTTAGAACACTGGAGTGATAGTTGCTGGAAATGGGCCTCTATACACCTATGTAGATATTTCATTAAAAAACAGACGTTTCCACCTAGAATAGTCATTTACCACATTAACAATGTATAGAGTGTATTTCTGATTAATTTAATGTTATCTTCATTGAAAAAAACAGTGCTTTTCTTTGAAAAATAAGGAAATTTCTAAGTGATCCCAAACTTTTGAACGGTAGTGCATGTGTACACCCCAGGTGGAGAAGAGATCAATGGAGGTGTGGAGTTCGGAGGAGGCCCTGGAGGAGGCCAAGGAGACGAGAGAAGAGAACCGAGAGGTGCAGAAACAAAAGCGCTTCAACAAGAAGGTCAAAGGTCAGTTCGCTGTCTGAGACAAAACTCTCAAATGCCAACTCACTTACGCTGTGCATGGTTTTAACATCACCGTGTGTGTGTTTGTGTCAGAGCTGCGTCGGGCGGTGAGGAGCAGCATGTGGACCAAAGACACAAGCGTGCACCAACACCAGTACGGACCAGAGGAGGTGGTGGATCCAGAGGAGGACCTCTACAAGAAGACCTGCACCACCTGCGGACATGAACTCTCCTACGAGAAGATGTAGACACACACACACACACACACACACACACACACACACACACACACACACACACACTGAGACTGTTACAGATGATATTTGGTGCTTCTGTGGGGAACCATTCCTCTCACAAACCACTTCTACCTCCAGTAGTTTATTACTTTTTCTTGAATAAAACGTTCCATCCTGATCACATACATCACTCTCCTGTGTGATGCCTGACTTTTTCAGTTCGGGAGTGATTTCTATGTTAAATGGTTGTTACTCAGTGGTGGTTCTAGCATGTATGGCACCCTGGGTGAACCCCACCCTCTAAAGCTAAATCCTAATCTGGTCCTATATCAAAACAGATTTCATTGCCTTTCTTCAGGTAAGTCACTGATACTGCAACACTTGTCTTCGAGAGTGAGAAAAATGACTGATGAAGTCGCTCATATCTGGTTGCTCGGGGCATTTCTCACAAACTACAACTAGCATACCCCCTCCAACAAGGTTAATTGACCCACACACGACCCACATGTCATTGACGTGACGTGACACAGAGTGATAGAAAATCCATTGTGCAACATGCTGTTACTCATCTCAGCCTAAATGTTGATTCAGAGAAGCTGTTGATATTTTTAGCTCTAACTCTGAAGACTGCCTTTTTTAGCTCGCTGCCTGTTGCTTCACTTCCTGTTAGGAATCCCCTTTCATGATGGGCAAATGAAGGAAAGCGTGTGGAAATTCAGTCTTGACAAAAGCAGTGGATTGTGGGGCTCACTCCCAAGTGTAGTGCAAAAAACGTGAATTTTGATTTGATTATTTTGAATTAATTTAGGTTCTTTTTTAGTTTTTATTTCATGTATTTCGGCTGTGGCTGATCCAGATGTTCTGAAAGATTTCAGTCAAATGTGCTGTGATGTCTCCATTCTTATATCAAGGCTGAAGGTTAAATCATTTCTTGTCCTCTGCCTTATTCACCTGGAGTGAATTAGGTCATAAGGCATATATCATAGTGGCTTAATAGTCGATTAGAAACTTCTGCCGAGCACCATGTGCTCTATAACTTCCAAATGAGGTGATATTTTTTACTTTTCAAAAGACAATAATTCAAGACTACATTAGAAATAAACTTGTTTATATCTTTGTAAAACAGTTGTACAAAAGTTAATTCATAACTTACAAAATCTAAAATTCATGAATTAAAATCTCTGTTTTTTTGGGGGGGTATCCTCTTTTTGCAAGATATTTTTTAAAAAGTAGCAACCATAAGGTTTTGCTTTGGAACCAGTTTATTAAGGTTCGAGATGTGCTGTTTATGTCAGTCAGATGTAGGGTGATCCTTTTCATAGCTGTGTATTGTAAGTAAAAATATTCTCTTTTTTTTATAAATCACTTGAGACATTTTTTTTATTTACAGACTTATTTGTGGAGTATCCTGTTTTTGTTATTTAAAGTGGAAAATTTAATTTTCAGGAGAACTCTTTGGTTTTTCTATTTTTATGTAATATAAAGACTTAAGGGACTAGGAATGGTTTTTGGAATGTGGTTCCTCAAATTAAAGACTAATTCTCATGTTTTGCTTCTCCCTGTCAAATTCCCAACTTGTTGCCCCAGTGTTCAAAAGAGCAAATAAACCAGTATGTCATTTGCAGAAGTGTTACTTTTGTCACACTTCATCTTTTGTAAAATGATTGTAAATGTTACTTTCAGCTTTCTCTCAACTTTTATGCCATAATGGATGAGAAGTCCTTAAAGTGCTAATCTACAATTGAAGCGTGATAATGTAATAATATCAAAAGTTGGCTAACTAAATGCCTTTTTAAAAAGATTTAGTTGTCTGATGTTTAAGTCATAAATAAACTCGAAGTCTTAAAAGTGTTTTTAATACGTTTTAATAAATAAATTCAGCACAGTGAAGCATAATAATGTTGACTGGTGGAGACTGTGGCTCATGGTGAAATTATACTGACAAATGTTAAAATTGCACATGTCAAAGGTCCAGAGCCTGACAGTTGAGGCTGCTGTAAACTCCTGCCGTCTCAAGCTTGAAGTAAACATCACACTGTAAGTCATTCTGTCCCGACATGTCCACAGCGACTATATTGAACATTTCATACGGAGGAATCAGTACTTCATCCTCGTCCGAGTCAAACTCTGAATAGGACTTGAGGTAGGCGCCGAAACACGTCTTTATCTCAAAGCAGGTCCTTTGTCCAAACTGGCGCAGGTTCTTGCTGAGGGAGCTGGAGGCAAAGGAGCCAAAGCGCATGGTTTGTCCAGCTTCCCCGCTGTAGAGCCGTTTGCTCCTGCGGTAGGTGGTGTAGCAGCTCCTTTGGTTGAGCTTCAGGAGCCGGATGGCGTCCGACAATAGGAAGTGAAGAGCATGGAATTGGAACGACTTCTTGTAGGAAGCCTTTCCCGTGCGGACTGCTCTATTCAAGTCGGCATAGGAACCTGCTGTGTAGGCACACAGAGCCCTGAAGTGATTCCAGGACACATGGTCGTAGATGTCCTTGGTACTCATGGCTCTCAGAGCACAACGTTTTGTGTATGCAGTGTGTAGACCTTGTCCGGTGCTCCTTGGCAGGTAGTGGCGTTTCACCTTGATGAGCATCTTCTGGGCGCAGCCGTAATACATGTCGTCCACAGAGTCCAGGGACAAGCTCAAGGGGATTGTGCTGAGGCTGAGCAGGCCTGAGGCGACCTGCGCTGAGGCTCCAGAGGCTTTCAGTGAGGGATTGGAGATGGTGTGGGTGGAGACATTCTGAACCTTTACAGGAGCTTCTGGTGCTGAAGATGGGACCATTGTCTGAACAGGCAACTGTAGAAAACAATACATGCAGTTTAAGTGCATTTTAATTTTCTAATGCCATTTAAACCAGGATGTTCAGAGACATCAACTCCAGTCATTACCTCCACCAAAGAGGTTATGTTATGTTATGTGCGTTTGTTTGTTAGTTAGTTAGCAGGATAACATAAAAACTACTGGACGTATCACCACAGAACTTGATAACAGGATGCCATATGGGTCAGGGAAGAACCCATTCTTCAACATTGTGAGATGCATTTAACATTTAGGTTGATTTGTTAGCAAATAATTAATGGATCTTGATGAAAAAAAAACAAGTATGTTAAGGGGACTGATTTGTTTGGTGTAGATCCAAATAAAAATCTCGGTTTAGTGTATTTAGTTTTACAAGGGCGTTGGCAGACGTACCATTCTATTTTCAAGAGTCTAAGAGTTGTTCAGATACCCACGTTTTTATGATAGTGTATACTGTATGCATCTGAATTTACCGTCTTTGCATCAAGTGGTCTTGTCTTCATACAGAGGCAGCAGAGGACAATAAACAACATGTTAACCATCAACATGATTGGCAGAGCCTAAGAAAAAGTACAAGTCAGTTTAGTTTGTGCCCATTTACAGAATACAAATAACAAGGCCTTCTGTAAGGGAAGGATAATATCTTTTCTATTGTTCGACAATAGAATTTGAATTGAGAACAAAATATTAAAACCCATACAATAACCTTAAAAACATTTTTGCTTATGGTTTTAGCAAATAAGAAATAATTGTATTCGATTCGATCTTACCAGATAGTGGTGCAGTGACCGTCAGAGCCAGTGAGGGATTTAGTCTGGATGGTGCCAGTTCCTCTTCTTATATCAGAACTGATGTGGGCGTGTATAGTAGAACAGCAACGTCAGGGTTTAAAACCCTCCACCCTGTCAATCAAAAATCTTCACTCCTGTTGTTATCAAGGATTTCCCCAGAATTTTTTGAGAAATTAGCAAGACAGTTTCTCTTGATTTCATGATCTTAAAAAATGGAAGTTGTAGGGTTGAGGGGTCACTTCCCCCCGAATTCCAAAAAGAACCTCTTATCCAAAAATGGTACACACCCAAGCAGATGGTTTTAGTTTGACTTGCCCAAGTTGAGAACTGCGTCTAAGAGAAACACTTCCAACACACAAAATGCTGACTGTTCTCAGGGACAGATCAATAGATGAACCAAAGTTAAGGCAGAAGTCAGGCATCTCCTGGTCTGGACACAAAATTGGAAACAATTCATATAGCTTGAAACAGGTGACGTTTTGTAGTTCAGTGGAATGTTTTTAAAGCTGTAGACCCTCGATTTTCCATCTGATAACAGTTCACAGGTGTATCACAATTTAAACTGATCCAATAAAGAGATTAGATAAGAAACTTGCAGATTAACAAATTTCTGTTGCTCTAGGTCAGGGGTCGGCAACCCGCGTCTATATATAGTCTATACCCCTCCTCAATGGCTCCCTGTACAGTGTTGTGCATGAACAATTATATTTTTCATTAACAATAAACTGAACGAATCAGTTTTCATATGATGAACGTGAACGACGTTCACTCCAGCGAAAGTGAACGTCACTCACATACATTTTTTTAAATCATCGTATCAGGCCATCATGTGAAATACCAGGAGCGATAGAAAATGTGTGTGTGCGTTTGCTCCCAGAGAGCGCGCACACACAGGCCCCGAGGCTCCGCTCCCACTCACTCGCTCAGAGCGACACACGCAGGGAGATCAGAGCTCGTTCACGTGAAGCAGCCGGTCAGTGACTTTGTAGAAAAACAGTGAAACATAGTTTCTCACTGGAACTAATAAACACTCATCACTAGTTATCAGGACCTGATCAGCACATGGTCACTTAGTGTTTGTGTGATTCCAGAGAATTTGGTAAAAAATATACTATGAATGTGAACTAGTTTTTTTTCATCTGCATGAACGGAACTTTGAACTAGTTAATTTTAAGTGAGAACTGGCACAACACTGTGTTAAACTATAAATATAACTCTATAAGCTGCGCTATCAAATATGTTTTGCGGCTCCAAACAAATTTTATTTGGTAGAAGAGGGGGCAAAATGGCTCTTTTGATAGTAAAGGTTGCCGACCCCTGCTCTAGGTGGTTTAGCTACTGACACTTATCTTCGAGCTAGAATAATATAGCAGGTGGCTAAACCGTTTGTTTATCTTCCCCTAATTATTTTTTGTGGAAGCAGAAAAATCAATTTGTCTTTACTTAATTTGGGAAAAGTGAGTTTCATCACAGAAATCTGAAAGTGAAGATGCCCAGACTCACCATTCTGGTGAAATACATGACAAACCAAGTGAGGTCATCTTTTGTTAGGGAAGTCCCTTCATAAGTCAGCACAGAAAATAATTATTGCAAATAATTTCGTAGTTCTGTGCCTGTACAAGTTACCAGGTAATGTGGTAGACATCCAACTGCAGATAGCTGGAATATATGTGGAAGCTGTTGAATAAACCTGTTTATTAGAGTGAGGCATGTTCACTGGTGCTGAAAATCTTTGGTAATGGTCACTCCAGAGCCCTCAGTTTCCCCTGTATCAGGCTATATTAGCTTAGATTTACCTAATACAAGTAGAGTCGATTAACTTTGGTCATTAGGGGATATAGTGCTGTTGAACTATTGTTTTACAGGTTTTCGTTCAATCCATTAATGAAGTCAGGATGTTGCAATGTGGATCAACAGGGCAGTGGAATTAGGAAAAAAAAAAAGTTACAATTGTCATTTTCACTTATAAACCGCAAAAATGTCCAAACACTGCAATGAACTCCATTCAAAGGAAACTGCGTGAGGAAGTAACAATTTACCACAGGGGCAATACAGAGTTGCAGCGAAATTCTGAGTCCAGGTTTGTGCCACTTACCAAAACATCTTTTATTTTACGACATTTATAGAACAAAAGGCATCTGTTCTCTGATCAGTATAATTTAAAAAGGTTTGTTACCCTATTGTCCACAAACCCTAGATTCAGTTTAAACATTTCTAGGTCAAGATACTAGATGAATGCATGTAGCTGGGTTAAATATAATGAAGGCTAACATGTGTGGATTTTAAAACCTGCATGGTAGCAATAGTTTTGAATGCTGACAAACTGTACATCCCAAAAGGTTTTAATTGCGACAGGATCTGATGTTGAAGATCGATTCATCCCTTAGAGACTAGTGAAGAGCTGATCAATCTACTTACAAATCCGCTTTAACAGTTTGTCTCCCCAGCACCACTCAAAACAAGGACTGTACTGCAAATCATTTATTTTATTGTCAACATTTAAATTAAAACACGTACAATAGGAATGTCATGAGTTTAAAATTCAAAGGTTTTTTGAACATCAGAGCACTCAAATACAAATGCATCACTGGTTGTGTCCACCTTGACGCCATCAATCTCATCCTAGAATGCGGGGGGGGGGGGGGGGAGAAGTGTCATATCACAAAATTGCAAACAGACATTACTGTAAGCCTTTCTGCCAAGAGTTCTACCTCACCTTTGAATAGAAATAAAGGCTAATACATTTAAACAAAAATAATAAGCTTATGCATCAAATTGCAAAAATGTTTACAGTCTTTTTTTTAGATGCACAATTTGTCCACTTACTTCACCAAAGTACTTCTCAATCAGGCTGTGTGCAGCCTGGTACACCATATCATTGTCATGGTTCTGCAGCAACTCGACGCGATCCAGTCCTCCCAGCTCTTCAACCAACAGGCTCAGTTTCCCTGTCTCACCGAGCTTCTCTGCTGCCTGAAAAAACAAAAAAAACAAACACATTTGAGTCATCGATGGATCCAACGTAGCATGTTTTAGACCATTTAGAAGCAAGAGTTAATTTGCCCCCCCCCCCCCCACTCACCATGAACATGTTATTGATGGCATCCAGTATGACCAGAATGACTTTAGCATCCTTGACCTGCAGCAGGTTGATTATTGCCTCCAGAGCTCCACTCTGCACCAGAGCAACCACCTGCTCCACAGTGCCCCCGCTGGTGAAGTTTGTCACTGCCCACACGGCCTCCCTTTGAGTTTTGAAGTCTCCCTGAGAAGAGATCGACGACACCTTTTGGATCTGCTCACATTTGTGACCCAACCACTTAAAAGTAGACAACTACATCTTGCATGTGCTTCCATCAGCTTTAGCAGTGGTTATGTTAAACTTCTAGTAAACCTGACCATGTAACTAAGCCAGCCTGTACAAACAGCCCTGAAACTGAGGCAACTGAATGAGCGCAATCATTGCATTTTACCACTTCCACCGATGCGACAAGTCCAATTGTTAGGAAATTCCTATCCATAGTTATTCAAATAGAAATGCCAGCCACGTGCACGGTTCATATTTACTCACATTTCTAAGCTGTTCAACCAGAGGGGGGAGCAGTCCGCAGGTGATGACCTGTTGGATTTGCTTACATGGACCTGCAGCGATGTTGGACAGTGCCCACGCTGCCTCCTTCTGCACACTGGCCTTTGTGTGCCTCATCAGTTGAGGTAAGGTGTTCAGAACCCCAGCATCGATCGCCACCTGGGTCTGCAGGTCGGAGCCGCTGACAATGTTGCCGATGGAGCGGAGAGCCGGGGTCTGGACAGTAGAAGTAACAAATCAGCTCACTTGAATGTTGTTACAGGACTGTGGACATTTAGTATTTTATGACACTTGGGAAGTTTAAGTCGTTTAAAATACACTACCATGACACTGAGCTCCTCGTGGCTCATGAGCTCCACCAGCCGAGCGACGATACCAGTTCTTACAACTACATCGATACGATCGTTGTCGCCATCTGAGAGGTAGGAGATCGCCCAGCATGCATCAGACAAGATGTCCTTATCACCGAGATAGAGCAGCTGGATCAGAGAGGGAAGCACCTGAAGGACAATTACAGAAAAGCAGTCAGCTCATGGGTACAGTTGGGACCTTCCTGGAGTGATAGTGTCAGGACCACGCTGCGGTTACTCACCTGCAGGACTGCAGACAAGGGAGGAAATGGATTCTTATTTCGGCACAAGTTGGATAATGTCCATGTTAGGTTACGCAGGTAGCCAACCTGGGGTGATACATCAGTAACAGGATTATACAACAACAACATTCAGACAGCTACCTCATATAGAGGAAATCTAGCACATGTTAGTGTCGGAGTAACTACTGAATGTGGAAACTTTTAGCCCTTTGTGGCAACATTTAAAATCTATTGAATGAAGCGATGTCACTTAAGTCAGATTCAGTTGGGATGAGAATGTCTAACTTGCCCGTACCCTTCAGGATAAAGTGGTCATTCAGGGGAAATACAAATAAGCCTTGTTTGAGAAAAATGGCATCTTTTCTTGTGAAGTTTGGACTTACTGGTGTGTCCGGGGCGATGCGGGCCAGCAAGGCTGGAACGACATTGCATTCAATCAGGATGTCCCGATAAGATGCACCGTCACCTGTGGTGAGATTAGTACAGAAAATCTCATTGAAAGATGTAGACTCCACCACCACTTTTATTAGACACTTATTTCAGCACTGAGCTTAAACACGGACCACATTAACATCTGGAAGAGATAATTCACTTGGATATGTACCAAGGTAAGGGTACATAATCTCTGCAACCACCAAGACATTAACATTTTTCCTGATAGATCCCACTTTTATTTATTTCAATAACAGAGGTATGACACCAATTCATATTAGGATTTTACCTGCAATGTTTCCTAGAGCCCACACAGCCTGTTCACTGATGTGCAACAGTGGTGAGGCCAGCAGGGAGATGAAAGCTGGCACAGCCCCATGTTCCACCACCTGATGATGGAAATCCATATTTAGGTTTATTATGAAAGTGACATCAGTACCAAATCAAGGGTCATGAGAACCCAAGACCGTTGTCTCAGAAGGTTTAACACCTGTTGTGTATGCCAAGATGTTCCAGAGGCAATGTTAGTCAGAGCCCAAGCTGCCTCAAACTGCAGAGTCGACTCATCGTCCATAGACAGGAAGGACACAAAGCGGGACAGCAGACCAGCATCTATGATCTCCTTCAGAGGAGGGTTACGCTCCTGAGAAAGCAGCTTTCTGTGGAAAGGGCACAGAAGTTTACTTGAACTATTTACATTATACTCTAGTTTTCTCTTCCTATTGGTTTCACTTGATGTGACATTAAAGATATCTTAAGCTGCATCTTTGGTCAGTGTCAGAAAGCGGAAGAATGTGATACAAATTTTAACAAAGGGTACAAAGTTATCAAAGTGTTGTCTTGGAAACTAGACGGGACAAACATTAGACAATAGATTGTAAAATCATCATGGTGGCTCACCTGGCTGCCTGGCAGCCTCGGGTTTGAGACTCCCTGCAGTCACTGTTCACGTCTTTGACTATCTCCTCAATGGATACATAGGCGACCTACAAGACAGGCAACCCGTTAGTGCCAGCATGAGTGTGAATTCAGTTGTGGAGGGGTTTCTGTGCACTAACTTTGTCGTTGGAGATGTAATCGGGAGAAATAGCCTCCTCGTCCGGAAGAGAGGACAGCGTTATGTTTCGCCTCTTCAGGAAACTTTCATCCTTGTGAGCTTTGCGCAGCTCCACGCACACTGAGATCCTTTTCTCTCGCAGTTTCTGCAAGTGGACGAGACGCAATGTCGTTATCATGACTTAAAAACGCAACGCACTTGAAAACTAAACACAAACTTACCGCTGGATCTTTGCCCTTGTTTTTGAATTTTGAGATGCGCTCGTCGACGACGTTCTTGGTGGGCATGGTGAACTTTTACGCACGGTGCACTCGTCGGCGCTGCTTCAGTCACACTGTTGCAATGTGAGTGAAACCTTCCTCTGGGTCGTTATAAGCAGCAGAGCAGCTTCAGGTGAATACAATCTGCTGTGATTGGTGTAACAGCCATATTGGTTCATCCACATGCACGTGTGTGATCTTCAATCAAGTCACCAAAACCTCTTCAAGTTCCCTGAAGCGCCAGGTAAAGCTAACATGTGTTCACGTGTTCATCTTCCGTCTCTACAGTGAAAACAACAAAGCAATGAATTAAATCACCAGTTCAATTTAATAAACCACCTCAAACAGCCCAGCCCTACTTTTTAAATCACATTTATTTATCATTCTTCTAATTATGATTATATTATTATGATTATGATTATGATTTATTTATTTTCTGTCACAAGTTTTCTGAATATTTGTCAGTTTTTTGTTCAGTTTAGCCTGTAAAATTGTTACTACTACTACTACTACTACTATTAATAATAATTACTAGAAAGGCACTATATACATTAAAAAAATTATTATTAAAATATTGTGAAAGTGTAAAAAAAACCCCACCGTATTTCGCAATGTTATCGTCACCAAAATGTGATGGGTTCTTCCCTGACTCTTACTGTAATCCTTCTACCAAGTGCCATGGTAATCTACCGAGTAGTATTTGTGTAATCATGCTAACTAACAGACAAACAAACAAACGTCGATGAAGTCATAACCTCCTTGTTGGAGGTAATGATAATAATCACGAATAAGGTTTGAAATGTATATTGGAGATGCTGCTGCTTTACCTGTCATTGCGTGTGTTGGACAATAGATGGCAGCATAACATAACTGACAACTACACGTGTGTATCTTTGTGTTGAGGTGATTGTGAGGAATTCTGATGTAATCCTAAATCACAGGGATCTTGTAGATTTTGTGTATCTGTGTCTTTGTATCTTCCAAAATAGGGGTAACCGTTTTTGAATTGCAGTCCACGTGTTTTATTTTAGGTACACATCACTTCAGATGGATGAGGTCGAGGATGAGGTCAAATATAAGGAAAAGATGAAAACAAATAGATCACACAAGTGAAAGACAAGAAAGAGAGAGAGAGAGAGAGAGAGAGAGAGAGAGAGAGAGAGAGAGAGAGAGAGAGAGCAGAGAAAAAGTGTGGAGGTGATGGGGTCTCGTCTTCCTCTGTAACAACCAGGAAGGCCTGAACAATGGCAGCTGAAGTGGAGTTATAATCACTTCCTCTTGATAACATATGTACACACACACACACACTCACGCTGTACAAAACAGGGCCCTGTGACTCCGGGTACTCAGACTCATGTGTAAACACAATCGCACTCTGCAGCTTTGCCACCACCAGACTGAGTGTAGGTCACAGCCTGAGTCATTTCCTCTAACACAGACCCTTCAACTTTCCCCCTCACACCTCGCTCTGAAAAACCTGTTTGAGTCTCTCTCTCTCTCTCTCTTCCACACACACACAACTAGAAACAAAAACACACAAGGCCCTGTCCACACAGATGTGGACACATAAAACGCTGTGTGTGTGTATATATATATATATATATATATATATATAAAAACATTGGACACTTGTCAATCATTCGGTATCCACAACATGCTTTATTGCCTATTTTACTATAAATGGGGCCATAATTTATTGAATAAACATCATGCTGTATTAGAGAAGACTTTAACTTTAGTGATTTAGACAATAAACTCCTTAAGAAAACCTTTAATGACAGAAATTATCTCATTGACTTGAAACTGACTTATTTTTCGCAACCAGTGGAGTCGCCCTCTGCTGGTCATTTGAGAGAATACAGGTTTTGGCACTTCTGTTTTGGCTTCACTTTCCAGACCCAGAGTCTACGATCATTTTTATACAGTCAAATCAAATAGATGCATTTATATGTCAGCCTGTTTTAGCATTTGTCTGTCCCCTAGTGGCCAAAAATATGTTATCGCAGCTAAAATGCCACAGTTCGGTTGCCTTTTTGATTGCATTTTCACACACAACTTAAGATGTTTGTGAGAAAATATTATTGTTTCAAGAATGGAAGACGAATCAACATATATATATATATTTTAGTGATAATATTTGCTGAAAGAAACATGTTCTTAATTTGATGTCAACACTTTAAATATTCCTGTACAACCATAGTTTTAGAGCATGTCAAAGGGCAAGAAATGCAGTTGTATTAGTCAGAGTTGACAATCATATTAAAATGACAAGCACCTCATTAGACAAAACTGAAATCATCCAAAAAATGAACGGAAAGGGATATTTTCACTTGTCTCTTCCCTTGGCAGTGTCTCCACGTCTGTTATATTTTCATATCCCTGTTTCACTGTTAGTAATTTCCCTCTCTCGGGCGTGAGAAACCAGGGAGGATAAACAGACATGATGATTCCATTTGTTCTCATGCTCTCTTGCTACTGCTTTATTATCATTATAACGTAAAGGTCAGAATGTCCTTCAGCGGAGGACGGGCTACTGTGAGCCTTTACCAGGGGGGTTGATGTATGGCAGTGCTGCTTAATAAGATGAATTGGGTGAAATTTAAGAAATAAGCAAAGGAAATCATTCATTATTACCTGTTGAAGTGGAGTTGTGCAGTGTGTGTGTGTGTGCGTGTGTGTGTGTGTGTGCGCTCCTCTCATTGCCCGTGAGATCATCCTGCTGGCCTTTTGACCTGGAAGTGCTTATGGTTCCTCAGAGACACACTGAAGGGTGTGGAGTGTTTCTGTCCTGCCCCGTCGTCTTTGACTCGTTGTTAGTCTGAACAATGTGAGGTGATTGGAGGAAATTCCAAAGTGCAGGTTCAAGGCTTCACACACACACACACACACACACCCACACCCACACACACACACACACACACACACACACACACACACACATGTAATGAAAACTACTTCAAAAAACTATTTTCCAGACAATCAACACAGTTACAAGTTCCGAATCTGTTAATTATGGATGAAAAGTTAACATCCATGTTTCAGGAACATCACTTTGCTTCACTGTAGGATGCTCCCTTTAATACTTGTGACTTTTGCTCAATCGAGGAACCTTAGCTTTAAGCCAAAGCTCACACTACAAGTTGCAGCTAATGGCTTTAATAGTGACTGATAAAGATACCAACAGTGCTTTATTTTCTAGAAGCTGTTGTTGATGAAACCTTTCGGTCACCAGTTTGTGGAAAATCTCTCTGGCTGGTGTCTCGTACTTTATCTTTTTAACTGGGTCAAAATCAGAATGTTAGCTATTTATAGGAGCAAGTTTTACTGGCACATTTTTAAAAGATGGGAAACTTGTGACCTTTCATTCTGACTCACAAATAATTATAACTGCAGATTTAAGTGCTTAAATCTCAGAGAAATGAAGCGAGAAACTCATCAGCATTTTAACTTGACAATTAATGGACTCACCAGCAAAGGAGCAGTTATTTCTGGCTTATATTGGATTAGTACGTATTAGTGGGTAATTTATTAACCTTTAACTCAGCCATTTGTTACAGATTATAAACCCCTATTAGGAAAAATAGCTTAGAAATGAGTACACATTATTTCTGCTGTAAATTGTGCATGCACATAACTGGCATTTACCCCTCAACATATATACCCTCCTCTCCCTCCGTGCTGCCTCCATCTTCTTTCGGTCCTTCTTTCCCTCCCTCCCTTCCTCCATCTCTTCCTTCTTCTCTTTTGACATTCTTCCTCCCTGCTTTCCCAGATCAACTTGAGGTTTCTATGGGAAATCATTAGAATAGATTGTGCTGCAGCGCTGCGTCAATACACACACACACACACACACACACACACACACACACACACACACACACACACACACACACACACACACACACACACACACACACACACACAAGCAGAGGGACGTTACAACCCTCTTTGCCATTGTAAGTGTGATACTGGGGACAAATTCTTGGCAAGGTATTGTACTTTTGTTTGTGTGATTGTGTGGGGGGGGGGCTGTAATTATTATAGGAAGAACCTGAACACACTCAAATACACACGCAAAACATTGATTGCAAATAATGATGACAAACACACAAGCCGTGTGGCAAAGACAAAGGTGTGCTTTGTCTGTCCACGTAAGTCAGCGGTTCTCAGATATCAAAGCAGAGGAGAGCAAAAGAACCGCAAAAGGATGTGGGTTAGAGTGACACAAGCAGTGAGAGAAGCATGCGTGTGTGTTTTTGTGTGTGTCAGTTTTGTGAAATGTATCAAGGATGGAGGGAATTTCCATTAAGAAAAGAAAAAAATGTGATACTGATATCAGACATTTTTTGAATTCTCAGACACATTCAACTCAACGCTTTGCTTTTTCGAATGCTGCTCATCACTTCTCCATGTTGTAATGCCTCAGGTATGACTTCTGTCATTGCATTTTAACATCGCTCTCTTTGCCCTTCACTTTCTGCCTCTCATTCTTTGTCAGATTGGCGCTTAGCTCCACTCTATTAATATTTCATGCTGCCACTCCAGTACCAGCCTATCAATAATCCAGACAAGACACACCTCGGGCCCAATCCATCATACTCACCACTGACCAGGCTGCAAAATTGTGTGTGTGTTGATAGATCATTTGTTTCTGCTGACCAAGCCCTCGTCGCTGGCTTGTGTAAACGGGCTGAAGACTCGACAGCTGAGAGATCGAAATGAGCCATTTATCATTTCACACACACACACACACACACACACACACACACACACACACACACACACACACACACACACACACACACACACAGAGAGAGAGAGAGAGAAACACACTTGTGCTGTTAGCTTTGTGAGGACACTCATTGACATAATGCATTGATTTGATTATGATCCTGAAACCAAGTCTTAACCCTCAGCCCTTTGAATGTGTGAGAAGGTGAGGACCACCCAAAAAAATGCAGGTGGGATCCTCACTCCAGTCTAAAATGTATTGTTGCAAGGTCACACGTGGGATCAACCCATTAGCCATAGTCCTAAAGGTCGTAGCCTATACAAAATATAATATTAGTTACAAATTGTAACTCCAGATTCTGTGAGTAAAGCCTTAGACCTAAGCTGTCAGTCTAAGTTATAACTGAAATGAAGCCCATCACACAAGGAGGTGTGGACACATTCTTTTCCTGTGCTGTAAAGTTCTAAATTGGTCCTCATAAAGTCAAGCCATTCAAGCGCACGCACACACACACACAAATGTTTACTGGTGTGCAGGGGTGAAAATCAATACAGGCTTTCTTTGATCTTCAGTCAAAAAATAATAGTTCCCATAAAGCAAGAGGGGAAAGCAAAACCTAGTCAGGAGGAACAAAAACAGATTAATTGCTCAATTCATTTAATTACAAAAAACACTAACATGGTTGATGAGCTAATTAAATAATTGTTTCTTATTTGCCAAATTAAATGATATAGAAGTGTTCTCATAGGTCAGGTTGTGATTTGGAGGAAGTTGAAGTGGTTTTCTTGACCTTGGCCCACGAGAACTAGGAGCATGAACCGTGTAACCAGGTATGTGAAGTGGACACATCATTGGATCTAACTACTATGTAATCTACCATCGAGTTATTAAAGTGATTTTAGTTTTAACACGAAAAGTAATGTCAACTCTACTTATTTGAGCTGAAAAGTTGGACCAAGCACAATTTATATAATTGACTACATATATATCCAGTGTCTACATCAGAATGTCACATTAATACCAACTTCATCTCTTGGCTTTAAACACAAGGGGGAAACTGTCCATCAATTACTGTATGCATATGTATTATATGGAAAAAACACATAGAGGATATGGACTTGTGGTGTTGCTGATTGTATATGTGGAGTTTTAACTGTTTGTACCTTGGGTGCAATTGTTCTCTGTTGGATGTCATTGTAAGATGTGAGCTTCGCTTTTGTCAAACCTTTGCCCTGATGTTGGTCTAATGAATATCCAAATATTCATACGAGGATATCCAAACCTTCTTCATTATTTGTTTTTATTGATCTAAACTATACTTGTTTTTTTTTTTAGACCTTACCCTCTTATAATGGAACGAATGGCCACCATCTGATTGAAAACACTGCAGAGTACACTATGTTCTGAAAGCAGCTACAATCCCATGACAATCGCACAATCGGCATCTGCAAAAGAAGATCCTGCCATATGATCAAAAGCTCCAGAACAGCCACTGAAAGATAAAAATGTTTTGTTAGTGTACAGGGTAATTCCACAATCCTTGAATGAAATGAATTGTCTTGAAATAATCTCTAAACCCAAAAACAAGATACCAACACAAAGACAGATGCATGATGGGAAACGTCTGTGAAGGTTACTACTGTTTGTGAAGGCAGTAAAGAAGCAATGAAAGACTCTCAGTGTATTGTCCTTAGGCCAGCCCAGAAATTATCATCTGCATGCAAACCTGTGGCTTTTTATAATCCACCTGTGTGCCTTCAAAGCCACTGAGCCATTTCAGCACATTGGTGACATGCAGTAAAAGTGAAAGCAATAGACAGAAAGCTTTCCCCAATGAACCAGTGCAAACAAAGTTACTGGGACAGTTTTCTGTAACCACTTATCCCACACACCAGCCTGTATTTGATATTACTACACTACATACCCATGCATCTAAACGTACAAATAATGAAACAGGGAGCAGATCAAAAACATTTAAGTACTTCTCCATTTTCTCTGCACGCGAGCCATGTATTCTGTTGTTTAATCCAAAATGCAGCCTAGAAGAGACTGAGTGGTATTATCTGTGGATCAGCCAACTCTCCGTAACAAGAAAGGGAATCAAAGCGGCGGAGGAGAGACGGGGAGGGGCGCAAGGGGGTGCAGGGATGCATAGTGGAGAACTTCAAAGGTGAACGCAGAGTTCACACAGATATGAGGCTCAGACAACAGAGCAGAGCCCTCACAGACTCTGAGAGCTGAGAACGTGCACATGACATACACACACTTGGGTGGGGTGAGGGATGCGGGGGGTACAAAGCTGCAAATACTGTCAACAATAACATCCTTCATGCCTGATGTATGTCTGTGAGTTTTTATTTTTTTTAAAGGCCAGCTGGCAGGCAGACTAAAGGAGGAGGAGTTGGGGGCTTTGGGGGTCCAGTGGGGACTTTGGAGGCAGCAGTGGTGGGTGGGAGTTGCTGTGGGGGTCTGAGCCAGGTATCAGGTGTATCTCGAGCTGAGAGGCCCCTCACATGGGCATCCTATTCACCTGCTGCCCGGACCTGGACAAAGGCTGGGGCTCTGGGGCGCTGGGGCTCCACTGGGCCACAGACAGGCCAGGTAACACTAGAAGGTCTTAATGGCCCCAAGATGAAGGGATGAAGATGGTTAGAAGAAGATTACAACATGGGAAAATGTTGGGTTAAAACCAGAGCTTTTTGATCCTCTGAGGCTCCGCCGTCAACACAGTCACCTTTTCCCATGGAGCCCTCTTCAACAACTGAGCAGGGCTTCACAGAAACTCCATGTTTGTCATTAAAACAGCATTTGCTAAAAAAATAATGCACAGTTTTACTATCACTTTGAGCATGTGAAAAGCAAAGGCAAATGTTAACTCTTGTTTTGAATTCATTTCTACCACTTCTTTGCTTCTAACATAGTTAGCATGCTAACCAGCTAGCCCTGACCTGTGTCACCACTTTCTGATTGCGAGTGAAGAAGTAGCTGCTCTTGTTATAACCTCATTTTTGCTCGTTTTGTTTATGCAATGACGGCTGAAGCTCTTGGCAAGCAACCATCACCTGCTCCTAGCAGGAAACTATGTTTAGTGGTTACTTTACTCTACTTTTTAAGATACCTGTGTGTGTGTGTGTGTGTGTGTGTGTGCGTGCGTGTGTGTGTGCGTGCGTGCGTGTGTGTGTGTGTGAGAGAGAGAGAATGAAACTGATGCCCATTTTACTTACTGGGTGTCCTGTGCAACAACAGCAGTGACTTTTATGAAAGTAAAGGCATATTGATTTCTTACTGCCAACACATACATACAGCAAAGAGCTAAATCCAAACAATAATTACCATACCTGACTGACATACAGACAGACAGACGTGTGTGTGTGTGTGTGTGTGTGTGTGTATTTACGCACAAAAGCTCCCTGTAGCTTGCTTTTACACAGACTTAAATTATTGTAAAATGGTACGATAAACTGACCCAATATCACAGTACTATGTTTCTAGTTTAAAGACCTTTTGATAGACCACAAAAGCATCATCTTTAATTTTTCAACTTAATAAATTTCGATTTATTGTTTAACTAACCAACCAACCAACCAACCAACCCGCCAGCCAGCTAAATAAATAAAAACAACATGTTTTGTGAAAAGAAATTGTTCTTTCAATCTTGGGCAGAGCAAAGAAAAATATTGTTACATACTAACATTATTATCTTAATTATCTTATTTTATCAATCGTCAGACATATTGGATTAAAATGCCACCTTTTGCCACTAGAATAAATAAATAAAAAATGAAATTCTAACATAGTATAACATTCTTCTTGCTGTGCTGTCCTTGCTAAACTTGAAGAAAGTTGACTATACAGTTATCTTATTATTTTGTCATTATTTGTTTTGGTTGTAATGACATAATAGATCAAACTGAGAAATGCAACTACAACAACAACAGGTAGGATGGAAAAGTACCGACATCAAAGAGCAATGGAGGAGAGTGTGTGTGTGTACGTGTGTACGTGTACATGAACCTTCAAAGGGGACCCTAGATGTGCCAGTCCACCTGACTTCAGGCTTCAGTATAGGGACACATGTAGACTCTCGTGCACACACTCTTCCAAACTCACAAACACACATGTTCTCTGAAATAAACCAAAACTGACACACAGTTAATGGAGAGGCCCTTTTACATATAAACTGTACTTATAAACCTCACTTGTCATGTGTGTCCGTGCTTGTATGTATATGAGTGTGTGTGTGTGTGTGTTTTGTCAGTAATTAAACCACACAAGAGTTTCCTGTCCTAACATGTCCAGGCTCAGCTCACCACAGCTGGGCAGGACGGGTCTGGATTCAGGTTCTGAACAAGAGAACCAGACAACAACTGCAAAGTGGAGGGAGGAGCAACCTGATCAGGAATATTTTCATGTGCATATTTGTACCTGGAATGTTCTGCACTTTATCTGTGACGTCACAGAGCAATTTCATGGGTGACTGTTTTTGGAGGTTTTAAGTCTTAACATTGAATTTCTAGTTATGGTGCACCACAAGTGAAGTCAAAACACATTGATCGCCCCCTGCTGGCTAGTAAAGGGCCATTTTTGGAATGAACCACAACATTTTTTACACTTCCCATCATAACATAAAAGAACTTATTGTGTGCAGTGATATTTATCACAAGCTCACGTTTGTCGTCATGCTACCGCTGCTCGCGCTGTGGTCCCAAACATATTTACTGTCCAAGCAGACAGTCAGATCTCATAGTTTGAGCTGCAGTTGTGGCATCAATGCAGTTCCCTGTCTCATGTGAGAACTTGTCTTTCACTATTTAGTCTCTGTTCCTGTCACTCTGAATCATGAGAGCGACCATCGTGCATAGTTGGAGGAAGTAGAGACATGTTGTCCATACAGTTTATGGTTTAGCCTGATGATGCACAAATGCAGCGGGCAGAAGGACTCTAAGCTAGGCGGGCTAGCTTAGGGTTTAGATGGGTTTACTTCCTTCACAGATGATGTTTCCCTCATAAATTTCAATTATATTGTTGACTTGGATCATATACGGTGTCTGTTACAGCTTTGCTTTGTGACATGTCAAGTGATGGAATTACTGAATGAGGCTCTTAATGAGAGAACACTGCTTTCTTTCACTTCCAAGGTTTGTCAATGAAGAGTCAACATATGATACGCTCCTCTTCTGGAGAAAAAGTGTGTGTGTGGGGTGAGACTGTGCAGGAGTGTGTGTAAATGTGGTATATCTAAGAACAACCTGAGGCCACGAAGTTGTTTACCTCCTGGCAGGTCAAAACTGCTTGGAAGAACACACACACACACACACACACACACACACACACACACACACACACACACACACACACACACACACACACACACACACACACACACACACACACACACACAGCCAGGAAAGGAAACTCCCTGTCTCAGAAAGGCAGTGATCACTCATATCCTGATCTTCTGATAACAACGTGTGTGCGTGCGTGTGTGTTTTGTCTGCTTTCTATTTCCATAGTTACGGGCTGTATTCATGATGCCACAGTATGTATAAGGCAAGCATTACATAGCTCAAGTGCCATTTGTTCTGCATACACAGTCACTCATACAGACACAAACACGCAGAGCGCTGATTTTCCAAATACTGTCCGTCACCGCCACATGTCGTAGCTCCTCAGGTATGGATACTGTCATCGCAGTCAAACACCTCCGTCTCCCCTCTTAAAGAGAAATCATCAGTGAGACACAGGTGACACAACCACAGAATAAGACATGATCAAATACCTCGTCCTACCTGCGTGTGTTGTTCGGACAGCAGCTGTGGCTGATAACAACAACAATGAATGACATCATGATTATTACAATTGTCATGTGCATCATTTCACATACAGCAGATTCGTCCCTACAGTTTCTCTTTTGTACTTCAAAGTAATCATACAAAATGGTGGGTTTGAGGATTTCTGTAGTATTAAATAGTTTGTTCACTTTTCCCGGATTTCCTTCAGTCTTTCCTCCAACGAATTGTTAAGCGGAGGTGACAAGTGAAGCAGATCCTGACACATCTTGTCTTGTAATCAATTTTATTGGTAGACAATGGCCCCTAGACAGTAACCAGACTCATTAAATATGTAACACTTGCTCTGTGAACAGCACAACTCTCTTCACCGGAAAAATTAATGTTTTATATGATTTTCTTTTATTTTTAATGATGATGCATGTGCTCCACCTCCGTTAAAACGCCTTTTCTTTTCATTTTAGTAGACTGGTCCTTGTAGTTTACACAAATGTGCAATTATCTATTTTTTTATCATTGATCATTTTTGTCTTTATTCAGAGCTCCAGACCGGCCAAACCCTGTCTGGTTCTGCATGTGTGTGTGTGTGTGTTTGTGTGAAAAGTAGAATCCTTCGTGTTTACACTGACAACAACATGTTTCATAAAAGGAGCAGCAACAGAAAAGAGCACTGAGGAAGGTTTTGTTGCTGTGAAGTCATGTTTTGTTCTGAAAATCTGGCAACTCGTCAGCCTGACCGCTGTCTACACCTCTCCCAGCTGAGAACAGACGACACACACACACACACGCACACACACACACGCACACGCACACGCACACGCTTGCTTTGAAAAAAGGGTGTAATAAAACTTCCTTGTCAGTCTTTCATGTGTGAGGCTTAAGAGCTGTCACACCAACAGGAGGAAACCACCATGCTTTGATAGGCCCTCCGCACTGAACAGAAAGCTGCGCACAGCATGCATGGACGTGTGTCGCTGTGTGTGCACGTCTTTGTGTGTCTGTGTGCAAAATATTCTCAGGTTCCATTGCTCCATAAGGCTACTTGATATCTAATTATATATTTAATAGTGGTAGGGCCAAACAGCACTGACTGACTGTTTGCAGGATGCTAATGTATCACGTTAACCAGTACATCAGTGGAGTTTGAGTAATGTTTGCTCAAATGTGGATAAATGTGTTTCGGTGAAATAACACTCAATGCAAACCAATCCTTCCTCCGTCAGGCTTGTTCATAGACAATTTTGTAAATGTTCACTTGGACTGACAGATTAAATGATCAGAATTTGGTGGTCAAAGGTAAATCTTGTGAATGCAACAGCTCAGGAACAACTTGAGGGAATTTCTTCAAATTTGGTACAAAAATTCAGTTGGACTCAAAGAGAAACTGATTAGATTTTGGTTGTCAAAGGTCAAGGTCCCAGTGACCTCCTGTTGTTGTGAACACGATATCTCAAGAACTCCTTCAGGGAATTTCTTCAAATTTGGTTCAAACATTTACTTGAATTCAAAGATAAATTTATTCGATATTGGGTCGTCACAAAACATATTTTTGACCTCTTATACATGATATCTCTAGTGTGCCTATAGGGAGTTTCTTCAAATTTTGACCAGTTGTCTCTTGGATTCAAAGATTAATTAATTGGATTTTAGTGGTCAAAGGAAAAGGTGACCTGATAATCTGGAGGAGAAAGATTATAGACTAATATTTCTGTGACGATATATGTACTGTTTATCTTTTAGTTGTTGTTTCTAATCCCTATAGCTGACTCAGCTCGATTTAGTCCTCCATCTTGGTTAGCTCATTGTTGGAGCATAGCTTAGTATTTCCATCAGGTCGAACGATAAAATCAACACACTTACAGGGGAATGGATGAAGAAAGTGGAGGAGAAAAAGGCTGAGACTGAGAAGCCTAGTCCTACATAGTGAAAGGACTCGGCCTTCAGTGGTTGCAAACCCACTTAGGATTGATCACAAATAAGAGATAATCAATTCAACTCCAATTGAATTCACATCAAGCAGAGGGGGGAGAGGGCATTTTAACAGAGCAGCCAAGGCATTCTTCTGCTCTGCCATTGATGCTGCTATGTTTGACAGACATTTGTCATGCTGAGACCTTGTGGAGAAATCCCACTGAGTAGTCAATAAAAATCCATCGCCTCCTATATGCATTTCCGTATCTGGAAAATCTCTGCTGTCATTTTTGTTCTTGTTGTTTCTCATCAGCAGCGGCTTTGTCCATGCATATAGCCCCACATACCCCTCCGCCTCCTGCCCCCCCTCCTCCCCCCAACACACAAATGCTGTTCCATTGATCCGCTAATCTAGTGGGGCGGGGAAGTGTAAGACTCTCATTTAGTTAAAATCATTATCCCTCCCAATAGATAGATGGAGAAAAGGGATATAAAGAGAAAGGATGCCCAGAGGAGGGCCGATGAGGAGAGAGGTTAGGACAAGAAGGAGAGGGAGAGGGAGAGAGGAGAAATGAGGGATGAAGTGATAGAGAAGGATGGAGGGTGACGTTTTTTTGCAAATCATCTGTGTAGTCCTTTCTGTCTTTTTCTAAAGTCTTCTGTCCCTCATTGCATCTGTCCCTTTCTCTTGTTCACCAACTATCATCCCACACACACAGAGTCACTGCAGAGAGGAATGTTTTGCAGAGGGAAGTCTTTGTAGCGGTCGATAGCGCTTGGTGAGTGATCTATCGACGGAGCGGGAGTGTGTGAGAGATGAGTTCAATAAACTTCAATTTAGCTCCACTTGCTTTAATTACTTTCACCCTCTCTCTCTCTCTCTCTCTCTCCCTCTCTCCCTCTCTCCCTCTCTCTCTCTTTCTCTCTCTCTTTGTGTGTGTGTGTGTGTGTGTGTGTGCACGCATGTGTGTACACCCCAGAGGCTGTGGTGTTTGACTACCCATGAAGGCTGATAATAAAAATACAGCGGCCATTATTGAATTCTGGGTCTGCAGAGTATTTAGGAGTCTCGCGGCTGTGGCCTCTTAAGGTGTGAATGTAGGAGGGAGACTAAATAATTTAAAGACTATAGCACATTTTAAATAATTGTGTCAATGTCATATCATCTAATGGAATGGACATAGTGGGGCGATAACACATTTTGCTTTTAGTTAACTTTTTAGGTTCAAGCCATCCTGCTTGAAGTTATTTTGCACTGATCCTAGAAGGCCATACACAAACCAATCTCATATCTATGAACTGCTGTGTTATGACCAGGTTGGTACATAAATAATAATTATTGTACATAATGTACAATTTTCTCAATTTCAACATATTTTCTTAAATGAGCCTTTTACACACCCTTTCATGTTGCATGATACCCAGTTTTTTGTCCCTTTTCTTTTTAGGACAATTTCAGCTTTCTGTAAATTGAGGCTAAAAATTTGACACTATTTGCCCTGAAGCTGAAAAAAATTTAAATGAAATAATGTTTTGTGTGGTTCAATGTTTCGGTGCAACTTCATATTCATTTACCACATAGGTTTAAAACACTTCTCCTTTTTCTTTCCTTTCTTTCTTTGAGTTTACAGTACATTGTTTTGTGTCTCCCCCTGTCATCTTCTCCCTCCCTTTACCCCTCCTTGTCTGGCATGTTAATGGATGTTTCCACTCCTATTAAGAATTTAGTAGTGAATTTGTCTGTGAATCCATAGCATTGAGCGAACATGTCCGCCGTAAGCCACATAAATGATTTTACACCACAGGGGTGGAGAACCACAGGGGAATAAGTGTCTGCTGTCTCATCTCTAATCCTTTCCTTTCCCTCCTATCAGTTCACTTCCCAATACCTCTTTTTCAATTTCACTGCACTTTCCTAGAAAGGATGTGCAGCTCGGCCAGCTTGGCTGGTTATTACACTTCATTTCACCCCCACAATGTTTCATGAGCAACAAACACACCTACAAGATCAACTGAGTTTGATGTTCCTTTCTACATCTACTGGCAAGCACGCATTGTCGAGCATAATTCAGCCAGATAAATGCATTTAGCACAAACTACTGATGTCATGTAGAAACCCCCACACCAACAATTATGGTCTGTTTATATGTTTACATGACTTAAACAGGAATTATTTTTACGTATTAGCACCATTTTTTGACCTCAGGGTAAATCAAAGTCTTTATGGCAACAATCTACAATTTTAATTGTCGTGTTCTTCTATGAAACAAACTCAGATAGTTCGATCTCCTATGACTAGTGTTCGTTCTTTGCCCGGTCTCATGTCCTTCCCATGCTGTGTGTAATTTGTGGTTTCCAGGTTTGTGGATATGAGCTGAACACAGTGGTTAGATGGGTATTTGACATGGAATCTGCCGTCTGCTCAGCAACATGTTCAACAACTGCTTTGCAACCATCTATGATAACAGGGTTGAAAATATGTGCGCTGGTGTGAATCTTTCATCTGCAATATGTCAGCGAACACTCTTTCATTGGAGCAGGCCGAGGGAAAACGGCAGGAGGGTGTGGAGGTGAACGTCAGGCACACTTGGTTTACTTTAGCTTGTGCTGTGGTTTCACTGTGTATGTTTTCTTCAGAGATAATTGGGTACAACTCTTATTTTAAATCTATTCCCCAGTATGCCTTTGCTACTCAGGTCTATTTTAGTTAAAATAACCTACTGCTACAAAACTATTAATTCACAGGCTGCATCCTTCAGAGGCTGCATTCGAAGACCGATTGCGTCACAACGTTGCAACTAGGCTGTCTGACTTTGAAGGCACCTTCAAATATAGTCAACAAATGCATCCCTCCATTCATTAGCAATGAAGGGTGAAACATCCTTCTCAGCTAAACTATCCAGGGATTCATTGCACACCGGTGACGAAGCTAACATGCAAGCTATGCAGGCTGCTGAGCTGCCGTAAGTGTAGCCGCTCAAGGTAGCTAACGATGCAATGGTAATGCTAGGGCCTCCATAGACCAGACCATCTCATTTCGGTTTGGCCATTGCGGTCTACTCGGTCACCCAAAAAGTATGCCGCCCCTGACACTGCTAGTAACCAGCCATCTGTAAACGCTGATACTGTCATTGACTACCACCACCACTTAATCGCTAACGATATCTGTAAGTTATTTAACTTGATGCTGTGCTGACCTTTTTAGCTAAAAGTAGCAGCAGAATCTAAAACCAAAATAATGAGCTGAACGATGCTAAAACAATCTGTCAGCTATATATCTTAGCTTGTCCTTTGAGGTACACAGGGAGCTGGAGCCCCCTCCAGAGGCCAGATACAACCTAGAAAGTCTATCACAGATGACCTGCTGCAGGGCATTAGAGACAAACAACCATTTAGCTAATCAGAACTTTGCACATTAGAAAACCTAACCATTCAAAGTCCTGATACTGATACACATGTTGGAGCATTCAATAGAACTTGAGTTCAAATTGTGTGGGTTTGAACAGTGGTGGGTGCAACCCAAGTTTGTAGAATTGTTGCCTCTGATAAGTGCGTCAGAACTGAAGTCATTTGTTAGTCATTTGTTGGATGAGTTCACATCTCGTAGGTCTAAGAATTTGGGAAGGACACATAGTTTGTTTTTTTCATGTCTCAATTCAGCAGAGCTGAGTCACTCCCACAGCACCATTAATCTCATGCACAGAAAAGTGATGACAGATGGTGTGCGCATATCATAAGCGTGTGTGTGTATTTGTGTGTCTGTGTGTTGAGGACTGCAGGACGAACACCTGTGTGGACAAAGTCGTAGATACGTACCAGCAGAGATCACTGACTTCTACACCTGCCTGTTGAGAAAAACAAAACAAACCGCATGCACGTACTCCCCTGCACACACACACACACACACACACACACACACACACACACACACACACACACACACACACACACACACACACACACACACACACACACACACACACACACACACCTTCATGACAGCACAAGAAGCTATACATTTGAAGTGAACTGGGCTTGAAAGGTTTTGATGTTTTGGGTTAAAAGCATAAATATGTTACCATGCACACCAGCTGGCTACAACATACAGTCTGCAATAGACAACATGCAATTTTAATGGAGCTTTTTAGACAGCATGCTAAGGAGACTCATGGGAAAGATACAAGAAAGAAGTGTTTTGAAGGGAATTTCAGCTTTTTCAACTTATTTTGCTCTGGTTTTATCTCTGCATGGACGATTACCTGCTGGATCCAACAGTGGAGATCTAACCAGTCAATGGAAAACCCCACAGAGGACAGACAGAGAGTGAAAAGAGGGGTGGAGGCAGTGCACACTCCTCTCACACACACACACACACAGGCCTTCACACATCAGTCAGACAGCCCTCAAGTCAGGAGAACCCCTGGCTCACCTTCACACAGATTCAGATTCACAGATCACACAAACACACACTCACAGACGTTGTACTGACATGAATCCATGCAGTCACTTTGACTCACATAAACATGCCCCCTCCTTCCTGCAAACACACACACACACACACACACTTCAAAGATTGCAGCTTGACAGGCCGGCAACACTAAGAACCCTCATATGGTCTTTTTTTCGAATTGTTCCTCGCAGAAACCCACCTGCTTCTTTCAAACTTTCAAGTCATATCTCTCTCTCTCTCTCTCTCTCTCTCTCTCTCTCTCTCTCTCTCTCTCTCTCTCTCTCTCTCTCTCTCTCCCTGTCTGATTTACACTCTCAGTCAGTGTACGTATGCTGGTACTCAGGCACTGTCTTTCTGATGTTCTCTCCCTCTCATCCTGCACTGTACACCCCTATCAGAGGATTACACACACACATACACTGAACCATGTCTTCTCTATAGACACAATGTAACCATGCTCCGGTCTGTACAGCTGGGCAGATGTGAAGCGCACCGTTTTGTAATCTTATCTGAAAACTGTTGCCGAGCCAATGGGCCTGCATGCTGGCTGTTATATTGCAATATCTCCTTGATGTGAAATGCAGCTGAAGAAAAAGCTACTTCAGGACAAATGTGACTGAGCTGGTGTTTCTCCAGTGTCAGGCGAGCATGGGCCAGATGTTGAAGGGTACAGATTAAAAGGCAGCACAGAGCAATGCTTCAGTATTGTTCAAGGTCAGTCTTGGAATGCTGCAGATGAGGGTTCAAGCATCGCAATTCACTCACGAAACCCTTTTGAGCCTGTTAGAGCTCTTAGCCTTTAGAACAAAGGCTAGAACACATTAAGAGGGCCACAGTAATTCAAAAGATACCAACCTTTCTTAACTGAATGATATTCACTCCATTTTCACTCCACTTTCAGAATATTATCCTGATCTGACTGCACTTGAATTACAGATAAACACAGACACACAGATTACCAAAAATAATCTCACCTAAAGATCCATTTAGCAGCAACTCTGTAGCTTTTGATCATACTTTGTCCTCCCCACAATAAGAGCTTACCCTGTTATAACTCAATTGATTGTTCTAAGTATGTATGAAAATAGAGCACGATATATATTCAGGAGTTGTTTCAGACAAGCAAGTCCAGTTGCTTGTACGCATGTAAAACTCCGGAAAATCTCTCCTTCTGTTCCTGAATTGTGGGTTTGAAGATTAAAACTTCAATATGGAGGAATTGTTCAGATATTAAAGCTCGAAAATATTTGATATAGAATTCAAAACTTTAGTATCAAACCACGGACAAATCTGTGTTCTGTCAGTATAGTCCAGCAGTTACCTGTTACTGGAAGTGACCCTGGCCTTTTCCTACTTGAAGGCCAGCAAAGTCAACTTTACTCCAAGGATCATTTCATTGTAGCATAACAGAATGGTCTTTGGCAGATATTGGTGCCATTGTAGTGGGAGTTTCTTTTATTTTATATTATTTGAGTACTGAGCTAGTACATGATGGTATCATATTTTTTAGGTACATGTAACCTTAAACAAGGCAGCCTTACCAGTGCTAAAAAATATAGGCCATATGTTGGCAGATATGGACAGACATGAGCCCATTCTTTTTTATTTGCTTGACTAATCCAGGCTTTAGTCTTCTGATAAATCAGATGTCACAGTTGATTCATGCATTTTGACTTTGTGTCCTGTTAAAACACAAAGCTAATAGTTGGGAATATTGACAGCATATTACAGTGGTCAATTACAGTAGCCAATGGCACTGAATGTGGAGAGTTGACAGCAGCTCATCATGGAAAGTCATGACAGCAGACAGCTTGGACTGCAAGGAACCTTGTGTGCCGCTTGCAGAATTTATAATCATGGGGAGGTAGTTACAAAGTTGGGTAAGCGTTATCATTGGATGCAAAATTTGTAAATCCAATTTATTGTCGGATGTCTAATCAAACAGTTCAAACTGAAACCAGTGTGACAAAAGACTGGGATTTTGATATAAGAATACCATAATACTGTTGTTGTTGTTTTTTTTACATATATTTGGTAAATAACTGGAGATATTTGAACAATTAACACAGGGTCACAGGATTGAAACTATGAAAATGTTTTCAGATATTATTTTCAAGTGGCCCCTCTTATTTGCTTTTGCAGTTTACTTCTTCTTCTTCTTCTTCTTTTTCTTCTTTCAATTCTTCCTATTCTTCTTCCTCTTCCTACATTAAGGTGCATTACCACCATCTACTGGATCTACATTTTCTTCTTCTTTCTTACCGACTTTGGTTCTCACTGTGCATCTTAGTATATGAATCAGTTAGTGATACTAATCCACCAAGTGCATACCTGACTTTGACATATTAAAGTATAAACAAGATATAAAATGCTTTGTGTTAGTAGTTCAGTTTAAAGAGACTTCAAGGGCAGGTACGACAATCCCCTAAACACATTTCTCAAAGTCAAGACATAGATTGTCTGTGACAGTCTGTGCTGCATTATTCTTTTATTTTTCTGTCCCTTGCAAGTCCATAGACCATATTTTCGATTTTGTAACAGTTTTGGACAGCGGCAATGAAGTTTGAAGCTTTGACTCTACAAAAATGATGAGGAATTTAAGTGGGTGCTTGGAAAGCGAAAAATACCACTGTCAAGGCTAATGCCCTATCTTGCCTTGTCATAGAAAATGAAAGACATCCCTAGATCTGCCCAAAAATCCAGATCCACTTCAAAATTCAATGGATTTTTTTTGGGTCATGCCTCCAAAACATTTCATTAAAATTTGGTAGTTTTTGAGTAATCCTGCCCAAAGACAGACAGACAGCTATGAAAACATAAGCTCTTCTGAAGAGATAATCAAAATTTGTATCTATGTTTGTGAACAAGCAGATCAAATTGACCAAATAACACACGGTCAGTGAGAATTCAGAGAAAAAAGATACTGTGATGATGCAATAAACAAGAACAATCTCTCATGGCTTTTTTGGGATATTTTTTATTTTATTTTCTCTCATACCTGTAAAAATATATTCTCAACAATAAATAAATATATGAAATAAATATACTGTATGTCCTAGGTAACAAAATTTCATAAATAAAATCTGTCAACATGTTCGTAAAGGTATCGGTTCCATGCGGTCAGTCGGAGAACAACACAATTCCTTCACTGGGTTCAAGAATGGGTCTCTAGAGTTCCACCAGAACACGCAGTATTACAGGACACAGAAGAAGTCCTCATGAAACACCATGGGGCATGTTCTTCTCTTGTTCCTTGCACTTTGTATAAAAGTCACATTTTCTCTGAGCACCTCCTTTCTTTGGGAAGTCCAATCCATGTCATCAGCCTGATACAGATCCATTTTACCCAGAACAAACATGGCTGCTTTCCAGTGCATGAAACTACCTTTTAGTGTAAACCAGCCACTCTGTATCGTGAATTATGCATTTCAGTAAATCGTTTACATAGCAGCCACAGTAGTGTTTAGAAAGAAATAAGAAGCCCTACTGAAAACAATGAAAATGGTAAGACTCAGCAGTCACAGCAGTAGAAAGATATTAGCAGCCAGTTGTTGATCTCAACTAGGAGCTCCACACTTTTTTCCTCCTTAACATGCAGACCGGACTAGCAGGTAGTCTTGAGGAAACTCAATGGAAATCCGTAGTATAACTGTCAGACCACCAGGGCATCCGCATAGGCCAATAAAGCAGCAAGGTAGCCTGTCTGTCAGTCATGGGGCCCTCACCTCCTCCACAGATGGTCCTTGGTGCTGTTAAGTCAAACTCCACCTTCACTCTTCTTCAAAGAGGGTCAGATTCCTTCTTCCGTTCTAGTGAGGGGGAGTGTTGATTTGGTGCACTCTTTATGATCTAGCTCAGTGTAGATCAACAAGATCTCCCATCGTCCTCGAGCAGGGGTCGGGATAGCGTGCACTTGGGTTTGCTTTTCAGCTTAGACCGGCTCTGACTAACGCCCCCGTCAGTCTCAGCTCTGGCCAAGTATGTCCCTGTACAGCTCCGGTACTCTATCCGGGTCCACGGGCCTCGGTAAGAAGTGAGTGAGCCTCTGATGTCGTCTCGACCTTGTTCCGTCCCGGGCTGTCCCATCTTTGTTCAGAGCGACAAAGTAAAATGCACCTTTTTCTCCATGCCGGTATATGTTGGAGGAGTAGGTGTTGTACCAGTTTTCTTCAAATTGCTCCTTAAAAACACATTCTGCTGAGAGCTTCTCCTACAGGAAGAACGACAAGCAGAAAAAGACGAGACATGAATTTTATGGTTTTAAATGTGTCACCTAAAATATAGGTGCAAGTGAATGTTATTAGTGAGCGTTCAATCGTTTGTGTACTCACCGATCCGTACAGTTCTCCCTTGGTGTTCATGGCGAGGTAGAGGCCACTGTCCACCCCTCTGATGCTGACCAGTCCTACAGCAAGACTGATGAACTCCAGAATACCTGCACACACACATTATATTACATTACATTCACTGGCAGATGCTTTTGTCCAAAGCAACTTACAATAATTACTTTCAACCTCATAAAGACATCTGAAAACATTTTAGTCTTATTTTCATACATAGTATAATATCCTACAACATCATATATCAGTATGTACCACCCAAATGCAACATTTCTAAAGACCTGTCAGACTAACTTTTAACTGCTCTCAGTGCAGTCAAAAAGTAAAGTACATGTTCTCCTTACGGTATGTGTGCACCAGCTGACTCTGACAAGCAAGGCTGGGTGTCTGGAATGGCCTCTGGCAAGTTACATCCAAGCCTCAAATGGAATAAATCAAGTGCCAGAAGTGCTGAAGCCTTGCAGCACTAAAAAAAACCTCTCTAATAGGTCTACTTTTGATCTGCCGCAGGTAGCAGCTGTTTATGTAGATAACTGAAGATAACCTGGTCAAAGTAAAGAAAAGCCTCCAGA
Organism: Hippoglossus hippoglossus; assembly: GCF_009819705.1. Lineage (NCBI taxonomy): Eukaryota > Metazoa > Chordata > Actinopteri > Pleuronectiformes > Pleuronectidae > Hippoglossus > Hippoglossus hippoglossus. Next base: position 11,177,461 of record NC_047151.1, on the reverse strand, counting down.
ATCTAATCTAAGGGGAAATGTGGCAGAAATGTGCAAACACAAAATATTCAAACTATTGTTCCACCTTGAACATTTATTTGCATAGGAAAATATGATGTTTAACCGGATGCAGTCTAAGATCTCGATGCACCATAGACGGTAGTGTGACAATGCAGCAACTGATTATTGTAACCTGTGAGGCTGTAGTACCATGGATATTAGGGTGCTACAGTGGGTGTTGAGGCTTAATCTCCCTATACCGTGGGTTATTTCTATTTAAATCCTATTTTGATCCACTTTATGCTCTATGGCAGAGCACAGAGAATATAAGACATTCAGTTATAAATATTACCCTTAATTCTTGAATCTCTCTCTCGCTCTGTGTGTGCGTGTGTGGGTTCTCTCCAATGTCTCCACTATAAGGATACCTGTCAGTTGACTTCATCTTACAAAGCCTATAGCACACATTTAACAATAACCTACTACTACTACTACGACTATTATTAGTATTATTAATATATAATTGTTACTATTAATAATAATAATAATTGTACTTTTATGGTTAATATTAAAAAAGGTCTGTACCGAATCTGCTGTGGTCCTTCCTGGTGCCCTGCACGGTTCCATCGGGACGGATCTCCAGGTGAAAGCCGGTCCTGCAGTAGAGCTGCCGCCGCCTCAGGATCCCCTTCAGGTGGCTGAGGTCCGCCAGGCTCCGGGACAGCCTCTCCGCGGACACGAGGTGCTCCTGCTGCTGCCCATGTCCCCCCATCATCAGTCCCGTCACCGAGTTGTAGTCCACCGCCCCGGCTGGGGTGAGAACGAAGTGAGAGCCCACGGGAGCAGGAGCTGCACCCGCGTGTCCAAAGCTGTCCAGAAATCCGTTGACGAAACTCCCAACCTCGGCCGCTGCCCCCATCACATCCGATGACTGCACCCGAGCCGGTTTCGCACTACAGGGAGAGATCCGAGCGGAGGACCAAGTGATGGGCAGGGAGCCTCCGTGCGAACGAGGGTGAGCCCGAGAGATAGAGGGTGAGAGAAAGAAAAGTTGGACGTGCAGGCGGAGAAAATCCTCAATGAGTGCGCGTTTTGGCGCAGTCACCAGCAGCCTTAATTAAAATGTCTTGTAAGTGAGATTAAAGTCCCCGGTGTGATGAGTGCAGGTATCCTCCCGGCTGCAGCTTCCCGTGTCCCGTCTCCTCCTCCTCTCTTCTGCTATTTATCCGCCTCTCCCGTCCTCTGTCTGCTCCCTATCTCTCCTCTTCACCTCGGGATACTCCCCTTTGCTCCGATGCACGTCAGGGTTTTCCTCTCTCTCTCTCACACTCCCTTCCTCCTTCTCTCTCTCTCTCTCCCCCTGTCGTAACCTCCTTTATCACTCCAGTCTATAATTCCTGCAGCAGCCTCCTTTCTGCTCTCTCAGCTCCTCCAGTAGCAGCAGCGGGGGGATTTAACGCAGTGGCATCAGCGCACCGCACTCCACATCCAGCTATGTAGAGCACAACTCCGTATAGAAATTCACCTTAAGTTGCCTCTTCATGCAAATGCGCACAGATCTCCTCCCTTATGGCCCATTTCTGTTCCCGTTTGAAACAGAGCTCCTTCATCCCTCTGCTCGTCTTCCTCCTGCCTCATCTTTGATGTGCCTTTGATCTGTGCTAGCGCAAAGATAGCGGTAAAAAAAAGTGGTCCCATATTTCGTGTTCGGACTTGAAACTTAGCCTAGTGGCCTTATACATCCGGACATGGGACATGGTATAGCAGGTGTGACTTAAAATCTAATATTTTGAAATATCCGGACAGCAGAAATTACTCATGTTCTGCCATGAAATATCTTGACATGGGACCAGATATAGATAATCGGATGATTTAAAATCACTTTAATATTATTTTTGTATATATATTATCAGGAACTAAGGATTCTAGTGGCATAAAAGTGCATGGTCCCCGGAGTTAGATGGGCTCCGAACATGAAACCTGTGACTCTCTGTGACTCTCTATCATCACATTTGGATCACATCTTGGAATATGCAGGTCATAATATGTCTGGGTTCGTCGTAGTTTTACGCAGTGAGAGCGCACAGGGACTTGGAGAGGATATTAAAAACTACTAATAAAAATTAGCCTGACATGCTTGTTCCCCAACCGGTGCCCTCCAGCTATACACAGCAGCTTCCTTGAATCTCGTATTTACGCAGTGTCATGTTGCTCACAGGCACATCAGCAGTGTGGGACACCTGCCAGTTTTTGGAACTCCAACTCAACAATTTGTTTGTGATACCTGGATAGAAAGAGAGTGTGTCAGTGTGCACTTTCTGTCACATGCAATGAAAGTGAAATTGCCATTACCTTAAACGCTTTACAACCCCACGCCCCCATTTCGAAATGACTCAGGTGCGGCAGCAGGGAGAGGAAAGCCCCCATTTGCGTAATTTTCGCACTCGCTTGATTTATTGCCCCCTTCGTTTTATGTAACCCAGCCGCACGTTAACAGCTCCCGCACAGACACAAACACACACATGAAGCCTACACACACGAGCACCCACACACACCTGTGCAAACGACATCACTTGACTGTCAATCCCTTCATTGATCTTTCCACGATGCTTTGAACAGCGCAGGAGCCCATATATCCTTAATTGCGGTCTTAAAAGGCGAATCAAGACGCAGAGGCTTCAAAGTGGGAATATACCTGTTTGAACTGCAAACTGAGAAAAGAAAATACCCCGACACTTGACACTTGAAGAACATCAGCTAAAAAACACACACATCTGTTAAATCGTTGTGTAAACGAGTGCATTTATAAGGGATACTGCGCATCTTTGATTGTGCATTGATTGTCACTTTGACCACGCGCATTCCATGTTGCTGGTGCAACAACTTATTGTACAGGTCAACCAGTCCATACTGTAGAGACCATGCGATGCAAGACAATATATATTCATCTCATTGCAGAACGTGCTTGCTCGTTGTGGGAACTGGTGGGTTTCTCTATAATCTTGTAAGGTTTTGACCTTCCTTTGTCTGCCCTGGGATAATGTATATGTTGGGATTTGGCGCTATAGATACAAATACAGCTGAATTGAAAATGTAATAGAACAAAGATTTTCAATTAGATTATTGTCCGAGATGTCAGCTTTCGGACTCGGGCTGGTTTGGTCTGCAGGAGCGCAGTGGGCATATGCTCCGGCCTATATGGCATTGATTTTGGCATCCATACAGACTCGCGCTCGTGCGCCAGAACGCGCTCGCGCACACAGCTGCCCTCTCCCTTGGGAGTCGCGTTGATAAATGAGGTGAAGGTGCAGAGGTGTTTGGGTGTGCGTGCATGCGTGTGGTCGCTATACGCATGGTCAGTATGTTAAAAAATGAATGTGGATTTCTGCAGCATGACAGACAGACACATATACATCCATACAGTGAGTATATATATATAATCTATGTTATCCTTTGATCGTGTATAGGCTATCTATCTGTCATTGGTGTCGTGTGCGTGTGACAGACTGAGGGCCCCCTGTGTGATTGGCGTGGCTCCTTCTCCCTCGGTTCATTAGTATTTATGACCAGCAAAAAAAAAAAATTGAACTTTTTTTTGAAAGGAGACAGGATCGATCGGAATCGCCTCCGGGCTGATCAGATCCTGATGTATTGGATATCGATCCCCGGCCACAATGAAGACGTCAACTGCAACGGTACATTTATATGAGAAGGCGTGAGCACCGGTTCCCAGGGTCACATGGTTTGCTTTTAAAATATACATTTCCATATAGGTTTACTGCACTGGTTGGGTGAAACCAACCATGCAGCCACCATAGCAGTCAGTGGAGGAGGAGAATGAGGAGGAGGACGGCCCCCCCAGGGTTACACCCCCCACCCTGCAACCACCCACACCCACACACACACACACACACACACACAAAGAAATTACAACCTAATCGAATGCCTGGATAATGGAATAACTGAATAAGTAGCCTGGAGGTTATTAATGCAAGTGGTTTCCAAACCGAGGTGTGGGGAACTCCGGGGGTTCATTGAATGCAGGAATCATAAGGCCCACATCAAAATGTAGACATGCTTAATTTAATCACTATTCAAAGTGCTGTACACCAGTTAGAAAATATATAAGAGGTTTCACTCCTTTTGTTCCTCATTGGACAAACGGCGAAGAGATGAAAGTGCTCACGTATCTGCTTAGAGCTAGGTCCATTTTTCAAATGGTTACATATATAAAGATACATAAATGGACAGAATAAGTTGTTTAGAATTAGAAGTCAATCAACATTTTACATTTTATATTTTGAGGTCAGTTGTAATTTTGAATTATTTATCCGTCTTCTTCAGTCAATTAGGGAACCTTTTGTTATGTTTAGTCACCTCTATAAGATAATCCTATTTGAAGAAAATAGGAATCAAAGAAACAAATTAAGGACTTAGCGATCATACTTGACCCTTAAAAGGGGTTTTCTATCATTGTTTGATCTGTTTTCAACTTTTGGCTAAATAGGTTAGAGTGATCCACTGTGCTTCATGTGTGAACAGGTGACAGCCCCATCTATTAGACTCCTCTCCTTTATTCTCCCAGCATCAAAGTGCTGAGAAAAGCCCCATCAGGTTAACATTAGTCCTACATGTAAAGACTTAAATGAAGAGTTGATCTTTGATATTCGTTTGATATCTGCTCTCCACCGGCTGCTTTGATCCTGCGCTTCCCACCGGAAACTCGATGCCATGATGACCCTCCATAAAAAGTGAAGATTGACAAATGTTGATGTCGTTGGTCACTTATAATTTCTCCCCCTGTAAACTGATATGACTTATATGTGGATTCCGGTGTGAAGACTATGGATTATGTGTGTTGTGAGATATGATTTTGCTACTTGAGCATGTGTCAGAGCAGCATGGAGTCCAGCTTGCCAGTTTCTCTTGGCAGTATAGTTTTTAGGTTCTTCAAATGTATATTGTTTATGTGAGTATTTCCATTTCAGATCACTTCATACTTAAACCTGACCTTATTTCAGACGGTAATATTTGCTCCATTACATTTATGCGACAAATTTTTTAAGTTTCTATTGCTAATATTTATAATTTAGGTTATATTACATATCTTAGGCTGAGCCATATAGCGTTTCTGTTTATATAATTATATATAACAATGTTTCACCTTATTGTATATGTCATATCTGATTCATGGCTGCATGACACTTTTACAACACAAGTTCGAGCATGTGGCTGCACTGCAGTGTTGCAGTTTTTGTGTTATTGTTTAGTTTTATTATATTGTTATTATTTACTAGAATTTTATATAGTTCTTATAGTTGTTATAATTTAACTTCTATTTCATTCAAACTTTATTTAATTATCTTTTTACCTGTATTTGTGCTTAAGTTTGTTTATGAGGATAACCGCTTGAGATGCATCTCAGGCGTTTTCGATGGGGGTCCAACATATGTTACAATCATCAGAACTTAACAAAAGAGAGAGAGACAACGTGAATAACAAACCAAACAATCAATCACATACCATATACAAACTGAAACAAACAAAAGCTAAACTAAAACGAAACCAAGACAGGAGAAAAAATTATAATAATAAATACACACACTCACACACACATATATATTTTGTACTTGGGCTGTTATTTGCCTCATGGGGATATGATATAATAATGAAGCCTGTATGATACTTGTTTGTTAGATCCTGTTAATGTAAACTGGATGAGCTGAGCTCACACAGGTTTATCATGGACCTCTCAGCCTCAGCATCAACACAGAGGCTGCACATCTCGCGATGAAAGTGTGTGAACGCGATATTTGAGTCCTGCCCCTAAAGTTACAATAATCGCAGCAGCAGCAGCAGCAGCAGCAGCGTCTCCACCACAACAACCAGCAACAGCAGCAGCAGCAGCGATGGCCGCTTTCCGCAGAGTGGCAGCTCTGGCCGGGAAGATGAACCTCTGGTCGGCGGGGAGAACAGAGCTGGTCGGCGGTCAGAGGCCCGGTGGAGGGAGAGCCCGGGGCTGTGTGGCGGTCGGGATGTGTGTCGCGGCGGGAGGCGCCGTGGCTCTTTACCTCTACAGCGACATGACGAGCGGCAGAGGCAGGAAGAGGATGGAGAGACACAGCATCAATGATTTACTGCCGACCATCCCCCGAGTCCAGGCGAAGGAGAAGGTAGGAGGCCCACAGTCTTTACTAGAACACCAGAGCTGCGAGCTGATGCTGAGTCTGTGGTCACATTTAAAAGTCTCCAGTATTGAGGGCCTCAGTGAGGAAGTGAAAACACAGCACCGAGAGCAAAGAGTATGTCCCTCCTCTAGGACAGCTACACGGGCCCACCTCTGCTCTGTGGCTGGCAGTGTGTGTATGTTTTCCTCTGAGCGGACACACTGTGTCATTCATCCCCAGTTCACCCACTGGAAACTGTGTCTCACTGTTTGGCTGCTAAACCACGTGCGCGCGCACGTCCAGGCCTGGCGCTCTCCTCTCGAGCTGGTGCTGAAATGACAACAAGACGCGGATGCCACTGCCAGAGCACCTGTGTGCAGATGTGTGTGAGCAGGGTGACATTGGTGAGACATTGGAATATCATAATGTAGGAATACTCAGATACATGTCAAAGTTGTGCATTCAACATTTTTACACAGGTTCAAAGTATAAGCAGAAAAATGTAGTTAAAGAGTAAAAGTGGAAAATCCATGTTCAGAACAATATGCAATAGTGTGTAAGTTTTAGGCACTGAAAGTAAACTGATCATACTTGTAGTTATCAGTGTCAGACAACTTCATGATGAGAATGTGGATAATAGATAAGAATATAAACGTCTAAAGTGCCTAAAACGTTTGCACAGTAATGTACATTTTATTGTTTGAGAGTAATGTATAAGCGTCACTTTTGCTTGTAAAGGTGGGGTTAATTTTAAATAATTAACTTACAATGGGTAGCTACAAGGCTACATCATGATATATTTGTTAATTCTATTTTGAATCCAAAATTTGAATCTGAAAGGTAACTTTAGACGTTAAATAAATTTCTCTTTAAAATGTCGTGGAGTCGAAATGTAAAGTAGCACAACATGAAATAAGTATAAGAACCTCAATACTTTACTAACAGTAATAGAGTCAATGTTACTTTCCATCCCACACAGTAATAGTTTAAAATGAGGTTGTTACTAAGTTCTACAAAATTATATATTTTTTCATTAAGTTTTCAAACAAAAGTGACTTTTCTCAGCTCCAGAGTCATTATTTGAATGATGTGATATCTGATTGTCTTATGTGGTAGTAATCTGAATATCTTTGTCTTTTAGCCTGTCGGTTTGACAAAACAACACCTTTAAAGATGCCAAAAATGACATTTAATAGACCGTATAGACAAAAGAGAACAATCAACAGATTAATTGCTGAGGTAAAGTAGTTAATTGCAGCCCCAGCTTCAAATCTATATATAACTTAAATGAATGTGCTTGTACATGCCTGTATTTCTGTACACATTTATATCAAATCTTTACTAATTCTTTCAGAATGAAAAGTTGACTATTATTATGAGCATCAAATCAGAATGCACAGAAATAAAGCCATAAAACTTGTATCTGCTAAACAACGGTTCATTTATTTCAAAACTCACATGTCCCTTTCAAACATATTATGATAAAGTTATGAGTTAAACAAATGTGGATATGGGATAAGATAAGATAAACTCCTCTTACCAAACTGCTGCCCCTCAGTCGAATTAGATCAGACAAATGAGTTTTGTCAAAGCATGAAAACAGGACAGAGTAAGTAAAGTTTATTTATTCAACACCTTTCATGGACACTACTTACACAGTGCTCCACAATCAAAGTGATAAAGTCAGAGTCAGAAGAGCCATTAGTGATAAGCAAAGGAGAATGAAAAGAGGACCATAATACAGTGGGGACTGTAGCTTGTTCAGAAACACAGAGCACACAGCTTCATCCTTCATCTGTTCGGTCACTGGTATCTCTTTTTCACATTAACTGCCATTCAACATAGGTCCACAGCTGGACCATGAGATTCAGTTGTTTTGAGCTTACTCTGATGTATTTTTCAGCTGTATGTTCCATGTGTAAAACTGTACCACACTCTACTATTTGGCGATGGGTATGCTGTTGAAACTTGCAGTGTTTTGCAATTATTTGTAAACCAGCTGAATTGAACTGGGAGCATTTGCTTATTGTAAGGTAGTAAATGAATCTAAAAGCCATCGTAAAACTGGTAATAATGTGAGGTATATACAGGTTGTATATGGAAAGCTGAATCTTCTAAACTGCCTGGGATAGAAGAGCTGCCTGCAGGGAAACCAGGATGAGGGAGGGGTAGCCAGAGTAGAAGATGGAGTCAGGCTACCTGACAGGTGAACATGTTGACAAGACAGCATCTCAACGTGGGAACAGGATAGCTCCAGTGAGGGAAAATGAAAAACAGTCTTGTATGACTCAGTAAAAGGTCGTCAATAAGGATTCAGGTAACAAGAAAACCGTGCTGGCAGGAAACAAAAAAGGGTCAGTTGAGGTAGAAACCTGGATGTCATAGACTTACTTACAACAACCATTGGCTGGGGACTAGGCCTAAAGGACATGGACAGGGCCAAGCTTTGCACAGGTTAGTCAAGACTTAAGAAGAGACTTGTGCCTCAAGTAGGGTGTAATGTTTAATAATTCATGGTTTACTTTATACACTTTTGTTATTTAAAGGTTCAGTGTGTAGAATTTAGTGACATCTAGTGGTGAAGTTGCATGTTGCAGCTGAAAACCCCTCACCTCGCCCTCCCCTTCCAAACATGAAAAAACCTGTAGTAGCCTTCAGATGTCATAAAAACTCAAAAGGTGTTTAGTTTGTCCAGTCTTTACCACTGTAAAAAAAAACATGGTAGCCTCCATAGAGAGGACTCGCTACTGATGTAAATATAAAGTATTTAAATATACATCACTGGGATTATTTTATATTAAATTTCTACCAAGAGATCCCTTTCACCTAAACCTTACACACTGAACCTTTAAACATATTGTTAACCAAAATGCTCCCACACTGACATAAATGTGCCCTGATGGTCTACAAGCTCTTGGTTATTATCCATCCACGGCTAAATAGGCCTAACCTTTACTGCAGGTGCAACCACTCAATCATGAATGGACCAAATATTTATCAAATATATAAATATACTATAAATGAGTTCTGTTACATTTGTAAAGTACTGAGAGCTCAACAGGCTGCAGCTGCAGTAGTAATAGCAGGTTGGTGTTAGGGTATCACAGTAACATCATCCTGTCTGAGATTGTGGGCGTTTGATCGCAGTTTCACAAAAGTTACACCCTTAGCCTCAAGTGACATCACTGGAGGCAATTATCAGATGTTTGCGCAGCTCCCTCTAGAGCCATAAAATGGCTTTACACAACTTTTTTCACATGAATAGCAATAAATAGACTTTGATGTGTAAAATTGGTGAAGTTCCCCTTTAAGAGCACAGTGAGAAAGAATGTGAAAAATGTTTTTACGAACAGTGTTAGCAACTTATGACACCTCAGATTGAAGATGACCTTTGTGAAGGTTTTACCTGGTTAGGTGTAACTGTAATTAAGGTGATCTGATGTCAGGAGGGAACTCGGGAGGATTAGAGTTCGCAGAGTGTGGCTGTGAGAAAACCCAGGAGATGGATGAAAGAGCTGCAGCTGTGCACAGAGAATACTGGGTTGCCTGAGGGGAAAACACCTGGAGCATCTGCCGAGCAGCCAGGAAAACAAGACGAGGCAACAGGAACAGGTTTAGTTTTGGGTTCATGACATTATAACCCAAAAACATGGTGCTGCAGTGTGAGTACTAACTCGCATTCAGATATTCTTTTTCCAAAGGAGATAACATTGCCTCTTCCATCACATTGTGCAGCACACGGCCTGTGAACCAAGTTTCCTTTTTGCAGAACTCTGTAAACTTCATTCATTAGTGAGAGTAACTGTGCTCTTCCTCTTGATTACAGTGCATTCCTATGAAGCCTAACACTCATCTCCTATTCCTGCGTTCAAAAGCCCCCTCGGTGAAGGCAGCTTCAAAGCTTTATGAATGAATCCGTGCGCTCATTAGCATGTTAGCTGAGCTGAGGAGGAACCTCGGTGCACCGGGCCCTGCAGCTAAACAGGGTTAAATTTGGAAACCTCTCTGCTAATTGCACAGCTCCATGCAGCACAATCTGTCGGCGTAGCACTTCTCCTACACTGCAGCTAATCAAGTTGAAGCGCTGGCTTCTGAGAGAAAGATGCTAATCAAGTAGAAAGAGTGTATGCATGAGTTTGTGTGCGTCGGTGTGAATGTGTGCATGCGTGTGTGTGTCCCTGTTCTGCGATTGCACTGTGCCAGAGGTGCTGACTCTATTTATAATCTCACAGAGCTAAATGGAGAGAGTTGATGCCAAGAATAGATGGATCTCCTCATTACGGAGGTTCAAAAGCAGTGGAGAGGCACATAGTGTTTAATGTGTGCCGTCTGCATGAGTGGCACAGCGCTCTGTCTTCACAGAAAGCTCTCACAGCTGGAGAAGTCGCACCGAATGTGATCAACTGAATGTCAGTCGTGTATTAATATTGCAGAAACCAGAATGTGGTATATGTGATTGCTTTGACTCTTACTGATGTCTGCAGGGACGTCCGTTTGACTTTGAAGACGGAGACGTGTACATGTCGTCCCACGAGCATCGTTTCCGCATGTTCAGCTCAGCGGAGTATGACGGGCAGCTGTACATGACCCCGCAGAACTTCATCGAGTCGGTCACCATGAATGAACCAAGAAGTAAGTATCACAGACGCACAAATCACCTTCCACTCTTGTGTTCAAAACTCTTGACCTGAAACAGAACAATAATAAAATGAATGGTCTTTCTATTCACTGTGAGATTAGAGCACATGCGGTTTATGTACAGTGTACAAAATAATGTGAATTTCAGTTGGAAAATGTATAAAGAATTTCTCCATCAGCTCAGTTACCGCAGGTCCCTTTTACAGTTGTAGAAAGAAAAGTCAACCAGCATCACCACAGGCCAAACAAACAATCCATTTCATAAAGGCAGGTTTAGATCGGAGCACTTGTGTTTTCCTTCTGTAACATTCTGCTGGACTCTATCTAGATTTTTATTTTGGCATCATCATACAGTAAATTTCTATTTCCCTGACAAAACTAACCTTATCCTGCTGTTTATAAATCTTGAAACATTCATATTACATCTGTTTACTGATATGATCCAAATATTAAAGTTTATTTTCCACATTTAGAGACTGGCATTTCTTTTTGTAAATATGCCTTTATGTACCTTTGATAACTCACTAAATTTGATGTGTTTGAGTTTGTAGATCTCCATCTGTGATCTAAATTTGATTCCCCAATGTGGATGTCAGCTCCAACATTAAAAATAGATCTTTGTGTTTGACTGAGACGATGTAAAACTCTTTAAAATCCATGGTTTAAAAAGGTCTCTGCTTTTTCTGTCAGCCTTCTGCCAGTCGAAACAGATTAGTCCTCGCCAGCCAGCCTCAAAGCAGATGGCTTTACCGCTATTGTTTAGTCTGAGGTTAATGTTAGTCACACACACACACACATGCACACACACATGCACACTTACACTGGTGTGTGTTTAAAAATGTCCTCACAGGTTGAGATTATCACAAACGCCCGTCCAAAAAGGCTACCATTCCTTTCTTCGGCAGGCATGTGATTGTATTGCGTGCAAACTGTGCACCTGTATGTGTGTGTTTACATCTACTGCGGCTCACTGACACACGATACAGCCGCACAAAGCCTCTCAGCAGCCGACATCCTCTAATGCGCCCTTTGAAGTTGAATTAGATGAACTTTGTTGTATAAAACAGAGCAAAAGTACTGCGTGCTCTTACAGGGACATTCCACAAACTACAAAGACAAGCACGGGGCACTTTAGACAGTACAAATGGGTCTGTGATGATGACACTGTATATACAGCGAGTGTGTCTGTGTGTGTTGGTGTGTGTGTGTGTGTGTGTGTGTGTGTGTGTGTGTGTGTGTGTGTGTTGTGACTGTACCCCGGCACATTTAGACCCATTTCTAGATCATACAGATGCTATCTGACTGAGCCCACCCAAACTCCTCTCCTCTTTCTCTCCTTCTTCTCCTCTCTTTTGTCTCGTTCCCTGGCAGACAAGAGGCCCTGGAGGTCCCTGACCAAACAGGTGGGAGACACACGCTTGATGCTGCTTTCTTCTGCTCCTCCGTGTTGCAGGCATCTGCTGCATGTCACATCTGTCGCTGGCTTTGTATAGGATGCAGGTTAAATCCAGGCTTTTCCACGAAGAGCTTTTTATTTAAATGTGAACGTCCTACTTTTAGCATCAGTGCATGTATCCACTGTTAGTATTTGTGTGGAATTACAGGACGATAGCATTTAACGCTGCCACCAGCACAAACACAGGGTTGCAATGATTGACAGTTCTGTTGGAAGGATATCTATTTTCAGTTTGTTAGACACCTCACTGGGATGATGATACACATTTATACTTTTACAAATATGAAATAAATGCAGTAATACACTAAATGTGTTCAAACAATATGCCATGGATGTCTCTTAATTGATCATCCATCTCATTCTTATCTTTTCTTTTCACACAGTATTAATTGACATTCACATACAACTTGATGCACTGTATTGTCAATACACCTGTTGACTTGTTTTGACACAAATCAGATGAACAGATGAAAATATGGACACAACCACGGTGGCATATTGTCGTGGAAATTTATCATGAGATTTGAAATAATGAGTTTCTCAGACCGGAGTGGCCTTAGAGTTTTAATTATTTGCTCTGCAGAGGGTTACACAGCCAGCAACATGGCTCAAAAAGGAGGGTTTTTATACAATGTGATAAAATGGTAAACAGAACCGAAAGCAGACAGGACCGTCTGCTGTCTGGCATCACTGTTACAAAAAGAGGAATCAAATCCAGCACACAGTTGCACAAATAAAGGTCAACAGGAGGTGGAAGACATTGATGTTGTATCAGCTAAGTGCACAGAAAACAGTCAAAACAGTAATAAGACATTGATCAGTGGAATTTTCCATTACAATATTTTTTCACAAATATTTATATTTTGAGTAAATGACACAATAAGATGGATAGTTTGGGTCTTTTCTCTGTCTGTTTCTGTCCATGTAAAAGTTGAAATTTGAAGTTTGAAGGTGAGGATTTGTGTTTTTACAGTGTATCTACTTGTGAATCTGTGTGTTTCTCATGTGTGTGTGTTTTTGTCAGGAGCTGGAGAAGATCCTGTCAGACACTCCCCAAGTATGGAGAGGATCCTCTAAACTGTTCCGCAACCTGAGAGAACGAGGTCGTAGAGCGTACACACACACACACACACACACACACACACACACACACAGGCGCACACACACGCACACACACCTACACACACACACACACACACACACACACACACACACACACACACACACACACAATCACAGGTGCAAAGGCACCTTAAACACCTTCACTAATATAATATTGCACATACATGCACTCACACTTCAAGACTCTTTAAACCCTGCTTTATTTGTTATCAGAGTAAATAAGCAGCAGTCAGATAATGACAAGGTCAGTGAATGTCAGTGGTTTAGGTTTTTGCCATTACAGTTTACATTTATTATATTTATAATTTGTATCGTGTTTCAATTTCGAGTCAGTGAGAAATTCAAGATTTCAATTTATTGACGTTTGTAAATTTTGCAGCTTTTCAGTACGGTTTCATGTGTTCATGTGCACCAGTGCTTACCTGCTGAGGTGTGACTAAATAGTACCTGTGAACTTGTGTGTGTGTGTGTGTCACTGTAGGTGGCTCTAATCCGAGGGTTGGCCAAACAACCTGCTGAAAAACACTGAAAATAAACCTCCTCTCCTCTCCTCTCCTCTCCTCCCCTCTCCTCTCCTCTCCTCTCCTCTCCTCTCCTCTCCTCTCCTCTCCGTTTCTGGAGTGTGTAACACAGGTTTCAAACAGTTTGAGAGTGAGTCCCCATGGTGATAATCACACACGCACACACAGACACACACTAGGATATGCTAAATATATCACACCCTGTGTGATGCATCCCCTCTCTCCCTCTATCATGATTGGGGGAAAGGAAAAGACAGAGACCAGAGGAGTGAGGGAGTGGAATGGATGAAAGGAGAAGTGGAGGGATGTAGATAAATTCTTATTATATAAAGGAAAAGAGAAGGTTTGTTTGAATTTATAGACAGTGCATGTCTATTAAAGTAAGTATTTGCTTGGGGCATATAACCATAAATGTTTGGGGCATATTGTCAAGTCCACAAACACACACTCTCACTGCTGCACAAACAGAACGTGGCCTGGAATTGTTGGAAATGGACAGTGTGTTGTTTTGCTCAGTGCTTATTCTCATATTTTTTCAGTGTCAGTGTCAGCTTTCCTCCAATCTGGTCTCTGATATAAGTTGTGTGACGAAGCTGTAAATGTGTGAGTGTCTGTGTGTGTGTGTGTGTGTGTGTGTGTGTGTGTGTGTGTGTGTGTGTGTGTGTGTGTGTGTGTGCGCACGCTTGCGTCTGAACATGCTCTCCTATTCATGCCATGATGAGCGAGGACAGTTGAGGTCCTTGGAATTGCCTTGGATTGCTGAGAATAACAGAGCTGTCTGTCAAACTGAGGAATGTAGCTTTACCAGAACATTAGTGTCTCTCTGTATGTGTGTGTGTGGGCTGCACAGCATGTCAGTATTGGTTGTTAATGTTTTACATAGTAACAGTAATGTTTTGACTTTGCTATAGCAACATTGGATGTGTTCAGCACTGTGATATATCATGGTGATAATGATTATAAATGTGGGTAGTTGACTGGTAACTTGAGTGAACTGACTGAGCTGATGTGCTGCAGGAGATTCGTGTTGATTCTCAGTGAGATATAAATGAGGAGCACTTGATTATTACATGGAATTATATGACTATTACAGTAATATGAAATGGATCTTTGAACACTTTTTAACCCTGTAAACGGCGAAAAAGTTCAGGAAGGTTATACAACAATATATTCATATATTTATATTTAGAGAGAGACAGAACAGCTATGCACAAATAGAACATATATTTTTTCACGATGAAGTTTAACCCTAATGTTAAACTCTTATTTAGATTCTGCAGAATAATATAATAAAAAATAATACAGATTCATGAGAATAATAAACACATTTTTAGGCTTCCCTTAAATGTTACAGTGTAAGAATTTAATAATATGAATAATAAGTAAATAAAGAAGGATTAAAATGTTTAAATTAATATATAAAGGTAATAAAATGGACATTTTGTTTTATTTTCTGTTTGTAATGATAATTGTTTCTTCTTCATGACATCAAAGATAATCAACCATTTACTGTAATTCAGTGATATATGGCCGATAGTGTGAGAGTTAAAACATGCAGAATGTGTTGTCGAAACCTGAGCAGTTTCAGAGTCTTTGCACAGTTCAGTCTACACAGAGAAAAGAGAATTCAATCCCAAACCAGCTCTCTCTTCTACTCAAAGCAGTCATGCATCAGGAAAACACAAGGCTCACATGGCTTCGAATAGTGTCCTGTTCACCTACACACACACACATGCACACACATAAACACACACGGGAAAGCAGTCTCCCGTAACACTCAAGCGAGTCACCCTGAACTATCTGAACGATCAGACACAGAGCGACAAAGAGGGAGAGAGATGAGATGGAGCTATACAGATTTCTAAATGGGCCTGAGGCAAGGAAGGATCACCTCCTAAAACATTTTTCACTTGCTTATCCAAACACAGACACACACACACACACACTCATCACACCCCTGCCAACCAGTGTCTTTACTCTGGACACTTGGGGTGTAGGAAAAGAAACGGTGTGTGGCCTAATAGCTTTTGGCAGCTCAGCTTGAAGAAGACACATTTAAAGATGCTATCTTCATGAAAGGAAGGATTATGTGTGTGTGTGTGTGTGTGTGTGTGTGTGTGTGTGTGTGTGTGTGTGTGTGTGTGTGTGCCAGTGTCAGGAGGCCCACGGTCTTTGAACATCTGTAAACATTGTGTGTGTTTGACCTTTTCTTTAACTGTCTCTATCTTGGCCTCGTTTCTAGGCATCATCTCTTACACAGAGTACCTGTTCCTGCTCTGCATCCTGACAAGTGAGTCTGTTCAACACGTTTTTTGAACAAAGACATGAACAAAGTCCAGATAATATGCAGACCCAATTATCCAGACGCTATGAGGACTTTGCCTTTCACATGTGAATAACACAGCAGGAGATTGTCCGGCTTAGACCCGTTCACAACGTCTGGATACAGCTTGTTGGAGACAGGACCTTAGGGCTGGACGCGACATATGTCTGGAGCAAGCGAATCAGACATTTGCGTTTACACATATAGCTCCTCTGGATAATTTCAGGAAAATGCGCACGTCTGAAAGCAGCTTTATACCTCTTTTACACCAAAATTAGCAGGTATACGCAGTGTACGAGTAAACCTGCTAAATGCGACTGACTCCTTTCAGTGCATGTCTGAAAGTTTCTCTCTACACATCCCTCTTCTATCATTCGCTCTCTTTCCCCTTAGCAGTATAAACTGTCCCTCTTTTAAAGAGAACAAAGTCAGTGGAGCTACGGTGCACGGTCTGAACTATGCTCGGGCCCACCCAGGACTTAACAAGACACAATTATGACGCAGCACGGGTGGATTTCCCCTCGCCCTTAGGGTACGAGAGAAATTAAGAGACACAGAAAAAGAAAGAAAAAGGAGAAAAGTAAAAATATTTTTCGTGCTGTCAATTCTTTTTTTAACGTCTTCTTCTCCTGCCGTCGGAACCAGAAATTTAAGTCTTTTCTCTCAGCATATTTGAAATGAAAAATTACTGGCACAGTTTTGGCATCTGCTGTAGCTCAGTATGTGCCCACATAAAATGAGAGAGCAGCCATTAATCATGACCACATTAATCAGGAACTCTGCTGAGGGATTTTAATATTTCTGTCTGATCAATTTAATATATGTTCATTTAAATTCAGAGGGGGAGAGAGAGAGAGAAAGAAAGCTAATCTAAAATACATGTATGACCAGTTGTATGCGGTGTATAGATTTAGCTCACAGTCCTGTAAACTGTAGATTAATCCCCCCCCCCCCCCCCCCCCACTGTCTTGTCCTATATGCCACTTCTTCTATTTCTGGTTTCAAAATTACCTTTAACACATGCTCACACTCACCCTATGTGCTCTCCTCTCTGTTTTCTAGAGCCCCATGCTGGTTTTAAGATTGCTTTCAATATGTTTGATGCAGACGGCAACCAGATGGTGGACAAGAGGGAGTTCTTGGTGGTGAGTCGTGATACTGAGAGAAAATCCTCCCTTGGCTGAATTTCCATGATATAATATTCACATCTCTTTTTGCTCCCATCACAACAGAGAAGTGTTGTGAAGGTTTTAATATAATAATCAGTGTTAATAATTAGTCTCAACCACGCTTATCCTCTAAGGGTTGTTGGTGCGACTTTGGCTGAGAGGTGGAGTATATTACTATCATCTAATTTCTATATGGTCTTATAGAGAGAACATGAACAAAATAAAAACAGAGACATAATCTATGTTTTTACCTTCCTTTTATTCCAACCACCTTAAGCTGTAGCTATATTTTTCAACTTTAAAGCATTTAAAATGTCTGATTTCGATTCAGTGTCTCTGTGGAGGCTGGTGGGAGTGGGATGGTGCATCAGCGGGAGTGGGTGGGAGTGGTGGAAAGCCCTGTGGGAGCAGACAGGTGTGGAAAACAAAAAAAATTCCCACATTGCGGCTTCGGCAGTAGGCTTTGATTTTTGCCGGCTAGTGACACATGTGGTCAAATGAGGAGAGTATTTGACTTAAATGCAGATCAGACTGTGTATAAAGATGGATGATGCATCTACAATTCCTCCCACTATCCAGAAATGAACGCTGCCATTTTGTGCATTTAGAGCCAGATTCTGCAAATCAGTGACTGGGAGGATGGAGCTGCGGCAGCGAGGTCCTGTTAATGCACGCGCATGGCTTCCCTTTTGGGGAGTTGTCATTTTGTCTATATTTATATACAGTCTATGGGTCACACAGACATATCCGTTTATAATCAAAAATAAAATTGTGTGTTGATTTAAGTTAATAATAGAATTTTATAATGAAAAATATATAAGAGCTCAACGTGCGCTGAAAGTAAAATAAAATCAACGACCACTCGCCTGATAGTGATTTCTGTGCAGCTAAAGTTGTTTCCTGCCGCATGATTGAGTATTGATCAATAGGCTACTTATATATCTGTGAAAATAAGTCACATCCGAAGCCAAACTAGAAAACCAACACTCTCATAGTCATTAAGTCAAAAGAGCGGCGCTGGAATCACATCACAGACCAGTCTGAACGAGTCACTGACCCTGTGAACCCAGTGGATGTTTTACACATGAGCATTTAAGCTTCAAACGGAGCTTTAGATCTGACTTTGAATCGTCAAAGAGATCCTGATTCTTACTCTCGTTACAGCTTCAGGAGATCTTCCGGAAGAAAAACGAGAAGAAGGGACGGAAGGGAGATGCTGAAAAGTCAGCACAGTTGGTAAGAACGACGGTAACGTGGGACCAGAGTGTGTGTGTGTGTGTTTGTGATGGATACAAGTGGATTGTAGATCTATAAAATCGTCACTGATGTTGCTATTGTCAGTGTTTAATATTGCTGAATAACAAAATGCTCTGATTTTATAGAGGTTGTAGTTTCTTATTTAACAGTGAAAAGTTAACCTTACTGTTTCTGTTACGTGCCTCTTCAAATGGCATTTGAATACATCCATGTACATCTCATGTCACCTCTGGAAGGTGAGTGCTGCGTCAAACTGTGGATGTGGATGTATTGAAAATGACACGTCATCACCCAAGTTAGTTGTCGTCTGTATTGAAGCAGGTGTTAGTTACAGTTAAACCCTTTATGTGACCACGTTGGATTGCATGCTGCCTTATAGAAGCTGTTTCTGACACTGTGTTATGTCCTGTGATTTTAATGTGTACTGACGGTTATCCCTACTGTTATATCGGATACACTCTCAAATCAATATGTCTTTCTCAGCACAACTGTGGTCGACATTTAGGAACAGCACTGGTCAGCTTGATTTATTCCACTGCATCTTTCCATCACTGGTTTTATTATTATGACTATCAATGAAAAGCATTCAAGGGGAAATGCATACCCTACACGCTGTGCTGTATATATATATATGACTTCTTTGTGACCTCTTCATGACAACACTTATCATATGATTGGGGAACATTTCCTATCGATATAAGTCTATGTAACTATTATTTGCAGAGATATTTTGCTAAATATTTTTTTCCTGACCATATTTTTGTTGACCTTTGATCAATCAGCTGATCTAGAGATACCCTCATAATTAGAAACCTACATTGGATGTTCTAAGTTTGTCTTTTTCCAAGAATTTGAAAAATTTACAATGAATCTACAATCAGTAGAGTGCATACCTCCATCAAGGCCCAACAGTCTCCTTATGAAACCACATTTAAATTCACTAGATTCAGACATGCCTGATATATGTCGTCAAGATTCTTGAGTTATTCTCTGAAATATCAACATGTTGAAAAATGTTGAATAATTCCTTATGTCACAATGGTAAAGAAAGTAGAACAAAAATCTTGGATCTGTCCCCAGATCTGCACCCAAATAGTATTGGGTTCTTTCCTGATCCATACCACATCCTCCCCATAGGTTTTGTGGTAATCTGTCCAGTGGTTTTTGTGTAATCCTGCTAACAGACCAGTGAAATCCACCACTGCTGAAGAGACCGGAAAGAAATGCACAGAAATTAACACGAAACAAAGTTAGGTGTCCACCACACTCACAGTTTGACACCAACGACCTCTGGGAAGTGCAGTGTAGTGTTGTAACTCAGTGTGTGTTGTTCTGAAATGTAATCACAGATGTGTTCAAAAGGACACATCTCTCTGCAAAGTGTATCCACAGCCTTTTTCCTTGCATGTACTAACATGTCTTTTACCTTCTCTCCTCCTCCTCCTCTCTACTCCTCCTCCTCTCTGGCTGCATGCTCTGACCTTCTCTTCCTCATGTCTCTCTCTGTGTGTTAGAGTATGCAGCTGTATGGATATCAGGTTGCCCCCATGAACAGCGTATGTATCCAAAACCATATCCCCTTAGTGTCCTCTCTGCTTTTCTTAAGATGTTAAAGGAACAAGCTTTGTGTTTTCATGTGAAAGAAAAAGGAGTTTTACCTGCCAACACATTCAATAAAAATCGAATGTGTTGGCAGGTGAGGCATATATAATAAATACATATATTTAGCATTTTAAATATAAAATTTCAGCAAACTCTTCTCCACTCTGTGTTTGACTGATTAAAAACCGCTGTAATATTTTCTAGTATTTTTTTTACCCTTTTTTTAAGGTAAAGATAATTCTCTACTCAAGTGTAATTAAAATAAATACAAAAATACAATTTTACTCCTATTGCTTTCAAGTTAGGTGATAAATACGATACGACTCTCCTATCTATCTGCTGATTAAGGAGCCATAGCCAGTTAGCTTAGCTTAGCATAAATACGGGAAACAGCTGAAAACATCTTACCTGGCTCAGTCAGTTTATAGGCACCGATTAAGCTCACTAATTAAAGTGTTGTAACTTGACCCTACTGGTTATCAGACTGGGCAAGAAAGCAAAATATGCAATTCCAATAGGTCTGTTTACACTAAAAGTAAATTGTTGTGACACATTATGGCAGTATAGGAGAGACATAGAGATATATAATGAAGAGAGATATGGTGACTGTAGTTATTAGACCTATAACAGATTCATATAACAAGTGAGTCTTCATGACTTTATCACCAGTTTCACAACCTCAAAGGCACTTAGCTATAATGAAATCTGGTAGCCTTTGCAGATGTAAATGACAATTACATAGGGATATCAATAGGACTGTGTAATGCAAATATCTCAAAGCCTTAACCCTGCCCCAGTCCATGTCTCTCTTTTCGAAGTAAAATGTACTCATAGGCTCTTTGAAAGGATGGATTCAATTCAAGACAGGGTGTCCATCTGTCAGGTCCGCTGGTCAGTGATTGATCGAGGGGGGGAGGAATGGCGAGAGAGAGAGATGGCATAAAAAAGGGTAATAGATTTAAGGGGTCAGGAGAAATGGACTCTTACGAATAAGAGAGTGATGTAATTTAGAATGATTTGAGAAGCTCAGAACTCTAAACACAATCAGACGGGGTCAATTTTAGACACGTGTTGTTTGTGTGTGCGTGTGTGTGTTGTGGAGATTTTGTGAAAAAACATTTTGAGGGAGGTTTCGCCTACAGACAGAAACTGTCTTCTGGACATTCACATTTCCACTCTAAAGAAAGCCAACAAGTTGCATTTGTCTATTTGTGAGAGATGGTTTTCTAATGATTCATAATAAAAGAAGTACTTTTTTCTCTTGAAGAAAACCCTAATACACATATATATTCTATAGAATGATTATCACATACCAAATAAGGCTGGAAATAACTGTCAAAATTAAACTAGCAAGAAATAATGGAGTATTTGAAATTTGGACACTTTATGTTCAAAATGTTATTTCAAACAAATGTTCCCTTGAGACACAACATCCACTGTTGACGTCTGCCCACCCTGAGTAGTGATGAAGATTTCCTGATGGAGATAGAGGACAGTGTGGAAAATCCATTATGGGGACATACGGGCACCGTTCACGACCTGCACACTATCAACCATTAGTCTGTATTTGGACTATGAGCTAGCTCTCTCTCTCTCTCTCTCTCTCTCTCTCTCTCTCTCTCTCTCTCTCTCTCTCTCTCTCTCTCTCTCTATCTCTCTGTCTGTCTTTTACACACACACACACACACACACACATGCTCCTGGTCCTGTCAGTGTTGTGATGGATGGCTGCATTGTCACTGTGAAGTTAAGAGCGGTGCAGGGTCATGTTAAAATGGCTGCTGCTGCCTCCTCCCTGGAGAGCAGGACGAGGTGGGTGGTCAGGGAGCTCGACACTGTGGTTGGTTGGTTTGTCAGCTTTTTTCAACATGGGGAGCTATAGTTTAATGGGCTCAGTGGAGGGAAACCTTTTTAGGGTGTAAAAATTGCGCATTTGCCGCAGAGATTAATTAGATACACAGTTTTATTTTATTTTATTTAGATTTTTTTTTGTATTCACTGCTGACTCAGCACAAAGGCAAAGTAATGACATGGTCGATTTAGTGATTTAATTATAGAAACATTACAGCAGAGTCCCCATCAATAATCCATATGTTATGTTAAATGGTAAATAATCTTTGCGTATGTGAACATATTTTTCTGAATTAAAGCGAATGGTCTAATTTTACAATAGAATCAAATATTGCAAAAAAGGACAGATCAATATAAATCATTTTAGCCTAATTTCTCTTTCCCCAGTCTTATTACTATTCACTATATGTTTTGCCTTGTTTAGCATAATGGTTTCTCATATTGGGTAGATCCGGATTAAGTATTTTTTACCTATGATTGCTACTGTATTTGACACTGTTCATGCATATGCTATATATGTATCTGTTTTAATTTCAAAATAAGATGAAAAGTTAACTTCCTGAATCTATGTATGTATTATAAGAAGTAATAGAGTGAATATTGGAAGCTGGAGTTGACCCTGGCCCTGCTTGACCGCTCCCACAGGTGCTAAAAAAAGACAGTCAGGAGTTTATGGCGCGGAGTTACTGGGACGTTCTGAGGCGAAGTGCCAGTCAAGTCCTGTTTTCTGACCTGGCCGAGGTACATAGACCCAACTGTCCTCTGTCCCTTTATCACTTCATCTGTCACCCTTCACTCTTCATCTTTCAGATCCCTCTAGATTGTGTAGATCCTCCAAATATCCCTGTAGGCCCGGAGTAATGTAGCTGCATCAAGCTTGGCCAGAATAAGAAAAGAAAAGTTATGAAATAAAATGAAAGCAACAAAATAAAGGCTTTACTTGACATGGAAGCATGGAAGGCATAAATAAGGCAAACAATGGTACCTTGACATGCCTTAGTGTTCATATGTTCATGGCTAAAATAGAAAGAAAGAATAAGAAGTTTTTTGTCAATGTGGGCCCATTGAAAAATATTATGTTCATCTTAACTCTTTCATTCTGGTTTGGCTTGATACTGATGATGTTTGTAGACTCATCTCTCATCTATTTGTCTTCCTTCACAAAATGTTATTTAAGATATAGGATTCCTGCTTATCTTTTCCAGCATCCCTCTTTTTTGTCCTACCACATTCTGTTTTATACAAATCCTTTATCAATTTAGGTTACTCACACAGGTTTCCTGACATTAATTTGATGTGGGTGAGCTAAAATACTTGCTTCGCTCATGTCCATCACATTGATCTTTTTCTAATATTGAGATAGATTTATGGCAAAACCATTTTTTTTTTCTCTCTTTGACTGACCTATTACATTTCCATGAGATCTGCAATAATCTCAGCTTCCTCCTCCCTAACCCATTTCATTTCTGATGAACAAATATAACAGGATGCCTTTTCTATATATTTGTTCTAACTGATAATTTATGTGTTTGAAGAAATTAACTCTTTGTTTTTGGTGTAGTGTTCTGTTGCGACAGCACTGATCCATGAACATTAGTTAGAAGAAAGAATGTAATGTCCATACAGTAATAGCCTGTTTCTCAACTGCCTTCTGTTATTCTGCTTTTGTATGTGTATCTGTGCCTTGTTATCTGTGCCGTGTTGTGGCCAGTGTTGTAGCTTTGTGGTCAGATCATATTCACTTTACACATGTTTAATGACGCTGGTATATGATAATAAGAAGGCTGACTGCAGAGCACCTACAAAAACCTTGATCATTAGCACCACTCACTCACACTGCATCACGTAGAATATATGATGAATTTTAAGTACAGTAATCTCCTGCTTTTATACTTTGAAATACATTTAGAAATATTTATACATAATTTATCACTGGCTTGAGCAATTCACTCTAAGTGGTGACCTGAACGACATGTGGCGATTGAGGCGATTGATACATTCAATTAACCCTTGAAAGCTTCCACTTCAAAGATAATACAGCTAAAGTGTTATTTATTATTTATTTATATCACATTTAAGAAATCTAGTACAGAATTAATAGGAAAAACAAGACAAAGAGTCATGTAACAAGCTCTGTGAGGCTGCGTGTAGGTCTTGTGCTGCCAAACACTAATGTTAGCATACTAACCTGCTCACAACAACAATACTAACATGCTAATGTTTACCAGGGCTAATGTTTACCATGTTCTCCATCTTAGCTAACACTTGCTAATCAACACCAAACACAGAGAACAGTTGAGCCTGATGGGTGTGTCAGCTAGACTGTCGTCAAAAAACAAGTTTAGCATAAATTGAATCTTTTACCTGATCGTGGCCATTCATGCTCAGGAAAGGGTTCACCAAAGTTATAACAGTTCAGTCAGAAGAGGACATGAAGTTCCGTGGTTAGCAATCCAATAGCCAAATTGATTTGTCACCAAAAGAATATTCTCTACTCTATATGAAGATGGATGACATGACAGCTCCCCAAAAGTGAAGCCAAAGCATCTTGATCACCCCCTGGTGGCTGGCTGCAAGTAAAGGTCATAAACCCTGCCTCCTCTTTGTTAGTGGATGGAACATTCACCAAAATAGATATTTATATGATTTTTTCCAAATGATGGTATCTGTCATTTCTTATCACACTGACAAGGGTTCATTCAAGTTTTCATTTATCCAGTGAATTCTGTTTTCAATATTTGATGATTTAAAACCAGGGTGAATAGATGAATGGTCGAGCATGTGTATCAGTGGGACCTCAATATCACGGCTCCATCCCACAATCGCCACTGCATACTCGGTCTACAAATGACGTCATCAGCACAAGATGGCAGCATTCTTATCTGGGATGTTATGGCTTCATTTCTGGATAGTGGGAGAAAGTGGAGATGAGTTATCCATCTTTATATACAGTCTATGTATGGGCCACAAATATTTATATAAAATAACCTTCTATATATTAAGATTTTTCTGTCTGTTGGACTTACCAAACGATGGACAGGCATAGAGCCACTCCACTAGAATGTGTAAAGATCTGTTACAAGCAAAGAAACAACAAACATGATAATCTCATTTTGTGCCAATATTTAGAAAACTCCTATTAATTTTGACCTTTTTGTGGTATGTTCATGTGCACCACTGATAGGTGTAACATAAGGTGATGGTGCAGGTAACAATTAATAGCAGTTAGCACAGCGCTAGCAGGCTAGCTGACTAATGACAGGCTGTTCACTGTGGTGGCAGCGGAAGCTGAGGTGGCGGTAATGACAGTGGAGCGTAATGGGGCTGACCTTGTATTTACACCGAGCAGCCTTTCATCTGCCGGGATGTCAGACGGACAGAGGGGACGAATCAGACAAAGAGGGGGAGGCAGGGGTGAGAAAAATAAAGGAAGAATAACAGAGACATTGAAAGTGTGCGGGATTACGAAATATACGTGCTACGATTATTAAACAAAACAAAAAAAGTGAGACAGTGGTGACAGTAGAAGCCAAAAGAGGAATAAAATCTGTCAGATCCAATAAGTAGGAAAACCTCAGGGTGTAGCAAAAGGAAGAGATAAAATCACAGAGACAACAAACAGGTGAGAGAGGCCCAAAGGAGATGACACAGGTCAGCAGAGAGAACAAATGTTCAGGAACAAAGTGGGAGTGTGGGGGGGGGGGGGGTAGGGAAGCACATTTAGGGGAAAAGAAAGAAACAGGTTGTATTTAGAGAAAGATGTGTTTACTCAACAGATTAGTCACCATTATACCTCTTTGCTTTTGTCTGGAGAAGGAGGGAGTGACTGACAGGCAGAGAGGGGGGAGGGAAAGAGCAAATCACCTCCATGTTTGTCAGGTGAAGGAGGCACTGACGGTTACGAGGAGAAGGGAGATCAGGGTAATCAGATCGGGGGCCAGGTAAGAGGGGAAAGAAGAGATAAAAGAGCGATAGAGAGAGGGTGGGAGGTAAAGAGCAGAGGGGGGGGGGCGCAGGAGGGGAGAGAAGAACAGGTCATGGGGAGGGAAAGGAGGGGGAGGTGTTTTTACCCTGGAAGGTGGGACTGACCGACAGTCTGACTGACTTGACTAAAGACCGACGACGAGCTCTTCCTCTGAGGTGTTACTCACAGGTGAGGAAGACTGTTTAGTGTTTACATCAGTAATGACTGTTTTTGCCTTTGACTCCGTGATCAAAGCTCTCACACACACACACACACACTCACTCACACATACGTAGATAGACAAATAGGCACATGCATGCACCAGGTGTTGGCTCGTGCCTTGTGGGCGTGGTAACCATTACGTCCTCACTGGGATGATGAGCTCACACCGCTGCTCACACACTTCCAGGAATGATAAGCTTGTTATGATCAGGTCGGGATTACGTCAAGTTAGACTGACATGGGTTCATGAAGGGCCAATATTAATACCAATAGCTTGATAGCTTGACTATCATTTAGTTTAGGGGAAATAAAGGTGGGAAAAAAAAGAACTGATAATGTATTGACAAAGGAAAAATTCTGAACTTTTCTCTAGTAAGTCATCTTAATTTAAAATAAATAATTGATACATGGATAAAAACCTTTCTAATAGATAATGTAGCATATACCTCCTGTATGCTTATTAGTTGCATCAGTTATGAAATGATTACTTCTTAAAGCTGTACTAATCGATATTTATTATATTAACAATGGCTCAAATTATTTTGTATAATATGAAATGTTTTCCTTGTAATCATTAGCCCACTAAAAATATGACTTGACAGTTTCCCCTCAGTTCTACAAAGTATTTTAGCACCTTTGAGCTCATTGTTTTGGTTTTATGGACCAAAGTTGACTATTTTGGTCTCATCAACCTTCTTTCCAGCTGCTGCAGGCTGCTGCTGTTCAGCTTGATATAACATGAAGCATTTAACAGCTAAAGAGACAGATAGAAAGCTCAGGAGTTGGTGGAGACCAAAACTGAGCTAGAATATTGTGAATATTGGAGCTTTATTTACCAGGAGGCCAGAAAACAAACTTAAAATTGAACTTGTTAACTGTAACGACTTAGTAAAGTCAAAATAAATTAGTTTTGGATTAACAGCTTCTGTGCCCTTCAGCTGTTACTGCTGCTTTATCAGTCAGTATTGACGTACTTTTAGTTTGATCGACTTGTAGACCAATCCTATTGGAATTACAATTGGGACAAAGCATAAAACGCACTGCAACAGTGATTAAGCAGCGATCGGATTCATTGTGAATCCCTTTATCACATTTTACCAAACATAAACAAATGGTTATCTTGTTTTCAGAGAAAAACATCAAATAGTTTTACATTAGGAAATAAACTTGGGAATAGGGAAAGCATTCAAGAGGGGCCAACACACACCACCTGGATGCTGTCTAGATATTATGAACAGCTCATGTGTCATGAAGGCAAAAGTTATGAGTCAGTTTTAAGATAAAAGAGCAAAAAGTGTTTTGTCCCGTTGTCCGTAATCAGAGGGTTAATTATAAGACCCTCGAGTATGTGAGACACAGAAAACAAGACACCGAAATGATATGTCTGTGTTTATATGAAGGAAATCCTCCTTTGTCCCTAATCAAAGACTGAAAGACCAGACTGCAGCGTGAATCAGAAACAGACACTGGGTGTCACTCTGACGTTCTTGGTCCGAAAACAGAGTTAACTTTGAACTTTTTAGTCTCAGAGTTACCAGTCTGCATCTATTACAGCAAAATTTACTTGAGAGTGCTCTATTTGGAATTTGGTTGGTGCCGTTATCTACCACATCTCACAGTCTAGAGAATATTACCAGTGTGCATGCAAGTAGCTAAGACTGAGATCCATAACCTGATTTAGCTGACTCCTCTTAATGCTTACCTAGACAATGGACTTTTTCCAGTGGGCTTTTTAGTTCATCAATCAACCATCTCTCCCAACCTAAGAAGATGTAATCAACAAGTTAGGATAGAAGCACAAAAAGATTTCCCCTGTCTCATAAAATCATTTAAAATGTTTCTATCTTGTAAAACTGGAGGTTTCAGGAATCTAAAAAAATTTGTGAAGATAAAAATCACTGTAGCATAAATTGTATAGAAATATGAAACCATTGATGAATCATAAAGGTTAACTGTGCTTTATTTTAAGGGTTAAATAACAAAAAGGTGGATCCAGTGATCAATCGACTTTACATTTTAGAAACTTGTTGATGTCACCTATCCCAGCCATATGTAATATATCGCCAATATAATCTTCAGTATCTTTTTACCTTAACTTTCACCCAGGTCACTATGCACAGTTTTCTCTCTGTTATTATTTCTGATATAAATATTACACCAATCAAGCACAACAAAAATCTTGACTGTAAAACACATCTTCCTTTTTGTTTTTGTAAACCTCTGTTATCTTGTTTGACAATTTCTTCCCATCCCACATCGGATTTTAGGATTTTACCCTCGAGGTAGAACCTTGAATGGCATTGTGGCGATGATGATGATTATTATGATGATGCTGATGGAAATGGCACAAAAGGCTCTTCCTCCTTATAGAGGGACATGAGATTTCCCCCGATCTGATGTCTGCATATTCCTCAGCATGGCCCTGGATTGGACAGAGGGTGGGGAGGTTGGCTGGGTGGGGGCATGGCAGGGAGAGAGTTAAAAAAGACGAGCTGTTGAAGTCGTATCTCTTTGCCCTGATGCTGGCTGACCTTTTTTTTTTTTTCTGGAATCGCCCAAAAGCACAGTCACCTTTTTCTAAGATAGACATTGAGAACTACACACTTTAACTGTGAGGTTCAAAAATGATCTCATCTTACTCTTACTCAGTGTTAAACCACAGCATAAACAAATAGCATAAACAGGACAAAGCCTATTAAAAGGGCTTTAAATGACCAGGACGTAAGACCGACAGACATGTAAACGCACCCATGATTGTCATCGTTTGATGGAAAAAGGTGGATCCGCTCACATTCTCTGCATTTGTGCTAATGTGGGTTTTTATTTTTATTTTGAACGACTGCTGTTTGTGATTTGAGGTTCTGTTCGGGTGTGGCGATATGGCATTCGCAGACAAATGCATGAGATGTGGTGTGCCTGTGTACTCTGTCACTATGCCAGCTTGGTGTTTTGTATGTGTCTGTCTCGCCCTTAGCTCTTCCACATGTCTTCTTTCCCTCTCGTCTACAGCCTTGCTGACCTCTGTCTGTCCCTGTCTTTTTGTCTATGCTTTGCTGCAACCTGAATTCTCCTCCTGTCGTTGTTTCTGTTTCATGCTGCTACAGCAACACTCCTCGCCAGTCTAGGCTGCAGGGAGAGAATTCAGCTTGGTACCTTTCACTTTGTGTTACTGATTTGATAAAATCGCTGATGCAGCTGATCTTGACTCTCAACAGAAACATTTAAACCATTAAACCTGTAAATTTGTTGCTCATACTCAATTTTACTGAAACAATACTATTGAAGAGGTTGAACTTGAACTATTGCTGCCTAGACTGGTATGTTGATGTCACAACGTTGGCTTATCGTCTGTCTCAGCTTATTCATTTTAACGACAGTTTGTCATTGCTCATCTGGTGCACGTTCTGCACACGTGCAGCAGAAACCCGCTTCCTGCTCGGCTGGCACCACAGTCGCTATATTGGATTGATGATGGACTTATCCTGCCCTCTGCTTCTCCTCCAATCACATTGATTAGTTGATCAGTAGCCACTCATTGATCCTTTCTGTTATTCCTCCCTCTGTGATGATTCTTAGCGAGCAGAAGAGACTATTACAATCGACACCACCCTGCTGGTCCATTTCTTTGGGAAGAAAGGGAAGGCAGAGCTGACGTTTGATGACTTCTACAGGTACGAAGTGATGGGACTCAATAGAGCGCATTCCTCCGCCAAGGCCCAAAATGTGTCAAATGTGTTAAATCAAGACCCATTAATTATTCCCTGGGAAAATAGTGAAAGAATGTTGGAAAAAGCATCTTGCAATATTAAAGAAAGTTAGGTAAATTCCTGCGAACAAAAATTGAATGGGTCTTTCCCTGACTCATCCTGCAAAATTTCACCAGATTTCACAGAATCCATTCAGCCTTTCTTGTTTAATCTTGCTTACAAACCAGATGGTGAAAACATACTCTCCTTGGTGGATGTAGCAATATTCACTGGACATCATAATATGAGTGATAAAAACTCAACCTAATCACAAATGTTAAAAACATGCTTCTTTATTTCCAAAATGGAATTTTCCATCTTCTCCTCCTCAGGTTTATGGACAACCTGCAGACAGAAGTGTTGGAAATTGAGTTTCTGACCTACTCTAAAGGAATGACCACCATCAGCGAGGAAGACTTTGCAAAAATCCTTCTGCGCTTCACCAATGTGGAGAACATCAGCGCCTACCTGGAGAATGTCCGACAGTGTATACCTGATGAGAAGGTGCAGTACATACACTCACACACTTATTTTACTCTGACACGTGATACTTGAGAGTCATACGCTTTACTTAAGATAACACCAGATACATTTCCTTGTCTTTTATCCACCTGTCCAATCTCTTCTTCCTCCTCTCTGTGTGTCCCTGCCTTCCAGCCATCTTGTGCGTCCGTAATTTCCCACCGCTGTCTCTGCCTGAGGCTGTTGTGACTCTCCACACTTTAATGCTCCACTGCCTCACTTGACAAAACACACTACCACAAACACTTACAGCACTTTCAGCAATATCTATCTATCTATCTATCTATCTATCTATCTATCTATCTATCTATCTATCTATCTATCTATCTATCTGTCTGTCTGTCTGTCTGTCTGTCTGTCTGTCTGTCTGTCTGTCTGTCTGTCTGTCTGTCTGTCTGTAGTCTTTATGCAACCCAACTCTATATTTCTGTCCCTCCCGTCTGTCCTCTTCATGCTGTGGAAGAAGCAGGAGGTTGGTCTCTGCATCGTACGGCACGCAGCCTGCGGATACGTTCTGTCAGTCTCTCCTGCTACTTTAGGCCGCCATCTTGTTTGTGTGACCATATAAGGGATGGCTTGACTGCTCGTTACGCTATTTTTGATCTGCATCTTTTCCTGTAAACCTACAGTAACTGAATGTCTTAATTATTCTTGAATTAATGTAATTTTTATGTGTAACATTAGTTACCAATCTAGCTTTTCAATGTAATAGGTTGGATCTTGATTCATAGCAAACAGCATGTGGCGGTCATCATGACACTTACATGTTATTGAAAGCACAATATCTTTACATAAAGGAAATCATCTGGCTTGACAGTCACATCTACACTGTACAGTCACATGTCGTCTGACCTGCCAGCCCAGTGTGGCTTCATCTTATCACTGTATGCAGCTACTTCCGGGTTATGACACACTGCAAGAAGGCTGCTGTTTATTTTTCCATATCATGCACATACAACCCCTTCATTAATGGCTTACTGTGTCATTCATTTCACTATTTTGTGGGATCTCTTGATGCTGAGTTGTTTTCCTTATTATTTTGGTGAGTTAATAATTCAGATGAGAGCTGAAGGAATGATGTATGCATGTCTGTCAGGATGGCCGTCTGCTCTGAAACAGTCATTATCATCTATTTCAAGAAGAATATTTTGTCAGTCTTCTGCCTTTATTCACTTTCTGGGCTGCTGAGAGTCTTACTTTTGTTTTGCCTCTGGCGTTTCAGGGAATCACCTTCGATGAGTTCAGATCCTTCTTCCAGTTCCTCAACAACCTTGAGGACTTCGCCATCGCCATGCAGATGTATAACTTTGCCTCTCGCTCAATTGGACAAGGTAGGAAGAGAGCGGTGGGAACAAGTGTTGCAGGCACTGAGGGTCACACTCACTGATTTATTCTGATTTAAATCCTCAAAATATAATATTTTTTCTCTTCCACCAGATGAATTTGCAAGAGCAGTGTATGTAGCCACTGGGCTGAAGCTGACACGTCACCTTGTAAACACCATCTTCAAGATTTTTGACGTAGATCACGACGATCAGCTCTCCTACAAGGAGTTCATCGGCATCATGAAGGACCGGCTGCACAGAGGAGGCAGGGTGAGGGGCCGTGCACAAGAGAAATATGGAGATTGAGATTAGGTGGTAGGATTTAGTGACATCTAGCTGTGTAGTTGCATATTGCAACCAACTGCACTCAGACTTGCAAACACTTTTCCTGATATTCAG
Source organism: Hippoglossus hippoglossus (assembly GCF_009819705.1). NCBI lineage: Eukaryota > Metazoa > Chordata > Actinopteri > Pleuronectiformes > Pleuronectidae > Hippoglossus > Hippoglossus hippoglossus. Next base: position 11,145,198 of record NC_047151.1, on the reverse strand, counting down.
CAAGCATCACTTACACTGCAGAAAAGTAAAGGTGTAAGTTGTATTTCTGATTCTGTCTTGGCCTCACAGTCTTGGCTTCTTAACAAAGTTGTCTTTCTTCATCTCCCTTTGTCTCTAATGCACTTGTATCTTCTCGCTCCTCTCTGTTTTTCCACCATCATCCTAACATGCACACCTTCTTCTCCATCCCCATTCACCCCCCCCTCCTCTGTCTCTTTTCTCTCTCCTGCATCTTCGCTGCGTTCTGTCACGATGTCTTTCTCGTGACCTCTCAGGGCTATAAAGCTGTTGCACGAGCCACCTCTTTTAAATCCTGTCTGAAGAAGGAGCTGGCCACCAGATAAGTATTACTAACAACAACCAACTACAGAAACAGTTAGATTTCCATTATAGCTACAGTTTGATTATGAGAAAGTGATAACAGCAGCAGTCACATTAATACTTCATCTTTCCTCTACTACAACATTCGATCTTTATCAGCCGCATCATGACAGGATTAAATGAGTTTCTTAAATGTAAATGGTGTTTTTATCCTATTATATTAGGAAAGTACAACAAGTCCACTATTGTACAACTTACTTACAACACTGCATTGGCTTCTGTAAATATCTGAATGCAAAGGGCAATATGACATCAAACTTCAAACATCTCTCACTCACCTGTTTTACATTTTATTATATTGGTCTAGAGTCACTCCCTGGTCCTACTGCAGTGCATTGACATAATGTGGAAATGTGAATTTAGTCATGTGGAAGCCATATTATTACAGTACAGTGAGTTTTCCACTTTTTCTCTTACATAGTATACACATGCTTAAGAAATACTTCCAGTCATTTTTCACTCAGTAAAAACACATTTTCTACATTACAACAAAGTGCACCTGTAGGCATACAGAGTTTCAGGATATTTTATTTATGGAGAATCCAGCAAGTTCAAAACTATAAAGTACTCAGAGTGTTGTTGAGCTCTTGAAACCTCACCTTCTCATGGATGAGATAAAGAAACACCATTGCTGAAATTATATTTACTCTTCATTGAAATCACAGTTTAAAAGACTTCTGCCTCCAAACATGACTTTGTCTCCCTTTGTTCTGTGTGCACCAGGTGAAGGGTCAACACTACACCTCCTTCTCCAGCTGCGTTCGCTCTGAGGCCAGGAGACAAGTTCACCAGCTCTGGAGGAGGTACAAGGAGAAGTCGTAGAAGTGGACGCAGACAGACTGCAGAAGAAAACCTGGAGGAAGAAGATTTTTTTTAAACCAAGATGACTGAGGTCTGACTTTCAAAGTCAGTAGCCTGAGTTAGCAAACAAGGACACATCTCCAAATCAAAAATAACTCTACAAGCATGACTGCACACAGTGAATGGTGCTCTGTATGCTGATGATAAGCAACATGACATGTTTCCTGTTTTCCCTTTTCTCCTTATTCCAAGTATGATTTACAGAGCTTACTGACAAAGTAGAAATAGAAATCAGCTTCATTTTACAAGCATGGCGCCTCCCCAACAGTTAGTGAAACTGCAACTGATGATTATTTTTATTTTAGATAATGAATCTGACCAGCAGAAAATGTTAAGTCATTTATTATATAGGTATGACTAAGCAGGTTGGAGATTTTTATAGTTCTACCAACTGAAAGGAATCCTTATGTTATGATCGTGTATGTGTGTGACCAGTTATAGTCAAAGCTATACTCTTTTTTCTTTTAATTTGTTAAACTGCTGCACTACAATCTAACAACCAAGAGAGCACAACAATGATTTGATTATAAAATCAGTGTCATACTGATGTTATCCATATGAAATTAATATAAAATAATATTTATACAAATTGCTTAAAACTAAATTTTCTGTATACATCATATTTTTTATGTTTTGTCTAAATCTCATTTTAATCATCTCAGTCTTTTTAACTTTTTTATTTAGTGTAATCTGATGCAGCCAATATAGTTTTTCTTTGATTTTCAATGACAGTAACTAAACACTGCTGCTACACATAGGAAGTATATGATATACTTATAATACTACAGAACTGTCTTTGACCTGAATGTGACAGCAGGCTACAAAACATGGAAGACGAGGAAAAGAAATATTTTTTTAGTAATTTCAATATTTTCACCAGCCTCTAACCTTATTGTCTTGACTTGATTTGTGTTTCAGAGTCCTTGGTGCTTGTATGATATACAGATGTGATGAAATAAAGGAAAAACCAGAAGAAATAGTGGAGAAACAGGATGACAATGCATCCATCCATAGGGCACGAGGTGTCATGAATAGAAATGATGCTAATCATAAGCTTTGACCTTGAGAGTCATCACATCTCAAACCAAGTAAACACCTATGGAAGATTTTGGACCGATGTGTTAAACAGCGTCTCTGTGACTATCATCATGACACCAAATGAGGAACTATCTGTTAAAAGAACTGTGTCCATCTAGTAGCATCAATGCCAAGGTGTAATGAAGTTGTTATGGCAACCCACACCTTACTAAATAACTTACTTAGGTTTTTCCTTTAATTTGTCTTTTTCATCTGCAAACTGTCACATAACAAACCAGACTCTCCCGGCAATTATGTCATCACTGTGTATTTAAAAGAAAAACGATGTGTGATTCAAATCACCAAACCTGTAATGTTGTTATATATTAATAACTTCCTGATCATCAATTTCCAATGTCTTGACCAAAGATAAAAAAGAAATATATTATATTCTGAGTTGTAATGTGTAAATAAAGTTGGTGTCAAGTTATTGGACAAAATGTAAATGGTTCTCTTTTTGTTTGTGTATTTGTCCCATTGTGCATGAATAAATTATTTTGGGAACACGCGAGAGAGCCGTACTATTCACTGCGCATGCGCAACGACATATAACGTAACCACTTAACTAGCAGAGGTGTGTGGTGGAGATGCTACACCTGAGTTAATGCGTAGGGAGGAAGTAAACTGCCAGAAAGGCAAAACTTGTGCAGCAGTTTCACATCTACTTTGTGGGTGAGTTGGTTGTGTTGGAAGTTATGTCGTTTCAGAGAAAGTTATTTATCACAGGAATAAGAGGAGCATCATTAGCACTAAATGCTAACCTCTGCTAATTACATAGCAGCCTGGTTCTTGACGTTTAAGTCGTTATAGTTTTGTTGTTTTCTGTGTATGTTCGCGTGGTGTTTATGGAACTGAATGGACTAAGACATTAGCATGAATTCCCCTGACCTCGACTGTTGACCTGTGCAACTGTTAGCTGGAGAAATGCTGCCATCTTGTGTCGAAGTAGACGAACCAGACCCCGACGAACCACTGGGGAAACCTTGTGTTAAAATACACGTTGGGCTGTTTTCGATGTCATGTAGCGATATTAATAATATAATAATGACAATAATAATAACTTTATTTGTAGGGCACTTATCTAAACAAGGTTACAAAGTGCTTCACAAAAGTCCATAGCAAAATGAATGGACAGAAATAAAAGTTATTCAATTCAGTTCAATTTATATTAGGCCATTTCCCCAGTGTCTATGTTGTAAACTAAACGTGTTGATATCACTTGTACAGACATGTTGATTTTCAGTGTGTCTGAGAGTCTGAGAGTCGAACTGAGCGGAGCTGTCGCTGAAGTGGTGAGCGGAACATTCCTCCTTCGTGTGCTTTCTGCACGGAACCTTTAAAGCGACGGACCGCTCAATGTCTAACGCTTTAAAACCAAACAAGTGTTACTATTAACATTTAAAGCGCGGCTCTTTTCCTCCTGTTTCGATGTCTCCAGACAATCCGATCACTGCTCGAGTTGTTGTCTATTACAGCCCTGTAAACAATCAACAAAATCACAAAATACAATATGACTCAATCCGCAATGCATTGTGGGTATTCAGACAATATACGCTAACATTAAATCATTTGTTTTAACCGCACTTCAGGTTTAAACTGTTATAACGTGGTTCTGTGAAGGTTGTGCTTTGTTTAGGGACCTCTAAGTTGTTTTTTGGGTCTTATACGATAAGAAGAACCTCTGAGTTAAAGTGGTGGTGCTGTAGATGGCCTGCTGCTCTCACCCGTTAACAAACTAAGACTATACTTTCAGGGATCATTTCTATAGTTTTTGACTTGAGAAATGTGTTTCTAAATTGTTTGGTCTCGCTAACCACGATGATGAGTTGTTATATTCTCTCCTGAGCGTGAAGCGGACATTGGATAATGATTCAGTTCATATGTCCTCTGTCATTGATGAACGTTCTTTGTCTCCTTGTGGGACATAGAGGGTGAGAATATGATCAGAGTGGTTCTCTATATCAGTGTCAATGAAAAATCATTTAGTAGAACTTTAAATATTTGCCCAGGTAATGAAAGTGCATTCTGGTGAAGTTTTAAAAAGTTATAAATAGAAGGATTACATCCAGATAAAGTTTATTGTAATTGTCAATCATAGTTGCATATTTCTACTATAGGTCACATTTTGAGTAAGATGTTATTTCATCTGTTATGTGAAGGTTGTGTGTCATTACCTGGCTATGGTTAACATTGGAGTGAATTTATTATGGTGAGGGTCATATAGTTGTGTCGGGTCAAATTCTAATTTAACTACATTCCAGGATCCATCACATTCCTTGGGACAGTTAATTTAAATGTCAAATCTGCCATGTGTACAGGACAAAGACAGGATTGAAATGCTGTTTCCCTCTGATCCCTGGTGTAAACATGTAAGTACTCAACATATAAGTAACACACTCAACATATTCCCTGCTCAAGTGACATATCAGTACACAACATTGTGCACAATCAAAACAAATGTGTATTACTATTACAGCCCTGTAAACAATCAACAAAATCACAAAGTACAATATGACTCAATCCGCAATGCATTGTGGGTAATCAGCCACTGTACGCTAACATTAAATCATTGGTTTTAACTAGTGATGTGTCCTTCCGTGTCGAGGCTTCGAAGCGTGTGTCGAGTAATCCAGGAAGATTTTTGTGAAGCGCGTATCGAGGCTTGTGTTGATGACGTACGTGGTGACGTTCAAAGCCTCGCGGGCCTGCCGTACCACGTGACTGAGTCGGGAAATGGTTAGCGGGTTTTGCGTGCGAATCGAAATATAAGGGGCAGCGAAACGCAATGGACCCCCCCTCACATTTTGTAGACTTGGGACTTTATTGCGCGTTTGTTTGCAAAAAAAAGAAACCGCCTGAAACCCAGCACTGTGGAAAAGTTTTTATTTTTAAATAAAAATGAATAAAATGTCCCTATTTTACGTGTTACATGTTACAAGTAACACAAGAACATTCACATCACAACCCTCTGCCCAATTTGTTTCCACTTTCGACCCCGCCATTGTATCATAAAGACAGACACCATATTAATAAGTTCATCATTTATGTATTGGCATCACAAACATCATTCATTCATTTATTCAATTCAAAGCTTCACACACCAAAGCCATGGTGTCATTATAATCACTCTGCCTGTTTTACATTTATTGTCCACTTGATGGCACAGTAGAGCAAATGAAGCACCATGAAGCTTCGGCCCATGACTGAACCAATTGGATGGAAAGCGTCAATGCTGCGTGAAGCTTCATCTCGCCATCACTAGTTTTAACCGCACTTCAGGTTTAAACTGTTATAACGTGGTTCTGTGAAGGATGTGCTTTATTTAGGGACCTCTAGTATTTGTTTCGGTCGTATATGATAAGAGGAAACCGTGAGTCAAAGTGGTTGTGCTGTAGATGGGGTCCTGTTCTCACCTTCAGTTACACTAAGACTATACTTTCAGGGATCATTTCTATAGTTCTTGACTTGAGAAATGTGTTTCTAAATTGTTTGGTCTCGCTAACCACGATGATGAGTTGTTATATTCTCTCCTGAGCGTGAAGTGGACATTGGATAATGATTCAGTTCATATGTCCTCTGTCATTGATGAACGTTCTTTGTCTCCTTGTGGGACTTAGAGGGTGAGAATATGATCAGAGTGGTTCCCTAAATCAATGTCCATGATAAATTGATACTTGTGTTTTAAATAATTCAATATGGTAAAAGTTCAGATATGTAACTTGAACGTGCGGTTGCAGTCTTCATAAAAACAAATCTTTATGTCATCTCAGCTGTTAAACATTAATTATTGCAGCACTTGTTTTTAGAAACAGGCAGGATTGACACTGAATTATAAAAACATGCGTCCTAATGTAAGACTAAATCGTCGTAGCGATCTAAAGCATAACGTGAAGTCTAATGAAAATTACAAAATAAATCAGATGAAAAGAATGAGGAAAAGGCCTAAACATATGTTAATGTTCACTGGAAGTAAAACATAGCCTGTGTTACTTCTTACAGTCAGTGAGAGTAATTAGCCTTTTAGTCTTGCCTCTATTTTCAACTCTGACTAAATGTTGTCGTCACATGACAACATGTCAGTTTAACTTTTTTTCTTCTTCATGTAATAACTTTCAACAGACAAGCTTTCTCTTTATTTCAGTGCTGCTCTTCTCTCCTGTGTGTGGGCCGTCCGGTGAGAGCCATGCTGTCAGAGTCAGGCTGTGATTGGTTGTTCTGTGCTGCTCTGTGTCCTGTTATTTACATAAAGCCGCATGGCTGGGGGAGCACATGGAGCCTACCTCTGAACCCTGACTGAGAGAGGCTGTCCTGTGAGTCTCCTCCTGTTCTCACCCTCAGTTAAACTAAGACTATACTTTCAGGGATCATTTCTATAGTTTTTGACTTGAGAAATGTGTTTCTAAATTGTTTGGTCTCGCTAACTACGATGATGAGTTGTTATATTCTCTCCTGAGCGTGAAGCGGACATTGGATAATGATTCAGTTCATATGTCCTGTGTCTTTGATGACCGTTCTTTGTCTCCTTGTGGGACTTAGAGGGTGAGAATATGATCAGAGTGGTTCTCTAAATCAATGTAAAAGATAAATCATCTAGTAGAATTAGAATTATGTTGCCCAGGTAATTAAAGTACATTCTGATAAGGTTTTAAAAAGTTATAAATAGAAGGATCACATCCTTATAAAGTTCATTGTAATTGTCAATCATAGTTGCCTATTTCTACTATAGGTCACACTTTGAGTAAGATATTATTTCATCTGTTATGTGAAGGTTGTGTGTCATTACCTGGCTATGGTTAACATTGGAGTGAATTTATTATGGAGAGAGTCATATAGTTGTGTCGGGTCAAATTCTAATTTACTTACATAACAGGAACCATCAAATTCCTTGGGACAGTTAACTTAAATGTCAAATCTGCCATGTGTACAGGACAAAGACAGGATTGAAATGCTGTTTCCCTCTGTTCCCTGGTGTAAACATGTAAGTACTCAATATATAAGTAACACACTCAACATATTCCCTGCTCAAGTGACATATCAGTACACAACATTGTGCACAATCAAAACAAAGCTTGAGGTAGATAGGATATGAACTGCAGTGTAAACCAGAACAGTGCAGGAATAGATGGAGCTGTGCAAATACTTTATCAGGTGGCCTATCCAGGATTTCTTTTTTTTCACTTTCTATAACGTTGGGAGATATTTTCATTGATTTCTCAGAGAAAAATTAATGATCTTGATGGGGAAAAAACAGTTATGTGTATTACTATTACAGCCCTGTAAACAATCAACAAAATCACAAAATACATTATGACTCAATCCGCAATGCATTGTGGGTATTCAGCCACTGTACGCTAACATTAAATCGTTGGTTTTAACCGCACTTCAGGTTTAAACTGTTATAACGTGGTTCTGTAAATGGTTGTGCTCTGTTAAGGGACCTCTAGTATTTGTTTCGGTCGTATATGATAAGAGGAAACCGTGAGTCAAAGTGGTTGTGCTGTAGATGGGGTCCTGTTCTCACCCTCAGTTAAACTAAGACTATACTTTCAGGGATCATTTCTATAGTTCTTGACTTGAGAAATGTGTTTCTAAATTGTTTGGTCTCGCTAACCACGATGATGAGCTGTTATGTTCTCTCCTGAGCGTGAAGTGGACATTGGATAATGATTCAGTTCATATGTCCTCTGTCATTGATGAACGTTCTTTGTCTCCTTGTGGGACTTAGAGGGTGAGAATATGATCAGAGTGGTTCTCTTATCAATGTCTATGATAAATTGATACTTGCATTTTAAATAATTCAATATGGTAAAAGTTCAGATATGTAACTTGAACGTGCGGTTGCAGTCTTCACAAAAACAAATCTTTATGTCATCTCAGCTGTTAAACATTAATTATTCCAGCACTTATTTTTGGAAACAGGCAGGATTGACACTGAATTATAAAAACATGCGTCCTAATGTAAGACTAAATCGTTTATGTAGCGATCTAAAGCATAACGTGAAGTCTAATGAAAATTACAAAATAAATCAGATGAAAAGAATGAGGAAAAGGCCTAAACATATGTTAATGTTCACTGGAAGTAAAACATAGCCTGTGTTACTTCTTACAGTCAGTGAGAGTAATTAGCCTTTTAGTCTTGCCTCTATTTTCAACTCTGACTAAATGTTGTCGTCACATGACAACATGTCAGTTTAACTTTTTTTCTTCTTCATGTAATAACTTTCAACAGACAAGCTTTCTCTTTATTTCAGTGCTGCTCTTCTCTCCTGTTTGTGGGCCGTCCGGTGAGAGCCATGCTGTCAGAGTCAGGCTGTGATTGGTTGTTCTGTGCTGCTCTGTGTCCTGTTATTTACATAAAGCCGCATGGCTGGGGGAGCACATGGAGCCTACCTCTGAACCCTGACTGAGAGAGGCTGTCCTGTGAGTCTCCTCCTGTTCTCACCCTCAGTTAAACTAAGACTATACTTTCAGGGATCATTTCTATAGTTTTTGACTTGAGAAATGTGTTTCTAAATTGTTTGGTCTCGCTAACTACGATGATGAGTTGTTATATTCTCTCCTGAGCGTGAAGCGGACATTGGATAATGATTCAGTTCATATGTCCTGTGTCTTTGATGACCGTTCTTTGTCTCCTTGTGGGACTTAGAGGGTGAGAATATGATCAGAGTGGTTCTTTAAATCAATGTAAAAGATAAATCATCTAGTAGAATTAGAATTATGTTGCCCAGGTAATTAAAGTACATTCTGATAAGGTTTTAAAAAGTTATAAATAGAAGGATCACATCCTTATAAAGTTCATTGTAATTGTCAATCATAGTTGCCTATTTCTACTATAGGTCACACTTTGAGTAAGATGTTATTTCATCTGTTATGTGAAGGTTGTTTGTCATTACCTGGCTATGGTTAACATTGGAGTGAATTTGTTATGGAGAGAGTCATATAGTTGTGTCGGGTCAAATTCTAATTTACTTACATAACAGGAACCATCAAATTCCTTGGGACAGTTAACTTAAATGTCAAATCTGCCATGTGTACAGGACAAAGACAGGATTGAAATGCTGTTTCCCTCTGTTCCCTGGTGTAAACATGTAAGTACTCAATATATAAGTAACACACTCAACATATTCCCTGCTCAAGTGACATATCAGTACACAACATTGTGCACAATCAAAACAAAGCTTGAGGTAGATAGGATATGAACTGCAGTGTAAACCAGAACAGTGCAGGAATAGATGGAGCTGTGCAAATACTTTATCAGGTGGCCTATCCAGGATTTCTTTTTTTTCACTTTCTATAACGTTGGGAGATATTTTTATTGATTTCTCAGAGAAAAATTAATGATCTTGATGGAGAAAAAACAGTTATGTGTATTACTATTACAGCCCTGTAAACAATCAACAAAATCACAAAAACATTATGTGCAATGCATTGTGGGTATTCAGCCACTGTACGCTAACATTAAATCATTGGTTTTAACCGCACTTCAGGTTTAAACTGTTATAACGTGGTTCTGTAAATGGTTGTGCTCTGTTAAGGGACCTCTAGTATTTGTTTCGGTCGTATATGATAAGAGGAAACCGTGAGTCAAAGTGGTTGTGCTGTAGATGGGGTCCTGTTCTCACCCTCAGTTAAACTAAGACTATACTTTCAGGGATCATTTCTATAGTTCTTGACTTGAGAAATGTGTTTCTAAATTGTTTGGTCTCGCTAACCACGATGATGAGTTGTTATGTTCTCTCCTGAGCGTGAAGCGGACATTGGATAATGATTCAGTTCATATGTCCTCTGTCATTGATGAACGTTCTTTGTCTCCTTGTGGGACTTAGAGGGTGAGAATATGATCAGAGTGGTTCTCTTATCAATGTCTATGATAAATTGATACTTGCATTTTAAATAATTCAATATGGTAAAAGTTCCGAAATGTAACTTGAACTGCACGGTTGCAGTCTTCACAAAAACAAATCTTTATGTCATCTCAGCTGTTAAACATTAATTATTCCAGCACTTATTTTTGGAAACAGGCAGGATTGACACTGAATTATAAAAACATGCGTCCTAATGTAAGACTAAATCGTTTATGTAGCGATCTAAAGAATAACGTGAAGTCTAATGAAAATTACAAAATAAATCAGATGAAAAGAATGAGGAAAAGGCCTAAACATACGTTAATGTTCACTGGAAGTAAAACATAGCCTGTGTTACTTCTTACAGTCAGTGAGAGTAATTAGCCTTTTAGTCTTGCCTCTATTTTCAACTCTGACTAAATGTTGTCGTCACATGACAACATGTCAGTTTAACTTTTTTTCTTCTTCATGTAATGACTTTCAACAGACAAGCTTTCTCTTTATTTCAGTGCTGCTCTTCTCTCCTGTGTGTGGGCGGTCCGGTGAGAGCCGTGCTGTCAGAGTCAGGCTGTGATTGGTTGTTCTGTGCTGCTCTGTGTCCTGTTATCTACATAAAGCCGCATGGCTGGGGGAGCACATGGAGCCTACCTCTGAACCCTGACTGAGAGAGGCTGTCCTGTGAGTCTCCTCCTGTTCTCACCCTCAGTTAAACTAAGACTATACTTTCAGGGATCATTTCTATAGTTTTTGACTTGAGAAATGTGTTTCTAAATTGTTTGGTCTCGCTAACTACGATGATGAGTTGTTATATTCTCTCCTGAGCGTGAAGCGGACATTGGATAATGATTCAGTTCATATGTCCTGTGTCTTTGATGACCGTTCTTTGTCTCCTTGTGGGACTTAGAGGGTGAGAATATGATCAGAGTGGTTCTCTAAATCAATGTAAAAGATAAATCATCTAGTAGAATTAGAATTATGTTGCCCAGGTAATTAAAGTACATTCTGATAAGGTTTTAAAAAGTTATAAATAGAAGGATCACATCCTTATAAAGTTCATTGTAATTGTCAATCATAGTTGCCTATTTCTACTATAGGTCACACTTTGAGTAAGATGTTATTTCATCTGTTATGTGAAGGTTGTTTGTCATTACCTGGCTATGGTTAACATTGGAGTGAATTTGTTATGGAGAGAGTCATATAGTTGTGTCGGGTCAAATTCTAATTTACTTACATAACAGGAACCATCAAATTCCTTGGGACAGTTAACTTAAATGTCAAATCTGCCATGTGTACAGGACAAAGACAGGATTGAAATGCTGTTTCCCTCTGTTCCCTGGTGTAAACATGTAAGTACTCAATATATAAGTAACACACTCAACATATTCCCTGCTCAAGTGACATATCAGTACACAACATTGTGCACAATCAAAACAAAGCTTGAGGTAGATAGGATATGAACTGCAGTGTAAACCAGAACAGTGCAGGAATAGATGGAGCTGTGCAAATACTTTATCAGGTGGCCTATCCAGGATTTCTTTTTTTTCACTTTCTATAACGTTGGGAGATATTTTTATTGATTTCTCAGAGAAAAATTAATGATCTTGATGGAGAAAAAACAGTTATGTGTACTACTATTACAGCCCTGTAAACAATCAACAAAATCACAAAAACATTATGTGCAATGCATTGTGGGTATTCAGCCACTGTACGCTAACATTAAATCATTGGTTTTAACCGCACTTCAGGTTTAAACTGTTATAACGTGGTTCTGTAAATGGTTGTGCTCTGTTAAGGGACCTCTAGTATTTGTTTCGGTCGTATATGATAAGAGGAAACCGTGAGTCAAAGTGGTTGTGCTGTAGATGGGGTCCTGTTCTCACCCTCAGTTAAACTAAGACTATACTTTCAGGGATCATTTCTATAGTTCTTGACTTGAGAAATGTGTTTCTAAATTGTTTGGTCTCGCTAACCACGATGATGAGTTGTTATATTCTCTCCTGAGCGTGAAGCGGACATTGGATAATGATTCAGTTCATATGTCCTCTGTCATTGATGAACGTTCTTTGTCTCCTTGTGGGACTTAGAGGGTGAGAATATGATCAGAGTGGTTCTCTAAATCAATGTCCATGATAAATTGATACTTGCATTTTAAATAATTCAATATGGTAAAAGTTCAGAAATGTAACTTGAACTGTGTGTTGGCAGTCTTCATAAAAACAAATCTTTATGTCATCTCAGCTGTTAAACATTAATTATTGCAGCACTTATTTTTGGAAACAGGCAGGATTGACACTGAATTATAAAAACATGCGTCCTAATGTAAGACTAAATCGTCGTAGCGATCTAAAGCATAACGTGAAGTCTAATGAAAATTACAAAATAAATCAGATGAAAAGAATGAGGAAAAGGCCTAAACATATGTTAATGTTCACTGGAAGTAAAACATAGCCTGTGTTACTTCTTACAGTCAGTGAGAGTAATTAGCCTTTTAGTCTTGCCTCTATTTTCAACTCTGACTAAATGTTGTCGTCACATGACAACATGTCAGTTTAACTTTTTTTCTTCTTCATGTAATAACTTTCAACAGACAAGCTTTCTCTTTATTTCAGTGCTGCTCTTCTCTCCTGTGTGTGGGCCGTCCGGTGAGAGCCATGCTGTCAGAGTCAGGCTGTGATTGGTTGTTCTGTGCTGCTCTGTGTCCTGTTATTTACATAAAGCCGCATGGCTGGGGGAGCACATGGAGCCTACCTCTGAACCCTGACTGAGAGAGGCTGTCCTGTGAGTCTCCTCCTGTTCTCACCCACAGTTAAATTAAGACTATACTTTCAGGGATCATTTCTATAGTTTTTGACTTGAGAAATGTGTTTCTAAATTGTTTGGTCTCGCTAACTATGATGAAGAGTTGTTATATTCTCTCCTGAGCGTGAAGCGGACATTGGATAATGATTCAGTTCATATGTCCTGTGTCTTTGATGACCGTTCTTTGTCTCCTTGTGGGACATAGAGGGTGAGAATATGATCAGAGTGGTTCTCTAAATAAATGTAAAAAATAAATCATCTTGTACAACTTTATTGTTGTCCCATCTAATGCAAGGGTGTTCTGGTAGTTATAAACATTTTATAACTAAAACCATTAAATCCTATTGACATTTATTATAATTGTTCTTGTGGGACATAGAGGATGAGAATATGATCAGAGTGGTAGTGTATTGTTGTTGTATATAATCTAAAAACTCTATTTAACTCTTTAATATATGTAACATATTCATCAGCGTTCATGCAAATGCTATAGTTATAGATATGCTCACACAAAAGTCAAATTGTGGCATGTATTTTGACCTTGTGTATATTTTATATTTGTTGAGATTTGGGATTGACATGCATCTTGGGCAGTTTAATCACATGTGGACAGCTGTGAATTGAGTTGAGAATGTGCCCAAGATGCATCACAGTCACATTTGAGATCCAATCCCTCAGACCACATGTGGCTTCATTCTGTTAGCTCTAAATTTAGATGTGCCACTGACAGGCTACAGTTTCACAATGAATCAGATATTTCTTTACACTTTTCAGTGTTTCACATTTGTGGCCGGTTGATATTGTAGCCAGCGCAATATCAATACTAAGCACAATATATTTATTTTCAATTTTCTTTACTTTACTATTCTTATCCCATTGTGAAGCTAAATGCAGTGCATTGATTTGCTCAGCCCCCTCTGGCTCCTCTCATATGACACGGGGTGTGAAAGGTGTTAGAACACTGAGGGTCACACTATTCTTTCACATGCAAATCCTCCTCTTCCAAAGCAGCTGCTTTATGAAACTTTTCGATTTATCAAATTTAATGTATCACTATATGTTACAGAAGTACAGTCAAAGGAAAATAATGATTGACTTCTCTACCTCTGAACCCTGAGTGAGAATGATTGTCCTGTGAATCTCATGCTGTTTTTCCTCCTGATAGCTGATACCAGACATGATGTCCAGTAGATCGCTGGAGTTGGGTCTGGGCTGGAAGGTTTTCTGCTCAGACATGTTCACAACAGCAACAAATCTTCTGGAAGATACAGGTGAGGAGTGGAGCAGCATGCAAAGACAGGGCATAATGTATTCATTCTACTTGAGAGATTACATGTTTTTGTCCAGTTTTTTTTTGTGTAATCCTTTTTACAACATGCAAACAACCTCCTTGAAGGAGGTAATAAAAAAGGAACCTCGATATAAGAAACGTCCTTTACTTAATACGGGTATTTATGTACTTTGCTGATATAATTCAATACTATAAAAATGGAGCAGTCCTTCAAGTTATTGAATTTATAACTTGAAGGACTTAAAGGATTGATAATTTGACTCCCCTACTACTTAAAGCTGTTTTCAGACATGTTCTGTAGAGGATCTAAGGAGAAGTGGGTCCGGACTTCCTCTGCAGTTTGCCTTTCATACATGCACAACACACCGGGCTATTTTCTGCTCAGATGCACTCACAACAGCAACAAATCCTCTGCAGGATACAGGTGAGGGGTTGTGCAGCAGGCAGACGCAGGACGTAACATTGTAATTCTTCTGCAGAGATCACATCTTTTTGTTTACAGCACATCATCACCGGCGTTGGCTTTTATTACAACTAACTCTCTTGACATCTTGTTTTCTACGTGTGTGGCCCCGCTTTTTCATCCTTAGAGATTTGCTTTCTTTTTGTTAGTTTTTTTGCATCATGTTAGAAGCGTCATCAACCTCTAGAGCAGTGGTCACCAACATTTTAGAGCCACAGATCTCTTTTTAATTCTAAACGTAACGTTTGCAATTTCTGTTAAAGACTGAATGTAAGAGCATAAATATACACAAAGAAAGGCAGTTGTGCAACTTTATCTATTCAATGCACAATATTCACATTTATATAAATTCATATTTACAGCATCTGTTGCACAATATTTAGATTCTCAGTTCAACAATATGTTCTGCAGAGTAGCTGCTACTGCAGCACAATGTTTTTACACAGGCTTTGCCTTGAATATGGCCATAAATATGACTATATCCTTGTATAAAAAAAGTCCTGTGTACTCAAATAAATACCAGTACTATACAGTACGAGGCCTTGCATCTTCCGCTCCTGCAAAAACTCACAAAAACCTTCCTGATTACTCGACACATCACTAGTTATCACACGACAGGAAGATACACGTCTTCATACCGTAGTGTCCTGACATTTAGTTCAGCACATAATCCGACTTGTATTGAATGAAATACATTAGATAAACCAGCAGCCCTGTAGTAAAAGTTAGGAAGATTATGTCCAAGGAAAACCTGATGTTTCCTTACACATTAATGAATGATCCCAGTCTCCTATACACAGTGAGGCAGTTAGTGATTGTTGGTATCGGGATTGGTAAAGCACGATCCATGAGCCCGACTATAATGCTGAAAACATAGGTTGAAAACAGGAAGCCAGTTGTGACGTAAACTCGCTGCGATACGTCACACGTAAATAAGTTGATCACGCTTTTACTCGCAAGCTTGTTGTCTTCCTGTAGCTTTAATCATCTGTCGCCTGAAGACAGTACGCCATCTACGTTCCAGCCCGCGGAGATAAAACTGATTTGACGGGGATATGCCATCTGACTTTGTACCGTAACTACAGAGGAAAGCTCGTGTGGACAACAAACCAGGGTGTTTATCCAGCGAGCTAACTGTGCGTTAGCATCGCCAAACTCCACATCGTGCGCTCTCCATGCTCACTCTCTCTTCCCTCTCGTCTCCCGGTGCTGTCGTCGGCCTGTAGCTTCTCTCGCCGGGTCCAGTGCTCGGTTGTTCGCCAGGAGAGGATGAACTGGCTCTTCCCCTTGTCCAAAGGCTCCGGACCTCTCCCTCCTCTCAACAGCCTACAGCAACAAAGACAGCGGCAGGTCGAGTCGCTCAAAGCCGCTCACCCCAGGTAACGTGCGCAGCCACCGGCGGCTACATGAGCCAGACCCCGGGGCTGCTAGTTAGCTTGTACGTTATTCTCTGCAAACGTGGAATATGGCCACCATAGTGTTTCCCGATCACTCAAATGATGTCAGTTAGTTGAATCGGTTTACATTCCCATCATCTGTTTACCTAGCTTAGCTAGTCACCTGGCTCTCAGCTAAATCAGAATAAACACGCTAGGCTAGGCTAACACACATCTGACAGACATTTAATAATCTGTACATGTGTTTACTGCCACATTGGTCACTTGGTTTTTTTGCGTAAACATTCACCCCTCTCCGTGTGGGTGTTTGAGTTGACTGGCTTGTGACAGCTAACCTCTCCTCTAGCTAACTATCCTGACATGGTTAGTCGGGGAGCTGTGTTAGCTAACAAGCTAATCAAGTCATGTAGGGACTGTGACGTTGCGTATTTTTAGAGCCGGTGACACAAGTTGTGGCTTCACCCTGTCTTTTGATCATTCCATTGTTCGTCAAGCCAACTTGTTACGCATGTACTTGGGCGCTAGCTAACTAGATGTGGGGATTAAAGTATTAGCCTTTGTTTACCAAGTAGCTTCTGTCCTCACAGTGACTTGTTTTCTTTATCTACTCACATGTATTGAAAGTTTCAGTAGATATATTAATGGAATTGTCAGAATGTGCCGTCACACTTTGTTAAATTGTCCCAGGTTATGGTATAGGCGTTAAAGATTTCCTTTGATTAATCTCTCTTCAAACTAGCAGAATTCCCAAACATATGTGGAAAACACAAAACAAGTTATTGTAATCGTTGCCAGTCATGACCACATATTCAAGATTACATATCCTGACATTGTTGTGTTTCTCTTTCTCAACAGCCTTGCAGAGATCCAAAAGGATGTGGAGTACAGAATACCATTCACAGTCAACAACTCCACCATTACTGTCAACATGTGAGTCAATTTTTACACAGTCACAGTGTGAGAGCATCAAAAGCAGATGGTGGGTCTGCTTCACTGCCAATCTGTAACCTCAGTATTACACTGTATTCGATACCTATACACTGAAAATTCCACGATTCTCGATGCCCAATTCCATACCATGGCAAAAAACAAAACAATGAATCCCATTTTCAAAAATATTTGAACATACAGCGTGCACGTGTGTGTCTCTGTCACTCTGTAAATATATGTCTCATAAACTCCTGAACGAACCAAACTAACACAAAGTAAACCCTAAGCACTGCACAGGTCCCAAGAACCTCTGACCAGTGACCCTGTATTGTCTGGTACCTACACTACAGTAAAAAAGGAGTACTGTGATGTTTTTAGAATTTTGGCATCAATAACCTCCTAATTACTGCTTATTGATAGTAAGTAAGGAAGTTGTTGTACATGAATTACAATCTTAATATGCTTTGCTCAGTATGGCCCTGGTAGTACCACAAGAAGAGTCCTGCTCCCTTCATAACACTTAATAAATATGTTCTATTCACATGTAACAAAACACAAAGCTGCAAGTGTTAATAGTGTCCAAATAACTCTAAATGAAGTCTTTCTTATTCAGAACATGTTCCCCAGTCTAAAGTGAGGTTTTGCTCATAACTAATTCCCGAGTAGTTTGACACTTATGAACCCACACAGGTTCCCTATTCTAAAGTTGCCTCTTCTTCACACTTAGTAAATCCATTATAGCACACAACTGATGCAAATAATAGATGCTATTGTTAAGCGATGGGTTACAGCTTGAAAAAAAATTGAGGTCTACTGAGATGCACAGGTTCTAGAAGAACAAAGTCAGCACAAGTAGAATGGTAAATGGTGAAGTCTTTTAGTCTAGATGACACACATTCATACAGTGCATCTGTTAGAAGCACTTTTTAAAAAAGTTTCTTCAAGGCTAAGAACAAATGTACTGCCTAAACTTCCAGTATACATTTCAGCTGACAGAGCTTTTGGGTGTGTAAAGGAGCACACAGATTTTCAACCATTTCTCTATATATTTGTTACAAAACCTCATGTTCTGAATAAGAGACTTAATTTAGAGTTATTTGGACACTATTAACACTTGCAGTTTTGTTACATGTGAATAGAACATATTTATTAAGTGTTGTGAAGGTACAATGACTCTACTTGTGGTACTTCCTAAGCAACTAGTGAATGGTTAATATATGTTCCCTAATGTAAAGTGTTACCCATATTTTATATCTAGTTATATATATATATATATATATATATATACTTTTAGACAATTTTTAGTCAATTCTTCAAGATTATGTGGCACAATTATACATTTTTCTCTTCTTTCTTTCAGTCTGCTACCTCCTCAGTTCCCTCAGGAGAAGCCAGTGGTCAGTGTCTATCCCCCTGTTGGACATCATTTAGTTGACAGCAATAATGGCACCTTGATCAATAGTCCGCTCATCACAAATGTAAGTAGTTTTCCAAATTTTGGATTTTGATTGATTTGGTTAAGCTGGTGGTTTTCACCAGTGGTTTCTTCAGGCGTTTGCGGGAATGTTGAAGAGAAGGAGATCATTGGGGGTATATTTAGTCAGGTCTTTGATACAGGTTTTCTTGGTGGGGGAGATATGCATGACAATATGTATAAAAACACAACCCAGGGTGTTGTTTTTCATAGTACTGTCAGACATAAGCAAGAAGAAGAGTGAAACCAATATGGTCACTGATGATGACGTCCTGAACTAAAACAAGACTTATTGTGAATTGATTTTAACTTGCAACTTCATTTGGTTTAGGTGCAGCACAGAAATGCTTAGTTGCTTTATCTAAACCCTATAGGTCACTGTTGGCCCTTTTGTTGGCTGGGTAGATGATCATGGTGTATGGTAATGTATACACTAATACAGATTTTGTCAGTAGTAGTATTATGATTTTTAAACAGCGGGGAAGGTGGACTGACATATTTTTGAATGTTGTACTTCAGCTTCACAACTATTCTTGCTCTGCCTTTACACCATTGTTACTTAAATTCACAAATGTTAAAGATTAAGAGAAACTGTTAATTAAACTCTATGCAGGGACATTATCTCTTTTGCAGTATAATCAGGGGGTAAAAGGAAAGATAGTTACATAATAATAAATAATTAAATTACATCTGACTAAAACTGAAACGACTAAGTCAAAGTGAGACAAACAGAAGACCATTGCAAGATTCAGTCCATTGTGAAGTAAAAACAAAAACTTGCTTTTGTTTTCAGCACACAAATGTTCTGACTGTTAAACCAAGAAAAAGTGTTCATGATATAATGCTTATTAGAAATGTACAGTATAGTTTGGTTTTGATCTCCTGTGTTAATGGTTCCAACATCCCAACCTTTGTCTCTCATTTCTGAACCAAAGCCAATTTTTTTATTTCAGTTTCTTCACTAAAATGTTGATGTAGTTTTTGTACACAAATTAATAAACATCATATTTCAAATACCTGATCACAATAGTGATATTGCCTTTTTGTAAACACAGTCAGAAAATATGCTAGCCTTTGTTAAAAACAGAATTGATGGGAGAAATCAAATTACTGGACAACTGTAAACTTGGGTTTTACAGTTAATCAAGTTAATGTCCTGATTGTTTCTTTGCTTCTTTCTTCTCCCTCAAAAAAACATCACTTATTTCAAGTTTTTGTTAGTTCATACTTGAGCTTTTTCTGTAATGTTATGCTCACCCTCCTCTTGTTAATTTGTTTGGTTCTTCCTTGCTGTAGTTTGGGATGCACTCAGATCTGGGTAAGGTCATTCAGAGTCTGTTGGACGAGTTCTGGAAAAGTCCTCCTGCCTTGATGTCCACTGGTGCTGCTGGCTTTCCATAGTGAGTTTAATCTCAATATTTTAACTTAATAACAGAAAACACATGTTTTCCGCAACCTGGGTCTTTTTATTTAACTAATAATTAAAATCAGGTTTTAACAAATAAAGTCCCAGCTTATAAAAATGAATATTTATCGTTCTAATGTTCTCAAAAAATATATTTGATCACCTGTCTTATGCTTTTGTACATTAATCTTTTTAATCTTTCTCTTTTTCTCCTCCATGAATCAGCAATTTGTACAAGCCATCAATTCATCCTTACCCCACTCAGGCTTTCCACTATGGTCATAGACACGTGGGTCCCAGTCAGACGCCATCTCCTGGCGCAGCTCCCATGCCTCACCCAGGGGTCGAGGGTTCTCACGGGCCGCCTCGTGCTCCAGCTCCATATGGACTGATTTCTGATCTGCCACTGCCCGTACCTACAGGAGACTTCCAGGTACACTGATGATGTTCACACGTTTGATTACAACATCTATCCTACACACAGACACACAGGGACCATCATGTGAGCTTTAAGTTGTAAATTCAAGAGAGGCCATATAAATCAGAGTAGAAAAAAATATGATTTTAACTCTAAAGAACAAGATCCAGAATTAGCTCACTAGCAGGTAATTCATCTCTTCATCAGGATGTGTTGCTCAGGTTGTTTGTCTCATGTCTTGTTATGATGCTCTTTTATCAGTCGGTGGCGGTAAAAGCTATGAATTGGCACAGGAACAGTGTTGGTGATTACGGTTCCGTTCTGGCTCACAGAGCAAATTACTGCTGAGCGGACATGACCCACTACACTACGTTCACTCACCAACAATGACACCCTGATAACAAGAGATATTTAAAACCACCTATGGCTTAGCTCGTTCAAGGGAAGATGCAGCTTTTCAGTTTATATTTTCCTGCAATTAATCAGTCAAGTTCAGACAAATCAAGTTATTTCATAGAAGCAGGTTCAAGTATATGATGTGCTCACAAGCCCTCTTTTCTTTCTCAGGTTGGACTGAACGGACATATGTACAAGATGCCGGAAATTCCAGAGTCTTTCTCTGAACTCAGTGACATGAAGTAAAGTTTTCTAAAATATTGTCATTTTTAAAATGTCTGTGATATTTTAATATTGTGACACAGTTTATAATGTGTGATTCTTTTGTACTGATTATTGATGTCTATTGTTCTCTTGTTCATCTCAGTCTGACTACGCTGTCAGACCTGTCTGAAAATGAAGACTTGCTCCTGGAGTTCTTTGTGAGTTTGCCACAGCTCAAGCAGATCACAGGCGACAAAGAAGAGCTGGTCACCAGCATAGTGGGCATGGCTAGTGAGTTCATCCCCCTGCCTTATAGGCCTGTCATGAAAGTAAAGTTGCGCTCCACTCAACTCAACATTTCTTTTGTCATTTACAGAGAAAAACCTTCAGATGGAGCCACATTTGGAAGGGAAACGGCAAGAAATGCTTTACAAGGTTTTGTTCTTATATCAGCTCCTTTTTAAATGCACACAAATACACAACAAACCCACTCAGGCAATTATCTGGGAGTTAACATTGGGGTGGTTTGTCTGTTGTGTTCACAGTATGAACAGCTAACTCAGAGGAAGTCGGACTTTGAGACGAAGACGCAGAGACAGCATGAACTCAGTGATGTAAGAGGCTTCACTCATCACACTATGATTGACAACAGGTTTTTAGACATGACTTTATTGCATGGAAGCTTCTGATAGCCTGTTGATTGACCTGCTTTCAATTTGATGTTTCATTACATTTTGTATTTATGAGGACAACACCCATTTATCAACATTCTTGTAAAGCTGTCAGTGTTGGCAAGCTGACTAATTTCCAACTGTAGTCCTTGGGTCAGATGTTTTTGTGAGCCATCTGGCTTTGACTTTTAATTTTGGGGAGTCAGAACTAAGCAAATATGGTTTGTTACTTGAATTGTAGAAACCCAAATGAATGTAGTTATCTGGTACGAGAAATCTAAGACAGCATTGTTGTTACTTTGTCAAATTGAGGAAACCAGAGGAGAAAGTATTTAAGACTTTGAAGAAACCATTCCAAATATGCTTAAACATCTCTTTAAACTGAATCTGAATCCTATTGCTTTGTTTCTTACCTAAGTGTCTGTAATCCCCTGCTAGAGTTGCAGTCTTAGTACTTTACAGGCTCGGTTAAAAGTTGCGGCCCACCAGGCTGAGGAGGAGTCAGAGGAGACGGCTGAAAACTTCCTGGAGGGACGTTCAGAAATAGACGAATTCCTGGCCAGCTTCATGGAGAAGAGAACGGTGAGAGACCCTAACTGCAGTTTTTGTGTGGAGATAGTTGTGTTAAATTGTCAGTCTGAATGTTAGCAGAAGGGAAGTTCACAACACTAGTGGAAGAAATGTGTTTTGATTGGCTCTTGTTTTTCAACAGCTTTGCCACAGCAGAAGGGCCAAAGAGGAGAAGTTGCAACAGTCCATCAACACACATGGACAGTTTCCTACCAGCCACTAGAGCACAAGGTACAACAAACACATGAGCAAACACTCATGCACACAATCTACAAAATCAGCTGATAGACAGAACATAGGGAAACTGGTGGCTCTCAGCTGACTGTTGCACAACAAGCAGAACTCGTGGTATTAACTTATAACTCAACTTACCACCATTTGTCTTTGTCATCTGTTCTTTCCACTTCTTACCTTCCTCAGGTTTGGTGATTTCTCAGCCTACTGCTGCCAACTAAAAGGATAAAGACACTAGGGAGGAGGAAGCACACTGAGTCAACAACGGGCACTTTGAAGATATAGAAAGATGGTGATGACAATGGTGGGCTAAAAATAAAGAAGCTGCCTGTTGAGTTCGTTATGGTAATGTTTGACCGTGTGAGAGCAAAGATGGAAGAGCTCTGAAGTCACCACAGGGAGGCCAAGACTGGAAGAGTGGTGGACACATGCCTAGCTGTTCCACCACATTACTAAGGATTGATCACATTGTGGATAATTTGTTATGACACATTCTGTCTCTGTTTGTCCAGTTTGACAAAGAGTTTAGTTTCTGTCCAGGATTCGTGTCACGTTTGGTGCACCGGATCAGAGTGGTTGATGATATGAACACTTTTGACAGGAAGTAAACATTTCTTAGGACAGTATTCCCAGTCTTACATCTTTTCATGCAATGACTAAGTACATGTCATTTATAGATGAACTGTGATAACACTGATGTCAGGTTTTTCAGTCTCTGAGATCTTGTCAGGTCCTTGTTTTTTTTTTTCTTCATTTGCATTTTAATCTCCTGTTTACACTGGGTAGGTTGTTCCAGCCATTTTCATAAATCGCATCACTGATGTCATTGTCAAACTTGACAAAACAAATTTGGGATTCACCAATGAAAAAAACAAGCAAGGACGGGGTAGTGTTTTTAACTTGGGCTGTGAAAATTTAAACTGCAGTTTCCCCTCGAGCAATTTCTTGAAAACATCTTTAACATCAGTGTGTTTGCACAAACAAGAATAATTTGATTTGACCTGTGTTAATTAATCTATTGAACGTTTTTAGAAATTAGTTTCAAGGTCAACGTAAACAAAATAACAGAACAATCATATGTATTCTTCAGTTAATGTCAAGGCTTGTGGTTTATATATATATATGTTTATATATATATATATATATGTATATGTGTTGAAACAACACATTGATCAGTTTTACTATATATAAAGTTGATTTGAAATCAGCTTAAGGGGGGAGTCAGAGTACTGTAAAACATATAAACGGTTTAATAACACATTATCTAAATTCCACATGTTTTACAATCATCAAATTATTTTTGTATTTGTATAACACACTGATGGTTTTTCACTGATTAGCATCATTATAACCCACCCTTTTGTTATTATCACGCCCTTTGAGCTTGAAGTGTTTGAAGAGCCTCAGAAGATTTGGGACAATGTTGCGGAATATTAGGTGAAATGCTGCAGTGAAAGTTGACATTGGATACTGTATTTAAATAATGTTAATAATAGGCTATATTGTAATCAAAGACTCAGACACCTTGTATTATATGTTCCTATTTAATTTGTTAAAGTAATAAAGAATTTAGAATAAATCTGGGTTGTTTTACTTATTAACAAATCTCAGAGAATTATTAATACTTTGACCCTATACCACAAATACCTCTAACATTGTAATATCTTTACAGTAATTTTGTGGAAAATTATGGTTCTATAAGCATTTGTATTGATTGCCCATTTATTGATTCATACAAAGATCCTACATTATGGGCTGATTTGTAAGTAGGTATCTCTGCTAATAACTGCAGTGTGTCTTATGGTAACCTATAGAGGTGTGTTGTTTTTGGCTAAAGGTTTTAAAAACCTTACATAATCTTCATGATTTTGATTTCACATTTAAAACCAATCACTCCAGTTGTTATTACAGTTGTTGTGCTTTCTTCTGACAAAGGAGCAGGTTTACACCTTCATAACAAGTCAAACCTCAGGTGCATTCCAGTTAAAGGTTTTTAAATTATTTTTCCTGCTTAAACACGTGACGCAACCAGGTGAGTCGAGAACTGAGAGTACTTATATACATGATAGGTGACAAAGAGCTGCCTCCATAGGATCAGATACTAATTGTATATCCTTTCTCTGATATAGCAGCCACATGTTATAACTTCCCATGATTGTATTCGCTTTACACATGTATATACCCATCACATGATTATACATCCTCCACATATTTACATACCCACATCAGTATACCATCCACATGATTATATACCCTTAAAACAATTCCATATCATTTATATGATATACTCTTCGAATGACTATTTATACCCCCCATGATTATATACCCTCAATGTGATTATATAACCTCCATGTGATTATATACCTTCCACATGATTATATACTCTTTACACAAGGATATACCCTCCATGTGATTATTTACTTTCCACATGATGATATACCCTTTACACAATTATATACCCTCTATATGATATACCCTACACATGATGATATACCCTACACATGAATATATACCCACCTGTGTGCTATACCATTCCCACGATTACATACCCTCCAAGTGACATGTACAAATGTTCCTATAACTCCACAACAGCAGGTGGCAGTAATTCCCCGCTCGTCTCAATCTATCTGAACTCTGCTGAGAGGAGGAGAAGAAGCAGGAGGCGGGACACTGACCGGAAGACGCTCACTGTGGAAGCAGAGCTGAAGATGGTAAACTTGTTCACGACTAATCTTCATTTTCTTAGTTCTGTCAAACATTGACAATGCAAATCACCCTGAATTAAACCGTGAAGAGTTGAACAGTTGTTAAGTGATGTGGTCCATGCTCTGGCGCAGGTTAGCTAACTGTTAGCTAACTGTCAGCTAACTGTCTGTGAGGTTCATCTGTTTGAAAACAGTTATCACCGCAGCTCTGTCTGTTGTCAGTGTGGTAGCCTCGCTAACCCGAGGTAAACTAATGCAGAGGAGTACAAACAGTATTCAATCAAATGGGAGGGTTGTTGTTTAGTTTGGTTCAAAACTGTTCCAGAGAAGTGTTGGTGGAACTCGTGGTCTTTCTGGAGGACGCACTTCACAAAACACAGACAGGGTTTTGCAGTTATGTGTAAATAATGTGGGTAAACTATACAATTCAACACTTCAACTGTTCTCTCTGGGTCTGTCCATCTTTTCTGTGGACTCTAGATTATTGCTATGATGGACATTTTAACTCAATAGGTAATTGGACAACATATCATAGAAATAGAAATGCTCTTATTAGAGTTCCTCACGGTCATGGTTCTTCATATATCTCGCTGATAGCTACAATAATTTATCACAAAATGATTGAAGGAAAATGAATCTGCAACAGTTAAATAATTGTTTTAGTAATTTTATAAGCCAAGCTGGAAAGCATCAGGTTTATGTTCCGTCATATACTGTACAGTAGTTGAATATCCTATGGTTTGGACTGCTGGTTGTTGGACAAAACATGACATCTAGAGAAGAAAACTTCTCTTTGGACAATTGGCAACAAGCAATAGATTAATCAACATTATACAGACTAATCAATACATCAAGAAATTAGGCAGATTTAATCACTAAGGACATTTTTAGTTCCTGCCTTTATGTTGTTTTGACCGACTGTTTAAACCTCAAGGATACTCTGTTTACTTTGACTTTACACAAAGAAAAGTACAAAATTGTCATTATGGAGAAAGGTGCTTTTCCTATTTTGCCTTGAAATGTGTTTGTGTGCAGCCTCTGTAGGATTCTCTGTGTGCATTGTGAAACCATGTGATTGTTGAGTTCACTGAGCTTGTTTGACTTTTAGAACAATTTTCCTATATATTGTGAATTTACGGCTGTGTAACCACCATTACTTTCTCTCCACTTCAGTCCAGAGATATGTCCCAGCAGATGGGAGACAGCCATCGGAGGCTTCTACAATGCATGATGGCCAATGGCATTGTGGATGAGCAAAGAGCACAGACACTTTACAAGCATTGCTGTGAAACACACACCAGTGAGTTATTTAGAAATGTATCTTTACTCTAGAACAGCTCAAAGTGCTCCTGTGTGTCAGGAGACAGGTTTCATAGCAAACAGATTTCTGAATGATAAGAATAGATAGATAGACTGTTTCCTTTGCCTCATATGTAAAATACATTATCTGCGTTTTCATGAACACATTGCTGGCCAATAATTTGCCTTCAGTTTATTATCTAATCCATCTTGAATCTACCAGAAATTAATATATCCTTACTAAAGGATCTTAAACCATGGTGTGAAAAGTAAAAGAAGTTAAAAGTCCAGGGCAGTGGATCCAGGAAGTTTCCTGTGTATTTTAATTTAATCTTGTTAAATGACAAAGCAGCATTTGCATTTTCTTTAAACTGACGTAACTTTTTTTTGCATAACTGTATTTACTTCTGACACTGAAGTTGAAGTCATGATTTGCAAGCCAGGTTTTTTGGGGTTGTTGACCTTTTTTCTTTTTTTGCAGCTCAGTACAATGCTGACAAACTGGACAGTTTCATCGATACCATCAACTCAAAGCTGCAGCCCATGTTCATGCAGATTAGAAAAGGGATGTCTGAAGATGATGGTCAACAATACTACGCCCTGGTTCGTCTCATTTAATTCCTGTACTGGGCTTTTATTTAAGGGCCTGTTTCTTAATTAATGAACGATTTTTGTTTGAATATACAAGAACCTATGTGGTCAGAGTGTCCAGCTTCAGGGATGTGAAGTGTATCTACAGTGGATCACAAAGGAAATGTATATTTTACTGCATGTACTCATTAAGAGGGACAACAAATGGACAACAACAATTGCAAAAATCCATAAACTAATTCTACAAAGCCATCATGTGAAAAGACAATTGTCTGCATTCAAACTAAGCTGTGCTACCTGAGGTGTTATTAACCTCAGTCTTGCTCTAATCCGGTCCAGGTGAACATGGCTAACACTGACGTCACCAGGATGTCATCAGATTATGCCGACAACGAGCTGGAGCTGTTCAGGAAAACGGTGAGTTCACCGAAGGAGATCCCCAAAGCAGACTGTCACACCTGAAAGAATTGAAACCATTGCACACTGTAATGCAATCCAGGGCAACAGTTCCATAATGATTTATATCCTTTGTATTGAAATCGGCTGACATATAAAACAAGTTACCTGTCCTCACTGCATTAAGGAAAAGGAGGAACGAGGCAGAGCTTAGTGGCAGCTGATGAGAAAACTGGTCACATGTACAAAGGTACCAGAAATGAATCTGTTGGGAGCAAATATGTAGCTATTTTCGGTTACGTTTTTCGTTCTAAAACACATGGCGATGAAACATGTCACAGTTTACTCCACGAGAGTGTGTGTGTAACCTGAGCTGTTCCGATTCAGATGGACCTGATCGTGGGCTCTGAGAATGGCAAGGCCTCCTCCACCGACATCCTGAACAGTGCAGACACCCTGACCACCAAGAAGCTGAAGAAGAGCGAGACGGAGCACCTGTTGAACCGACTGGTGCATGACCAATGGCTCAATGAGGTGCAACACTGAACACCATTTCCACCCAATTTGTGAAAATCTAATTTAAGTCATATTCTCTCTGTTACATTTTCTACAAACTCTTCCCACTTTTCGTGTGGACAGGGCATCATGGTTTCACAAGGTTTTTCAGCACTTTCATAGTGTTTCAAATCAGCCACATTTGTAATTGTAAAGCAAGTTTATCTTAGTTGGGCTATCTTTTAGTTAGCCAGTCTCTAAGATTAACATAAAAATTGGTATTCAGGTAGCTATGTTAACCATATTACTGTTGTAAAGGTTGGTGGTTCGATCCCCGTCTCCTCCAGTCTTTGGGCAAGATGCTGAATTTCCCCCTGAATTTGCCTCAGTGTGAATGGTGTGTGTTAATGGGTGAATGTGGCTTGTAATGTAAAGCGCTCTTAGCAGTTGATAATAGTAGAGAAGAACTGTATAAATTTAGTCTGTTTACCATTTAAGGTGGAATTTCAGTCGTATGCAACATAAACAGTAGTTAAGTTCAAGGATAGTCTAGTTATTGGAGGATGAAACTGTTCCTTTCCGAAATGGGTCAAAACAAACAACAATAATACGTTTGTGTTCTAAATTAATTTGATCTACCAATAAATCCTCTGTTAATCTGAGAAAATATAACCAGTCTGTTGGACCTAACCGTTTTTGCTCCAACTTGATACTGGTTTATTTAATGTGTGATCAATTACTGTTCATTCATTTAGAAACGGGGTGAATACACCTTGTCCACCAGATGTATCATAGAGATGGAGCCATACATCCGCACAATGCACCAAGACCAGGTCAAAGTTTGTCAAATCTGTCACAACATCGCTCTCCAGGTAAAGCTCTCCTCGGTTTGTCTGTTGTGTATCAACTTTGTCCCCCTATGTTAATACCTGAATCGAGTTGAGAAGTGCGCTTGTTATCTAGCTAAACCTTACTGCTGAGAATTTATTTTTCTTCCATTATAGTTTCATGATTATATTCACAATTGATATTTTGGGAATTTTAGGGAGTGACATTAATAACCTTTTTTCGGTTGTGATGATAAATGGAGGAATCTAACTCGGTACACATTTTAAGAAACAGAAAAACTCATTAATATAAAGCCTGATTTTACTTTACATAAATATTTGTATTAAATGTAGTTATTGTATGATTTGAAGTTGTCTGGAGATAAGCATCTGAAGGGTAAACATAATTATGATTACAGGGTAAAGAAGGGAATTACTTTAGAGGTTAACCTTAGTAGATCGAGTAGCAGTAACTACATAAACAGTAATGTCCAAGATTTTTAAATTATTAAAAAGAAAGTTAAATAAAATAATTTTATATAATGGATACTTGATATCATTAGTTTTTTTTTTTACTTCAATTTGTAAAACCTTAACTTATTTGCCATGGGTTTTCTCACTGTATTATTATAATGTGATTTGTGTATTTTTCAGAGCCAAATCTGTGAAAATCCTGTGTGTGGCATAAAGATACACACACCGTGTGTGGCCAGATACTTTAAAGGAAGATCCGAGCCGCGGTGTCCAGCTTGTGAGGACTTCTGGCCTCATGAAATCCCTGGTATTTTCATTTACATTTACTTGTGAATGTTGTTGCATGTTCCATGTTTTATTGTTACACACATACCTGACCCAGATCCATACCCAGGAGATTTCACATTATTATTTATTTGAATTTTAAGAAAGACATAATACTTAAAATCACAAATTTTTCTGTTCTTCACAGAAATCAGACGACCCAGGTCTCAATCCAAGAGATAAGGGCTCAAACATCCGATTGTATTTTTGTTTGTTAAATGTGTTATATTTTGTATAAGTTTCTAATAAACCACACTGATAAGATAAAGGTTTTTCCTTTTTTTTACAAAAATAAGTGAGAATGTGTTACTTGGAAATGTCTTTATTATATATATTCACACACAACTGTTAGTTTCTTGTAATTTTCTAAATGTTACCTCTGCACTTGTCTCACCTTCTTACTAGACTCTTGATCAGACAAAAAATCTGGTCTTATTATAAAGAGAGTTTAGATATTTTTATGAAACCAGAGACGATGCAACAGATAATCTGCTGTTAAACTAGATTTTGAAATGCAGCTAAAAAAATAAATCAAAAAATGGTTTTGACTTTAGTTCTGCATTGCTGCTGAATTATGGTAATTCACTTGACAATCCTGTGTAGAATTGCTGACATGATTATGAAATACATTTCCCTTAAAGGGTAAGACAACACTTTCTCCACAACATTTTCTTTGATGAGATTTTATTTTTATAGAACTCAACTTCTAAGAAAAAATAACAATTTGCTGTTTTCATGTTGCTAAACACAATATTTGTTACAAAATTAAATTCAACAACATGACAAGAACATGAACCACATTCAAACCACTGCAGATAATACGTATTGGGAGCGTGTTCACACACATTATATATATTATACATTATCTTCAAAGTCAATAGTTGCTGTATTACATATACATACACACTTGGGCTGGGCAATAAACAATATGCACAATTATCGTAATACAAACTTCATCAAGAGCAATATAACAAAAATCCAACATATTTATCGATATAAAGCTCATTATTATGTAAGCGCGATCAGGAGGTACAACACCTAATTATACCTCAGATTTGTTTTGCTGTTAATCAAGTGTTTGTTATTCTCTGGTCGTAAAGAAGAATTTAAAATCATCACCTTCACTCAGGAGCAAAAATCTGTCTTTAATCTTTAAATAAATAATGTGAAATTTTTCGCAATATTGATCAATATCCACAGATTTTTTGCTGTAATACACACATTCAATTACTGAATAATACAATCAATGACTCTTTTCTCATTCAAATCTCAAGTTTTGTTGTAATGAATCACCAAATGTTATTTGTCAAATGACGTAAACTTGTGATTGCTGATTCATTTTCTGGATTACAGTTACAATCTAGTTCTAATTCTGACACTGAGATGTTCTTAAGAAAGTACCATAAATGAAAACAATTTATATTGATGCAAAAATGTCAGTGAAAGCAAACAACATAAATCTCGACCTGTGTTTATGCTCTGACTTTAGAGTACACTTGCCTGAGAGGATTGCTGTTTCAATATCTTTAGGGTGACAATTATCTTGATTGATTTTCTAAACCAGGGATAGAAAAAGGCATAAATGAGTGGATTCAAACAGGAATTAAAATACAGGAGCCAGGACACGATGGGCCAAGCTAACGCACTGTTTGAGGTGTCCTCTCCCACAAGAGACGGGTAATAGTACGGACAGAAGGTCATCAAAAACACCAGTATGACCACACCCAGAGTCCTGGCTGCTTTCCTCTCTGACCTCTTTGCCCTGACCGGCACTGAAGCACCTGCAACAGCTGTAATATGAGACCGCAAGGCGCGAGCCTGAGACACCGCCACAACAAACACTCTCATGTACAGTACGATGATGCTCGAGCACGGGCCAATGAACGTGAACACCAGGTCGACCGCACCGGAGACAAAGTTGATCACCACCACACACTCCCCGTAGCAGGAGCTGTATCTGTCTGGCTGCCTGAGGTGGTCCTTCAGGATCAGCCCGCTGTAGAGGAGCGAGCAGGCCCAGCACAGACACACACACACCTCGATTCTGCTGCGAGTGATTTTGTTGTTGTAGTGCAGAGGGTGACAAATGGCCACGTAACGGTCGATGGAGATGAGCACCATGTTCCCCACAGAGGCCGAGGTGAGAGTGAAGCCGATGATGTAGGACAGGGCGCACATGACCTCGCCCAGCAGCCAGCAGCTTTCTATGAATCTCACCATCTCCACCGGCATCACCAGCAGCCCCACGAGGAGGTCTGAGACGGCCAGGGAGAGCAGGAGCAGGTTGGTGGGGGTGTGGAGCTGGCGGAAGTGAGAGATGGAGATGATGACCAGCAGGTTGAGGGCTATCGTGAGCACGGTAATGGAGGAGAGCAGCGCGTAGAGGAGGAGGGCCTCCGTGCGAGGACGAGGAAATCCCCTGCAGGAGGAGTTGAGGAGCTGAGGGTAGCAGAGCTCTGCAGCCTCCAGACCATCCATCGTCCAGCGCTGAGGAGAGGTGGTGACCTGAAGCTGCTGAGCTCGAGCAGCTTCTCTCACCGCACCATTGTGCAGCTCATTTATCTGTGGCAACACTCTCTGCTCCTCCTCTTCATCACTCTCCGCTTCACTCTTCTTTTCTGCCTCTGCTCACTCAAGTCTGTCAACTTTCCCTCACACCTCCTCCTAATTTCTCCTCCCTCCACTGTCATCTTATTTGTTTCTTACGTTCCTCCTCATCTCTCCTCTTCTTCCTCACCTCTTGTTTTTTTCCACCCTCCCTCCTTCCTTTTCCTGCTCCCCTCTCACCACCCTGTCTCTTGATGCAACCTGGAGTGTTTTTCTTATAACTGATTTAATCAGTTTTTCAACAGTAGGATTTTTAAATCAGATCCACTGTTCTTTGTAAACAATCTTGATGAATCGTTGACGTTCTTACCAACTAGAGAAATCTGTGGATTTGCGTCTGATATTATTTGATTGATAAGTAAAATACAATTTGCTGCTTTTTTGTATTTTAAATGAATGTACCTCAAATATTTGGATTCTGCTGGTCACACAAAACTACCAATTTGATCATCTCAACTTTTGCTCGTAGAAATTGTTATTTTTCATAATTTTCAGCCATTTTATAAACCAAACATTTGATTATTTCATTTAGGTAGCAGTAGCAGTTTCACTCCAGATTTCACAGGTGAGTGCTTGTCCCCTGCAGCTAAATTCTTGACAAATACTACAACAATGTTGAAAAAGGCCCTATCTCACAATGAAACGATATCGCAGTGATTCAGATCCACGACACCATTTTATCGGTTTAATTTCCAGGGTAATCCATTAAGTAGGTTTTGCGTAATCCTGCTAATTAACAGACAGAGAGACACGCAAACAAATGAACAAACGCAGTGATTTAAACAGTCAACATTCAGGGCCATTCTGGAAGAGTTGTCAACTTTTGATTGGTTGCCCTGTACCAACAGGAGATGTTTCACCAAGAAAGGCCCAGGTGACCCAACAAAACAGGCAGGAGGTGATTTCATAGCTCTGGTGGTTTTACAGCTGCTTTCACCTCTTTGTCCACAACCGTCACTGACGTCTTCCACACCAGTCCAAACCATGAAGAAGTCTCAGGAATCATGTTTGACTGCAGACCTTGACTTTTTCTCCCTTGTGTCCCAAATAAGGCAGCTGCACATATAGTCGGTGTTACAGATGCCTATTGAATGGCAGCTTGGGCACTCTAGAAAAGGTCTCAGGCTTCAAGACGACTCGACAGGCCAGGTACGTGTTGGTGTATGTCTGGGTCAGGATACAGAGACACTGCACAACTGCACACAACAGAGAACTCTGAAGTTTTGGCTGCAGACTCTTGGTCTGTGTTTATATGTAATCGTTCCCAAGCCTCTGCCGTTGTGGCTCAAAGAGGGTTGTCTACTAACCAGAAGGTCGCTGGTTCTATTACCGGCTTCTCCAGTCTACAAGTTTTCTTCGGCATGATAGTGATCCTCAAATTGCCCCTGGCAGCTTTGTGAGCGGTGTGTGAATGGTGTCTGTGATAGAAAAAGATGAGCATAAAGTAACACTGTATGAATTAATGTGAAGTGTTGAATGTGGCTTGTACTGCATCGTGCTTTGAATGGTCTACACCACCAGAAAAGTGTGGTGTAAATTCAGTCCAGTTACCATCTATTTAGTAACCAGGATGTTTATCTATCTCGACACAGTTTGGTTCAGATGTGAGCTTCAGCTTTGGTGGCTTTTATTGAGTCTTAGACAAATAGAGAATTCACCTGAACAGCGACCTGTATATGTTTCTGCTTATGTGGGTCACATCAGCCTATATGTGAGTATTTTGGCATCAACTTTGTGTTTGTGTCTTTTCAGCAGAGATGAGTTGATTTAATTGAGATGGGATATTTAAATACTTAGGTACTCCTGTCAGTTTCACAATGGTCTCACATCATCTGTATATACAGTACATATACTGTAAATATATATAAATTTCAACTTTTATCATTTGTACTTTGGTGCAGATGAGAAACGGCATGAATGTTAATCATAGTAACACATCCTCTACTTATCACAGAGTTGATTAATTAGTCTTTCT
Source organism: Hippoglossus hippoglossus (assembly GCF_009819705.1). Lineage (NCBI taxonomy): Eukaryota > Metazoa > Chordata > Actinopteri > Pleuronectiformes > Pleuronectidae > Hippoglossus > Hippoglossus hippoglossus. The sequence goes on along the minus strand of NC_047151.1, from coordinate 11,111,090 downwards.
CTCTTTCTTTCTTTCTTTCTTTCTAATGTCTTAGCATTTGTCCCACTTAGGGATTTATTGGACCCACTTATTGGACTTTTTTTTCACCAACAGCAGAAGTAATAATAATGATAACTTTATTTGTATAGCACCTTTCAAAACAGTTGTTACAAAGTGCCTCACAAAAAGGACAAATAGAACCAAGAAAACAAAACATCAAAGGCAACAAGCAGAATTATCCAATAGCATTAAAATCATATACAGCAGATGATATGATACAAAATCTAATACAAAGGACAAAAATACAACATCATTTGAAATTGATGGCAAAAGAAATGGATAAAAGAAACATAAGTAATAGATAAAAAAGTGCATTGTTGTTTTTCAGAGCTGGCTGTGCTCATGGCTCACATCTGCAAAGGAGATAGTTGCATCATGTGTTGATGTTAAATTGTGTTTTTTCACAGCTTTGATTGGAATTCACTTGTGGTTTAAAGTGCAATCGTCCACCATTACAAGGTGTGAACATGCCCCTGTGGTAAAGAAAGCAGCCATCAGCCTCAATGTTTGTTTTTCTTTGTTGAAACTAATTTATCCTCTGAGGTACCGATGAGTGTGATGACTTTGTGAGGTTGTCTGTCCAACATAACGTCTACCCAGATATTAATGTGGCTATTAGTTTGGCCGATTACTTTAACTTAAACTACTTTAACACATTTTATTCTTTCTCACGCGCAGCTTGGGGTCATAAGGATCAACATGTATTTGTTTTGCAGTAAACTAAATATATAAATCTTGAAGATCAATCCACGCTGAGATTATTTCAAATGTTTTCGGCCTCAGACGCAGGTAGTGGACCATAACATCGGAGACTGTGTTGTTATAAAGGTTAAATGATGACGATTTACTAAGTAACACTTAATAATGAAGAATGTTTGTTTGATCACAGTTTCGCCCATGTCTGTGTGTTTGTTCGTGTGTTTGTCAGCAGGATTATGCAAAAACCTCGAAAGGGATTTCAGAGAAACTTGGTTTAAGGATGGGACATGGGCCAAGAAAGACATTTTGCGGTGGATCCAGACAAAAGGGGGCAAGGAATTCTTTTACACTTTCTTGTGTTCATTGTGAGAGAGGGTGTTTTTCACATTTCCAGGGATCAGGGATAGTGCATGGGTCCTGATGTCGTTATTATAATTCATAATAAATTGGTGAATCATATCAATATCATTATTTTAAGTCTTACAAAGAAAACTATTATTTTCACATTGTCCAATTATACACTAAGGTAACATGCTGGATCACTGTTATTACTGATGTTGTGCTGCCATCTGTTGATGAAGAAAACCAACTGATTCAGTAAAACGTCACGCATGGGCCCTTCTCACATGGATGAACTGAAAGCTGTCATTTGAATAATCAGACACTAGATGGCCCTGTTGGTAAAGCAGTTGACACTGATCTAATTAGCTTTGACAACTTCTTGAAATTTGTTCCTCTATTTAAAAAGACACCAAGTTTTTAAGGCACTTCTGCTCCGTGTACATAACATGTCACTATGATTAATTTAAAGTTTGGATATTTTCTTGTTATTTAATTTTTCAATTCAATTTCTGCCCAAGATTCATTTGTACATGTTTCCGCAATTTATTTCGCATATTTTACTGAGCGGCCCCATCTTATATAATCCACAGCTAATAATCACATTATGACGTTTGTTGCAACCTGTGCAGTGAACAGGAAGCAGAAAGAAAACCAGCTAGAGCCATCAGTGTTGTGAAGCAAAAAAAAAAACTGTAATACTGTAAATTCAAAGTGTGAGGTTAAAATAACTGATAATATTTAGATGATAGTTTAGAAACATTACCAGTATGATGTGTTACTTCACGTAAAAGCATGTGAAGGCCCGTCAAGCATTTGTGTCTCCATGACTCCATTTCAGGCATTCAGCTCATTCATACACTGTGTTTGGCCACTGCTACAGTTTCACTTATCTAAGCCTTAAATTGGGAAAGCAATGAGCTTTGGTGTCCTTGTACTGGAGTGACGAAGACGAAGAGGAGTGAATGCTGAGAGGGACACGGAGGAAGAGAGACAGATGGGATATTTAAAGAGAGGAGAAATTGTTCTGCGGGAGGAGGGCGATGTTGTTTAGAAGATTTCTGTCCAGGAGGGAAGGCATGGATGATGAGTGCTGTGGCTGAGAGAGGAAGATTGAAGGGTGGATGACGGAGGAGAAATGTAAACAGTGAAGGGGCCACAATGGAAGGGACTCTATATCTTACTCTTGATGCAATGTGCAGATCCTGCTCCAGTGTCTTGTGTTTCCAGAATTAAAGGTTAGAGACTCCTGAAATTTTGATATTTGTACCTTACTTCACTTAAAGTATAATCCACTGACATGCACAGATGTGGTCTGATAATGAGGGTCTAAGTTTTATCTATAGTGTTTGGTTTTCTTAATCTTTTTTCTGCTGAGCAGTGTCATAGATGTTCCTCTTACTTTAACTGTCACACAGTTTTCTCCCAGGTCATGAGCACTGGGCATTTTGATAACATAGAAGCTGCAGTCAACCAATCAATGCATCTCCTTTCACGGAAAATTATTTGTATGAAAATGTATATAATCTCATATGTCCTATATGGAGGTGGAGACCCCAGGGTAACTGTAAAGCAAAAATAAACATGAGCAAAACTTCACCATAACCAAAGTAACAAACACCAACCTGAAGTAAAATATTTTTAAAAAGAAGTATATTTGTGTTCAAGAAGAGGTCTTTTCATATTTGTATCCTGTGTATGAAAACAAGTCTTTCACTATGTATTGACCAAACGCTGGAGACACAAGGAAGCACTGTGTCTTTATTATTTTATGGTGAACACCAACGTCTGATCTTCTTTTTCATTTCACCACATCGTCACTGCTCTGCCTCAAATAAAACTACACAAATGCTTTTAATCCACCGTTTGCTCGAGGTCTTCCCGTTATGCACGAGAAAATTGCAATACAAGCAATTTAATTCACTTCATAAAATTAACTCTTTAAATTGAGCAAAACTATAAGCTTTGTGACACTATACAACTTTAAATTATATCAAAATAATACATTTATATAATATGATCTGATTGAGTTAGAGCTAATTTGTGTTTTAAAGATATAACCTTTTCTTTCTTTCTTTTTTTATTATGAACTCACCTTCAAATGTCAAAAATCGCTTTGCCAGACTTTAAAGCTAAATACATGTGGAGCCTGTGGGGAACTGGACAAACAGAAAGTTTTTCATTAGTCCTTCCTCAGAAAATTAAATTACCAGTAATGAAAGTTGTTTTCAATCGGTTTCAGATTCTAACTTGATTTACTCATTGACTCTTTAGAACAAATGTGAAGGTATTTGGGATTTTGTAGATTTTTCAATTTTTGATAATAAAGAACAGCTATTTTATTTACCATGCAAACAATCTAATATTTGAAGGAAACATTTCACAGTGTGGAATCCTCATGTATAGACAGAAACTGGACTGATGTTTTTCTGGAATATCTTCAGGCAGTATGATCAGGAAAAGGTTTATAAACACAGGGTCACACACAAGTAAACACTTGCATGCCCACAAATACTAACATGCCTGGTTTCATCCAGTTTTTTTTTTTGTTCCACACACTACGGCCTAATTGATTCTCATTTTAATTATGTTGACCCAGACTCTCTAGTCTCTAGTCTTCACTGACAACAAAACGAGTGCAGGCCAGCAGTCTGCCGCTCACACTGTGAGGATGACACGTCCGTCTCCACACAGAGGAACGAGGCGAGGATCTACTTTGATGTCCCCCCCCCACCCCCCACCCCCCAAAGGAAAGGTCAAAATAATAAATGTAGGCCCAATTGATGGGTTGGCAGGGGGGCGCGGGGGGTTTGTGTGCTGATTTTTGGACGAGTGCTCCCCTAAAGGCATAATGAATTCATACAGTCAGTCACGGCCAAAGAGGGAAACAGCGTGACTCCTCTTTCCATGAAAAGGTTGATCTGAATCTGCAGACGAGCCTGGCTCCGTCTTCCCACTCATTCTCCGACACATCCTTTCTCTCTCGAACACAGGCTTGTCTCACACTCACACACACATGAATACGTGCTCAGAAATGTCTCTTACTTCATCGTGCATTTAAAACCCCCTCGATGAGCTGCTCCACCTCACTCTTCCTCACAGCTCATCCATTCCTCATTCAGGGGTGAATGACCCAGAAATACACTGATGCTTTAACGCATCTTTGAAAAATCCTCAGGTCATTGAGGTCATGTGATATCTGTTATTGCTGACCTTTGACCTCTGTCCATAATTACAAACTTGTTTTGAAACCTCAGAACTTTACTTTAACCTCTCGGAAAAATTCTGACTTCCAGGTAAATGTGTGTAAAATAATACTCAAAGACGTCTACATCATTTTGTTTGTGCCTGAAGGTATCACTTTCTCAAAAAATCACATGAGTTTAGGTGCGAATCTTTTAGTCAACCAAAGCTTCGGGCATCTTTTACTTGAGCGAAAGAAACAATAACTCAAAGTAAAAATATAATTCATAAGTCTACTTTGGGAAAAAACAGAGGTATTAGCAGGAAAATGTTAAAAAGTATTTAAAAAATAAAGTCACTCTCACTATGCTAAATGGCCCCTGTGCAGAATTATATTAGTGGATTGTTATTATGTACTCTACACATTAATATGTTAGCTGAATGTAAATGTTATTTTTAAATATTCACTATACTGACTCAATGGCGGTTTAATGTATAAGTAGATCATATATTGTATGTAAATTGTAATAATTAATAAGATTGATAATTCATATTATAAACAATATTAGACATTAATAAATATGAGGGCAACACTTCACTTTAAATCTTACATTTAACAAACATGTAATTCAATGTACAATGTAGTTGGAAGAAGAACCTTCCTTTCTGCACACAGATACATGATAGCATTTTTAAATGTATCTAGTGGTTAGGGGAACTTAGAAATAATAACGTAGCAAGTACACTGAAATAAAACAGAAAATTATTGGAGTAGAGAGTAAATAGACAAGTAAAGTAAAGTCAAGTAAAAGTACCTCAACGCTGAGTTAAGTTGCTTTCCAGCACTTTGCAGGTGAGCAGACTCAAAAACAAACGTGATGCTGTGGATTTTTTAAAATCTAACTTTGACAAATTTGAACCGTCAAGATTTTTGCTTTGAATAAAAGTTTGAACTCAGTTTGGACGTAACTAAAACAAAAAATAAGGAAAGGTGGGCTCTTATATCCACAAATAATTCAAAACACAAGATTTGTGTTGACATTTTCAAATTTGCAGTATAAAATATTTCCAACCACCATTACTCTTCTATACAGTTTTAACATGGCCTAACCTTTTGTCTTGCATTACTTTGAATCTATGCCCCATATGTTTCTATACTCCAGTATAAATTCACAACACTTGAATACTTTGCAGCTGATAAATAAATTGTTTTATAACTTATTCTATTTATTCTACTGGTGTGTGTGTTTCCATTTAAAGACACACACCGCGCCGTCGAGCCTCACTGCTGATGACAAACTCTCAGATAAACGCCCGCGTGATCCTGTCCCACTGACGAAACGCAAGTTCCTGCGGGGCCACGCGGTCCCGGCGCTGGAGCCGTGGGTGAGACGCGCGTCCGTCCGCGCTGCGCTGCCTCTTCTCCGCCGCAGGACGGAGCCGCTCCGGGCGCGATCACATGCGCGGTCCTGCCGTGAATCTCGCATCACCACGGCAACCGGCGTTCACAGCGCGTCCCCGCGGCAGCAGCATCCGTGCGCTGCGATCCCATCATCCACAGGCGAGAGGAAGGAGAGAGGAAGCAGAGAGGAAGCAGAGAGGAAGCAGACAGTAAAGCCACAGTAAGTTCGTCTCCTCCGGTTTTACCCTCGAATGTTTTCTTCGTCAATTGTGCTGCAGACGTGAAGAGAGCGCGCACAGCTGCGCAGCGTTCGGCCGTGTGAGATGTTTCTGTGCAGGATGTCATGAAGTGATCTCATGCAGCCTCTCGTTATTTTTTCATTTACTTTAGAGAATACATGCATCTCACATTGACATCAGTGGCTGTACATCAACTAAGAGGTTATTCACCGATTTCACATTTTTAATGTCGAGCTGTAAGTTGCTGGGATTGATTCCACAAGTCTCAAAAAGCAACCCCCCCCCCTGTGTGGACTGAATGGTCCAAAAAAAAGGGTTTTTACTTTATTCAGAAGCACAGTGATGTGGTTTTATCCTGTTTCATGACAGACTGCTGCTGTGTGTGTGTGTGTGTGTGTGTGTCTCTCTCTCTGCTCACACAGCCTGTGTGTGTTGTCGCAGCAGTCCTCAATGCAGCAAGTTCAGATATGCATGAGCAGTGAAGCATGAGGAACTTGAGAAGTGCAGAATGCAAACAGCTCTTACAGCTATTCATATATTCCTCGTCAGAAAGCTGTGCCTCGGTAGGAATACATGTGAAGGCATCAAGGTGGGTTGAACTCGTCAAATCATGCGTCATTCTGATATCAGTATTTTACAGTGGATGTTATGTGATGCAAAATCAGTGGCTGAGCATTTTGAAAGATGTCATCATCGTGCAGCTCTTTCCGCTGCCGGACCTGTTTCCTGTCTGAGTGTTTGACAGCAGCAGCGCTCGCCTCGCTTGTTCATCACAGATTCAGGATGATTCATCGTACCCACACCACAAATGTGTGTGTGTGTGTGTGTGTGTGTGTGTGGGGGGGGGGGATGGTGGTCAGCACAGATGACCACTTCAAACGCCCACTGGCCAAGGACAGTGTTGTCTTGAGTAATATACTTTGGATTCAACTGACACAAGCTGCTCTCTAACTTGTGAAAAATAAATAAATAGACAGGTTTTAGCAAAATAATCTTGTACAATAGATTAATAATGTTTTACAACATAGAGGTGATTATTCTTGAATGATTAGATCAATAAAAAGGCCATTAAAACTTAAACACAGCCTATCACACTCACACATATACAGTAGTTGTGTATTGCATCTGTCCGGTGGCCTGTGATAATGATCCCGTATCTCCTTTATCAAAAGCACATCTCCTGTGCACCGGGGATTTCTCCTGCTGCATAAAGACTGTAGCTCTTTGCCTGCTGGTGTGTGTGTCATCATTGTGAGTCATTGGCGTCAGTGGGCCCGTGGGGTCCTTGGCTGGGGGAAGGTGTTGTGTTCCACTGTGTGAATGAGATAAGTGGCTCCTCACCTCTTCCCTCCACTTTTAGATGTGCATTCGATGGAGGAGAGAAAATAGAATAAAGTCAGAGCAAAGAGGCGTTCGGAGCAGACATGGTGGAGTGCGTCAAAACATTAAAGACATTGGTGAAAGAGGTTGGATTATACACAAATACATAAACATGGAGACAACAGGCTTCACTATGGCTCCAAACTAAAAGTTGTTATTTTAAGTTGCATAATTGGAATTCTGCTCAACACAAACTCATTGAATTATATACAAGACAGTTATTAAAGCAATAGCTCAAAATTTGCTTGTTTGCTAAATTACATTTTTTGATCTTAATGGTCAATATGGCGGTTAGCTTAGCTTAGCTTGAAAACTGAAAATTAGGGAAAATAGCCTGGGTCTGCTAGCTTGTACCAAAAAACACCTCTCACCTCCAAAGCTCACTAATTAACAATGATATATATTATTTGTTTAATCCATATGAAATCATATGAACAATGCCTGCACACAACTTCATGCCAAGTGTTGGACTGACCAACATTGCCAACATCTCAAGAACATTTCTCCTAGGATGGCTCAGAACAAAATTTTGTTTTCAGAAATATTTCCGTTTTTTTCGATTCTCCTCTTTCCTTCGTGTCCTGGCAGAATCTTCAGCTCTACACACACTGCTGTCACATTTCATTAAACATAGTCTGAGTCAGTCTGACCCAATCTGTCTGTTCCATCCCTGCTTTCTGTTTCCAGGCAGCCATGGTGAAGCTGGGCAGCAATCTGTCTGAGAAGCTGGAGAAGCAGCCGTCTGCAGACGACGGCTTTGATAACATTCCCCTCATCACGCCCCTGGAGGTCAACCAGCTACAGAAGCCGTTCGCGGACAAGGTAAATACAGCCCGTTGGGTGTGTGTTGTTAAATGTGCCTGCCCACCAGGTTTTCCTCTGAAATACCATACATTACATTACAGAAATGACTAACATAATAAAATTACTGTGGGTATACTCACCTTTTCCTTATGTAATGTAAAAACGGTGGCATCAGCCCACACAGTGTGAGCTCCTCTTTGAATGCATATTGTATAAAGAAAGCAAATAATAAACACTTTGTATTTATGTTTTTAAGGTGTTGACTAAATCTCTGTACTTTTACAAATGATGCACATGAACTTCTCAACATGCAGAACAGTGATTTCAGTGGGTCCGAGCTCACTCGACCTGTGGTGAATGCTTTGTGACAATAACTTCCATCGACTGTAATGTTAAATGACTAACTCCTGATCAGGAGTTCAGAGTTTTTTTACCAATAGTCATTGACAGTACATTGTTTCTTGTTCAGATCATTGTGAAGACATTGACACAGTACCAGCTGCAGCAGAAGAAGAAAAACAAGCTGTACGTGCCGAACATCAAGAAACTGAATATTAACTTCTACAGTGATGTTTCAGAGAAAATTAAGGTAACGAACAACAGGAAATCTACACAAATTCGTATTTAAGGATAATCCTCTTATTGTCAATGCCATGAAAAATTAACTGATCCTATTATCAAGTATTAACTGTGTATCCAAACTCTGATGCAGTATGTCCTCTGTGCCATAGAGCTCCATTTTATATGCACATCATGTTAAAAAACTTCAATGAGCCATTGCAGCAAGGCACTGTTGACAGGTTCCTTCTTTATCATGGAGTCAATACGACAGACACCATATACTCACTTGTATACTCACTGAAGCACCAAATTAATCTGTACCTGAAAATAGTCCCCAGCAAATATATTGTTTTCTTCTGCTTGACTAACATTTGCAAAATTGAACAATGTCCGGATGTTTTAAAAATTATAAATTATATTCATTGCCTTTTTTTGAGACTTACATCAATGTAAGGAACCACTGGAGTCAGGACTTAGAGCCATAGACAAGGTAGGGAAATCAGAAAGTGCAGGATTTGGTCTTTTGGCATTTATTGACAATGACAAATATATATATATATACATACATACATATATTGGCAGCCCTATCCTTCAAGCACTGATGGTGCTTTTTACTGAAGTGTTGTTTATGTATATATATTATGTATATATATTTTATGTATGTGTGTGTTCATTCGTCTGTTGTTGTCGTCCAGATCACAGGTCTGATCCTCATCACTCTGGCCTTCTTGACCAGCCTGCTCCTCCTGCTCATGTACAAAGCAATGTGGTACGACCAACTTACCTGCCCAGAGGGTTTTATCCTCAAGGTATACACACACACACACACACACACACACACACACACACACACACACACACACACACACACACACACACACACACACACACACACACAATATATGTGGGTTTTAATGCAAAGACAGTTATTCTAAATATCTTTCCGCTACTTTGCTCTCATGTGGTCAGACTTCTTATTACATCAACCAGATCGCGTCTGAGCAGCACCCACTGCAGCACCTATTATAAAAGTACTTTAACAGCCCACAATGCAGCTCATCTGGTGCTTGGTTCTCAGCACGCCCTCACATCAGTCACATACAGGAGGATTCAGGAAGACCCACACTCATTATCTCCAAATGACACCTTGTCGACATGGTGTACGGAGTCGACGCTGCCATGCATCTCAGCTGAAGAGTCTTTCTCGCAGAGGAACATGAGAGATTGGGAGAGACATAGGGAGGGAGGGAGGAGGGAGAAGAGAGAGGGAGCGACACAGCCCGCTTTCTGGTCAGGCAGAGATTGGGACGCCTGCCTGTGAATCGGAGGGGTCTTTAATTAGGACTGAGCGTGACTAAACTGTGATTAAAGGCCTAGCAGTGAGGGGGGAAGCAAGGAAGGGAAGGGGGAGGGAGCGGAGGGGGCCTTCCGGCAAAGGCTTTTGAAGTTTTTGCCGGTTACAGTTGCTTTCAGCATTTTTTCCTTCCCTGTTAATGTGTTGTTGGAGACATAAAAAGAGAGAGAGAAGTGAGGATGGAGGACGCAGGGTGGCGTTCAGTCACTGCTGTGCTTTTGATAGGTCCGGCCGCTCGCTGCTGAGGGAAGGTCAGGTAGTGGATCCTCTGAGGGGGGAAACTCTCAGAGTCAGTGGGCTCTTTCCAAAACACAACATCAACAGACTGGACATTGTGTTTGTTTGTTGGAGTTTGTGCTTTGGCGTCATCTGTGCTCAAAGATGAAGATAAACCAACTTTGTCAAAGGAGATTTTCACGCCTCTGATCAGATTTGTGGAAGCATTTGCCGTGCAGATTATTAAAGAAGAACTTGTACTTCTTAACATTTGTTCTCATTTGTTCCCCACTGGTAGTGTTCTAATGAGCCGTACGTGTTAAAATGTGTTTTATCAGAGCATCTTTCATTTCACTGTCACCAAAGTCAGTTTTCCATTAGAGGAACTTCAAAGTGAAACCTTTAAAAACCTGGAAAATACAAGTCAGTTGACGTTTCCTTGCACTGTGATGCGTCCACGTGGATTTCAGACGTGTGTGTTATCTTCTGGATCAACTTTTAATTTGAGCGTGAAAGGTCGTTCTTGCCCTTGGAGATTGTTTGACAGAATAAACTGAAGTCAACAATTAACTTTTGACGTTGGAAATGAGCTGAGCCCAGGGCAACAGAGCCAACTTAATCTGCTGAGGAGACACAATTCAAAGCTCTTGAAAAACATCAGTAAACCTTGACGTGAGATTAAGTTGTCTGATCTTTGGATCTGTTTTTCCTCTCTCTTCTGTGTCACCTCCTGAGCACGGCTGACAATTATTTTATGGAACTTTTTCTGTAAAGTGACCAAAGATAAACAAACTCTGTGAGAGTCTTTACATGTTGCGTTCAATTTCTACTACGGCCTTGTCAAAGAAAACCAGTCTGCTCTCGAGAGCGCACGCTACTATATAAAATGTGAAAAAGGTAAAACGGCACAGACGAAAGCTCTTGCTTCAGGAATTATTTTTAAATGTGCTGACATATTTACCCTGGGACTTTTTAAAGTTCTGACCCTGACATATACACAAGAATAAAATACATTCTATGCAGACTGAGAGCTCTGTAAGTGTTAATATGCATCTTCAACAAACGGACTATTTTGTCCCTCTCTTCTCTAGAGCTTCATAAACTATGTCAGATTTTCTAATGTAATCTCCACGTTTGATAATCATTACTGCTCATAAATTGAAAACAGGAGCAGTTCTGCGCTCTTTGTTGATTCTGTGGTAGACATGTGTTGTTAATCTCAGAGCAGTGTGTCCCCTTGAGGAAAACAAATGAAGTTATTCTTGTCTTTCTGTTGTAACAGCAGAAGCACTGCTCCCCGACAGCTCTGGAGATGTATTTCACAGAGCAGCAGCAGCAGCAGCAGGAGGAGCCAGGCGTCCACAGCGGCACCAACACTGGGCTGTACGCTGCTCTCAGCCACCTCAACCAGGTCAAGAGGCCTGGACCTGAGCTGCCATCACCATGGTTACCAGTCATCAGCTCTCTAAAGGAGGCCGAGGTGGCGAAGCAAGGCAGCGAGCCGCTGAAAAGAGCGCTGGAGGGAGAGGAGTGAAGGGTCTGATGGAGATGTAGGTGTTAGAGGAGGACGTGATGAGGATGGCCAGTGCTGTGTGTGTGTGTGTGTGTGTGTGTGTGTGTGTGTGTGTGTGTGTGTGTGTGTGTGTGTGTGTGTGTGTGTGTGTGTGTGTGTGTGTGTGTGTGTGTGTGTGTGTGTGTGTGTGTGTGTGTGTGTGTGTGGTGCTCCTACACCTTAAAAGTGTTTGAATATCTGTCAGAATTTTGAATCAACAACCTAAAGCACACATTTACTCAGCTTCATTACAGTTATGTTATGTTGATATTTAATAGCTAATATCTATTTAATAGCTAGTAGATGATATTTAAAAGCTAATACCTGACGTGTGTGTGCGTGTGTGAGTGTGCGTGTGTGTGTATGTGTGTGTGTATGTGTGTGTTGTGAGTTGCTGTGGTTAGAGGCAGGCATGTTATTAAAGTGTTGGAGAATGTGGCTGACTTTTGCAGTGTTACTGAGTCATGTGCAAACGCCTCCATCTGCATTCTGCGTGTGTGCACATATACACACTGTAAATTCACATTTACATTCATATGCAGTGTGCGAGTGTGTGTGCATACACTGAATGATTTGTGTACTTGTTGGAGAAAGTTGGAAGTGCGAGAAGAGAAGCGAGGCGAGAGCTCGGAGCGAGAAGAGAAGATAACAAGTTTTTAATGAGATGGCTCGGAGTTTCTCCTCATCGCTCCATCTTGTTATCTCACTGTCTGTTCACTTAGTCTTTGAGGGGAGTGTATATGAGATCAGCAGGGAATGTGCTCACACTTCAGCCATTAAAACAAGGAGCCATAACCGTCGATTTTAATATTTGCTGAAATGATTTGATCCTACATCTTATCAGCCCACGACTGCAAATTACAGTCCTGTGAAATGAAAGTCAAGTGAAAGCATTGCTCTTACATACCAAGCGACTCGAGTTACACAACCACAAGCGGTCTGTGTGCTTTAAAGCAGACTCACACAGTGGCTCTGGAAAGTATCCACTGGTAAATCTAATCAATTTTTAATTAAATCTACTAAATGATAAAGTGTGCAGTAATTAAAGAGGCCTGCATATACTTTCCAAAGCCACTGTACAAGTCTCCATTTGAAGCTTCTTTTACATAATGTGTGTGCTGCCTACTGTAATTATGGATAAAACTTGAGACATTAATGTATTGTCACAAAAATATCTAAATAATATAAATGTGTAAACTTATGTGTAAAACTAGCAAATGAAGCTCCGTCCACGTTTAGTTACTAGTTTTATTAAGTATGTGTAAATTAAATGATCACAGGGTTACTGTGGTCCTTTTGTGAATGTATGAAGTAGTTTCTTTAATCATGCAAGATCTACTATAATCATTGCTTATAATGTACGACCTACAGTCTGTACAATTTTCTATTTATTTCTATTCTTGTGTTTTGTTTTAGTGTCTTTTGAATGGAAAACCTGTGTTTGCAAATGTTGTAAAGTATTCTGTTCCAGCCTATCATGTTCATTTTAGAGGGCGGAAAAACAATAATGTGAAGTTCTTCTTTGAAACAACTTTTAAACACGTTGTTTTTTAATTATCAGATATAACAAGATGTTACCTGGCAAGTCTTGTCATTTGACCTTTTCTCTTTGTCTTACCATGTTTTAACAAACCAAACTCTTCATGTGAGAAGAGATGAATGTGAAGCACAGCCTGTCCCCCTGGGTCCAAGTGCCAAACGCTTACATCAGACCCATCTGCTCTGATGTCACTGACTGAACACAAATAAAAGCCTGAAGTGTTGACTCCCGTTGTTCACTATCAGCCCTATTGATTTAGATTCACTGCCTCTGTAATGACTTAATGATTCAATGATGCCTGATGATTCATGAGAATGATTCATAAGAACCTGAAAACTAACCTCAGCATAGCATCAGTAGCTGAATGAAGCTAAGTACATAAGCTCATTATATGTTTTATACGTGAATTCATTAAACAGCATACAGGCAGGTTGTAAAAATATTTTATTTATTGCTTATGTTCACTTTTGGGCTACGTGTAATTTCCATATTATGCTACTCTGTAAGTACATGTTACTGTATTTCAGAAATGAATGGAGAACTTTTTGTTGATAATGTAAGTTTTATGAAAACAGCAGGAGGTACTATCTCAGTGCAATATGTGAAGGAGGTTGGTGAACTGACTGAGTAATTACTAATTAATCACTAATTAACTTTTTTCTGCCCTTACAGATAAAGTGATACATTATTCTGAGAAGTTAAAATTAATCCATCATTAGTTAATGATTATTTTATTAATATTTACAAAAAATTTACAAAAAATTGATAGCAGGAGTAATTATCAGTTAGTTCCTGACTTGTTTTTCACCTCACTCGTTCTTGAGGTACTGTGTTTAATAAAGTTGAGTGTTATCTGTATAACAGTGACAGGGGCTGTTCTGCATAGTGAACAATTCTACATGTTTTCATTACACAACGTAAAATAATGTACTTTTGCTTTGTCAAATTTTTAAAAACATGACTTTAACATATAGTGGAGTATTTTTATAACCTTGAACTGCTACTTTTGTTACCTTCAACACTTTGGTGAATTTATCAAAGAAAAAGAAGCATTATTAGCCGACTGATATCTATGAGCGAGTGCAATTTGATGTGGCTTTATTGAATTTGAGCTGCCATGGGGGTGGAGGTATGTGCTCTACTGGTTTAAGGATGTGGATTCCTGCGCTCAGATCTACACAACACAAAGATGGCAATGCATGCGTTCTTGTGGGACATTTTTCTATTTAGTATAGATCTTATCTTGGATCACCGGCCAAAGAAAAACGTACAGCTCCTTTTACACTTAGTCGCTCGGAGATCATCAGTATGCGTAGAATTCAAAATATGATTCCTTCCTTCTTCTCCGACTTTAGTTTAGCAATTCAAAGCCAAGCCACATCCTCTCGCTGTTTGCTGGGTTCACTGCTGTGAGCCTGTCTGCATCTCATTTACACTCACATATTTTCACACCATTGCTCTAAACCTAGGGATGTGTGGCTGGAGGGGTTTGTGCCAGTGAGTGTTGCCTTGTTAGAAGTGTGTGTGTGCATGTGTGTGTGAGTGTGGCTATGAAATCATTAACCTGGAGCCATGAAAGTTAGTGTGCGAGTTTCTTTGTTTCAACACACACACATCTTAGAGCTTCTGTGTCTGTTAGAGTGTGTATTTATGCCTTTTGTGTGTGTGTGTGTGTGTTGTGTGTGTGCGTGCCCATGCTTGGCTTGTTAATTAAATCTACATTACGCCCTGTGTAGCCATTGGGGTTTTTTCTTCTCTCCTCTGTTACTGGGTGACATGCTTTAGACGCGGTTGGCCCAGGGCATGGAACTAAATAAAGTGCTGAGAAATATTTATTAGAGCCTTTACAGATCCCATGCTTGGTCAAGGCATAGCATGTTGTGCCAAAAAGGCTTGGATTCAAGGCCGGGGGAAAATCACGTAAAATCATTTGAGTAGTCACGTAAAAGCCGCCAAGCCCCATTTTCCTGCTTTATGGCATCAATAGATCTGAACAGTAAAATAGCAGGTTGTCCCCCTTCCCCTGAACTCCCCCTGAAAACTGTGAAGGTAAGCCGAGCCAAGAATCATTTAGCCGCTAACATGCCACCGGAATCTGATTCTTTTGAATCCTCAGAAGTTGTAGAGAAGGAGGGAAGAGTCCTGGTGATGTAAGAACCTTTTACCTGTTTAACTAAAGGAGTGGCGGGTTAAAAGTCTGAACTGACACAACTCATTGATGTCTATACGGCAGCTAGTTAGCTTAGCATAGAAGCTGTGGACACAGAGGAACAGCTAGCTAGGGGTGAATCACGACTTGGAGTTGTAAAAAGATTTCAGCATAACCTCAGACAAAACAGTTTCTATGTGTTAATCGGTGAGATTTAGAGTAACGTAGGATGATGTTGACGCCTTTGGACAGAACCAGGCTAGCTTTTACCCCTTGTTTCCATGCTTTGTGCTAAGCTAAGCTAACTGGTAGATCGCAGATGAGAGAGTGGCATCAATCATTTGGTGATATTAGAGCTTTCACCAAAATTTCAAACTTGTGGTTTAAAAATAAAAGTTGTTTTGGTGTATATATATACACTTTGTAACCCCCCCCCCCCCCCCCCCCCCCCCCCCCCATAATATGTGCTGTAGCCGAATATGCAGGCTACTGTAAAACTGTGAATATAGTCGATTTTCTTTATGATTATTGTTTATTATCATATTTGATTTGAGCATTTAAAGAGATGTGAAACCATTGTTTTCTATTTATCAGGTGTGCATGATGTACAAGAATACAACTTATTAAATATATTCAATATCTGCATTTGTGGTGCAAAATGAAATCAAACAGAATTTTCTAACAACACCGGGAACTATTTCTTCAGTCAAGCCAATTTCCAGTTATTTCTCCCTTTTTCTACAATCATATATGAATTACAAATATATTATTAGGTTGCTGTAAAGTCTACATGGTAATAGCTGGTGGCATTATACAAGAACCCACGCGAATAAAATTATGATGTTTTAAAAATCGTTATTGCAGAACTATTATGTAAACGTCTTTATGTGGCAGATAAAGGAAAAATCTGTCTCTAGATGATCGATGATCCAACCTACACAATAAATGTGTCTTATCCTTTATTCTCAGCAAATAACTTTTTAGGTAATTATTGGACATTTGATAAGAGAGAAAGTAAGAAGGAGAAGGAATCAGAAAGAGAAGAGGATGAACAGGGGAGAAAGAGCAGATGAGAGGTGGTTAGGCCTGTGAGGTGAAGGTGGGGGGGTGAGGGCTTCAGTAGAGGAAGAGGAGGAGGCCAAGAGGCATGGAAGAGGAGGAGGAGGAGGGTGAATCCAGGCTGACCCCAGTGTCTGTGTGTGTTGTTGTGTGTCTCAGTGGGTTTCCTCTGCCCTGGCGCCAGCTGGAAATGCCTCCACTAAGCAGAGGCAGTACACACATCATCCTCCATTCAGGCCCCTTTGATGGGAGTAACACTATACATGCCCAGCGCGCCTCACAGATCCTATCGAGCTGCTGTTTAAAGGGCGGGGAGCGAGAGCCTGGGCCGCTGATCATAACTTATCGAGCGCCTGGACGCACTGACATCCAGACTAGTTGCCGTGCACAGCAAATAAAAGCAAGAATAATTGATGGGGTTTGTAATTGGAGTGATGTTGTGTTGTTGTTAGAGTGGTGGAGGTTTCATGAGTTACGCTGCCACCTAGGGGTAATCTCCCATGGTTGCAGAGAGGAATGTGATCCCCTCTTGCTTCTTTTTTAAACCACCAGTTTGATAAGCAGAGTTTAAGTGGATCATGTTTTCTTAAACTCCTTCAGAGTGGAGTTGTCTTAATATCCTTTTTTTTCACTTCACAAGGGAATGATACTTTCTGGTTCACACAGTCCACAGTTGCTCTTCAAAGTCGATCCTCGCAATGGACTTTTTTAAATGACTCAAAAGCCATGAAATTGGTTATTAGTTTGTTATCCTGCCGTGATGTCGCCCTCATGCAACAAAAACCACGCCAGTAAACAATTATCTGACAGACAAGGCGAGGTACAGGCCCAGAGCTGCGGCCCAGACGTGCCGTGGGGAAGGAAAAAAAAGGCGGCTGTGCTTAGCTTAGCTTTTGTTTGCTTTGTTCTGGCCATTACGGAGCCGAAATATTGTCATTACTCAGAGACCAAATCATTTTACGACATCCTGCAATTAAACTCTAAGCTAATAGGTTAATGAGACAAATGGAGTTTGATCGCTGGAAGTTGGTTTCTATTAGTGATGGCATTGCAAGGAGATGTGCACTGTTGCAAGGTTTTACACACACACACACACACACACACACACACACACACACACACACACACACACACACACACACACACACACACACACACACACACACACACACACTCGTGCAAACACAAACAGAGAACAGGCTGGTTTGATTTAGTTTTTGCGGTCCCCTCCCGGAGCAGCCTCAGACAGGCAGAGAGGACCAGAGCGCAGTGAACTCAAGTCTAGCCAGAGCTCGGTTGTCTCTGCTATGCTTCAAGTCGAAACTCTCCAAATTGGGTTTAATCTGTGTTTTGCTTTGGCAATTATCGACCCGCAGAGCTGCATGGCAAATGGGGATGAATGAGCTTTAGATGGGCCCGGTTGAGAGGGAGGTCACAGGGTGATTAATGGCGATCGGTTGAATCTATGAATCGGCCGGTGAAGACGTAGCAGGGGATGACTTATCAGCTAATTCGCATGTGAAGCAAAATGCAGAAGGTGATGCAGCAGAAATGCAGTTTGAGTGATGGAAACTCTGAGAAAATAAAAATAAAATAATGTCAAACTTTTACTCCGACCAAAGATAAATTTACCAAAGAGTTTTCACATTTATTTGTGAAACAACATGGTTTGTATATGTATCCAGACATGAGGTCTGGTTTGTGTGTCATGTAACACCAGAGTTGTGGTATAAGTGTTTTTATGAAGATGAATATACTGTCTGTGAGCACACTGCTAATCAACATCACCACTTTTTATTGCACTATGTTGACCTCATGGTGACGGGAGTGCAAAAACATTTCTATAGCTTTGAGGAATTTATTTTTATTGAGTTGTTAGATGGCTCACATTGTTGTCTTTTCCAAATTTGGCTTAATATAACTTGATTTTACACATGGAAATCAGTTTACTCATCACAAGACATTTTAAAGGAATTAGAGAAGATGTGAATTGTTTTTCGTAACTTACTGCTTTGATCTATAAATCATTAGATAGTAGTGAGGACTGTTGATTCCCGTGTCCAAGCTGATGCCTTAAAATAGCTTTTCTTTGGGATAAACAGACTAAAACAAATATATTCAGTTTTTAATAAGATGTAGAAAAGCAGCAAATCCTCTCATTTGAGCCGCTGGAACTCTGGAAATATTTTGCATTTATTATCAATATATAGATTCTCTTTTCTGATAATATGGTTCTTGTTTTCTGATATTCAACTAAAACATTATTTTAATACTTCCACTACAAGATAATCAGTTATTTAATTGTATCTATTGTCTGTATTCCAGCTATTTGTGATGCCACCACTGTTCAAATATCAACATGAATTTTACTGATGAAAAATGATTGTCTGAAATAGAGGATTTGTCTAAATAACATAATTTATATATATATACACTACCGTTCAAAAGTTTGGGGTCACCCAGACAATTTCGTGTTTTCCATGAAAACTCACACTTTTATTTATCAAATGATTTGCAAAATTAATAGAAAATATAGTCAAGACATTGACAAGGTTAGAAATAATGATTTTTATTTGAAATATTAATTTTGTTCTTCAAACTTTGCTTTCGTCAAAGAATGCTCCATTTGCAGCAATTACAGCATTGCAGACCTTTGGCATTCTAGCTGTTAATTTGTTGAGGTAATCTGTAGAAATGTCACCCCACGCTTCCTGAAGCACCTCCCACAAGTTGGATAGGCTTGATGGGCACTTCTTGCGTACCATACGGTCAAGCTGCTCCCACAACAGCTCAATGGGGTTGAGATCTGGTGACTGCGCTGGCCACTCCATTACAGACAGCATACCAGCTGCCTGCTTCTTCCCTAAACAGTTCTTGCATAATTTGGAGGTGTGCTTTGGGTCATTGTCCTGTTGTAGGAGGAAATTGGCTCCAATCAAGCGCTGTCCACAGGGTATGGCATGGCGTTGCAAAATGGAGTGAAAGCCTTCCTTATTTAAAATCCCTTTTACCTTGTACAAATCTCCCACTTTACCAGCACCAAAGCAGCCCCAGACCATCACATTACCTCCACCATGCTTGACAGATGGCGTCAGGCACTCTTCCAGCATCTTTTCACCTGTTCTGCGTCTCACAAATGTTCTTCTGTGTGATCCAAACACCTCAAACTTTGATTCGTCTGTCCATAACACTTTTTTCCAATCTTCCTCTGTCCAATGTCTGTGTTCTTTTGCCCATATCAATCTTTTCTTTTTATTGGCCAGTCTCAGATATGGCTTTTTCGTTGCCACTCTGTCTAGAAGGCCAGCATCCCGGAGTCGCCTCTTCACTGTAGACGTTGACACTGGCGTTTTGCGGGTACCATTTAAAGAAGCTGCCAGTTGAGGACCTGTGAGGCGTCTATTTCTCAAACTAGAGACTCTAATATACTTGTCTTCTTGCTGAGTTGTGCACCGGGGCCTCCCACTTCTCTTTCTACTCTGGTTAGAGCCCGTTTGTGCTGTTCTCTGAAGGGAGTAGTACACACCGTTGTAGGAAATTTTCAGTTTCTTCGCAATTTCTCGCATTGGAATAGCCTTCATTTCTAAGAACAAGAATAGACTGGCAAGTTTCACATGAAAGTTCTCTTTTTCTGGCCATTTTGAGAGTATAATCGAACCCACAAATGTGATGCTCCAGATACTCATAAAGATAAAGGAAGGCCAGTTTTATAGCTTCTCTCACCAGCAAAACAGTTTTCAGCTGTGCTAACATAATTGCACAAGGGTTTTCAAGGGTTTTCTAATCATCCATTAGTCTTCTAAGGCGATTAGCAAACACAATGTACCATTAGAACACTGGAGTGATAGTTGCTGGAAATGGGCCTCTATACACCTATGTAGATATTTCATTAAAAACCAGACGTTTCCACCTAGAATAGTCATTTACCACATTAACAATGTATAGAGTGTATTTCTGATGAATTTAATGTCATCTTCATTGAAAAAAACAGTGCTTTTCTTTGAAAAATAAGGAAAATTTCTAAGTGACCCCAAACTTTTGAACGGTAGTGTATATATTTGACCAGTGACTATATTGTTAAGAGTATTGTTTATGTATTGTGAGTTTCTATTGTTTAGTTTCTATCGCACAGTTTAGAGAACATTTTGTTAGGCTTCATTATCAGTTCATCATCATCACATCTCCTGTTCTCTCATGTTCCCCTTTTCTCTCCTCTCTGACTGAAAATACACAACAATTGTTTGACTGTAGCATCCCCTAATAAAATAACAAATTAATAATATGACTCTTTCTCTCCCTCCAAATATTGACCACTTGTCTGCTTCTAATGTGCTTTACAAACTGACACTAAACTCCTCAGCTAAACATTTGTGTTGAAACTGAAATTTAATCTTTCAAATGAATCAAGTTTCTCCTTCTTTTTCTTCCTGCCTGTTAATTCAAGAGCAGTTTTGAGGGATAAGACAAGTTTACCAGGTCCAATGAGCAGGGCGGGTGCAGCTGCAGATTCTGGGACCTCTGACAACATCTGACAACATCTCACAACCCCCAACGAGTTTCTAATCCTTGACATGTTCCAGGGACCCGGTCCAGGATCTGGGCATTCCCCAAAAAAAAAAAAAAAAAAGACATATATCATCATAACCCATAAAAAAGGAATCACTGAAAACCATCAATGATCATTTATTTGTTTTACTTTTTTTAATGTCACTGTTAATGCTGGAATAGCCGCCATGTAAAAGAAAAATGCAGTTTCAAGCTTCTATGGCAGCTGTTGTGTAGCTCATATTGTTACACTCCCAGTTTCATGACATGTGTGACCAAACAAATTCTACCTTTCATTTACTCCGCAAATACATTCAGTGTAATTTAGTTTTTCTGTGCTAATTTGAATGCTAATCAGGTTACCCACTATATTGAATCTAATTTTCCTCTTTTGAATTGTGTATGTTTATCCGTCTACTTTACTAATGCAAAAAAGTCAAATGCAAGTGAAATTGAAACAGGCTCAACAAATATACAAATAAATCGTGAGCCCGACATTAAGGGCGCGACAAAAAGGTCAACTGAGTAGAAAGCAGCAGCTGGAGAAAACATCTGTTGTGTGAGGATCGATGCGACGACTCTAACAATGGTATCTAAGTGATTGATTAAATGATTAATTCATAAGACAAACATAACCAAACACATTTCAACAATGTTTTCTAAACAGTTTTCTTAAGTCTCGAGTTATGCTCTCATAATGATGTCACTTTCATCTGCAATGCTTTAATGCAGCCAACTGGAGAACTAGCAGCAGAACCAACTGTTAATCTCAACAAGTTAAATATATATAAATTAATATATATAATCCACATTTTTTTTGCTGATTGTCTTTAAATTAGTTTGCACTACATTCAGGTTTGAGCCCAAACATTTTTTAATTGTAAGACTTTTTAATAGTTTCTGTGTAAGTATGCAAATTCATTTTTACAATGTTTTAATTTTTCTGATTCGCCATCGCTGGGAACTTGTTGTCCTAAAGTGTTTTCACTTTTCCACAGTTACTTCCCGTAAAGACCTCAAAGGCAGTGCGCGCTGTCTTCAACCTTTATTGGAGGTGCGTTTAAATCCCACAGATCCTGCATGTAATTGCTACAAGGAGCCTGACTTAAAGGTCTTTCCCCCACCTGCAGCTTGTATTAAAAGCTTTTCCCACATCAGCAGGTGGGTCCACTTCACCACACCACGTTCAGAAGTGGTTGCACTTTGGAGAACACATCATCGGTTGCACCTCTGCTCCACATTGTCATTATCATGTAGAACCTCTCCTAACAGGCAGGACTTTTTGCAGGATTAACTCAGCTGACAGATTCCCCAGATTCCCTCAGAGGGGGGACCCTGGGCCACTCGCTCACCGAGCCGATACTCAGCGAACCCCACTGAGATTCAGTTAAACCTGACACAGAGCTGCACCGATAACTCACACTGCGCGGGACAGTCGTGGTTTTCTGTTATTAGATGGCAACAGCTACTCCACTGGATCTTCTTACATGATTAACCATTTACGTTACTCTGCTTTATAAAGGCTAATGAAAATGTCACTGTTGATTAGAGGTGGTGTTCCACGTCTCTGGTTCTGGTTAAATGGTGGAGCAGTGAAGAAAAAAGGGAAATAAATTCCGTTTAAAGGTTATTGATATTTATAGGAATGTCTCTTGAGGAAGATTCTCCCGAGGTCGGTTAGTATAAGAATCCCGCTTAACCTCACCATAAAAAAAGATGTCATGTCATGTGCTCATTGCCTCACAGTGGCCTAATTCTTGACATGTTTTCACCCCTCACTTCATTTGACAGTGGCGGAGGAAACAATGGAATACTTTCAGGAGAACTCCATAAATTTGGAGACGATGATGAGCAACTGTCAACAAATAATGACAGTCGCTATTAAAAACCGGAGTGACCTGCTCGCCACAAGCCTCTCTCAGGGGGGACGAGGGGAAGCCAAGAATAAATTGCCTGTCTGTAGCCATTTGAATGCAACATTTAGCTGTGATTTATGTGAAGGCAGAAAAGCATTATGAGAAAACATTTTCCAAATGCAGCAGCTTGCAGCAATTTACATTATATGGGGGGAAAACCGCTGAAACAAATATTTGGCCTCCATAATGAAATGGATATATTTATACACACTGAATTGAGTCAAAGGCCCTGTAACGAACGCATGGCTTCACCAGAGGACCTCGCTGTGTTCTCGTAGTAAACATTTTACTGATGCTACAGGGGCTTCGAATGAAAGTTATTAAGGCCATAATTCTCCCAGCGGGGCCAAAAGATACAGAGATAATGGACATGAAGAGAGAGAGAGACAGAGGATACGCTGGAGGGAAATCAGCGTCGTGTTTTTATCTCAGACAGAAAGAGATTGTGAGATCTAGGATTTCTATTTCAATTAGTTCCAGTTAAAAGAGGTAAAGCTGAAATCGATTTGCTTTTGCTTGGCTAGATAGCTTGCCAACTGTGGCACACTTTAATCTCCCACGAGTTTCTTCTCTGCAACAAGGTGGATTAGGAAAATAATAAATATATATTTGCAGTATTTTTCCCCAGAGGAACCTCGATAACAGAATATAAATAGTATATGTCACTTTGCGACATCCAGTATTCAACCATCTAGAGAAAAATCGAAACTTTCTAAAATGTTCAAAATTCTTATAGTAAAATATTGTACTACTATAATGCAAATTTTGATGTTTAAACATTCTTAATTTTCCTTTTCAAGAATTAAAAACCTACTTTTTATACTGTACCTTTTTCTAAAGGTGTCTTGTAAGCCTGTTTTAGGCTGGACACATAATGTGCATGACACGATATAAAAAAATCAATCAATCAATGAAAACCTACAAATGATAAAGTAAATGGATGAGCTGCATCCAGTATATTTAGTGTGAAGCTGCACTATTCAATATGTTTATAATGATGAAAATAAAGATTATGTGCAACATGAGTGATGTATGTGACAACTTAAATGTATAAGGCAGTTGCTGGGGACCTTTTCCAGAACATCTCTTGCCAGCCCCCTAGTAAAATGTCCAGAAAATGTAAGCCCATGTGAGAATACAGCAGGAAAATATCTGGAAAATGTTCAGTGAGCGAATGGGCGTGTTGATGCCGTTTCAAAAGCAAATGAAGCAAAACTAGAAATATACAAATATTTCAGGATTAAAAAAGGAAGTAAACAGGTAAACAACACAGACGATGATGTCATCTTAGGAAGACAGCAGGAAAACTTGTGCTTTACGTGCTGCCTCCCGCGTGCTCTAACCAGACGCCACCCCTCGCTTGATTGTGCTGGATATATTTTTGTGTGTTTTTTATATGCGAATGGGAAATGTCTAGACCCAATTTCATTCTGGCGTTCACGTCTGAAAGCAGCTTCAGTTGAGAGCAGCAAGTAGCTATTTTAATCAAGAACTGCTACATGAGCTGTTCTGCACCAAACAGAATTCACAGAAAGAGACCTGATTTAGTATGACATTCAAAAATTCTTGATTGTTGCTTTTTCCTTTTTTTTCAGATCAACATTTTCTGATGATGTTTTGGGGGCCCCAGCGTTTCTAGTAGTTTTTAGTCATGAAGTTTATTACAGATATAGATAAACATCAGTAGACACCAATGAGCCAGTTGCAGATGGTTAAAATAAGTGTAGCGCTATCTTATCCCCGTTTAGCACAAAATCTTACCTGAACTATTCCACACAAAAACTCACAAACTCTTGTTACGAGCATGCAGAGCTTCAGTTCCCTTCACACACACGCAGGGCAAGGAGACACAGATGCAACAGCCAAATTAATATGTCACAAAGAAAATATTTTAATGACTTACAAATGGGGGTGACTGCACACTGCCCTGTGCCATTTATTTACAGTGAGGCTGAGACTTACTGGCATGAGGCAGCACATACGGCAAATTCTTAGACATCTAAATTAGAGGGGGCCTGGAGTGTCGTGGCTTCAGATACATGTGTGTAACCCCTGTGGTCTCCAAACTCCCTCCTTCAAATTTGCGTCTTCCCTAATCAGTGCCAAATGGTGAGATTTTTTTTTTTCTCCTCTCCTTCCCAGCTCGGGCGTCATAGGCAGCTAGAGAGAGAGAATGAGAGGAAGGAAGTCATTGAATTCAATGAGAGCATTCCATTTTTATTTTTTACGGCCACCTCATATTCACTCATCCCCCCCACCCCCCCCCCCCCATAAACGCAGCAGCTCTTACAATTACCGACGCTTTCATGTGTCCCAGTCAGCGGTCGGAGGGGAAGGAGGGCCAATTGCTTTTAATTAAGAGGTATTTGTTTGGGAGCTGTGGGGTGCTAAACTCCTCATGCACATGGCACTTTTTCTTTGTCATGTTAGAAGCGCTGCAGGGCAAAACATCTCCTGAGTGAAAAACTGACCAAAAACACTGTACGCTCTTTGTTTTCTCAGAGATAAGAAGGACTGATTTTGGTCTGTGTTCCAAGAGAAACAGGTCAAGGTGCAGTGAGAAGGGAACGTGTTGGATGCAGGGTCTGTGCTGCCATTACTGCACTTTTAATCTCATTTGCACCTAATGCCACAGTAAAAGAATTCCACACTTCAGCCAGCATATGCTTGTGATTATTAATTAGTGTTTTTGCCTGCATTTTAGGTAATAATAGAGAACCAGTAAAACTGCGAGCCCTCCTACTCAAGGCAAATGCCTACAATTAAAGTTTACTATGTGTTTGTTTTTCAAAAGGCTTTTTAACGTTGGACTGATGCAACAGCTTGGCAGACGCAGAGGTTCTTCGTGCAAGATAAACAGAGCTGCAGCGAGGCCGACTTGAGGACGGTGTCAGGACCAATATCTTCCTCACTCTGTCAAGGTGAGCAAGAGGAGGGTAAGATTGTGTAAGAAATGTCAGTTTAGTTGTGGAAAAATCTCCTTGTTTATGAATCTTTTGTGTATATGATGTTTTTATAATCAGGCAGTTTCATGCGAGGCAGCTTCCTGCATCTTTTGAACGGGAAACACAATAACTCAATTAAATCAGGAATTAAACTTTCATATCAAGGATAAATAAATCTGCTAACAAGTCTGTCTCTGTCTGTGTGACCATCCGAAAACCATGAAAACACATCAGGGAGCTACTGTCACACTGGCTGACATGTTCTTTCATTGCACTGAACATGGACACTGTTCTCATGTAGCTGATCGACAGAGAAGACATCTAATGTGTGTGTGTGTGTGTGTGTCTGTGTGTGTGAGAGAGAGAGAGAGAGAGAGAGAATGAGAGAGAGAGAGACAGGACATATTAGGACCCTCGCACTGTCATTTGGTCGTGCTGACATGGCAGAAAACCGTCTGGGTCACAGAGTCAGCTGGCACCAGAGTTAATGGGCCTGGCCTCTGTGTGTGTGTCTGTGTGTCTGTGTGTGTGTGTGTGCGTGTGTGCGTGTGTGTGTGTGTGTGTGCGCGTGTGTGTGTATCTGTGAACACACTAATGGTTTTGTTGCATGCACATCTATTCAAATTAATCGGTGAGTGTGCAGGCAGATACACATTAGTGGTCCTGTGCATATGTTGTGTGTGTGTGCATGTGTGTGTGCGTGTAGTTGTCCCTCCCCTGCCCCCCAGCTTTGCTCTCCGTCCACAATGAACCTCGCTCTGAAACGTGGAGCCGCGTGATGACAGGCCGATCGCCGGGGGACAATGCACTGTAATTTGTGAGGGGCCTTGCCACGAGAGGAATGATGGGTAATTAAGAGGAAGACACTGAGAGACACGGTGGGGACTTGGTGACAGGCGACAGGTCATTGGCTGTGTGCACTGACAAGCCAACAAACCCCTCTCTGGTTCTCCCATTCCAGGCTGGTCCCCCGCACTGCTGCATTCAAAAACACACACACACACACGCATGCACATGCACGCAGGCACACGCACACGCACACACACACACACACACACTTGCACACACACAAATAGTTTATAGCAACTATGTTCACAGTTTTGGCTCTAATAGTTCTGATAAAATTGGACAAACTACATCACGGTGACAATACTTTGTAACAATAATTTACAGAATGTACATGAAAAGTAATTAATAGTCCTGAATGCACAGAGAAAACTGTTGTGTCAATTCTGCAGACACTGAAGGTCCAAGCTGAATAAGGATGGTGGTCTGTGATGGATGTTCACAGTTATTGCAATAATTCTACAGTTCAGTATTATTTTATCTTAATAGATTTAACAAATCTCAAACATCTGATTGTCCGACATGTTCATTTGCTCATCTGAGGTCTGTTTCTTTTAGCGCTGCTGCCACTGGGAGATCTTAGCAATAGACTTGTTAAGCACAATATTAATATTACAAATAGAACTGATGATAGATAGACATTTTAACGGAACAAGAAAAAAATGCCCTATCTTACAATGTTAAAGAAAGGGAACAAATTCCTGAATCCACCTGCTTATCCGGATCCGCACCACCAAAAAAACAACATACAAATGGCCAGGGGTGAAAACATAACCCCCTTGATGGAGGTATTTACTCTTCAATATGTCAATTTTTATGTTGAATCATCAAAATATTATTGCATAATGCAATAGATAACTGAAGAAAATATGTTTTTGCATCTGGAAATAATTGAAACATACTCAGTTGTCACTTTTTTAGGTCTATATAACAAACACAGACTAATTTAACAGCCCTTCAATAAATTTTAACATCTGCAAAATTCAGTCTTATTGAAACAGTTTTGAAGAGGTGTTCATTCATTGACCATTTTGCGGCCGTGTTGCAGACTGTCATGCATCGTACTGAGGACTGTTTCTTTGTCTTCCCCATTTCAGAGTAGCTATTTGTACATAATAAACTAGTAATTGTGTGTGACTGTTGTCAACAGTTACAAGAAAAAATGTAAATTAAACTCAGGAAATATCTTTTCTTGTAAATTTCTTTATGGAAATATCTTTACAAAAATCAACAC
The DNA here is from genome assembly GCF_009819705.1 of Hippoglossus hippoglossus. NCBI lineage: Eukaryota > Metazoa > Chordata > Actinopteri > Pleuronectiformes > Pleuronectidae > Hippoglossus > Hippoglossus hippoglossus. The sequence goes on along the minus strand of NC_047151.1, from coordinate 11,083,088 downwards.
ATCATTGTGTGTTAGTACTAAACAGTACACTACAGTAATTTATTGTAAACATCACTGTCGACTCCCTAACTTTGTCCACACTGTGTCTGTCTGTATGTGGGACTATGGCCACAAAAGAGGCTTTTGTATGAAGCTGGATGATGGACATATTAAAAGAGAAGAGGCCTTGTGTTACCTGCACCCTTCTGATAAACACACACCCATCTTTTTAACAAACCAGGTAACGGTGAGGTGAGTGGACGGTCACTGGACAGTGTCGAACAAGATGGTAAATGTCTATCACCTGTCTCCAGGGAAAAAATGTGTGTGTGTGTGTGTGTGTGTGTGTGTGTGTGTGTGTGTGCATGTAAATACATTGCAATATGAACCCACTGAATGCAAAAATGAATAAATATGATATAAAAAAGAGAAAAAGGAGATTTGCTTATATTAAGAACAATAGTTGGCATGTACAACTTGTCTTGTAGCATCATTATATGATCAGATTAATATCTTCCATGATGAATTTCTGGTTTTAAAATTGTTGGAGTAAAATGTGAGTTTACAAAAAAATCATCACATCATCCAGAATTAGTCAGAAATGTAACAAATTTGATTTGAGTTGTATATTCTCTTTTAAAATCATATTGTTGTATTTATATCTTATGTTTGTTTGATTTTTATCTTAAAGCAATTTTGTATGTGTATCAGAAGAATGCAGCGTTTGCACAGAGAAGCCTGTGGTTGAAATCCAATACATATGAAGAGAGGCATTTAGCCTTCCAGAAAATCTCAAACATTTTCTCGTTTTCATTTGCATTTCTTTTCCTCCTCTCTGAACCTTTTCATCTTATGGAGGTTTCACCGCATTACTACAGGGACCTTCCACCGCAGGACCAAATCCTCAAGGTGTACAGTACACAGGCTCCGTTCCCACAGACCCCCAAAAACCCATATCAGCCCCTGTCTGCACATCTCTCCCTTACATCTCCCTGGCAGCCTGTAAATCACCAAAGCTCACTCCCAGCCCCATTAAATAAATGTGCTGGGGTCGCTGACTAATTGATAGCGTTACAATCTGAACTGGTTCATAGTGGCGCTAAATTGAAAACATCGGGGGAGGAAGACAGGGGGATGTTGGTAGTAAAGAGAGGGAGGAAAGAGGCCTTTGAGGAGACAGACAGATCAAGGGGGGGCTGTGTGTGTTGGGGGAGGCCTGGGGAGGGAGAGGAAGAAGTTTTGATGATAGAGGCAGGAGAGGAGAAGGAGGAGGAGGAGAGGAAAAGACAGAGTAAAGAGGATGCCGATGGGAGAAAAGGGAGGAAAGGCTGAGGAGGAATTTCAAGGAGAAACACAGAGATAGAGTGAAAAAGAGGTAGGAGAGGGAGGTGCGGCAGTATGAAGGTGATAGAGAGGGAAAGAGAGTCAGACTAGTGTAGTGTAGTTTATGTGTGAAAACTACATTTCAGCTGTAATTTTCAGATGTTTTTTTTCTAGATTTCTGTGAACAAAGAATCCCCAATACACTGAAAACGTCATCTCTTCTTTTTCGACCTCATTGAGTCAGTTTGGAGGGTTTTTTTCTGTTCTTGGACAACTGAACATGAAAAAAAGATAAAGAGTTAGCCATATGTAAACAAGGACAAGTTGTCCAAACTAAACCATGTCAGTTCCTTCCAAAACTGTTATGGCATTTGCAGTAATTACTTATGATATTGTTTTGTGATCACTATGCTTACATTTGGTTCAGTTTAGGCCCAAAAAACACTGGTCAAACCCGGCCAAGGGAAAACCTTGTCAAACAGTATTTTATTTGAATATGTGCAGAGACACTGATCAAACCGATATTTTATGATTGTGAAAGTAGTTGACAAATGAGTACAGGTTAATGACTGTTACATTACCTTTACTGTTACACGGTCATATCAGAACAGACTTACAGGGGACCATGACCCTGTGGGGATACTGTCATTATTTATTGTTGGAAAGTAAATTAGATGAGGACAAAACAACTGAAAGGAGACATAAAATAACTACAAAGAGACAAAACTACAGTTAGGGGGGGGGGGGGGTCTTGCTCCCTTATAGAAGGTACTGGGTTGTGTATTGGCAAGCTGAGAATACCTCTGTCAGCTGAATTATGTACATACCTTTTACTGCTGGTCCTATTACTGTGTTTCATTATTTTGTAATAGCTAATTTCTACATATTAACTACTTTTTACAGTGGAGCCTGTGATGCATGAATCTCCACTTAGTAAGAACTTATGTTATAACTATTGTACGTCTGGTGCAGCCGGCTCTTGTTTCCCATGTCCACGAACTAAAATGCGATGCTTGTGTTTCCTGATTCATGCACATTGGCGAGACAATTGTATTAAATGCTTAATTCCTAGGTTAGAATAACATCAGGTTAGTGGAGGGGGAGATGAAAAGATGCATTTTAAGTATAAAGTGGATAAACTCCTGGAGGATATAGGCAGAGAGAGAGAGAGCGCTGGATCCAGGGGGGAGGAGAAGAGGGAGGCGCGGGAGGAGAAAGGGGGAGGTTTGCCTTTGATCTCACTGCATGTCTGCCATGCTGTTTTCCTTCAAGGCTTCCTGGTAAGTTTCAGTAGACACCAGTGGGTTCACTCTCGGGGATCGGACGCTAATGGATCAGTTAAAGGGCCTATTCTTTATGGCTGGGCTAAGTGTTATCATCTGGGGTTAAAGACACTGACCATGGAGCAAACTCCTGCCAGATAGCAGCTCCTCTGGGGGATTACAGTAGGCCCTTTGCCAAAGTAAGGAGCCAATTGAGGGAAAGTGGTTCCCATTCTTTTTTTTTTGTTTTGGTTCACTTATCTCACTTAAACATCTCTCTCTTCTATCTCATTTTTTCTCTTTCTCTCTTTCTCTCTCTCTCGCTTCATCTCTTTGTTTCTCTCTCTTGTTCTATCTGCAGACGCACGTCAGGGAATACCTTTCTAAAGCTGCTGGAGACCATTTGTCAGTTGTGCGAGACAGAAAGTTGACGATGGATTCCAGAGGTTGAGGTGACCCCTTTCATACGGCAGTTTATCCGTGGGACCTGTCAGGGCCGACTGCCTCAAATAGGACGCAGGGCCCGTCAGATAAGGATCACAGAGACAGAGACATGCCTCCTAAAGTGATCATTCTCCGCCTGTGTTTTTGTTTAACGAGTTGGATTGACAACTCATAGACTCCCTCTAATTGAATGTGATAGATCCCGTCATTAAGTTAATTGGCAGCTGGTTTTGATCAGGACCTGTCACACTCACTCAGAGATTTTATGGCATCATTTTTTGCAGTCGAACTGGGAAAGCTCAGTGAATAACTGGTCTGTGAGAGCGGACCGGACCTCTCAGTCGTGACTTTTCATCACATCATGTTCGCAGCACGTGTCGGCCCAACGTGTCGCTGTTGGCGCGAAGGTGACACGGATCAGTGAGTCAGGTTCAGGCCTTTTACAGCTCCTGTTAACTTAATGTGTTAGTTTAGCAAACCTTGTCCATATTTTTCCAATTAACTTTGGTATTATCTTTAATTATTCATTTAAAAAGAAATCAACCAATTGAATATCATGTGACAAGACTGGTGAGATGTAATTTATTGTCAGTAATTCAACAAAAAAGCAACAACAATCAAGCATGATGCACTGTATTTTATTTCTCTATAGACCTACAGTCAGTCCCATCTTCATACATACATAAAGACAGACAGATGTTTGTGGAGTAGGTGCCTTTATCATCTTTAGGTTATTTTTTTTATGTTTGCAAAATACTCAATACATTTATAGGTCCATGTACCTGGTGAACAAAATACCACTCACCAATTGCAAATATAAAACAGACTCAAGACCTCTTGGCAGTAGACAAAGTATCAAGCGAAGGACACATTGTTAACATTGACCTTTTTCATAGTATTTGTTGACTGTAGCAAAAACACATTAAGAACAGACACTATAATCACTCTCTTTGAAAATTTGTCTTGGTCCAAACACTTTTCAAAAAAGAAGAAAAACACATTTTATTGTTGAATCGTGTGTGTTGTAATTACTAGTAACCCTAACAACAACTACTACTCTATAAAATAAATAGTCCCCATGTAAATAGTTGACATTGAGTTCTGTTGATTATCCAGAGAAATGAGCAGACAGTTTCTGGAAAGAAATGAAAAAATGCAACTCTTAGAACTTTAAGAGAATTCTTTTATCATAGCTGTGTTCATCTCTATTTTATTGGGATGAGAAAACACCAGACCAAACACTAGTGGCACAGGAAAGACAAACTATCTCCACACACACACACACACACATGCACACACACATACACACACACACGTGCACACATTATTATGATTGGTTGCATTTCATCTCACACTGGCTTACTTCTTACCACCATGTCTGTACTTGTCAATGAGAGAGCGTTGCCGTGTGAACCTGAGAAGGTCTGTACATTACACCAAAACGTCTCAGTCAGGTAGATGACGGGACCTGTCGTAAAATAGCCAATAACACGTGTTTCAAATTGGCCATTGGTTATAGATTGGTTTACAAGGCTGGCTGGTTATCGGCCCAGTGGCATTTCCCCGCGTTGATAAAGCACCAGGGAGCTGTGGGTCAATTACTTTGCCACAGCAGAAATTCCTGCAGACGGCCAATTAAAGCTGTGGGCCTGTAGTCATGAAGCAGCCTCTTCCTGTTGATGGCTCACGCAGTTATTCTGAGCCCCGGGCAGCTCCTCGCTCTGCTGGTGTAAAACCTTATTCTAAGTCTTGAGCTATTATGAGAGCGCTTTAGGATGTTTCCATAGTTAGCTGAAATGACTTTGAAAAAAAGTCAAAGCGTGTGTATTTGTGAGTGGCTTGCACGCGGGTTATTCGGTACAGCGCGGCGATTGAGTTTCTAATTTGCAGCTTTTAAGTCGCCGTAAAGCATATGCAAAAAGATAAACACAGCATATGAAAGAAAATAAACAAAGTCAAAAAGGGTTAAAATGAGTTTGTCTGTTCAAAGGAGCGATCCACGCAGCGATGATTGGGGTGTGGGCCAAGGTGGTGCCAAGCGTAGACAAAAGACGACAGGAGATGATTGCAGGGAATCGGTTTTCCACTCTGCTCTGCCTGCCTTGTCACAATAGGCTCTTCTGCGACGAGGAGGATCAACTTTTATCTTTTTCCCCTGCACTTCTTCGTTGGCAAGCCAAAACAAAAAAAAAGTTTGCCCGCTGTCACAAGCTTTTATTATGAAGTCTTTTGTTCATGTACGGCTGCAAATTGTTGTTTTTCTGACGTGACTCAAACGGAGCAGAACAGTAAACACTGGTCCATTGTGGGAAGTCGACAGAGGTTTGGAGATCATGTCTTTATGAAGGGCAGCAGCTGAGTCATACGTGTGTGTGTGTGTGTGTGTGTCAGATTATATTGTACAAGTAGGCATTGAGCTCTTGTTCTGTAATTTTTTACTTTAATCATCAAAATCAAATCAAAATCAATGTTTACAAATAAGTAATACTTATGTAACGGTGCATTTTTTAACGTGAGGTCGACATTTTGATAAAAACTCAGTCACAACCATCACACACATCCATTCGGCACACAGTGTAAACCTTCAGCGATGAACCTGCACTTAGTCACAACCGTATAATTTGATCAGACTCGCACACCTACGAGGGGCCGCGCCTGTGTCTGTCTGTGTGCCAGGGGCCTCAAATAAAAGAGAGCTGCGTGGTCTGCGGGAACGCTATCATCCCCGCAGCTATACCACTACATGCACAACCACTTATGATCACTTATAACAAATCTATAGACACTACGGGTGTCAGCTGATCCTCGCCAACAGGCACGAGAAGCGGCACCCCGGGAGAATCCCCCCTTTAAAACACAATTATCCCGCGGAGCCGGTGTCGTTTCAAAGGCCAACGGTAGAAGATGTTGGCCCCCGATAAGGGACACATGTGTTCCATCACACTTAATTGAAGCAGGGTTCCTGAAAGAGAAACAGCCCCGGAGCATTATGACAAAACAAACAGATTTAAGGACATAACAACTGTATTTGTAATAGGAACGTTTTTCATGGTGCATGGAAATTGCTGTTCTGTGAAGCGTATTTCTTTTTTAAAGGAGCTTTTCTCCAGGACAAGCACATGTATACAAAACTATTTCTTCTCCCCCCTTGTTTTTTTTTACTGGACATCATTTTGTCTTGGAGAGCACACCATGACGATAGGTTTCCAAACCTTCCCAAATTTGATTACAGGTCTACAAAAACCTCAAACAATGCCGTGGCAAGCATGTCACTTATGGTCCCAAGCCAAAGTCCGTCTCTAAGAGTCTTTTTTTTTTCTTTTCTTTCCTTCTCTTCTATTTCTTTTCATCCTTATGATCTGAAGTTACGAATAAAGACTTAAGTCATGTGTTTTAAGAGGAAACACGCAGAACAAATTTACAGTAAAAAAAAAAAAAGAGCTGGGCTGCACGGAGGAAAAATCCTGATATAAACAAAAAAGCTGAATATAGTGGCTTTAATTTTGGATAAAGTTACTGAAATCCCTGTTGGGCAATTACATCATGTTTTTCTTGTTTAGATCCACATTTGAAAGTTCACATTTAGTAATCACGTGACAGAAGGAAAGTGAGAAAAGAAAGACTCAGCAATGTGGAGTCAATGTTGTTATTCTGCTTTTATATGTAAAGAACACAGAAGCCTCCTGGATGTGGATTCATATCCCTGCTCCCAGTCGGTTCCCATGATCTGTAGGATGTATTTAGCATTTGCAATTTCTCATTTATGGGGATATTATTACCTCCCTGGCACCGTGCCCCGCTTTTGGAATCCCCTCGCTTTAATGTTAAATCATGTGGACATTAAAGTCTTTCCCTGACTTACAAGACATGACATCTCTGGAAACATACAACCCAGGTCAAAGATGGAGCTCGTTAAAGGATTGCACACAACCACAAATTCACAGAGAGAGAAAAAGGGGATAAAAGAGGAAAAAAATGTTTAGTTAACTCCGACTTCAGCCGTCGGGGGGAAAGCTTGGCTTTGTAACTGGCCGCTTAAGATGAGAGACAAAGACAGTTCTGTGCAGTCTACTCAATAAGGCTCCCCCCCTCGTCTTACTCGGTTTATCACAGGAAAATTATATTTGTTATCGAAAATGGCTTTTAACAAGCACCGCAAGCAACAAGGGGATATGACTGTAAGGAGATAAAACTGCTGTACTTTTCCCTCTCTGATTCTAAATTAAGGCCATGTTTTTACAAAAAGGTCAGATATGATTAAAAGCTGCTGCAGCTCACAAACAGTTTTCCTCTGTTTTTACCCCTGGCACCTAACTGATGCAACATCAGCTATTCTCTCTTTTTTATCAAGCGTATCATCTCTTTTACCTCATCTCTTTGGTATTCATAATCCACCTTCAATTGCATGAAATACAGCAAAGTAAAACACTCATAACACACACGATTCTGCCGCTGGTTCTCAGCTTCAGAGTACAAAGAAATCTCAAATTGACTCGGCGTTGTCTTCGCATGTGTCGACAGCCAACAGCCAGCCAGGCGTAACTACAGCTAACTATTGTCTCATTAACTGCAGTTTGTATCCAATTAAAGTGAGCCAGGGAGACACTTAATGACCCCACAGACGAGCAAATTACAGAGTTAATACTGCGATCTTTAATTAGACTTTACTGGCTGCCGTCGGATTCGGAAAAGTTATTTTAAAGTCTTATATTTTTCCAACAGAAATCCAATAGGCCGGGCTGTAGCTGCATGAGACAAGTTTACACATCACCATAACTGGTCAATAATCCCCTTCGCTTCATTTGGAACGCTGTTTTTTTTTTTTTTTTTACTGACTCTCTGCTAAATTGCCCAACATCATGATGCAATTTGGGTTTTTTAATCACCGTTTTAGCAGTTACAGTGTGGCTGTCCGATTTCCTGCAACAAAAGTGTGTAGCGCCATTAGCGCGAGTAATTCCCCACAGCAGGCCTCCAGTTGTGCATGTGATCGGACGAGAGGAAAACAACAGGCTTCACCATGGAAAACCTGAGCTAATGTCCTTGATTGTCCCACCTTGTTGTGGTTGTTTTCTGGGGCAATTACATTCTTGAGACATTATGGGAGAGAAATGCCCGCAGATGGGTTATAATCCCTTGGCCCTGTTGCTCTGTGGAGTGTGTGTGTGTGTGTGTGTGTGTGTGTGTGTGTGTGTGTGTGTGTGTGTGTGTGTGTGTGTGTGTGTGTGTGTGTGTGTGTGTGTGTGTGTGTGTATGTGTGTGTGTGTGTGTGTGTGTGTGTGTGTGTGTGTGCAGGCTCATGCAGAATTTCAGGTGTGTTTAGCGTTATAAGAGCTCATATGGAGCACTGAAACATGTGACAGTCCCTTAAGATTTCCTAAATGGGTCTGGAGGAGTGCTGGAAAGTTATTTCAAGGTCATCGTTGAGTCATGCAGCTGATGAGAGACTGCTGGGGAGTGTGGTGCAGATAGTTTGCTACCGTGTCATCGTTACATTAAGAGATGTCAAGGCTGCAGCTTTTTAACTGCCTGCACAAAGAATCCCCTATTCTCTCTGTGCTGGGCTGCACGAGTCATTTTGTGGACAACCACGCACCTATAGTAAAGTATATTTTTACACGTGCCGCAGTGCCATATGCCTGACTACATGGAGGCTAACCTCACAGTTTTGGCCCGCTGCACATTTCAGTCCGACGCAGAAGTCAAACAAGCAAAGCCACGCAGCGGGTCGGATATTGAAAACGGTGCACTTACAGAGTGAAAAGCAAAACAGAGAGAATTCTTGTCCTGTTTTAAACTTTGTCTTATATAAACGTAGCGGGGCCGGGGTGATATCTGATAAAATAGATCAAAATTACATTATTGGCTTTTATAGCCCACTGAAAACATAGCCCAAAGGTATGCTATTTGGCAGAGAGCAGCTCGTAATATGTCTAAGAATTGTTACCATCTGGCTTGACTGCAGGGAATGCTACTCTCTTAAAAACCTCAAAGTCAAAATGATACAAGGAAAACGCGGCATTCATAAGCAGGTTGGCTTTTTATGGACGCCTGTCCACATCGATTTGGCTCCACGACGTCTTGAAGACAACGTTTAGGAGCAATCTTTTTTTCTTTCTACACACTATGGCGTCCAAATACAATCTTATATACGTTCTTTGGGAAATGTGCTTTTCTTGTTCTAAAAAGTGACTTCCAGCCTTTCAGTCACAGACATAAAGTAGAAAGCAAAGGTCTGGTATCGGTGTTAAATACATCTGGTTGGTTTCATCAGCGCAACCTTCCAAGAACACAAACATACAATATGCAACATCCGTCTGTCTGACAGGGAAATGTTATCCCCTGACATTTTAACCCCCTTTTTTCACTTTCCTTCACTCTTCTAATCGCACTCCTGTACACAGTTTCAGCCTCCATTACCTTATTATGAGATTACTATGTCAATGTGCTCAGAATTGTGACAATTACAGTAAGTGGTGGAGTAATTTTCGGCATTAAATGGGCTCTTTGTGTACCATGTTGCTGTTTATTTCCGTGGCCTGTCATAGGTTGAAAGAGGGCGTCCTGGCAACGAGTCAGATACATTCTCATATGTATTACGAGATAAGCAGGTATATAGATACATGTGTATATAAACAGCAGTATATATATGTACAAGTCAAGGTGGAGTTTTTTAATATGACATGCTGCGATGGAGAAGGGATCATCCCTGCGTGTGTGCATGTGTGTGTGTGTGTGCGCGTGTGTGTGTGTGTGTGTGAGAGAGAGAGAGAGAGAGAGCACTGAGGCCTGTGGCATATGAAACATGAGTCCCTGTTTAGCAGTGTGAACCATGGGGGAGAGGGAAGGGGGGAGGCTGTTTTCTCAATGCCTCCTTGACCTGTCACTATTGATGATGTGTGTATGTGTGCATGTGTGTGTACGTGCGTGTAAGTGTGTGTGCGTGTGTGTGCATGCGAGTGTGTGAGAATCCAGCAGACATCTACAGGGGGACAGGCACCCCCTCCGCCCTCCTCCCCTCCCCTGCTGCCGATATCCTCTCATGCCACCATCACCATCACCCCCCTCCCTCCCCCACCTCCCTGCCTCCTCTCCTCCCCTCTCCTGGCGCCCCGGTATGAGAGAGAAAGCTGTTGTTAATAAAAAGTTTTCAAAGAATGGGATGAAAAGGGAGGTGAAATTGAGCGGCCCTGGCCATATTATTTCTTCTCCGTATGGGAGCTGGCCTCTCGCGGTCCCTCCGACGCTCTCGGACCGGGAGGGGGTCGCTGGCTCGGTGACCATTACTGCCCCGGGGCCAAAGCAAATGATTTGCCTCTCTGAGGCTTCAAAGGGGAGCAATTACACTTAAGTAACCAAATGAATAGATAGCCCAGCTTGGCAGCAGTTTGGGGGAAACAGTGGAGGCCTTTGAGGGAAGAGGCACCACACCTCAGGAGTAATATGTAACAGCTCACATCACAGAGAGAGAAAAAAGAGAGAAGAAGAAAATAAACAAGAGCGTATTCTGCCACTGATTTCAGAGGAAGAAAGGTGCTGAAACATGCCCAAACCAAAACAACAACATCATTCAGAGCGGTTTACCGATCCAACCCATAGTTTCCAAAGTAATTGTGGCCTTATAGAAATACACCCTCAACCACTGGCTACTTTGGCCAGCCTATCACATAAACACAAACTGTGTACAGCAATATAGCATGACAAATTTGAAAGAAATTACAAAAGTGTGTATTTAATTGTGCTCCTGTTTTTCCACAAATTTGCTTTTTGTTTATTGCAGATACGCCTCAGAAAATGTATCGTCTCTCCTGCCACAAAATGAGTTTGTTTCTGTGAGGCTTGTGTTTATTTGTGGATATTGTAATAACTGTATACACAAATTAAAAAAAACAACTAAATATGTGAACATCTTGCTTCCAAATGAGCTTTAGACAACGTTGCCCATACAAGATATAAATCACGCCGACGCCAAATTGAACTGCGTGTGTAACACAATGAATAACGTTATTTGCAATCTTGAGGAGCATGAATTGCACTTCTGTGAGTGGCACACACATTAAGTCAGCCTCTCCCCACTGATAAAAGACTTGAAAAAGGCCCTATTGAGTGAAGTGGAGACTGGGAGTTTGGTAGGGGAGCTCACCTGTGGAGAGGAGTCTATAGCTGCATAGAAGGCCCAACAGCTGCCAGGGTTGTAAGTCTAGGCACCTAGCGGAGCCGCAGAATGGAAAATGCAAGGCGCTCTTTCAGTGCACTGCCACTTAGTAACAGAAGGCATGTGCCAAACTTGCAGAATGAGAATGAAAACTCCCCCTTCGGAGTTCACTAAATATCAGCAGCGACTCTTCCCCCTCCCCTCTTGTGCCCCCTCCTCTCTTTCTCTTTTCTTCTTCTCCTTTAGTCTATTATAATTCCTCCATAAAAGAACAATAGGTGACTGAAAGACCCCCAAACCACAGAGATATACCAACAATCGGCAGGGAGAAGGGAGAAGGGGGGGACTCGGCTGAAGTGTGGAAGCCATCAATTACTGAGGGCCTAAAGTTAACATCCCAGCAGGATATGTGCATTAGAATGCAGATATGGGCAGGCTATGGGCAACAGATGCCTAGCGGAGCGGTCAAAAGAGCACGTCGAGCTTGTGAGAGGACATATGCAATGTGGGAGACTCACGCTGCCGCAGCCTCGCCTCGCCACCTACAGAAGAATAGAAAATTAAATTGAATGATGATTGTAGTAGCGGCACAAAAGGGCCATTGTGTGGAGCTAACTGGAATTATGGGTTTGAAATGTGACAAACAACTGACATGTCACATAATGGGTGCCAATGCTCGTGGCTGTGGTGCAGACACATCAGCAGTGAGATTGCCATGGATCTGCAGGTCCACCGCCGCAACAAGTGGCCCTCTCGGCTCCGGCCGGCTCAAAAACCCACCGCGATTCCTCCACATGCACGGCCCTAACAGGATTTTCCCCCTCTCACGGCATCCCTCCATTCTGGCCGCTCAGCAAGACTCAACCCTCTGGGCTTCCTTGCGCTGCTAATTTACACTACAGCCTGCAGGCTACCTTCACAGTCAGAACACTGCAATTGTATTTTCAGGCTCATTAAGCAATGGCACAAAAAGGGGAGCTCTTACCCCCCATCTACTTTCCCGTCCACGCTCTGTTCAGCAGGAGAGAAAGGCGAGCACAAGAGGAGATAAAAGGTGGGATAGTGAAATGGAGCAAAGTGCTAAATTACAGTTGTGAGGCTCTATCAGGTTGTCTGTGTTTACTACATCAGTTTGTTTGGGAGCCGGTGGAGGAGGAGGTGGAGGAGGAGGAGAGCCTGCACAGTCCCTGCACTCACTCTTCTGAGAACCAATCCGGCTGCTCGGTCGCAGCCCTATTCAGGATCGACCCATGCTTGTTTATTTGAAAGAGACCCCGCTTTTTTAACTTCCCACCCTCTCCATTGTTCGACCTCTCATGGGGAGAACTTTGAAATTGTAATCTCAGGACATTCAAACACGCACATTTGTTCTGACCTCTGGTGCATGCAATAACATTATTGCTATGGGACAAGCACTGCCAGTTTGGGTCCATACAGTGCCTTGTGAGATGTATGTGACGAGTTAGACTTAGAAATGAGGCCTGAAACTAATGACTTATATTTGTTGACATAAAAATAATTAGAGGAAGTTGTGGTCTGAGCAAATTTAAACTCCATGTGCTCCAGATATGGGAGTCCTGTAACAAATAACATCACTTGATTGGATTTTTCAGACGTGCTTTGTAGCTGGAACCAATTCTCGAAGGAAAAATAAACCAATTCTGACTCTCGTATATTTAAATGTGCGTGGGAGAGCAGGATTTAGTCTTGTAATACAAGTTTATCATGTGGAACTAGTTTTTTGTCATTTTGATGCTGATGATTATTGTTTTCGTGTATTTTCTGTGGCAAATTTTCAAATCTTAAAATCACTAATGTATGAGTCACTCAGTGGAATCTGATAATGTGAATACTTTAAATATGCCTGCACTCAACCATGAAGAGTCAATGATCATCTCAGTTATAGTCTCATTAAAGGTGAAGATTAAATAACACAAAATAAGAAAATTGGCTGCAAAATTTTCAATTTTTCCTCAAATAGTTTAAATACCACTTAATATATATTTTATGATGTGAAAAAAGCACAGATTTCATATAATGCCTAGCAAATTGCTGTAATTTATATTGCTGGGATTTGAAGCCAGCAGTAAAAAGAAAATTGAAAATTGATGCTGCTGCGTTGGGTTTTCTTTTCTTTTTTTTTTCTCAAGTACACTGTATCAGGGCTTTGGCTGCAAAGAGCGTATGAGATTGCGGTGACATTCTTCGGTTTGTGAATGAGACCACAGAGTAGCCACACAAAGTTCCTCATCCCCAGCCCTCAACCCTAACTCGCCCACTCGCATTGTCTCTAGACTTTCCTCAAGAATGTGGATTTCTATGGCCGACGGCGAGCCAGACGGGATTGCCAATTGCATTGTCACCTCTCGTGGTTTTTTCCTCTGAACGATTTCTGTTGGCAAGCAGAGTTCAGGAGGAACATCTGTTTTTGAAGACGCTTTAAGAGGGTAACACTGTTGAAGATACTTTTTTTTTTATTTACGTGGCCACCAGTGTATAAGCAATCATTGATTTCAGTCTGAAATGCAAATTCAACCACCACAGACAAATTAAATAAACTCTTGTTGTGTTTAGGTTTGAGTTTAAAAAAAAACAGCAGCTGTGAGGCCGCAGGACACTCCGTCCTCTGATTGCTTTTTTACACGATCCAAAGGCGAAGCCATGATGAAGGCAATTCGCTTCAGCGTGGCAGGAATATTTCCCTCATTACCCGGCGATCCAACACTGAGCACTCTGATGCCACAAGAGGAAGTGGCTTTGGCAGAAAATGTCAAACCAGCGTTTAAGTGCCGGATTGAAGCCAGTCTGATGTGGATTGGATCAACTTGTTAAGTCAAATGAAAGGTCAAAGATATTTTTCCACAGCGCTGCGGCAACCCAAAGAGCTGCTATTTAAACTGCTGTTAGATGGAGAGTGCCAGTCACCTTATGGGAGGAAAGGTGAACGACTAGAGGTGTAGACAGAAGCAGAACATTTAAATAATAAGCATTAAGATGGAAATTTGACTGCTTCTAAAATTTCCTGCAGAAATGTTGAAGCCTTCAGCAACTTAACCAGAAGTTTGGAGCCTCTCTCTGCTGATTTCAGGGAGAGCAAAGTGAGAGCGACATGTGGGGATGTTACTGAGAATACTACACTTGTCCCTACCTTCTCTGTGCTCATGTCATGTCAGCAAAGTGTCCATCTCACTGAGGCCTATTGCCACAGGTCTTTGTGCCGCTGTCGACACATCTCACAGGGATTGGGTTCCACAGCGCGCTCGCTTCCCCCAAATGATGTGTTTGTTTGTCAGAGGGCCTCGCTACAGCGGGCAATTCACACACTGTTGATGGAAGGCGGACACCGGCTCACCCCTGGACTCCCACAAAGTCCGAATTCATCAGCCGTCGCACCTGAAGAGCACAGAGCCTGGACTCGCTCAGAAATGGACTGGATCATCCTCGGACCTGGGAAACAAACGTGACAGAAGAACCATCTTAATGACAAAAGCATGAAATTGTCGTCTCTCATAGCTTGTCGTGCCGCCACTTGGCTCTTGCACTTTATGAACTGTCTAAGTGGTTTCATCGATGCATGAGAGTATTGGCCCCCTGCACATGCATGTGAGAAAGTTTTCATTTCTGGTGCCAGTGGAGGGGAATGTACTTCCCAGCTCGCTCGCACTGACCTTGAAGGACAGATCTGCTTTCAAACTCACTAACACCTTCTGACACAGTTCACTCGCCTGCATGCTGTTACAGAAATGTCTTTTGGGGTAGGGGTGAGGGGGCCCAAAGCTAAATACACTGGCCCAAACACCAGGGGAGGAGAGGTAACTGTACTTGTGTAGATTTATCTGTCCGTGTACCTGTATCGGATGAATGTCCGTGAGTCAGTGCACTCCACAGGGCTGACTCTCATCCCCCCTTTCTTTTGCACAACACTATGGAGATGAGATAGAGGGAAGGGGTACACGATCACTGGGATTTAAACCCAAACCAGCTGGGTGACGAGAGGCCCCCGCTGCGTGAGGGCCGGCTTTGTCGGATAGGAAATGAAGGAGCGGGCTCCACATCAGGATTCAGTCAAGCTGAATCATCAGCCAAACGTTTTGCCTCGTACTTGATGAGATGTAAACGGTTCTTTGCACCTGAGAGCTGTCAAGAAGCCAACCATCACTGATCACAATAAACAAAAGTTTCAAGTCAGTCGAACAATTTGATGTTTTATTATGAAACAGCTGCTAAATTAAGTAATTCGGGTGCTTGGTTGTAAGATGCTGCTGGATAGGGCTGTTAAACCTGACCAATTACTTGTGGTTCCTAGTCTAACAGGTTAATTATTCATTGTTTCACCCAATGACGCAATTAAGCATGAGGGGGGCTAATAAAGTAATTTGGTGGCATAAAAGTGGGGATGTTTGGTTCTCGGACTGATGAACATTGGATTATGTTTATGGTAGACTTTATTTTTACAAAACACATATGATCAGCTGATAAAATATGATTATTTATTATGAACATATATCCAATGGTATGTAAATTCAGCTTCAGCGTCTGCAATGGTTTATGGTTAGGTTAATTATTTATGTTCAGATTATCCAGAATGTAGTCTAACAAATATGATAATGTGACACTGAATGGAGCCATTCAGCAGAATTTTTTTATTTTAAAACTGGGACTATAATTTGATTAGAAATGCACTTTTGCTTTTGTTTTACTCAAAGTAAATTTATAATCCAAGACATTTAAACTGTAAAAGACTAATTTTACAAAGTGTTAATTGTGACAATCAGTCAATGGTAATTGTCTTGAAAAGTAACTTGTAGTCATTAAGTTAAAATTCCTGAGAACAATAATGACAAAAACAACATGATTCTATTTCTCTCAGATAAATTCTCCTCACCTGAATTATTTCCAGACATAAACCTGTTTTCCTCCTTTGACTCCATGATGCTGTTTAGCTTGTTTAATCATCTCTGTGGATGTTGTCCTTTTAATGAAAACATGTCAGGAGGAGTTAGATTGACTGGTGTGTTTGAGCCTGCAGACATGAAACAGTTAACTGTCAGCAGCTCCCTCACATGCAGCTCCACGCAGTGGACTATGAAATATTCGGAGGACAATTGGTTAAGTGGAGTTAACCGTTGCCTTTTTCTCCCCGAGGTATCTTCCTTTTTGATCCCGCCGAGCCTGGCGCCTCGCAAAACACAACTTGTCTGGCTTATTAAATAGTATGACCTGGAGAAAGAGAAAACGCCTGTTGCTTCTCAACCGAGGCCATTGTGAGGCGAGAAGAGCCTCTGACAGGCCTTAAATTGCAGTAATGCTGTGTGACCAACAGTCATACCTAATCAATTTCTATCCTGCCTGCGCACGTTTTCTTGTTTCATTTCATCTTCAGATCACTTATTCGACTCATGCGGCCGGTTTTTTTTTATTTTTACAATTCGATTCCCACTTTATTTTTACCTTCATCCTATATGAGCGTTCTTCCCTGTCTTCTTTGATAAAGGTATCACTCTGATATCGTCGTGACTCTTTAGTTCCTGCAGGTTTACAGTAGGTGAATAATTCAGCCAATAGTAGCTTAAGGATGGAGTGGCCAGCTAATGGATGTAAATGGTCAAGAGAATCCTCCCCACTGGTTAATTGCGCTAAAATTGGTCTAAGCTACTTTGTGAGGGGCATCAATAGCCCCGCGCCGCATGGGGTCTGTATGATTAACTTCTCCTTCCTTTCAAAGGCCTCTTGATGTTCCCTTCGAAGGCAGCAGGCCAATCAAAACCGCGCTCGCAGACGTCACGAGGCCAACCTGACGCGCTGATTGGTGGGAGCGGGGACGGAGGACAGCCCCTGTCGTTTTATAGACGACCCCGTCCGGCGCGTTAAAGCTACCGGGCACCGCTGACAGCGCGCAGAGACGCACACCTATTGGACACTGTTACACCTCAGCGTATCCCATATTCTTCCTGAACGGGCCACACGGACGTGCATGGCCCCATCCCCTTGCTCAGCGATGAATCCTGCGCAGGGGTCGCCGTCCCAGGACGCCAAACAGCTCCATCCGAAAGAGGAGACGGACACCGAGGGAGAGGAGCCGCAGCCCAAAGACATGACCACCGAGAAAGGATACAAACAGCAGCGGAGCAGCCTCCCGTTCAGCGTCGAGTCGCTGATTTCCAAGAAGCCCACCTGTCGGACTTCTTATCCCCCCTCAGATTTAGCGCTGGTCCTCCCCAAGCCCGCGGCGGGGCAGTTCTCTCCAAGGACTTTTTACGCGGAGAGCAAAGTGGCCGCGGAGAGCTCGCAGGGTGTTTCGAGTAGCTCCAGCGAAGACAGCCCGCAGTTCTGTGAGAAAGATCAGAGCACTTGGTACCAGCCGTCCTCCTTTTCTACACCTCCTCGTAAGTCCGTCCCTCCGCTGATGCCGGAGTTCACCGAGCTCCCAAACAAGGGCGCACAGCGTTCATCCGTCATTTTTACTGT
The DNA here is from genome assembly GCF_009819705.1 of Hippoglossus hippoglossus. Lineage (NCBI taxonomy): Eukaryota > Metazoa > Chordata > Actinopteri > Pleuronectiformes > Pleuronectidae > Hippoglossus > Hippoglossus hippoglossus. The sequence goes on along the minus strand of NC_047151.1, from coordinate 11,065,457 downwards.
CAGTTACAGAGGCTGCGAGAGTATCAACATGTTTTGATGCTGTATGATCACAAAACTATAATTTCCCCGTTGTGTCACGGTAACGTTAGTGTTAATATCTCAAAGACTACGTGTATATTTTATAGAGAGTTGTGCCACTCTGCGCGTAAAAATAATATTTGGATGCAGCACTGTTGTTTTTTTGCCAGACATTTTTTTACCTTGTATTTTAGTTCATATTTTTCTTCTACTAATAATAAATGAAAGAAAAATAATAAAAGCATGTGAGGATGATTGCGTTTTACGCAGTGGCACAGCAAATATACAGTAGGAGATTTTGTCAACAAAAATACAGTTACGCCTATTTATTGTTACTGAGTCGTGTTTGTGTTTACGTCTAATCTTTAAGGCTCATTACCAAGTTTAAATTGAGTCTGACCTTTTATTTTCTCTGTATTTTCCCCTCTAACAGGCAGCACAAGTCCACCTCCGTGTACTTTAAGGAAACACAAAAACAACAGGAAACCTCGGACACCCTTCACTACCTCCCAGCTGCTGGCGCTGGAGCGCAAGTTTCGCCAGAAACAGTACCTCTCCATCGCCGAGCGAGCCGAGTTCTCTAACTCACTCAACCTGACGGAGACTCAGGTGAAAATCTGGTTCCAAAACAGGAGGGCCAAGGCCAAGAGACTGCAGGAGGCCGAGCTGGAAAAGTATAAACTGGCCTCCAAGCCCGTGCTGCCCGCCTTCGCTCTGCCGTTCCCCATCGGTGCGCACATGGGCTCTCCAACGTGGGGCCCGTCGAACGCCTTCCATAGGCCCAGTCTGCCGGTCCCAGGACTGTTCAGTGGACCCGTCACTTATGGGATGTACTATTTGTCTTAGTTATCCTTTGTGTGTGCGTGCGTGAGTGTGTGTGTGGTTTTAAGAGAAAAACAAGTCTTCTGGTTGCAATACGCGCATGAGGATGGTGCGTCCTTAACACGTTGGAAATTTATATTTTATATTTGGAGTTTAAAGAAACATTTTCTAACATGCAGCATTGAAGACCATCCCAGTCTTGCGCACGTTTTGACATATACAACAAGTGTGTGCGTAATCGAACTGAGTGCGTTCACTTGCTCTGCGCATTTTGTGTCAAGTGCTGTGGCTTGAGGATCCACAGGCCTTTTCAGGCAATATTCCAAATGTAAATGTCAGGTTTTTAAACGACATGCCTTAAACGTCTCATTCCAGTCCCTTCACTTCAGCAGTGTGTGAAAGTGGATATTGAAAGTGTGATCAAACATGGAGGCAGTATTCTGCTCAAAAGTACTTAAATGGTGTCAGTGCCTTAAGACCAGTGTATCACTTGAAGTTTTCCCTGCTCATTCAGCACTGACTGTTTTCTGTCCACGCACAGTTGCTGTTTGAATGTCTGTATCTCCAGTGGTTCCTGTCACAGTTTCTACACAGGGCTATTTTATAAACTTGGAGCAAAATTATATTTTAGAAAAAAAGACGTGTATTAGATATTTTTTTTACCCTCAACGAGGCCTTTACGGGAGAGATCATAGATTTTCTTTGGGGAATGTTGCTGTAAATGTAAATAAAAATGTGTAGTGTTCATAAAGCCCTGCAGCCTCGCTTCAAGAGCGGCAGGAAAAGTGGTATTTATTGAATATCTTTGTATCTGTACTGTGTACATACATCATTCTATATAAATGTTCAGTTACTTGTAAAGACTGATCTTAGAAAATAAACATTATACAAGGTCTGAAAGTTTCTCTGTTTTTCATATATGAATAATAAACTAATCTTTTTTAAGCCTATGGAAAGGAGTCTGGAAGTTTGTAGAACGTACTTCTCCAAGAAATATGACCTAGATTACTTTTAAAAAGTTGAGAATATAAACAATAAAAACTGGCATAAATAAACTACTTTAGGCTAGATAATTGTAACCTGCAGACAATTGTATGGAAGTTTAGACAAAGTACTTCTCCAAGAAACATAGATTACATTCAAAAAGTGGAGAATATAAACAATTAAAAACTGGCATATATACCTAAGGCTAGATCATTGTAATCTGCAGACAATTGTTCTCTTGTTTGTTTTTATGTATTTAGTATGCCAAAGGAAATTATATTTCCTTGGTAAGCATGCCACAAAACTCAACCACTGTTGCCAAAAACCTCTGGGTCTGACCTGCTTTTACTTGACTGTTGTAATTATCTGATTCCAAAATTGCCCAGCGATTGTGTAATTTTTTCAAATAATAAGTGCTCGTTTCTGCACGGGGTTAATAATCAATTTTCTTAAATACTTGGATGATTTTTGTGGAAAAGTAGAACTCAGTCAGACACTACAAGGGAATTTCAGGAAACTGCAGGTTTTGACACATTCTGCATATCCTCCTACGCACAGCGCACATTTTTCTACATTTCAACACCGTAACTGAAAATGCATTTTAATCCAACACAGTGTCTTGTGCTGAAAACCAACGCAAACATGTGTTTTCCTAGTGAACAAAACGCAAAGGTTGTAAAACGAAAACTTGAGCACACACACGTGCACGTCTACTTACTGTTCAGTTAATAAAATTCAAAAACAATCATCTTATTTCAACTATGACAGGCCACATAATAAAACTGGATGCGTACCAAGGCTATATTTACAGTAGATAATGCCAAAACGCATGGGGCTGAATACCGTTTCAGAAATAACTTTAGACGAGCACAAATCAACAGCTCGATAAATCTGGGCGAAATAACTGTTGACGGCCCTGACGATTTTTAAAGCGATGTATTTTATTGTTTCTAAATAACCGTCTACACGTGATTGTGTTGATCCCTTTTTATTTGTGTGTTAGGTTGAATATTAGTTTTAATAAACCATTATTGGATTAAATTTGGACAATTTTAATGCGACTGCATCATTATCATTTTCATTTCATTTCCCCAATTAAAGCAAACCGTTATGGAGATCCTTTTTCATCACCCAAACAGGATTTATAGTTAGTTTTCTGTATGCATTTACATCATTATTTCATAACAAAGCAGTCAGATACAGATAAAGACCTATAGTGAGACACGCGGAGCAGATATAAAGTAGAAGATTAGAAGAAACACGTTGTCTAGTGTGTAACGTCAGCGCAGCTCGTTGTAGGTTCTCTTTCTGTCCTGCAGAGGGCAGTGGCGAGACTCGCTGCTGCTCCCGGCGCTGACGAAGAAAAGGCACTTCCGGTGTTCCGTTCTGTCAGACATCACTTGGTGCAGCGAGGTGAGTGCGCTACCGCAGCGGTTTATTGAATGAAAGGTTGTTCGCTGGCAGCAGCTGAGATGAGGATTTGTTCGCCCTGCTCATTTATACATGTGAACGAGGTAGAAATGTGACCTATCTGTTGACGCGGCGTCACGACTTGCAGAGAGACTTCTCTGACCTTGGCTAGCAAGCTAACGGAGCTAGCCGCCGTTAGCAGGCTTTGCCGAGGTCCTGAGTTGAACAAAATGTTAAGGACCCTGCGTCATTGGTTACTTTAAGACAAATTAGCTTCATTACGATGTTTTCTCCTCACATAGTTGTTAACAAGGATTTAGCCACTGCAGTCAGACCGTCGTATTAGCTCTAAATGTGAAGAAGCGCCTGCGCTGTTTCAATGTTCGCTTTAACGCACTACATATATACTATCATATCACGACCCAAATCCTAAAGTCATCCATTACAAGTTGAGTGAGTTATTACATTGAACAATGACAACTCAGAGTGGATTAAATTGGACATGGACGTGTTTGTCTTTCTCGAACTATACTAACTAACAAGGTTAACTTTAGGCCTCAGTGTTTTACAAAATGCAATCATGTACTTACTGTAAATTAAGGACAGTCTCTTGGTTATGTGCATTTAAATATTGTGTCCAGACACATTACGTCACAGTATTAACAACATGCACATACAAAACAATCACCATTATTACACCTGTTTCACATGCACATATGGTCAGTGAAATGCAGAAGTGGCTACATTGGCAACATGCATTGTGATTTAGGTTCATGATTTCATCCTCCCAGTTAATGTGAATGCAGTTTAATGCAGCAGTCAATAAATCACCTTTCTGGAGATTAGGGTTCAAATAATCTAGTCAAGTGGACCTTGAGTTTAGAGGTCTTTTCTAAATTCTAAACCTTGTGCATGCATGTGTGTAACCTGGCAATATATTCATCGTCTACTTGTCAGCCAAATGTAAGCTCAATGTTTTTATTTATTTGGGTGTTTAATTTCTGGACTAAACACAATTTTCTTCTGCCTTTCCTCGCAGACAGTTAGGATGGCAGGTCGTCGCGTAGCCCTCAAGGCCCTTGACTGGGTGGCTTTTGCCGAGCGGGTTCCACCCAACCAGAGGGGCATGTTCAATGCACTGAAGACTCGCAGTGATGCCATCGCTGCCAAGTTAGTTATACACACCATCTTTATTTAATGAAGAAATTAATCTTTTAGCATTATGTTGATTTACTTTCAGTAGTGCAATTTTATACCAGTAATTTATTAATATGGTCTTCTTTCTGGTAAATAAGATGACATTCATCTAAAAAGTTGTATATAAAGCCTGATGAGAGAATGGTGCAGTACAGGGCTTCCGAGCTAGTTACTGTTGCTCACCTGTCTGAGAGGCTTTGCAAGATCCTGTTAGGGAATCACAACACTATCTGCACATGAGAATTTCAGTGCAGATGTTATTCTTTTGTATTTCCACATTTTGTCAGCTTTTAATGTTGTTAGTTTGCTTGAACATTTTTAGGTAGTAGTTTGACCAAATTGAAGTGCCCAACCTGCAGAGACTAAAATCTGCAGACACTGATAATGTAGTCTGCCTGTCAGTATTTTACCCCCTCTTTTATGCCTTGTATAAGACCCATACTATCAGCAACTGAATAGGGTTATTAGGGCGTGTCCTTGAAAATATATAATCTTTTTTCCTACACACACTTATCTCTTGCTATTAAGTTTCGCCCTTCAGTCTATCCTCCTCCTTTTTTTATTTTTTAAACCATCATATCAACTTATGAACACATTTACTCAGTCTAGATTTTTTAACTCCATTTTCTCTCCCTATATCAGACTAACTTCCCTACCTGAGACTGCTGCAGTCATTGACTGGAGTTTCTACAAGGGCGCTGTGGCCAGAGCTGGGATGGTTGATGAGTTTGAGAAGAAGGTGAGCTCAACATTAAGAGGAACATTGTGAAAGTAGCCAGACAGGCATTGGTTCAGAAGCCCACTTCTGACATGACATAGCAACTTTTACTTCGATGAGTGTTGGCATATTCTTGAGCTGGCAAGCGGTTGCTCTCAGACTTTTCAAAATAATGGAATAACATTCCTCAGTCCAAGTCTACAGTAAATATAATGGAACCTCCTGGAGTTCATTGTAGACGTCCGAATCTAACAGATCTCATCGAAATTCTTGTCATATTAGAACTCAGGATATAACTTTGAGGTTGTCATTGCTAGTAATGTCCTCTGGTATCAATCTACAAGACATAGGATTCCCTCTGCAACAGTAATATATCTTCCGTAGATATTTCATAGTTTTATTATTTGTTGGTTTGCCTGTCAGTGGTAACTCATGTTTTTTTTCTAACACGCAGTTCAGTGCCCTTCAGATCCCAGAGCCTGTTGACACACAGACTAGTACCATCAACGCACAGGAGGCTGAGTCTGTAAGTGATGACCTCAAACAGATCTATTCATTTCCTGAATTTTAATTTTAACCAATGAGAATACAATAAATTGCCAAGACAATTGGTCTTGGTCTGCACAATAAATAGAAATACAAAACTGCAGAACTGTAAATGTTCATAAATTCTCCCAAGAGCCCGGCTGATTTCAGTTTATGTTTGCAGATATAGAAACTTTTACAGTACAAACAATGTGCATTTGTAGATTTTGAATATTTTATTCATTTAAGTTTATATATATATATTTGTTTTCCATTGATTTATATTCATTTATTACAGGGTTTATGGTTAAACTGTAAAATATCAAGTCTCAATTACGCTTTCTTCTCATAAGGGTTTGATAACGATTTCTTAGGCATCATTTCAAAAAAATTTTATAGTTATCATTATCAGAAATTCTTACCCCAATATGGATATTTGCATCATCTCCCAAAAATCCATATCAGTTGGGCTCTACTCCAAAAAACAGAATGTACCCAACACTATAAGTCATTCAGAATACACTAAATAGAGACAGAAATTATACTACTGAAACAAACATACTGTAGTGATATGAACTGCTGCTGTCGTTGTTTTTCCTACCTAATTATCTCACTTTTCTCTAACAGGGCAAAAGTGCCTCCGCCTATGTGGAGGGATCGAAGGCCCGCATCACTCAGTATGAGCATGAGGTGAGATTGTTAAAGCATTAGTTGCTAAATTAGTTCATTAAGACTTTAAGGAAATTTACATTAAAGAACACGCTGGTCTTTGATTCTCATCCTGTTCTTTTTCCTGTGTTTTCAGTTGAATAAGTTTAAGAACATGATCCCCTTCGATCAGATGACCATTGACGACCTCAATGACACCTTCCCTGAGACCAAGTTGGACAAGGCCAAACATCCCTACTGGCCCCACAAGCCCATTTCTGAACTGTAATCCAATTACTGGGCCCTCACCTCACAATAAAGTTTATGTATTTTAAAGTGGAATGTTTGATGACTTCATTGTTTTATAAAAAATGTGAACAGAATGTGTGCATCCAAGTAATAGTGGGGGTGTGATATTGTAGGTAGTGCCCACGAGGGGGCAGTATTGGAATAGTTTTATTTGAAGGGTAAACTTTGGAGGGTAATCCTGAACTTTTAAAATAACTTCATATTTCTACAGTTCTGACTCACTTTTATTATTATCTACGCTTCCTGGTTATCTGTAACCACTGGAGGGTGGAATCTGATGCTGATGTGTTACTGTGGACATTCACTACGTCCTTCCTGATTAAATTAGCAGCAGTTTACAGATACAGACGAGCACAGAGATGAGAATAATGGAGATGACGTAATTATCTTACTGTATTAATGATAAATCTTCAATCACACGTTCACATACGAAATGTTTATCCGCCGGCATTTACAGGCTAACACATGTCAATCATTTCTCTTATCCAATCACGTCTCTACTGGTTCTCCCCCACCGCCCCATCGACTATTTATTTACATGAAGTGGGCGGGATATCAAGCCCCGTCCCCGGACCTGCTGTTCTCATTGGCCCAGCCCAGCAGCGTCTCGGGCGTTGATTGGTTTAAATTCCGGTGGAAATAAAAGCAGGAGGATCTTCCTGACAGATGAATTCCGTTCAATGTTATTTGACAGTCGCTGACGATTGACGAGTCCATCAGCTCAGGTAAACGTCTTTTTTATAAATAACGCGTTCATCGTTTACCCTCATATTTCCAGTGTTGTGTGTTGTGGCGCACGGACCCGGAGCTGTACGGAGGTTTCTCCCGCGGGGCTTGTGATTAAAGCGGCGTTGGAAGCAGGAGCTGTCCGCTCCCTGTGTGTGTCAATAACCGTAGAGGAGCTCAGTGCTCTTGCGGAGGTCAAACACAGAAAACAAGACCATTAGAAGCCATCGTTTGTTGAGACATTTGTGACGTGTTGTTGTTTTCACTCCCATATGCACGATGGTCAACACAGGAAACCGCCGTTCACCGCCTCGACAGCTAGCTAACATCAGCGGCAGCGTTAGCCGGCAGCTGAGGTTGCGTTATGGATGAGATAGTGAGCCAGGCAGCCTCTTTCCTGGATGGTGGAAAGATGTTTCACGGTAAACCACGAGAATTTAACCCAAAAACTCATTAATATCACCAGAAACCTTTCATATTCCTCTAAGTGGAGGTTTCACATCGCCCTGAGTCTAAACAACTGTGTTTATGTTGGTCAACCACCCGTATTGTTAATGTTTTATGTTGCTGTTAGCTAACAGTTCACCTCTGCTTCCAAACTCCCTCCAGGGGAATTCATTCACTCTGTTTCGTTACAAGTTGTACGTGTTTTTTGTCGCTCTGTTGACAACACAAACAAACAAACATGCCAGGGGATGTAGGAGAAGTCAGTAAGGCAACACCTCTGGGTGCAAAACATGCAAAACTATTTTGGCTGGAGCGAAACCTGAGCTGATGTCCCCTTGGTCAGTGCCCTGCTGCTGGTTCCTTCAGGGCTTATAATATTACATCTGGATTTCTTTTTTGAAAGTCGAATTACTCAAACCTCAAGAGCTGTTTCTGTAAAAGCGAGTGAGAAGTGAAACCCATTAGTATGGCTTGAATTCAGGGGTCAAAGGTCACTGGTTGGCCTGTGGCTGTTTCTCTGTAGTCGTCTTTTAAATCAGTATAAATATGACTGTCAAACATCCTACAACCAATCTTGATATATATTCAAACCCTTTATATAAAACTATCGTTTACAGCCTATGATTCACCCACATTGTTTGGCCTAGTAACCCCACGGACTGGAGTGTGCATTGTGTCAGGTGAAAACAGACATGTCTGTGTTAGTAGTCAGGCCAGGTCTGCCCCTGGACAGTGGAGTCAACACTGGCTTGATTGTAAGTAGAGAACAATGGGAGCAGGCCTGCACCAAGGGAGGCACTGCTCCAAGGCTCGATGTTGGCTACTGTCTCATCTCCCGAGGGACGGACAGGCCAGTGCTGTTCTTAAAAGGGCTATTACCACACACAAGGCTGAGAGGCCTCTCTCTCTGAGGCAACTTGTGGCAACACGTTTTGACACATGATGGTGGATCCTGATGATGTATTGTGGTGGTGGCAGCTGATCGTGGACTACGATTACAACAAGACTGCTTTACACCTACACCTACTCACATACTCTACCATTACTGACAATAACTCCTCAATTCATTTGTCATTGCTGCTCCCGTCATCTCTATCAGACATTTTGTTATGTATAAATGCTTTAATAACTGACACACTTTCCATTATGTTACAAACTGTTTCTTCTAATCAATTTGGTAAATCCCCTTGTTTTGTTGATGTGTTCAGTTACATGCGGCATCTTTTGCACTTCGGCCCGTCCTGCAGGACAGGGATCCCTCCCATGTGGCTCTCTCTGAGGTTTCTACGTTTTTCCCCGGTTGATAGGTTTTCTTTTGGTAGTTTTTCCTCACTCTTGTTGAGGGTTAAGGACAAAGGATCTCACACCTTGTTAAGCCCTATGAGACAAATTGTGATTTGGGAATATGGGCTATACAAATATAATTTGATTGATTGATTGATTGACTTCTTGATCAACTTCCTTGTCTGGAATAATGAAAGTTCTGTCACAGAGGCTGCTGCACAGGAGACAGACTACAGGGATGTTGTACAGCACCAGGGGCAATAATAACTGTCCCATCCGCAAATCCACAAGAGAGGATCAATATCTGAACAGGAAGAGAAAAATGACTCGCAAATGATGGCTGGCTAATTTGTCAAATATGTAGCTGGTGTTGATTTGCTACTCCACAAAGATTGGCATATAATAACAAATTTACATCAATTGACAACTGAATAATAATGATGTTTAAACATTTATTTCACATTTTCTGGTTTATGGTGTATGAATACGAAGAGAACTGAGTCACATGATATAGTTTTACTAGGCACATCATTTAGTGTATTAAAATCTTATAAATAAAGATAACATAGGCTAAATCAATGCCAAAGATTTTCTTTTGCTACATTATGGTCCTGAAACAATGTGTCCCTTAGGGTTACGTCATGTAACATGACACTCCATCCTCAGCCTCTCACTGATTGAATTTCATCCATGCAGCAGCTCAGCCACTCCCTCCCGGTCACTGACGTTAAGCAGGAAATACATTAGACCCAAGATGCAGCTGATGTCAGTCTGTGTTGTTACCTTAAATACGGTCAGGACAATATTACTGAATCATTGTAGAGGTCAACACGGTCGGCACAAATGTAGTGGATGTTATTTCTGCCAAAACAATCAGAGATTAGACAACAGAGAAATAATTTAGAAGTATTTTGATCATTAATCATTCATTTCAGTTATTCATCATGCATAAATATTGTTATCATCAAACACTCTCAGGTTCCAGCTTCTTTTACAAGCTAATTTGCTGCGTCTCTTTGTTTCATATCACTGTAAACTGGATCTCTTCAGGTTAAATTCAGGTAAAACAAGACATTTGATATTTAAAGACTTCACCAAGGTCTCTTTTAAAGTTGTAATTGACACAGTTTAAACAATTTTTTAATTAGTCAATCATTAATTGACTAAATGATAGAGAATTGAACAAGATATCTGTCAAATTAAATGAAAATGAAAATAATGAATTACTGCTGCAACAAGACGTTATTTGCACTATGATTAATAGGGTGAATTATTAAAAGATTCGAAGCATTAGCATTAGTTTTGCAACTTATATCAAACGATCAATTTATGATCAACGTAGTAAATAAGCTTTGAGTCAATTATGTATCACTTAATTAACAACCAAATAATTTCAGCTCTAGTTACAGTCCAGTCCGATCATGACAATAATAATATATTAATAATAATTATAATAATAATAAACACTTTTGTGTAATAAGTAGATTTCTATTCAAGAATATTAATTAGAGTGGATTCATTCTTAAATGAGGCCATCAATCTTTGTATGTTACCTCTTCATGTGTCAGTGTTGATATTTGTACATTCAAATATGTTTCCAGGGAACAGAACAGTAGGCCTAGTTATAGTCCATCCAAAGTCTTTTCACTAATGGTTGTGAAGTTATATCAGCCATGAGATATTTGGTTGTTCATACAGCTCTTTTGCTTGTGCAGAGGAACTACTTTGTATTCCCCCCAGCAAACACAGTCCATGTTGTCAGGCAGCTTGTTTTCCCTCCAGCCTCACTCTGCTAGAGTTGTCAAAGCGAGCTAACCTAGCATAGCTGTTTATCTGACCATAGACAGTGAATGGAGCTTGGTATCCTGGCTGCAGCTCACACGCCTGTGTCAGCTGAATCAGTGTGCACAGGCAGATGTGGGCAGGGAGGTGGTATGCAGCCGGCCTGGATGAACTTTAGGAGTAACTGCTTTAGTGCAGTAGTTTGGTGGCCATGCAGCATCAACGGATTCTGGTTATACTGGGCCGCTCCCAGTAAAATTTACATGATTATATGATTGTAAAATAGGTTAAAAGTTACACTATTTAGTATTATTTGTGTTGTTGCAGGGACGGTGTTTAGAGAAGTGGTTGAAGAGAAGGATTTCGAAATCTTTTGTGTGGTAAATTACACAAAAATAAAAATAGTTTGTCCTTTCTCAAAGGGTCTGGCAGTGCAGGTTCCTTTTACAGCTTCCATGCATAGTCAGCACAGTGTATGTTGGCAAAAACAGAAACTACACATAATAACAAACAAATATGAACTGACACGGTCAGTGACTTAAAATTTTCTGTCTGAAAGCTTTTCATCATATTGGGTTTCCTTAAATTGTCCGTCTTAATCCCCAGTCGAAGCGTCACCAATCTGTGGGGACAAGATCATCCCACAGGGAGGTTAACAGAGAGGGATGGATAAAAGAGGGGAAGGGGTGACCATCTGGACGGGTTTTTATCTGTTGTGTTTGTGATGGATGCAAAAGCCTGGACCAGTTGCCTTGGCAGAAGAGATGAAAAAGTATTGTCATGGAATTGGTGAAATGTGCTCATACACACATTGAAATAATTTCATATCTTTTTCTAATCGTTGTTATTTTCTGTGTATTATTATTATTATTATTATTATTATTATTATTATTATTATTATCATTATTATTATTATTATAATCTCCTGTGTTGCATTTGAGTATATGCAGTGTCTCCATGCATAAATGAAATAAATAGAAATGAGTAAGAAGAAGACGCTGAGACTACCACAACTGATATAATTGGATATAAAATATAGGAGTCTTGTATAGGAGAGTATCTACATCATTCATTGAAGTCAAAATTAACTTTGATCAAGTTTTCTTGTGCAATCTTAAAAACCAAAATACATTAACACAGACTGAAAAATCTCAGCAGTGCAGGCTCTGTCTTTGGTTTTTCAGTGTGGTGCTCAAACATGTTTGAGCACCACAGTCGTCACTCATCAGTTAAAGGAGAGATTAAGGGCTGTTACAAGCAGACAGTAAAGAATGCAAACACTTTAGTCAGGGACTTTCAAACCGTCTGCCTCAAGGTGAGGGCCTGCAGATGTTGGGCAGAAGCCACAAACAAACTCTCCTGACTGAGGTGTGAGACAGTGTTTAATAATGTTGAGTTCCTCAGGAAGGGGACATCTTTCAGCAGATGCAGATGAAAAGTCAGGAAAAAAGATTTTCTATACCTTTTGTGTTTGTGCATGATCGAACTTCAGAGGGTTTTCACCTGTAAGACGCTCTTTGGAAAGCTGACGTTTTTAGTTGTTATAGTAGGTGAAGCACAGATGTTGTAATACATTTAAACTGTCTGTAATGTATTTAAATAAACATGTACTATACAAGGGTCCTGAGAGCCATCATTGATTCTATTATTTATTTATACCTGTGCTTTCCCTGATGAGTGTGCATATCTGTCTGTGTTTCCAGTGGCCGTTGATGGACCATCCCTATGAAGAAACAGGGTTACAATGGGACAGAGTACCTCAGAACAAGAGGTCCAAGGCCACACCCCCGAGGTTGGTTTGTTCTCTGTTTCCATTTGCATCATGGTAAAACACACGAGGAACACCTAAGTATACAAGTACAGTAAATGTATAGTATTCATGACTCATAACTGTGAAACACTTAAATAGATATGATGGTCTAAAAATATAGATCCACTCTATTGTTTTTTTTCTGATGTGACATAACCTATAATTTCCTAAATGACAATGTCCTCATATGATTAGCAGCATGTGAAAGTTGTTTTTGACATGAAGAGTGTAGTTCTGATTGTTTAGTTTTTTTATTTTGCAGACTTTTGCACACTAATTTCTGTGCGCACACATGCTGCCTGCACTCACCATCTGCCAGCCCCATTGTCAATATCCCCAGTGTCCATCTTAGGCATTTTACTGCTAAATAACCCTCAGCTACTCACACGCAAATCAATAACCTCTGATAACAGACATGCAATCCCATTGGCTGCTCAGCCAGAACACTAAAAACCTTTTACTCCTGCTCTGACAATACTGCGTCTGATGGCTATATAGGTTGTGAAGAACACACACACACACACACACACACACACACACACACACACACACACACACACACACACACACACACACACACACACACACACACACACACACACACACACACACACACACACACACACACACAGTAAAACAAACAAGCTTATCTTGACCACAGGATCTTTACAATCCCTGCAAGGACAGTGTTGGTTTCCCCTAATCTGCTGTGTAACTATGTACTCTCTGATCTTGAACATGTGTACCCTCTTTCTTTCTTTCTTTCTTTTTTGGTGCATAGCTGCATACTCTGCACAAAGTCCAACTGTCTCAACAGCTTAAGTTAGAAGTCAAGGGAGCTGTTTCTGCTGAACTCCAGACCAGACTAGCCTGACGTTTTTTTTGCCAGAGCATCGTCTCTTTTTTTTCAGGCAGAGTTTGCATGTGCAAACATTAAGAATGAATTATTTTCAGTATCATCTTCATTCTTAGGATCTGTTGCAGCAAAATGAACTTGCCCCCCGCAGCTAACACTCATCCGATTGCTAAATTTCTTTCGATAAATATCAGGCAACATTTCTCTTACGTGCGCTTTTTTCTTGCCTTTTCAGCGTTACATCTGGAATCCTGACTCTATGTGTTATACTCTTTCTAATCTAGAAGAAATTGCAAATCAAAGCCTGAGACACATAGTTGGATGACAAATGTAAGGGCATGAATGTGGGGAAGGTCAGAAAATGTACTACATCTTTATTTCTTTCTCTTCTTGCTTCGCGGGCACTGATGGCAGTCATGCCTCCAGGGCAAAGCCCTTATTCCCACATTCCATTACACTCCAGTGCAATTGAAGCCTTCAGGCCCAGCCTTACGCAGCATTTCAGTTTGGATAAACTGTATGAGGTCGCAGCCATGGAGTAAGCTTTGAAGCACTTACCATGCTAGCTGCAGGAGTTGTGAAATAGTTGCTCAGATTAAAAACTTGTCTCTTTATTTCTCTGTTACATTAGGTCGGGTTTAATGACATCAAGCCATTGGTGGAGGAGGAACTACAGACGAGCATGGTGAGTGTGCAATGAGCCTTCATTGAGAAAACGTCTTTTCAGTTTCATTCTGCTGCTGTTAAGTCATTCTAGCAGGAAATGATGTCACCACCACACGTTTCACAGCGTAAGTTAGAAAATGAGAAAATACATTTTGTTCACAGAGTAAAAGCAGGCAGGCAAAAAAGCATAGTTATAGCACAGGTATAGTTCTGCAGCCAGTACAGGCCATTACATTTTGTTTTTCATGCACCCTTTGACCCTGTACACTCATCAGCTCCCCTTCTTCTTTCTTCTTTTCTCATCAGATGATGGGGATGGTGATTGGTGCAGGCATCGCCATCGTTCTCATCGCCATCCTCATCTTCTTCATCCTGCGGAGGATCCAGCTTCGGAGTCAGTTACTGCTAAGAGGCATTTTTCAACATCTGCTTGGAAAATATAATGATAGTCATAAAAAATGGTAACGTGCTTATTTGTGATATTTATATTCATTCACAGATCGAGAAGCTCAGGAGGCTCCAAAATACCGCTTCCGCAAGAGGGACAAAGTCATGTTCTATGGACGAAAGATGTTGCGTAAAGTGAGTGTTGATTGACCCAATAGCCAGTATGCTGAGAGTAATTATGGGCTGGCTCTGACTCACAGTGAGTCATGTGTCATATCTACTTTTCCAAGATAGTACGTAATGCTGCAATTACACCATTGGAGTAATACTCAAACCAGTATGTTTCCCAACAGGTCTCCCAGTCTACCTCTTCCCTGGTGGGTACATCCTCTTCCTCTCGGCCGCGCCTCAAGAAGAAGCAGAAAATGCTCAATATTGCCAAAAAGTAAATCGGAATTCTCCTTCTCAACAGCCTCCATTACTCTCCTAACCATAATGAGTCGTGAGCACTCTGTCCCTTGTCGTCATATCTTACTGTCTCTGTGACTCTCACTTGTGCAGGATCCTGCGCTTTAAGAAGGAGGTGCCCATCCTTCAGGCTAAGGAGCCCCCTCCCTCAGTGCTGGAGGCGGACCTCACAGAATTTGATGTGGCCAACTCCCACCTCCCTTCCGAGGTGCTCTACATGCTCAAAAATGTCCGGTAGGTTCATTCTCTGTCTGATGTTTGTGTAATTGTGTTATCATGTACAGTAGCCTACATCCTTTGGGGCATCTGTAGCTCAGGAGGTAGAGAGGGTCCAGATGGTTGGTGGTTCGATCGCTCACTCTTCCAATCTGTATTCTGAAGTGTCCTTGTGCAAGATACTGATCCCCAAATTTTCCCTAACAGCTGTGCCGACATTGTATGAGCAGTGCGATAATAAAATGCTGTATGAATGTGCGTGTGAATGGGTGAATGCGACTTGTACTTTAAAGCACTCGAGTGGTCGATAAGACTGGAAAAGGTCTATATAAATACAATTCATTCACAGTGTATTTACAGTGTATAGAGCAGTGCTCAAAAGGCCCAAATATGTCCGTACCTTGATTATTGATGTGCATGAGTAATACAACTTTGCATTGCTCCTACACACATACCTTTTTAGAGGTGAGCTTCCTCTGAGAAGCTGTACTTATACACTCATCTTTTGATTATTGATGATTGAAACCCATAGAGGTTAGCTGTGCAGTGCTGACAAACCAAGTGTGTACAGCGCTGTTGTGTGTTCACCTAACCACCATAACCTCTCCTCTGTTGACCTTTACTGCAGTGTGCTGGGTCACTTTGAGAAGCCCCTCTTCCTGGAGCTGTGTAAACACATGGTGTTTCTGCAGTTCCAACAAGGGGAGTACGTCTTCAGGCCAGGCCAGCCTGACAGCAGCATCTACGTGGTGCAGGACGGAAAACTAGAATTGTGCCTTACTGGAACGGTACGTCATGCATTTAGCATTTAACACTTGTTCTTGTATTTTAGGATTATGTGGTCTAGTAAGTTACACATACACACATACTAAACTTAATGCTCACAAATCTACAAACAGGCTTTACTATGGGAGTTCAGGCTTTACCTACTCATTAGCATCTATTAACATCTGACTCAGATAATCTCATTAGGGAAGCAGGGGACATGGGTGCTCTCATAATGACAAATAAGTTTGGTACAGCCAGTTTCATTGAGACTTTGACGTTTTACTGAGACTCAAACAAGTCTCACAGAGGATGTTTGTTCTCACAGAAATTTCAGTTCAAACTTTATCTGTAAAGATGAGTGTAGCTGCTCAAGTTCTAAGAAAAACATCTGACCACAAGACAGTTTCTTTTGCTTGATATGTGCACTGCTGCTTCTCTCTGTCCTGTAGGATGGCAAAGAGAGTGTGGTGAAGGAGGTTTTCCCAGGAGACAGCGTCCACAGCCTCCTCAGCATCCTGGATGTCATCACAGTACGTTACACGCACTTCTCTCTACACAGACGAGGATGCTGCTTCAAACCTGTGTGCGCATGTTTCCCCCACAGACAGCCCATATACACTGTATAATATTCAAACACCTTGAGAAATGAGGTGTGGCTGCTGGGCCCCATTACTTCCAGTCACAAATTCATTGTTACTCATGTCATTCACATTCACCAGCTGACTCATCAAATCTTCTCTACTGGCTTACACATGAGTCATAAATCAATTGGATTTAGTTAGATTTCAGTGATTCAGTGTGAAATGAGGAGGGGGTAATGATGAATGATTCAGATTTTGTCCATAAAAAACATACAAATATTTTAAATCTTTAGGAAATATCAAATGTGTGGTATGTATGTGTGCAGGGCCACCAGAAGCCTTACAAAACGGTGTCAGCACGGGTCGCAGAGGTTTCCACTGTTCTCCGTTTACCTGTAGAGGCCTTCCTCGCTATATTTGCGAAGTACCCTGAGAGCCTCGTGCGAGTAGTACAGGTGAGTTGTGTGTGTGTTATCTGTTTTTGTTTCTATCTATCTGAACTGATGAAAGACATTAAGCTTAATTTAAAATGAAATATAACTTTTCTTCTGTTGCGTCTGTTCAGATTATCATGGTTCGTCTCCAAAGAGTAACAGTCCTAGCACTGCACAACTATCTGGGACTCACCAATGAGCTCTTCAGCCATGTAAGCTTAGCGCGCACACACACACACACACACACACACACACACACACACACACACACACACACACACACACACACACACACACACACACACACACACACACACACACACACACACACACACTCTCATGGTCCCGTGCAAACATCTGTGTGTAATGTGTTTTAGTATTTATCAGACATCTGCACCTTTAGCCCAGCTCACATACTGAGCTGTACTGTACTTGCTCATAAACAAACTATGTTCCTCACACTAATCACACTACTCACCGCTTGCACTCATTTTATAGGAAATGCATCCCTCACGTCTGCCACCTCCGTCACCCCACCCAACTCGCACCAGTCCCATCCGCCATGGCAAGCGCTTTGGCAGCCTGACAGTGCCTGAGGAGCAAAGAGAAGCTGCCATTAGAGGAGAAGCTGCAGGTCAGGAAAAAAAACTAAAAGACTTTAAATCAATGAAATGCCACTTAAGTAATTCTGACTTCACTGTTGGGTGTCTCTATAAATGTTATGGTCTTGACCTATTATGTTATGATTTGGCGCTTAAAATGGAACTGAATTGAAAACCTTTTATTTTAGTTCATTCATTTATTGCCATGGATTTTTGTGAAGCACTTTGTAACCTTGTTTAGATAAGTGCTATACAAATAAAGTTATTATAATTATTAGTATTATTTTCCTAAGAGTTAGTTCTAAGTTTGTTGCTTGCTAAATTCCTCATATTTCACTCATTTACAGGAGGAGAACAGGGGAAGGATGGAGCAACAGTGCCAACTCTTAGCAGGACCATCTCCATGCCTGTGGACATCGCTGGTGAGGGTTTTCTCTCCTGTTAAGTTTCCTTAATGCTATTTAGTTTTACCAATTATGATTAAAGAATGCTAGCTGAATGTTGTCTCTGCAGGTATGCAGAAAAGTCTGAGGTCAGACTTTGACATGGCGTACGAAAGGGGACGGATCTCAGTCTCTGCAGAGGAGGGCAACACTCCTCCCACCTTTACTCGGGTCAGTAATCTGGAGATGAGGTCGACTTTATTGACACCCTTAAGCCATTTTCAGACATCACCTTCGGTAAAATGCGGAGAATTGACTACGTAGTTTACCCAGAGTTTACCTTTCCCACATGCACAACACAGCAGGAGGTTCTCTGCAAAGACGCGTCCACAACAGCAACAAATCCTCTGCATTATTTAGGCGAGACATGGAGCAGCCGGGTGCAGCAGACAGAGGTAGGAAGTGACGTATTAACTCCGCTGCCAAGATCACATGATCTTCTTGACAACACAGACCAACTCTCTTGACATCTTCGTCTGCGTCTTCTATGTGTGTGTCACCGCGTTTTCAACCGGAGATATTTCTTTTCTTTTATGTTTTTTTGTTTTTGTGTTTAAAGTCAGCCCCCACCCACCCCACACACACACACACACACTCACACACACACACACACACACACACACACACACACACACACACACACACACCACCACCACACGCTCGCAGTGAATCCACAGGGGGTTTCCCTGCTGTGTTCTCACCTTAACTTCTCCTGAATTTCTACAAACATTATACTAGGGGGCCAGGTGGAGAAAGTCCACAGAAACAGAGGAGTGTCTCACTCGGACATTTGCTTTCACACATGCACCCCCTGTGAATAAAATACGGAGGGATTGCAGAGTTCAGTGCATATCTGAAAGCAGCTTTACATAGATGTGATAATTGCAGCAGTCACAGCAATTGCAACATAGATTAAATGTTTTCCACAGAGCATGAGCAACAACAAAGTAATCCAGTATATAAAGTACCTTTTAAATATGTAAAAATATGTGTCCTCTTTTCTTGTCTTGTTGACTATCAGTGATTATCTGTTAAAAAATATTTGCATTGTTCCAAAACACCCTTTGTGAGACTGACAGCAACAATTCTTAGTTGATTGTCTCATCATGCCAATTTGTCTTTTTCAGAGGCTGACGTCCTGTTTTACAATAACACTGTTTTCTTATATATACAAATGTATGTTGTTACAGTCTGTGTCCCAGGAACAGCGGGAGAGGAGGGTGACAGTAGATGAAGTTCCCTCAGGGATCTACCTGTATCCAGAAGAAGATCCGGGAGTGGACAATATTTTCACACCTTTAGCCAGTCGATCAAGTGCTGCTCTGTTTGAGGAAGCTCAGAAAGAGGTCCTCAAGCTCATGAAGATTGAGGTTTGTTAAATTAGGTTTTTTCTCTCAAACTGTGTTTTCTGATCGTTTGTAATGGTGTCAACTGACACAGTGTGTATAATATGACACAAAGTCTTAAACTTTGAACAAAAAAAGGAAGAAAATAAAGACATGCACTTAAAAGAACAAAAGTAGTGTTCACATCAGACAAAGATATATCAATAAAAGTAATTTACGGGACTCCACAGTCAGAGTTGAGATATCGTTAGGCTTTGTTTTTACAAAATCACTTGGACATGGAGCAGTTATATACCATATCTGACTGTACATTGTGCTGATGCCTGTTTAGATAGTGTTGCTTTCACTCGTGTTGGCTGTATTGAATTCTAGTGTGACAAATGTTTTTATCATACCTTTTTTCATATTATCATGTTTTCAATCAGGGTCAAAACAGGTTACACTGCAGTATAAACTGCACTGACCAAATTCTAGTGGATTAAGAAATAATAACAGGCTCATCACGTTATTCTTTCTTTGCATGAATGAACACATTGTCACAAATCTCCCTGGAGCATCTGTTAAGCGATTATGATGTGGAAAGGAGGTCAGACAGCGGGTCTTCTCTACAGGAGCCGGACTGTGTGTAAATGATGAGGGGGAGAGGGCTGCAGTGTCACGTCACAGTGTCTCACAGGCTGAGACACGAGTTACACCTATGTGTTTGGTAATATATAGGAGAAAGAAAATAATAGAACATGCATGCTAATTATTCTAACAATAATACTTCAAAATCCAGACTCATGACGGCAAACCTGAGTTCATTTCAACGTGATACCACTGTGGTGACAAATGAAACTCATTAAATGCTTCTGTGCTATACATGAAGTCATAGTGGGATCCAACGTAATACATGCATGTCGTAAACCCTTGGTTTGTGCTCTTAGAAGACATTGCTTCATGTTTCAAAACATCTTGATGTCGTAACTAGATCAAACCATGCTAAATGTTGCAGAACTGTCTTCATGCAAATGCAAACAAAGGAGCATGAAAACCTTTCCCTCACTTTGTTTCTCTACTTTGCCTGTGATCTCTTAACACTTAACTCTGTCTTCTCAGGACCCTTCTTTGTTAAATGGGAGAGTGACTCTGCACCATGCAAAAGCTGGAGCTGTCTTAGCCAGACAGGGAGACCAGGTACTTAACACACAGGACCCGTACGACCCCTTGAATACTGCCCCCTTTTGGCTGTATACTGCTTTACAAAGGCAGATGCAGTAACCCCGGACTCAGTGAAAAAGGGTTTAACATTGTCAGACTATAAAACTGTGTAACAGATCAAAGATTGTAATGAATTTTTGATTTAATTATAGGCTCATTAATTCACCCCTGAAAATCCCTGCCAGACAATCGAAATAGTACAATCAGATACTGCTCTCTGGCTTTTGATCATTACATACTCCAACAGGAAAATACAGTATCATACACAAATAAAAAAGAATACAAATAAATAGATAATAAAAGATAATACTTTGCGCTATTGTGACCATTTTCAGTTCAAAGCTAGTATTCATAAACTATATCAATTTACTTAGTCTCTGTCAGTATTTTCTTAATTCCTACTGTATTTTGTATGTTTAATATATTCTTATCCTCCTCTGTGTTTGCTTTCTCTCCTTCTTCCCCTTTTTGCTGCTCAAGGACGCAAGTCTGCACTTTGTCCTGTCAGGCTGTCTGCACGTCTACCAGCGGATGATCAACAAGCAGGAGGCTGTGTGCTTGTTTGTGACCCACCCGGGGGAGATGGTGGGCCAACTGGCCGTGCTCACCGGAGAACCCCTCATCTTCACCATCAAGGCTGTCAGAGACTGCACTTACCTCAAGATTTCAAAATCGGATTTCTACGAGTAAGACGATCATCTTTAATGTGGAAGAAACAAGAATGACAAATATTTATATGTAATTAGTCATATAACCGAGTTTAATATCATATATATATAAGCTGTCATTAAGGCAATGGTGTCCCATTTCATTTCCTACAATGCAAATACACATTCATCCAAAGTCTTTCTGCTTACTATACGGACTCATGAATTGTAGTTTTGCATTAAAACATCTGCTGGTTAACAATGTAAGTATTACATCTCCAGTGTTACTCATGTCTGTGCCTGTTCTGTGTGTTGCCATCTGCAGGATCATGAGGGAACAGCCCAGCGTTGTGCTGAGTGCAGCCCACACAGTCGCCATTCGCATGTCTCCTTTTGTCAGGCAGATGGACTTTGCTATTGACTGGATGGCTGTGGAGGCCGGCAGAGCCCTCTACAGGTACTCTACTTAAGATTTTTTATTAAAAAAAAAATATGAGGACTAATTTTGCTTGATTGCGTAAACTATATTTACCTCAACATTACAGTATTTGTTATTTACTCATTTTGTATTATTGACTGTGAATATGTAATATTTACTGAGATGCCTGTGTTCACAGACAGGACGACCGATCAGACTGCACCTATATCGTTCTCAATGGACGTCTGCGTTCAGTCATCCGTAAAGCAAATGGCAAGAAAGAACTAGTTGGGGAATACGGCAGAGGAGACCTCATTGGAGTGGTGAGAACAAGTGATAAGCTGTATTCAGACATGAACTCCAGAAAATGTCTTGACAAGTGGGTCTGAGTCAGATGTGTTAACAACAACAGGAGAATGTCCAAAGCAATCAGGTGAGGCGTGGCGTCTGGTTAGAGCACGTAGGAGGCAGGACAGGACAAATGCTGTGGAAATCTTGTATTTATGCGTGAAGCACATAGACACCAGGGTCGGTTCTTATCATCAAATTCTCTTGAATCATGTTGTCTTTCGAAGTTGACATCATCGTTTGTGACTTTTATGAGGCGCCACACTTTCATCCTTAGATGTTTGTATTCTTTTTAGTTTTTTCAGTTTGCGTCCGTCTAGAAATATTATCAACTGGCAGGGAACTCTCTGGACATTTTCCTATTGAATATAATTTTTTTTCCTCCAAAAATATGTCCACATTTTAGTGCATGTCTGCAAGCAGCATACATCTTATTTTAACAGTGTGTGAAAGATACCACGGCTATTATTAATAGTGAAATTTAGCTGAGAATCATGGGCTTTTACTGCAGTTTTTGTTTCTCAATGATCATAATGCAATATGAGGTTTGGACAGATTTTTTAAGGTGTCATTTTAATACTAAATTGGTTGAATTGATAATTTATTTTATATTTCATTAACTTTGATATTGTGGAATTGATCACCGTTCATCTTTCTGCTATCATTTTTTTTTTTTTTTTAAACAGTGTCTTGTTTTGTTCTTCTTCATACTTCAGGTGGAGGCGTTGACCAAGCAGCCAAGAGCCACCACTGTCCATGCTGTGAGAGACACGGAGCTGGTCAAGCTGCCTGAGGGAACACTGAACAACATCAAAAGACGATATCCACAGGTTTGCGACTTCATCAGTGAAAACTTTTTGTCTGGTTGAGGTTTTGTGTACTAATGAAATTAAACTGATGCTTGTTGTCTCTGTTGTAGGTCGTGACAAGGTTGATCCACTTACTAGGCCAGAAGATCCTGGGGAATCTGCAGCAGGGCCGCGGGCCGTTCTCAGGTGAGCACAGATTTCTGTCGCTTATATTTCAGTGAGGTGCAGTATGACATCAGTGTAGGTCTGAAAGGAACCTAAAGCGAGGGGAATGAGGTGTGACACCGTGAGCACAGTGGCTATTTGACTATTAACTGTTAGATGTAGACTGTAGGCTATTTGAAAGGTAGAAAGAAAGAAGTTAATGAGCCAAATGCAAATATTCATGTAGGTTAAAGATGTGTAGCTACACACTGTGCTCTTTTTCTCAGCAGCCTCAGCAGCATTTTTACGTGAAAATTTATGAGGGGTGACTCCTGAGTTTTCTATAAGCGCTGGTTCCTGGCCAAACAGCTGACTACCCAATAAAGTATTTGACCTTTTAGTACATTAATTTGACAATTATTAGAACATTAACTAATGACACAACACCATAAGAATTGCATTGACAGTGCATTAAATAGGCTCTAAAACACCAGTGGCAGCAACTTGAGGATTGTGTAGTCAATTAAAAGCACTGCGATCTTTAGATACGTTTATGGGTTTGATGACAGAACAGATGATCTTTATTTACATTGTTCTTTTCTGTCTAGTAACAGGTCTCTGTCACATATGGACAATACAGAATATGCCTGTCGCATACTTTAATTTTACAATTTAAGATCTCCCAGAACTCTTCTGTATGTTTTGCCACTGTCTGATTATGCAAACATAACCAAATCATGTTTTAAAAGTGAAGTATGATATAATGGAACTTACTGCTATAATGAACTGTATATGATTAAGTGTATATGTTTTTCCACATCATATATTTTATCAATGCTTTAATTATTGTGTGAAGTTAAAGTTTGTTTTGCTGGCTACTTTTTGCTACTGCCTGGTTGCTCCATATATTCATGTAAGGTACCTGTGATTGCACAGTGGAACATTTTCCAATGCCAAACAAGTTAAATCGTCTTTACATTCTTGACATGCAAAAGTTATCTATAATACATTTTTGAGGTGATAATGATTTTAATTTGCACAGTAACAACTCCATGTCTTTGTCTGTCCGACCTAATGCATTTCTCACACACTGTGTTTGTGCTTCCCAGGCTCAGCTCTGAGTCTGCCCAGTATGACAACTAGTGCAGACGTAACCAACCCTGCCAGCAACCTCTCCACTGTGGCTGTGCTGCCTGTGTGTGATGAGGTGCCCATCAACGCGTTCAACCTGGAGCTCAGCCATGCCCTCAGTGCCATTGGTGGGTATTTATCTCGTCACAGCCTGGTTATAACAGAAGTACATGTACAACTGCTAGTAGAAGATGCATTAGTGTGTCTTTTACATTATTAACTGTTTCTTGTATTTACACATTTTGCACTGCCTCTGTCGGACATTTTCAGGGCCCACTCTGCTGTTAACCAGTGAAATTATCAGAGAACGTTTGGGAGCTTCTGCTTTGGACAGGTCAGTGTGACAATCACTCCTATCCTTTCAATTCTCAGACTCATCAACCATCATCATAAAAGTTTCCCATCTGTGACTTTTTTTCCCCTCTTTTCTTTACCCAAAGTTTATTTTTATTGATCATTATCATTTCCACTCATTCTGTCTGTATCTAATTATCTTCTCAGTCAGTGTACGTGTATGTTGTGGTGAATTAAAAGGCCTTTTCTGTGTCCTTGTTTCTAATGTCCTCTCTGTCCATCAGTATCCACGAGTACCGTCTGTCCGGCTGGCTGGCCCAGCAGGAGGACATCAATCGGATCGTCCTGTACCAGACTGACAACACCATGACACCATGGACGCAGCGCTGCATCCGCCAGGCTGACTGTATCCTCATTGTTGGCCTGGGGGACCAGGAACCTGCCCTGGGACAGGTGTGTGTGTGTCATAGCAATGGGGAAATACAATACCAGTACAATAATTTCCCTGTCTTCATCTCTCTTCCTATTCATCTCTTGTCTGTCAGTTGGAGCAGATGCTGGAGAACACAGCAGTCCGTGCTCTGAAGCAGCTGATCCTGCTGCACAAAGAGGACGGGCCGGGCCCCTCGAGGACGGTGGAGTGGCTCAACATGCGTAGCTGGTGCTCTGGGCATCTTCACCTCAAGTGTCCTCGTAGGGTCTTCTCCAGACGCAGCCCCAGCAAACTGGTATTAAACCAAACTGCACAGTCATGTGTAGCTGTGTTTTTAACAAATATCTATCAAGTGTAGGAATATACTAAATATATAGGGTACTATATTATGCTATACTTGCTATGCTAAACCTCTGTTTATTAATTTTGATGGAAAGTTAACGAGTTCCATGTGCATAATATTTCTGCAGAGGGATGTTTACGAGAAGGTGTTTGAGAAAACGGCAGACAGGCACAGTGATTTCTCTCGGCTGGCCCGAGTCCTGACTGGAAACAGCATCGCCCTGGTGCTGGGAGGAGGTGGAGCCAGGTGAGAACAGTTTACCACAAGTTGCCATAGAGACATGTAGAGTGCACTTTGTGTTTTGAGTTCAGTATTTTAAAATATTGTGATAGCAATATCGAATAAACACCTAATGTGAATATTAATGTCTCAGCCGCCCTAAGATCCCCTTCAGTTTTCCATTATATACATTAATACAGATTTCTTGTGTGTTAAACACCTGTCTTATCACTCACATTTCCAAAATAAAAAGATGAGCAAGAACACCAAGTCATTTTTTTAACCTCTGCGTATGTATCATGCACAGTTTGTGTCACTATCCTGGTATCTAACATGTTTGTTTTTCCCCGTGCAGAGGCTGCTCTCACGTTGGTGTTATCAAAGCTATGGAGGAAGCGGGGATTCCTATTGACATAGTGGGTGGGACCTCTATCGGCTCATTCATTGGTGCACTGTACGCTGAGGAGAGGAGTGCTGTCAGAACCAAACAGAGAGCAAGAGAGTGGTCCAAGGTACAAAATGCAGCTCTGGTCATTATTCAGTCATTTTAAGATGGCTGGTGAACTTTGCTCCTAGATGAAAACAGAAAGACAAACCTTATGACATGAAAAGAATTACCAATAATAAACAAGACCCATTTTCCTTCCTTTATTAGGCAATGAACTCTGTTTTTAAAACAGTCCTGGACCTGACCTACCCCATCACCTCCATGTTCTCTGGCTCTGCATTCAACACCAGCATCTATAAAGTGTTCCATGACAAACAAGCTGAGGTGGGGGTCAAATATACACTTTTTACATGGAATTGATTTACCACTGCAGGAGGTCTTGTCATTGGGAAATGAATAAAACAATGAAAATATGTCTTTCTCCCCAGGACCTGTGGCTGCCATACTTCAATGTCACCACTGACATCACTGCCTCCGCCATGCGTGTTCATCAGGATGGTGAGTGACAGCTGAGCGAACTGCAGTGGCTGCCATCCTGCTCTATTACAACACCATTTTGATACACTTTCATTTTTTAGATAAGCTCAAGACGGTAGTTTTGCACTTTGCTTTACTGTTATAGTACTTTATACTACAGAACGACCAGGATTATTTTCTATCTGTAGCACACATACATACACATGCACAATTTGCACGAGTTATTGCTTACGTCTTTCTTAGCCTTTAACACAACTCAATCCAATAATACTGCTCTGAATGAGGGAGAACTAATGTGGCATAATCATCAAAACAGGTTTCAAAAGTACTTAAACATTGAGTAATGCTTGCAGCAGCAGTCAGAAATAAAATGGCACATTTAGTAAAACTATCAACTATGTGTATATATATATAATGATTTTTTTTTGCACTCAACTGTCAGAAGTAACTTGAGGTGCTGTTATATCTCGTATTCTGTATACGACAAGTCTATGAATTTTGTAATAGGAGCCACACAAACACTTAACTGGCTTATGCATCTTCTAGAGTTAGTACACTGAATGGATTCAGATTAATGCTTCAAGGCTGAATTGAACGTGATGTGTTCTGAAACTGCCGTTGAATATAACACTTAGAGCAAATGGTACTTTAGTCACTATGACTCTAGTTGTGGTGGTTTGATAGTGTCCACTCCAGCTGGAGAACCCTGTGGGTCCTGCTGCAAGTAGAGAAGTTGAAGCTTCACAAAAACAACAAGTATAATTTAATCTTAAACATGAGGCAGGAAACTGAAGCCGATCACATCACATCACATTATAGATGGCTGGCAAACAAGAGTATGTAAGTGAACAGTTAATAGGACCAAAATAAGTTTGAATGACCTGCCTGCATACATCAAAGCAATCAAAGCCAATTGAATTGCTCCACTTTACTTGCAAACCACCTATTTGCGTTCACAAACATTGCAGTTTCAATATTGCATTTCAATATAGTCTGGAGTCTGCTGCACTGCAAGTGCTTGTCTTTATTTACTGATACAGGGGTAAATGTGTTTTGTTTGACTTGCAAAAAAGTGCACCATCAATAACATTAGCTGAAACGAGTGGTCGGAAATGACCCCCCCCACGAATCCAGCGAGCCATTTTAAATGCAGTTTAACTTCATACGATACTCAGTGTAATGCTATCATTTCATTTACAGTGTTGTGCATTAAATGAAGACATAACTGGTGTTATTGTTAAATTTTATTTGACTATCATAGAGGCTTCTGAGTGGATTTGAGGGTTTACGGGTCTGACAGGTTTAGTTTGCATCTTGGCATGTGTACGAACTAACTGCTGGAGCAAAACCTTTCTCTCTCATGATTCCTATCATTTTCCTCAGTTTCTTCTTTCTTTTTCTTTCTTTCTTTAGTAAAATATCTTTCTGACTTCATCTATGTATTAATTCTATTAAATTCCTCCTTTACTTCCTTCTGACTTCTTCATCTTCACAAGCTAAATTGATAAAGCTGTAGCATTTTTGTCTGTAGTATTTGTGTCTTAAACTTATTAGGTTATATCATCATCTGACCACAGAGCTCTCTATCTATAGTTCACTGCGTAGACAAAATAACCGTAAAGTAGTCGCTGACCCCAAACTGCTGACTCCCCCTCCCCTGTCCATGTCAACATGTAGGATCCAGAACACTGCACCCCGCCTCCTCCCTCCTTGCTCTTTAATTACATCCCATGTTGCTTCCTTCACCTCCATTCTGTGCTTCCGGTAGTTTCTCTGGTCTGTGTTTGTCAAACATCACTAGTGTGGTACGACTCTCAACATGTCGCTCTGGCTTCAACGTAAACATGTGCCATTTTGATGAGAGAACAGGTACACAGTGTCATGTTACATCTTTTGGCTTCATCCACAGAGAGAGACTATACCAAGACAGAGACATTGAAACATGTAAAACCATTTAAAAAAAATTTTGTTTGGCGAATTCAGTTTGAGACCAAACAGTATTTCTCTATCTCTCTCCTTCTTTCTCTCTACTTGTCTTTCTTCCACTTTCCACTTGCTTGTTAAACCAGTCATCTAACAGCGCTAATATACTTTTAATACCCTTAATCAACAAATGAACTTTGCATCACTGTTTTCAGGATATGAAGTTAATTGGGACACATCTGTTATAATTCATTCAACATACTTGTTATATGTAGCATTGATTGTATATTTATATCTCTTTATTTTTATCACAGTCACAGGATTATATTGGGTTCCTCTATATGAAAACGGCCTTATACTAGAATTTTGGCTAGAAACCATAGACATAAGTTATTCTGTCAACATTGTTTTCCTCTTCCCTCTGCCTTGCTCTTGGCAGCTTCTTGCACTCTTCCTCTCCTTGTTGCAATTATTTCTTCCTCTTTCTCTCCTCTACCCTCTCGTTTTCTGCATTCTTCCTCAACGCTTCTCTCTCTGTTATTGTCGCTCTCTTTTTCCATCTGTGACATGGAGCCCGGCCCATATTTGATGTGTTCCTCCTTCTCCATCTCCATTTCCTGACAGGTTGCGTCTGGCGCTATGTTAGAGCCAGCGCCTCCTACACCCCCTATTTACCTCCCCTGTGCGACCCCAAGGATGGCCACTTGCTTGTGGATGGTTGCTATGTTAACAATGTCCCAGGTCAGATTTTTAAACACCCACTCACCGGAACCTCCCCATCCCTAAGTCGACAGTCAACCTTTTGGCTCCCCTCCTCCTCTGTCTTCTCCTCTCACTAACTATCCTGACCAGATGGACATCGGGAGCCCATGGTTTGGAAGGAAAGACAAATTCCAATATATGAGGATCTGATCTGAATCAACACACAAATCATTGTTGGACCAAAAATATTCTTCATTAATTAATATCTTCATCTATGATTTCAGTGCAAAAACAGACAAAAACACAGTTAATTAGCAAAAATCCCAGAAAATAAAGCCCAGATTTAAAGGCCTAAGCTTTTATTTGAATATCTTCCTCTACATATTGACCAATAGGACATATTCTCTCTCCCATTGGCTTTGTTATTCACATGCACAACACACTTTCTCCAGATGACTTAGCCCTAACTCTGAATATAACTGCTGACCTTCATTTCTGTGAGGTGTTTCCAATGAATATCTGGACATCTACGGGTCATAGAGAGATCCATGGTGTTCTGTTTTTTTTAAGGACCTCTGTTTCTAGCCAAAATGTCCCTTCTTTAGATCTTTTGTTTACAAACAGACAGGCATTTGCTTGCTGTAAAGCTCTGTTTAGCTGATGCAAATCAGACTTGACTTGTTTGGATTTGGTTGGAATTTCAATGTGAGATCTTGTGCACGAGCTCAACAGCTCAGGAAGTTCATCAGTTCAGGAAGTGAAAATCCCATTCCATTATCTGAATAGAGACTTTCAGTGCTCCTGTAGTTGCCAAGTCGGTATGATATCAACTGCACTTTAAGAAAAAATTGTTTTCATTCGTGATTTCAGGAAGCACTGTACTACCCACAATCATCAGTAATAGCAATGATTGGTGGAGGTCACTACTATTTTAACTGCATAACATGTTGCTATCGGATCGTTTAGCATTATGTTATGTTTACCACAGAGCAACCATGACTTCCCTTGGCTGCATTTAGGAACGAAGTACTGTAGCTTGTCAATGACGACATTATTGTTACACTACTACAGTAGGTTAGGAGACTATACACTGTATGTAATCCTATATACATACATACAAGACACTAATATATTGCAATACTACATTCTACTACTTAAATTCAAGCACTGGATGTCGAGGGATAATTTACAAT
Source organism: Hippoglossus hippoglossus (assembly GCF_009819705.1). Lineage (NCBI taxonomy): Eukaryota > Metazoa > Chordata > Actinopteri > Pleuronectiformes > Pleuronectidae > Hippoglossus > Hippoglossus hippoglossus. The sequence goes on along the minus strand of NC_047151.1, from coordinate 11,035,281 downwards.
GGATGTGTAGTTCCTTCCCTCTTAAAAACGTTTTGGGGACTGTAGATCCAATCTTTAATGGTCACGATTCATCTTGTAGCTGGTCGGCCTGGTTCCAAGCTCCAAGCTGTTTTCATTACGCTCTAGAGGCAGCACAGTGTGTTTTGGATGATACTTCCTGGAGATAGTGAAGGGCTACACCATGTCACCATCACATCTGCCTGTTGTTGATGCTGTTGTAGTGAACATGGTGCGATTAAGTGAGCGCAAACCTTTTTTTGCTCTGGACTGAAGTGCAGCTTGTTTGACAATGTCTTTGTGAAGTTTCATTTCAGTCATCCCTACCAACAGGATCATGTTCAGTCTCTCCTACACAGCCCCTGTCCTTCCCCTGGCTTTGCTTGCTTTTATGTGCATACAGTGAGCCTATCTATATATTTCTTATCAATATACCATATATTGATGGCATATATTACCCTTTATTTATATTTATATTTTTTATTTTTTATTTAGGGATATGTGTTCTGGATCCTGCTGTTGTCCATCGTAGCCCCCTGTCAAAACCGAATAAAGCCTTTAAGTTAAATGTAGGGCAAAGAAATGGAAATAGGCAGTAGTATTTCCTCGACAACCTTATTCCAGTAGAATAATTCTACGTCAGTATTTACTCCACACACAGTTGCACCCCTTTCTTTTCTCTGCGGTGCTCCTTATCCTTCCAACCCATGCAGCGCCCAGCCTGCTCATGCCCCCTGCTGGCCCCGAATGTACTGCAGGACTGAGCAGGCTTGGTGCTTCCCTGCCATGTTCATGGTGACAACTGCTCCAAACATTGTCACAACACCGGCTGCTGCTCCTTCTCTTGACACAGTGGCCACTTTAAGCCACTGAATCTGATTGGTCTCTGTATCTGTGGATTCTGCAGAAACACAGGAGAATTCATTTGATTACATGCCTCAAAGCGCTGTTGTTGGGACATAGTTTGGAGATTCAAACAGCCTTGCTCTGCTCTGTGATGGTTGCCGTCTACTTACTTACCTTCTGCACAGGTCACAGGCTCTCTGTGCGAGGTAATGAGGTTTGCAGTGGTGCACAACAGAGTCTAAAGGTGAGCAGAGCCACAGTCCTACAAGCCTTTGCAGGGACCTGCTACCTTCTTTTAGCCAGCCTGGCCCAGCTGGCACTGGGATTGTGGTCTGTCAACACTAACTTAATAACATGTAGCAAACAATATTGAGCTGTTATCCCCCCTCCCCTTCCTCCTCCCTCCCTTCCTCCCTCCCCTCCCTGGTGTACCAGGCTCTCTGTGGCGCTATGTGCGGGCGAGCATGACCCTCTCAGGGTACCTGCCGCCTCTCTGCGACCCCAAAGATGGCAACTTGCTAATGGACGGTGGCTACATCAACAATCTGCCAGGCAAGTAGAGGTGGTACCCCCCCTCACCCCCTCCATCAATATACTATACAATCCTTAAGTGTCCACCTGACTCCTGTCCCCCAGAGGAGAGGGGCGGTGGAGCGGGGGATAAGGACAATTTTTAGGAGGGGTTTTAGATAAGATGGAAGTAATGATAGGTCGGGTAAGTATATATTCCTAATACTGGTGGAGGAAGGTCTGAGTTTTCCCCGACTGAAGATAAAGCTGGTTCAGATCATGAATTAATCAATTAATCTGCTGAGACATATTAATCAAATTGAAATAACATTATTATTATTATTATTATTAGAAGGGGAAAAGTCAGCATCCTGGCAATAATTCATGGTTGTAGGTTTTTAAAAATATTAAACACCGAAAGAATAAAATAAAACACTGCATATGGGGGATTTATTTGTCTTTCAAACAGCCTGGCGTCAGATACGTGTGAAATTTAAATTGGGGTTAGGGGGTTTCCTCTCGTATCACATTTGAACCTTGACGTGATGTTTTTTTTTTTCACAATAAACTATAGATTTTTAGAAAACCTTTAGAATTTTTGAGACACATGACACCAGTCTGCTTTGAGGTTAAAGTTCCCCTCATACTGAAATGAGCACTTATTGTGTCGGGCTGAGTGATAATTCGATGTTACCATTTATCGACTTTTAGCAGAATTATGTTTTCCAAACGAATTGTTCGAAAGCAAGCTGTAATTTAAATATCCCCAAAACGAGTCGTTAAAGTTTACATACAATGAGTTTGGTCTGGTGTAACCTGCAAACATGTCCCATATTCCGATACATTTATTTGTCAATATCCCATAATATCTTAATTAACATTGTGATGAATGATTTCATCCTTATTGCCCAGCTCTACGTCATTGTTATGCTGAAGCTCAGTTCTGAAATCAGTGTTTGCCTCTATAACCAGAGAGGACTGATGATTGCAGGCTGTTTTGAAAGAGGAGAGGGGAAGTGTTTTTGTCTGTGAACCATTATATACATCTACATTACCTGAAAGTATTTTTGAAGGATTTGCTGCAAACTGAATTTGAACATCTTTGTAATGTTTACGCAAAATAACAGTTACGTGAGATGAATTATATTTTGGTTTTCATTATGATGTGCAGACAAAACTCCCCTGAATGTCTGTGTGTGTATTCCTGATAAACATTGTTCTCTGTCCTGATGAAACAAAGCCATATTTCACCAAACTCTGTGCTGGGATATTGTAATTCTATGTTCGGTCTGAGGATTGTGTCTCATTATCTCCTGAGCTGTACACGTCTCAGAGGTTTGTGAAATATGGTTCTTTCTGGGCCCAAAGATTGATCCAGGGAAAGGGAGCCTTGTAAAATCAGCATTCTTCATTTCTGAGGTTTGTTGCTGGGCTGTTTGTGCTTCATCAGCTTCATCAATAGTTGTTCTTGGCTCGCTGGATCAGTGCTTTGGGCCTGTGGGATGTCTTCCCATTTCTGACTTTGAATAGTCTCAGCACCACAAAAATGCTCACTGCCCCGAGGCTCTTTTTAACGCTAACAAGTCAGTGAGAGATGTTATGACGTCAGGCCCTGTGCTTGTTGGCCAGAAAAACTTTACATTTATATATATATTTTTAATTCCAGTACTCTCTGACACAAATTTACTATAAATGCCCTGAAGTGTCTGACAAGTTAAAAAAGTGATGTTTTTGTGTTGCTAGTCTGTTTGAACACTGTGGCTCTTTAAGTAAAGTGTTAAAGAAAGTGAGATGAGAAGTCGTTGTCTGACCATCTCTGCTGCTGGATTTTTTTTTCGTGCTGTGTCTGTGCACGTGTGTGTGTGTGTGTGTGTGTGTGTGAATTTTGGTGTATACGCTACGCGCCAAACAGCGGACATTGCGAGGAACATGGGTGCCAGAACAGTCATTGCCATTGACGTGGGAAGCCAAGATGAGACTGACCTCTGTAACTATGGCGACAGCCTGTCCGGCTGGTGGTTGCTGTGGAAACGGATCAATCCCTGGGCAGAGAAAGTAAAGGTACAGTACTGGTGGGGTGCACAAAGCACTGGTCATTTTGATGACTCAGCAAGATGATAACTACAGAGTGCTCCATTTGAGTCTTTAACCGCTCTGACCATTTCCTGTGGTGTCAATAGTGAATTTTGTTTTCCACTTCCATTTCTGCAGGTGCCAGACATGGCAGAGATCCAGTCTCGGCTGGCGTATGTGTCCTGTGTGCGACAGTTAGAGGTGGTGAAGAAGAGTGCCTACTGCGAGTACATCAGACCGCCCATCGACCGCTTCAAGACCATGGACTTTGGAAAGTTTGATGAGATCTATGTGAGTTACATTCTAAATATGGCCTTAAGATTAATTTTGTTCATTAATTCACTCATTTATTTGAGTATGTTGGTAGTCAGTATTGACTATTGATTTCTGACACAATCATTATCTGCTGAGGGCTCCACATAGTGCATAAGATTACACACTGATACAATTCGGACACTCAATTTAAAAGAGTGGAGACTAAATGCAGTGCAAGTATTGAAATCATCTTTTACCCCAGGATGTGGGCTTCCAGCATGGCAAGCTGGTGTTCACTGGCTGGGCCCGAGGGGACATCATCGAGAACATGCTGAAGGACCACCGCTCAGCGGACTACAACAATAGCAAGAGAACTGACGTGAGACGAGCACACACACTTATACCATAAATTACTAAGTACATAAATGTTTATACATAATAATATACACATTTCTTGCCTCGCAGTCCTGCACGTGTCCAGGAGCTGACTTCACTGACCTTGCAGAAATTGTGTCCAGGATAGAGCCGGTCCAAAGCTATGTAGCTGCAGATGGTGAGGAATCAGTTCCTTTTATTGTGGTTAAAATGTTTCTTCTCATTATTTCAGTCGACACTGGATTACTCTTAACACAAATTATTGGTCATAAGTACACATCGTGTAAGTAAGTCCCTGTTGCAGCTGTCTCCCTCTCTAGATGTGAACTTCTCCTTCAAAATCATGTTGGATTTAATACGTGTTATAAATAAGGGGTCATGTCTTTCACCTGGTTTGTTTTATTGAAATGTTGGAGGTGATGTCGCCAATATATTTTAGTCACTCAGACCCACAGTAAATCCTATGCGTAACAGCTCCCCTTAATCTTTCCATTCAGCAGAGGAGTCGGACTGTCTGACGGAGTACGAGGAAGACGGGATGGACACGGTGAGAGAGGAGGAGGGTGAGGAAGAGGAGGAAGAGGCAGAGGACCTTGACGACCACTCCCCTGGAGAGTGGGGGCAGAATGGAGTCTTCCAGACTGTAAGTGCTCACAAAAGGGAGTTTATTTTGACTCAGTCCCACCTACACTACCATCACTGTTGCAGTTCATATTTACCACAGCAGGGAGGTAGAGCAGGTGGTCCACTAAAGAGAAGGCTGGTGTTTCAATCTCTGAGTTCCTCAAATCTGCATGCTGAAGTGTCCTGGGGCAAGAACTGAATCCTGAATTGCCTCCATCAGCCGTGCCAGTAGTGTGTGTCTGGTGTGTGATAGAAAAAGTAGGAATGTGTTAATGTGTGTTAATGGATGAATGTTTCTTGCACTGTAAAGTGCTTTGAGTTGTTGATAAAAGTCCACTTACCAGCTGGAAATGACTTAGCTCTTAAGAATGAAAGCCTTACACTTTTGACCGTCTGTTTTGCTCTGCAGGATGAGGAGAAATCTGTGAGGCAACGCAGGAAGCTCACCAGTGACACCTCTGAAGTGTCAGACTGCTGACAGAGGGCCGCTGAGAAGTAGACGGAGTTTAACCAAGAACAAGGGACAAATCACAGGCTCATGAATCGTCAAGGCCACAGGACGTTGCTCCTGCAACTTCTGAAACTCTGAACTACTGTTTTTGTTATTCTGTAGAGGATCCCAGTGGATTCTCTAAACTGTTGAACCTTAATTTCATCAAGTCTGGGATTGGCATCATCTGTCGCATTCTGACCACCGGGTCAGAAAGTTCATCCAAATGAGAAAGGTTGTCGCCACTCTGCGTTTTTCTCATCACTTCTACATCAACCAGACCTGTTGCCAGAATCCCTGCCTGCCAAAACGTGAACTCCCACAGCGACCAACTCAACCAATCCACTTCCAGTTCCCCACTTCAAATCGCCTGCATGTTCCATCTGCATCTCTGAATCGTCATGTGCATCTCTGTACGTACAGCTGTGTTGCACTTGATGGATTTCATGGTCCATTCATTTCTAGTGTGGGGTGTGTGTGTACTGCTTGTGTGCAAGTACACAAACAAAGCTGTGATTTGCGGAAAATACTAGCAGGGCACTGAAAAGAAAAGTAAGAAACTCGTGCAGTTGAACTGTAGTTAGTAAGTTAGGTAAGTTTAGCGGGGAGTTTAGTAGGGGAAATTATAGGAGGAACAGTTCTCCATGTAGACACCAGAGTAGAGTTTAATATGAATGTACAGAGGCTGGACCAGTGTTTGGAAGCAGGACAAGGGGTTGATTCATATTTAAAGAGAAAGATGTTTTAATTTAATTTGTAGAAAGTTTTGAAAAGTGGGTTTATGAAAATAAAGAGATAGAGGTGTGCAGACTAGAAAAGAGACGGACCAGTGATTTCTACTGTAAAATGTGGCGAGAATGTGAGACACGGCGTCTGTGTGCTTGAAATCGTATGTTTCTGCTGTTTGAGATGATGCCAGATAAAGACGATGCCTTTTTGACCAGTGTTCGATGAACTGTGACTGCGGAGAAGAGGGCGATCATTCGACCAACACGACACGCCACCGGCTTCCGCTCGCACAAGGTCACACGTACAGAGCTCCTGTGTGACGAAGAAATGACAATCTCCAAAACCACTGCAAGAGATTCTTGTCATCTTGACGTGGATACGCAGAATTCTCGAGTGATCCTAAACTCCAAATGGACTGGACTTCACCTCATGTAATTATAAAAACACTTCATTAATAGGGACCTAATGTAGAAATTGTAACAAGATTATATAATATTATTCACAGTGTTAATATTAATATATGTATATGAAGTGGACATTTGTAAATCGAGGCTTTGCTGCAAAACAAGGGAACCTAATAAAAAAAAAGGTTTCCTCTCAGAAAATCCATTCTGTTTTTATGGATGGTCACCAGATCAGCTTTGTGCTTTTCATTTATAAATCTCACCTACTGGCTTTTAAAAGATGATTTTCTTTTTTTTTAGATTTGGGGGTGGGGGGGCTCTCCTATTTCAATTAACCTGGCTTTAGCTGTTTTGCACTGAAACATTTGAAGTATTCCTTGCTCAGAAGATGTTTGGTTTAGCAATTGCCATCCAACTTGATATGCCAAGGGAATCTAAAAGAAAAGTGATGCTAATGTAACATGCATATTGGAAAATAAATATGATATGCATCATGTTTTGTAGCGTTATCTCTTATTGTTTGTAGATGTCAAAGTTGGCCCCCGTGCTTGGTTCTCAGGAGCAAAGTCGCTATTTGCTCAGCTGGTGTTTGCTTTTCCAGCATGAATATGTTCAAAGCACATGCGAGAGAGAGAGAGAGAGAGAGAGAGAGAGAGAGAGAGAGAGAGAGAGAGAGAGAGAGAGAGAGAGAGAGAGAGAGAGAGAGAGAGAGAGAGAGAGAGAGAGAGAGAGAGAGAGAGAGAGAGAGAGAGAGAGAGAGAGAGAGAGAGAGAGAGAGAGAGAGAGAGAGAGAGAGAGAGAGAGAGAGAGAGAGAGAGAGACCATATTCAATCAAAAATACAACCAAAAACCAGCTGATCGTTTTCCACAGAACATAAAACTTGTTTCTCCTGCAGAGATAGATCGCCATCTTTGCTTGACCCAAAACAAAGTTCAAGAGTTGTACTTGTAACCCAGGATGAACATTTGATTTGAAAAAACTTCATCAAACAAAGCAAACAAGTGAGTCAGAAACAGAAACAGTGAGGAGAGCCGACCACACTCCAGAAAACAATGAAAAACTGTCTCCCTCTGTGGACAGAAGGGACAAGTAGCAGCAACGTCAGAATTAATAACCGAAACAAAGCGTTTACAGCAACAGCACCGTGTAGAACCCTCCACTGTAAGTCCCCCCCCCTAAGTCAGCGGTGGTTTGTAGAGTGCCCTCCATGGAGAGTTACTCCGGTCTTCCAGTCTGTTCTGGTTCAGAAGTTTAACTAATAAATAATACATAGTTTTACCCGACATTGTGCTCAGTGTGTTACAAGAGGTATTTTTTAACTTCAACAAAAAACCTTCACATTTAAGGACAGGAACAATGTTTATATCAGGAAGAGGATCACTGGTGTCGACTGAATCATCACAGTGAGCAGTGATCAACAGAAGTTCAGGGTGTGTTAGCTGCTGTTTCCAGCTTCTCAGCAGGAGGCTCACCACCCTGACTGACCTGATCCCCAAACGTGAGGCCAGACCTGCAGCGTGGTCCAGGTGAGGGCCACACACCTCCACCACATGGCCCAGTGTGAGGACTTTGGCCTGGCACAGTTTCTGAGGTAGGCCTGGTTCACACCGGAGCCGAGTCCCGTGGACCACTGGCTCTTTGAGAAGCCAGAACAGAGAGTCACAGTTCTGAAGTCTCTCTTTATGGAACATTCCCCACACTTTGAGCAGTCCTTTGTAAAAACCCGGAAGGTTGTCCAACTTACATCCATTTACATCCATTAGAAACAACGACTCAGCCAGGCCCAGCCCACCACACCACTCTAGGACATGTGTAGGCGAAGCCACTTCCATTTTGTGAGGCGTCCTTCTACCTTCTCTAAAACATTGTCCCAATTTTTGCTCATGAAGGTTGCATCCCCAAGATAAATGCCCAGATATCTAAGACCTTCTTTATTCCAGGTCAACCCCCCCGGTAACACAAGTTCTCTGCTCAGCTCAGCTCCCACTGCTAAAGCTTCACTTTTGTCCCAGTTAATTTTTGCCGATGATATTTTGCCGAACTGATCAACAGTTTCAGCCAGTACATCGATGTCATTTTGTTCTTTAACAAGACTTTCAAAACCCTGGGAGATTCACACCTGACAGCTGTACCCTCAGTCTGTGCAGGAGCGGCTCTATGGCTAGAGAGTACAGCATGCCAGACAGGGAGCAGCCCTGTCTGATTCCCCTCTGGACTTTAAAAGGAGAGCTTAAACCACAATTAATCTTTTAAAACACTCTCAATGTCACTGTACAATGTCCGGATCATGGCTATGAGACCAGGGCTGAACCCAAACACCTGCAGCGTCTGCCACAAGTATCTGTGCTCAACCCGGTCAAAAGCCTTTTCTTGATCTATAGAAATAAGACCAAGTTCACAGCCCGATGAACCAGAGAGGTCCAAAATATCACGAATCAGAGTAATGTTATCAGATATCAGCCTGCTGGGCACACAATATCTACATGGATGACATGCTCCATCACTTTCCTCAGCCTCGTGGCCAACACTTTGGACAAAAGTTTATAGTCAGTGCAGAGCAGAGCTACTGGTCGCCAGTTCTTTATCTCCTGAAGATCTCCTTTTTTGGGGAGAAGGGTGAGGACCGCTCTCCTGCAGCTGCAGGTCCTACAGCAACAGCAGATCTCCTCCAATCACAGGCCAGAAAACCTTGTAGAAATCTGCAGGAAGTCCGTCGATGCCTCTCCAGGCATGCCGTCCTTGCCGTTCTTTATCCTCTGCAGCGCAAGACAAATTCTGAAGACAAATAAAAATAAATAAATATGGACAGACAGACGGACGAAAATCCGTCCGTCTGTCTGTTCATATATTTCTGTTAGGTTACGTTACGTTACTTTACGTTAGGTTACGTCACGTCGCGTCACTTTACGTTGCGTTACTTTACGTTACGTCACGTCACGTCACGTCACGTCACGTTGCGTTACTTTACGTGACGTTACATTACTTTTCATTACTTTACGTTGCGTGACGTTACTTTATGTTAGGTTACGTCATGTCACATCACGTTGCGTTACTTTACGTTACGTTACGTCACGTTGCGTTACTTTACGTGACGTTACATTACTTTACGTTGCGTGACGTACGTCACGTTACGTTGCGTTGCGTTACTTTACGTGACGTTACATTACTTTACGTTGCGTGACGTTACTTTATGTTAGGTTACGTCACGTCACATCACGTTACTTTACATTACGTTACGTTACTTTACATAACGTTACATCACGTCACGTCATGTTACGTTGCGTTACTTTACGTGACGTTACATTATGTTAGGTTAGGTTACGTTACTTTACGTTAGGTTACGTCGCGTCGCTTCACTTTACGTTGCGTTACGTTACTTTACGTTAGGTTACGTCACGTTGCGTTACTTTACGTGACGTTACATTACTTTACGTTGCGTGACGTTACTTTATGTTAGGTTACGTCACGTTACTTTACATTACGTAAAGTAACGTAACGTAACGTCACGTAAAGTAACGCAACGTAACATGACGTGACGTGATGTAACGTTATGTAAAGTAACGCAATGCAACGTAAAGTGACGCGACGTGACGTAACCTAACGTAAAGTAACGTAACCTAACCTAATGTAACGTGATGTGACGTGACGTGACGTAACGTAACGTAAAGTTATGTAAAGTAATGTAACGTCACGTAAAGTAACGCAATGCAACGTGACGTAACGTAAAGTAACGTAACCTAACCTAACGTAATGTAACGTCACGTAAAGTAACGCAACGTAACATGACGTGATGTAACGTTATGTAAAGTAACGCAACGCAACGTAAAGTGACGCGACGTGACGTAACCTAACATAAAGTAACGTAACCTAACGTAACGTAATGTAACGCAATGCAATGTGACGTGACGTGACGTAACGTAAAGTTATGTAAAGTAATGTAACGTCACGTAAAGTAACGCAACGTAAAGTGATAAAATCAAATATACCAAGGTAGTTTTCATCTCCATCTTGTTGTGATGACACGCGTCTCCATATGAAGTTGATCTGATGAAAGCCCTGGGACAAGTACATCAAAGTAAAAATGTGGAAAATGGCCAATATGGCCTCTAAAGTCAAAATGGCGGGCTTCCTGTTGCTTTTTTCCCATTGCACCTCTGACCTTTTTTGTTTGTCTTGTCATGATACACCTGGGCTACGATTTTTGTGAAGATCGGTGAAAGCTAACTGAGGGGCTTTTCCTTAGATGGCGCTGTTGAGCCATTTTTCACGCCCATTTCAAATTACTCCAGAATACAATTCGTTTTTGGGGTTTTGAATTCCCTGCAAACTTTGGTAACAATTTGAGCATGTCTAGGCCCTGAAAAAGCCCCAAAAGGGAAATACAAATCCTTCGAAATACAATAGGGCCTCCCACCGGAGGTGCTCGGGCCCTAACAAGAAGAAGAATAAGAAGTATAAATCTAGTGTCAGTTTTTACTAATATGATTTTAGTAAATCCAATTAAAGTCAAGTTTGGGTTGGTTGGTTTGTAAGATTACACAAAAGAACGAGACATATTTACTTACTTATATTTATTTTTTAGTGGTACAGGTCGGGAGACCCTATTAAATGTTGGTGTGGATCCAGGAATATTTTTGTATTATATTCTTTTCCATTGTGAGACATTTTCACTGATTTCCCAGGGAACAACTAATGGGTCTTGATGAAAAGATTAGACACATTCAGGGAACTGAAATCTATGCGGCTTGTTTGGAGTTGGGCCTCAGCGGAGGTTTGTGCCATTTTAGTTTTAGCTGGTAACATTTTTTTTTTCATTCTGTTATGTTGGTCGCCCTGCTTTTGATGATGCACATGTCATTTTTTTAATCTAGTCTCTGAAAATGGTTTTATCACTATGAAAAAAAAAGTCTCCTTTTGACTGTTTAAACTAAACATATTGAAGTTTACAAAGTGTTTTGCGTCAAGGTTTATACGAGAATAAGATTCTCCTCCACAGTCAGCACACGTTAGCTCCACTTCACATCTTCAATTGTGTGTTTCAAAAGAAAAATGTTCAACAAAATGAAACGTCACAAGGACAATACTGAGATTTTTAAACCGACAATTTGTGTTTTCTCTGAATTGGAATTCATCCAGAAATCAAACTGTGACAGATCATATCAGTTGGTCTGACTGAATTTCATGAATAATGAGTGAACATGAAAGATTCCCACAGATAACATGGAGGCCATTTCGAGAAATTCCTTAACTTTCGACAGACTCATGAAGCCATTTGAAGTCATGGCTTGTGTCAATAATCTGTCTTGATTATATCATAAATATAATGTCTACTATCACTGTTATTATTGACTTGACTGTATCTCAGTGACTCTCTGAACCTGCAGATAAAACCAGTGCACCTGACTATGACTCAATTTTTATTCCATTACATTAACAACTTTCACATGATCCATGATATTTTTGACATCCTCACAAACCCTGCACACACTGTCTATTTCTATCAGTGAACACAGACTCCAGAGAAATGTCACGGAACAAATCTACTTTGTTCAATATATCAATACTTTGTTTGTTCGATAATTCAAGCTCTCGGCTAATTTAAGCAGCACTCTAACATAAGAAGGACTTTAGACAGCACTCAACAACAAAGGAAACCAGGCAGGACCGAGGGGTTTACTTTAAAACGTGTTAAGTAAACTCCTCACATGTGCAGCTCTGAAGGCTGAGAAAAAAGCAGATGGATGTTTCTGTAAAACGTGAATGTTCACAGCTGCATTCCAACCTGAAGCTGCCTCGTGGACATGAGGGGTTAACTCCATGAACTTGATGTGAGGACATCAGAAAACAGAAACAAACATATATATTATTTAGAAAGAACACATAATGAAATAAACACTAACATAAAAATATATGACACTTTTAAGTTATAGACCTAAATATAGTGGGGAATGGAAATAAATAACAACCAGCTAATTGTGCTTTTGAGCAAGGCACTGAATCTGTAGGTGTGAATGACATTAAAGGGGACATAGCATGCCCATTTTACCACAAGTTGATATGGTTCCTTGGGGTCTTAATGAAATGTCTGTAACATACTTTGGTCAAAATACCACAAGGATCATATAAAACAGCACCCTTTTTACCCTGTATAAAACAGCCCTCCACAGAGTGACCTGTTTTGAGTGCCTGTTCCTTTAAATGCTAATGAGCCAGCTCCCCCTCCCCCCTCATGATTTTAAATGATATAAATTACATATTTTATATGATATAAATTATCAAATATGCATCCCATACTTTGTATTCCCCTTCTGTTGTCCTGGAGTTTTAATTTTCCCAATCACATAATTAAATGTCCCCCTCTGCCCATCCACTACAAGCACACAAGCAGACAGACAGAGAGAGAAAGAGAGGGGTGGGGGGGCTATGAAGACCATCATTTACCCCCGAACCCCGACATTCAACGGGTACAACAACAAGCGGAGAAAGCAGAATCGCGGGCTGACCTTATATATACAGTCTATGGGGCTGACCAGCGCGGAGAAATGCTCGTCCCGTGTGAACAGCCAGGCGGCTGCGCGCTTGAGAACGGCGCTGCGCTGCCTCGCAGCGGCGCTTCCACGTCCGGTGTACCCCGGCGTAACTACTGTAACCCGGCGTACAGTAGTGCTGAACACTGCGGAAGTCTTCCACACTGCTGGCTGTGTGGCGCTGACACAAATTCCAGCTCACGCACGGGAGAGCGAGCGGTCGCGCCCGAGCAGCTGCTGCAGCCTCCCAGTCCCAACGATCCAGACAAATGCCACATGTGAGTGAATCGCGGGCTGACCAGCGGAGAAATGCTCGTCCCGTGTGAACAGCCAGGCGGCTGCGTGCTTGGGAACGGCGCTGCGCTGCCTCGCTGCCTCCGGTGTAAACCCGGCGTGACGGGGGAGGTGGGGGGTGGGCCAAGACCATGTAGGGAGACTTCCAGTGCCTTGTTACAACACAAAACCCAGGAAGCTCAATCGAGTCGCTCAAGCATGACGTTTCTGACTTAGAGGAACTATAACAAAACGCGCGAGTGTTTTTTTCCCCGAGTTTTTGGGTTGGTAGACATGCCAGATACCCACATTAACCTGTAGAAGCACTAACAAAGTGGAATTTGCATGCTATGTCCCCTTTAACTGAAGGAAAGTTTCATGTAGAATAATGCTACATGCAAAGCAAATCAATTAGTTAATTAATTGTTCATAAAATATCTCGATATAATTAAATTGGAAGAAGATGGAGCATTTTGGGTCATGCTCCATCCCTCCACTAAATTTCATGGAAATTGTTTGAGTAGTTTTTGCATAATGCTGCTAAGAAACAACTCTTGGTGGAGGTAAAGGGTCATAAGGGCATTTTAAACAAAAGTGACTATTGTGCATCTACCATCTATTCACATTTTCAGAACATATTAAAAGTTAAATATATACATGTGGATTATTTTTGACCAAAAGTATTCATTTAAAAACAAAGGCTAATATAAAATCAGCATTAGGCACAGCATCTAAAAATGCTTGCTCAGGGTAAAGGGCAAACATAACCATCTCCATAAAATCTGACGAGCTTAAACATAAAAACTAACGTGATGGATTGCATAATCTTATCATATGTCAAACCAATTTCTACATAGGAGGGCAGTTCAATATTTGGTAGTGTTTGCCCTCACTGGGGGGAGTCAGAAAAATGCAGAGGTGGGTGTGGTGTGAGCTCAGCCAGCTGTGAGCAGGTATATCTGCAGGTCTGAGTCCTTCCCTGGAACCAAAGCGCTCACAGCTTCTCCTCCTGCAGGCTCCTGCACCTCCTCATCATGAACTTCCTCAGCGTGCTGTCCTGCCTCGGCCTGCTGCTGGCAGCTGCCGTCGCCCAAGATCCAAAACCCTGCTGTGAGTATAAGGAAAACTCAGTGTATAGTTTTACATCATATCCTCGCCTTGTGTGAAACTGAATTTAAAAAAGCGAATTTAAAAGTTTGACTGTTGCTGCAGGGATGAGGAATAATAGAAATGTGTCCATAAGAGAGAAATAAAGTGTTTATAAGAGAGGAGGGGGAGGACAGTTTGTTATTATACTTTTTTTTTTCTTTGTGGATGAATTAATGATTGTAGATTTTACAGGTAAGTGTTGATTTGGAATTAAAAGTAAAATCTACATCTTTTCCAATTACTTAATGTATACATAATCCTTCAATTAACCAGGTTAAAGTGTCATTGAAATTAGAAGTTAGCCAAGAAGGCAGCAAAACTTTGCTACAGCCGTAAACACAATACAAACAGACAGCTGCCATACACTACATACACAACTCAGGTAAACTCTTTCAAACAGATTTCGATACAAAGTTTAGACACACCCACAGTGATCATAAGAGCTAATTTCTCCATCCTTTAAAATGGACTTGAATTCCCTAATGACATAAGAATAACATAAAGAGAAAGTCTTTTGATTCGTTTTGATTCAGAAAACATTTTACCAGACGTGTGATGACAGGAGAGAGTGAAGGAAAGATTGAGCATCAGTCAGATCATTCCAGGAGGAGGGAGCAGCATATTTAAACTCTTTTTTGTCAAAAGTTGTGTTCTAACTCTGGGGACCAGCATCTGAAGCACATTGTGAGAGCGCAGGTCATGTTGATTTTGTTATATGAGCCTTAAGCTAGAATTTAAGGTAACCTAATTCAAGGTGTATGGCAAGAAGTTGATATACATTTTCTTCTTCTGTCTTATATGAAATCACCAAATGTACAGATTTTTTAATAATTCAATGATTTCCTCATCCACAGTTTCTCCACCGCTGATGAGTGGAGGCTTCTCTGTGGTGAGTCACTGACCTGTCTCACTTCTGGGTGGAGCCATGTCCACGTATCGTCTTTCTCTTCACTCTTCTGCTCTTTGTCTCTATTTTTCAGATGAGTGGCAACGGCAACTTCATGACAACAGGAACAATCAGCTTCGATGCTTATGGTCAGAGGATGCGGGTTAGAAACTATGTGATGAACGGGAATCAGACCTATGGTGTGGACCAGCTCATGCTTTTCAACCAGGTATTTAATCCTGAATAAATGACACACTCAGTGGACTTTGTGTTTTTCCACCTTTGCTGTGAGACTGAAAGAAAATTGAAATGTTCATCTGTTACCAAGACTTAACTGGTACATATATATGTCCCATGAGCTGAGAAGCACCTCCCACATTTCCCAGCATCCCCTCTTTCATTCTCTGCTTCTGGAATACACTCCCATAACCACAAATGATGGTCTCTACTCGAATCTTAGTTTCTTAGCAGTGCACACACTGATGCCAATGTGGTGCTACACGCTTAACCGTTTTGTGCAAAGTATTTTCTACATTGTTTCCCAGCACATCAGATTAAAAGAAAATTACACCAAGGCATGGCTGCAACTAACTAATAGTAGTATTAGTATCAATGTATCCACTGGATTATTTACTTGTTTAGCCTAAAGATAAACAAAAAGTGAAATGTGCCCCATGTAATTGTATTTTTCAAATCACTTGTTTGTGTGACCGACATTAATAACTTTGCATTGATATGAGAGAATACCTGTGAATTCAAATTCAAAACAAGCAATTCAATAATTAATTATCAATATTGTTTCCAGTTAATTTACTCCCCTGATTAATCAACCGGTTCTTTCAGAAACAGCATAGTATAGCATAGAATTAGAAAACACAACATACCAAACAAGCTTTTTGTCTCATGTACACTCTACATGTCCCCAGTTTATCTCAAAGTATGACAATAATATTGATTATAATAATTCTGCATTCAATCAGTTATTGTCAATTAATAATAACAAATAATCATTTTAATTTTGAAAATAAATGGAAACAATAAATGAAAACTACTACAACCACTAACAGATTCTTGCAGAAAGCTTTGTTCAGTGCTCAGCAAATGAAACACAATGAAGACAACACAATACTAAAGACAAAAAACGTACACATGGAAAGTAAAAGTGTTACTGTTCATTCAAACATTTTTTTTATCCAGCAGGCAACAAAGATGGGAAGATCTGAGCATTCATTTCCCGTCTTTATCCTTTCAGAAAATCTATTACGAGATAGACTGGAGCAAAATGTCATGCAAGAAGATGATGCTGGATGACGCCTTCATTCCCATGCACGTGCCCTCTGATGCTAAACTCATGGGTCAGGTATTCCTGGGCTCCTCCTCCTCCTGGGGAATGGGTGTGCTGGTCAACAGCTGGTATGGAAGCCTGCCCAACCACGGTAAGAGGCACCATTGAACCCTATATAAAGAAATCTGTCCCTGTTTTGACATACATGTATCTGGGTTGGTGCTGTTGGACTCATCGGTCCCTGATGCTGAACCTCTGCACTACCAGCGACCAAACTCTGGACTCATGAATTGTACCAGCTGAGATCAGAAATGCTACATCTGTTACTGCTTTTAAATCCCTTCTTAAAACATTGTAAAAACAAAGACAAAAGCTTCAATCTCTGGATGAATTTGAATTATTTTAGGATTTTCATATCATTTTAATGTTGTTTTGTTTTTGCTTTATACTATTTTAAAGATCTTAGTAACTTTATTAAGGAAACTGCTGTACAATTAAAATATATTATTATCTTTAAAATAAAAAGATCTTGACTGTAGCTGATGACAACAAATCCAGCCTTTAACATACTGTCCCACATGATGATGCCACAACTGAAAGCTATAAATTCAGACTGGGTCATAATCTAGAAGTCCAACATGTGTGTAACTATCCCTTGCTTGATCAGCGTTTCCCAACCTGAACCAGTATGACAAATACCTTCCACTCGGAACACAGCCCAGATGATCCCTGGAGGCTGAGCCGAGAGACAAAGCCTGCTGACAATTAGTAAATTGGTTTGGCTGCTCATTAAATTACAATTTCTCATGTCCTTTTTCAACTTGTTAAGTAATGACACCTCGGAAGGTGCTGGGCTTAGTAACGGAGCAAATAATGCCACTTATTTCCACTTCTGCTGAATAATTAGTAAACATTTATGAGTTGTAACTTCTTTTTCGATGTTGGTTGCCCAACATCAGCTCATAACATTATACAACATTCTAATACAAGAGACACAAAACTCTGAATTTATGAAATCAAACTAAAACTTTCTGAACTAGTTGACGTAAGAAAGGGGAAAAAACGGTGAGGAACAATTATGAAGCTTGTTTTGAACAAAACCTTTTTTTTTTGTATTCTTGTGAAGCTAAGAAAAGAGCAAATTCATATTTCTATGAAAATAAATGACATCACATATAACTTCTTGCCCTTAGGCCAGTATTCCACTGTCTTCACTGAGATTGGCTGCATCCCAATGGTCTACAACGCCTACACTCCAGCATCTGGATGGATCATCATCAGGTGAGAACGTCCACTGACAAACCACAGGAGCGAATACTTAACATCACCATTCAACACAATGCTAATGTTCATATTAACACTTTTCTGTCATGACCTTTGACACTCACCCTTTAGCAGCATTCCTTTAAAAACTAAATATTTAATTCCAAGCATTAAATATACAATATTAATATATAATGTATTTACTGAGCAAATTTAAAGTGATTTGCAGAGAAATAAGAATTATAATCAGATTTAAATAATTTGAAATTAAAAATCGATGATGATGAATGGAGATCTAATCGTGAACATTTTAAAAACAAACAGAATGAACAACATGTAAACAGTTCCACAATTTGTGATCACACACACAAATAATAAATCTGTCCTTGAACCTCAATTCAAAACGTCAATGTTGCAACATGATACACACTGTGCTGTTTGCAGTCTGCAATCCAGAAATGTCCCTTCCTGCATGTAGTTGATCTGAGACTTTTAACATGAAACTTGAACTCTGTGGTATTGGCCACATCAAACATCACTCAGTCATCTGTCTCACAAAGTTAAACTCTTGTTCATCTTTCAGCACCTTCAACTGGGTCGTGGGCAACACTAATCCCCAGGATTACATCCCACCTTTCATCTGCGCCAGGGCTAAACTGGAGGAGACGGAGACACCACATACCATCTTCACTGCCTTGGAGTCTCTGGCCATGAAAACCAAGAAAGAGGAGTAAACATGTGGAGCAGCTCACCATGAATAATCACTAATACTGCTCCTAGAGCTAAACTTTAACCAAATGATCCAGTAATCATTAAAAAGAATATAAAGCAAATTGGATTGAAATGATTTCGAAGGTTGCTTTAGCCTGCTGAGCTGCTTTATAGCCACCGGTTGAACAACAACTCATATGTCTATTACACTCTAGACATGTCAAACAACAATGTTTGTATTGACAGAGAGAGAACCTCAATAAAAATCTATAAAAGCATTGAATGGTCCTGTACGTCTGTGGCATTTGAATGAATGAATGAATACGTCAGCAGTAATAACAGGAAAAACAAATGCAACTTAGAACAAATAGAACCAGAATAGAACTCGAATGCACCTCCACCAATTCATCTATTTCCTATGGAAGAATCATTCCACCAGGAATGGGACAAATTATTAAAAGTTAGGACCTTCTCTTCAGAGTTAACTTTTTCAAACCAGACCACAGAAATACTGTTTACAACAGTTTTAGTGTCGCTACACAACATTTCCCCTGACACACTTACAGTGCAGACAAATGTGTGAGACTAAACTTTATGTAGAATACTATGAAGCATGTCTATTTAATCTGACAAAAACATACATTTTAAAGTCACACAAAACTGATAGACGGATGGTTAGATAGACAGACAGACAGACAGACAGACAGACAGACAGATAGATAGATAACTTCTCATTGAGAATTTACTGTAAATATGTACCATACATGTTAGGGTTGCTCATCAGACTTGCTGCTGTGTAATTTAAATGGCTGTTTATGTCTGTTTAAATCCTTCTGTGGCAAAGTGCAGTACTAATTGTCCTACAGCAGATGGCAGCAGCACAACTCTTACTTCATCAGTTCCCACTTTGATTTATGCCTCAAACAAAACTTGTCCTGCATTTTAAGTTAATCTGGAAACAATGTACTTAGTATATCAGTTACTTGAGTAAACTGCACAGCAATGCGTTGTAAAATCAACCCTTAACCACATTTATACACATCTATTCGCAGTATATATAAAAAGTAATATTGGTTTATCACATGCAATAACTCAGTATAATGTAGTTTTAGGTAGAGAATAGGACAATTGTATAGGGAGTTGTGTAAAATAAATATACTGCTTATGGTATTTATTATATCATATATGAACTATTATTTATGAATATTTCCTCACTGAAAGTCATTAGATGCACCTGAAAGCTCAGGTTGAATTCCAAAGTAGTTTTTCTAAGTAATATTTTGTGAATCAACATGCCATCATGAGTTGTTGTTTGTTTTCTGACACACCCAGGATTTGTTCAGGTGTGTCATCATATCATTATATGATTACAGCTATGTTACACTGTGTTCTCAGTCATTCAACAGTTTGAACACTGCCCATGCTTTAGTTTTATTTAAGCAAATATGTGATTTGCTGAAGAAAATAAAATGACAGCAGGATGATTGCAGATGCTGCTGAGCCTGTGTCCTCAGATGAAACCTCAGTTTGCCTGCAGTGACAGTTCCCCGCTGTCAAATTAGACACTTTACTCATCTAAATTTATAAATAACCATTTAAAAGTCAAATTTTCTTTGTTGTTCCATCTAAAATTAATTTGAGAACGGTGACTGAAATCACTCTTCTGTGTCACGGCTGACTTACCCACTGAGCATCAATAATAAGAGCATCCCACTTTATCATCAGAGGTTCTTCACACTTGTTTCTCCTTCGGGGATATGAGTCATTGTTTTTTAAAGATGAATGTCAAGGTGTTTGGAGGTGGCTACCTAAGCCCACAGTCAAAGATTATTCATCTGTCCTGTGTGATTAAAGAGATGAGGGACCGTTATGGGCGCATTATTGGCAATAGCCTAGCTAGTCCTTCCAATTATCAGTCTAAATGATTTTCTGAGCATGCTGGGACTTTGGCGTACCTGCGCAGTGAGAGACGGGGCCCAACTGTTAAGCCCCTGTGGTGATAAGGAAATTACATTGTTAAAGTCAGTTGTACCCTCCAATTTCACCAGATTTAACTGAGCCTAAATGTGAAAGTAGAAGATGCTGTATGTAGATTTGTTAATTTTGTGCCTGACTGCCGGTCAATGACAAAGTCAGCAGAAAGTCGAGGCAATTTCAAACCCTGTTGCCTTAAAAATTGTCAGCAGTCAGATCCAGCACTTAGTGAGCTGTGTATTGTTGACAACCACAGCGAGAAAGATTTCAACCATACTGTAATGTCCTTTTGCCAAATATTCCTGAAATTTGTTGTGAAATAATGGGACAGAAATCCCATAATCCCATTTTGTTTGGTGATCATCCTCACCTTCCCTCTAGAACATGTCCTCATGTCCCCACATGACCGCCATCAACGTTCCTCTAGCACCTAGCATCATGGCGCACTTTTGTTTCGTCCCAAACAATCTAGACAATCAAAAGAATTAAATTGTTCTGTTCATCAATTAAAACTTTTGAACAATGGAGTGAAAAGACATCATGACTAATCACACAAGTTCCTCAGGCACCTGAAAAAAAGTCAAAGCAAAGGCTCTTCCTAGAATGTATTTGCGGCCTTGTAATTGCAATCTCAGTTAGCATTGCAGTTTATTTATTCGTAGCTGAGTGTGTTAGCATGAAATAGGTTTTGGCCAAAACCTGTCATCAGATATTCTAGGACTTGGAAACAGGGCCGTGTTGCTAGCTTGGCTAAAAATGTCTACTTCCATTATCCAGTTAACTGAGGGAACCTATAGGCCTATGCAACATCATTGTTCTGACCTGCCTGTATAAACGACTTCATCATCTATCTGTTTGAATGACTCAATAATACCTAATTCTATACTACAGTATAATACAGTCTTTCTGAAACAGTATTCAAATTAATTCAGTTCTTAACAGATGCTGCAGTTTTGATTCAAACCTCAGAGAATTAATTAGTTGACTCTCTATTCATTTGTTGCAAATCAGTCTTATGCGACTGGAGTGTGAGTGTAAATCCAAGCAGAAACGTCCATATGCAAATGAATGAAACATTGTCATCAGGCTGTTTTAGTGACTTATTGAAAAGCCTGTGCATTTCCTCCATTAAAGCTCTGTAAAAGGGACAAAATCAACAGTGACAGCAGTTGGCAAAGGCAGCTGGGTTTAGCTTCGGAATTACGTAGGTGCGGTGATGGTGATCGTGAAAGTTTTTCCATCACAGAGTATTTGGCCGTTACATTACAGAAACATGTCATCTTTCGGCTGCGGTTCATGATGGATGATCCTCGAACACCGGCGTGAAATAGTGAGCGCACAGAGAAGCTTTTGCAGCTTGACGCCAACAACCAAACTGTGCATAGTTCCAGCAGTGCATGTTGCATTCAGACACTTCAGACAGTCTTTCTTTTCAAACCTGAATGTGTCTCATGTTGATGTTCCTTCAAAACTCCTCATTGCACAACACAGCTTAGTTAAACATTTCAGCCACAAACCCACAGTGCTGTGAGATTTTAATATATTTGGATAATCCCTCAATATTACGAAACTCTGTCACATGAACCTGTCCCTTCATAATAACCTTGATTTGTTATTTTACTCTTAACTTTTCTGTTCTGAGCGACATGCAGCAGGGAAGACAAAGCACATCAGTGAATGCACGAACCCACTCATTCACCCACCACACACACAAACCTCCTTTATTACTACACGGTGTACTTATTGAGTGCTCGTTCTGCCTGATCAAAGAGCCCTAATTACACGCATTAGTGGGTAATGACTCCAGTTGGTGGGCACTACAAATAAGACTCATATGTACAAGGCTGCAGATTGCGTGAATGTGGGTGTGTGTTTGCGTTTGGATGCTGAACTGCTGTGTATATTGCAGCTTGTGTGCGCACGTGATGCAGCTGCTCTCTGTGCACCCAGAACAGTATTAGTCACTGTGCGTCCACCCTTCAGAGGGTCGGCCAGCAATTATCCTCTTTTCACTGACGAGAGGCCCCCCCATCCATGGTCTCTCTCTCTCTCTCTCTCTCTCTCTCTCTCTCTCTCTCTCTCTCTCTCTCTCTCTCTCTCTCTCTCTCATCTTCATCCCTTTGTTTCTCACAGTATATGTCTGATGAAAAAGAGCATGAGGAACCTTTTATAAATTTTTGTTTGTGGGGTTAGGATACGTCTTTACTTTTTATGCACCTGCAAGAATATATTTTGTTAGTAGCATTTGTTTACTTTAACTCTATTGAAATGATACAAGGTCGGGCACTTCAATTTTACAAAATCTGCCCAAAAGCAACCCTGATGCTCACTAAATAAAACATTCTGTCCTTTTTTTTAATGTATTTCTGCACAAGACTTAGAGCACCCTGGAGTTATGAAGTTATGAATAGTTGCTACATTTAATGATGAACTTCGGAGGTGTTGGTAAGTAGATTCTCTTGCCTTTGGACAGAGCCAGACCTTCTGTGTCTCCTGTCATTATGCGGACACAGAAACGTTTCATGATTATGAAGAGGTGGAGGGATGAGCAGCAAAGGCCACTCACTCTGTAACACTTATGGTAAAGTAAACAACTGCTGCCACTTGCCGTCCCACTTAACGCTGTGAATTTGTACATTGTTTTGTGAGGGGGGGTGAAAAGAAAAGCAGAAGTTAATGGGCAGTCACGCACTTTATGACTTTGCTCAGTGGCTCGCTCTGCGACACACGCTTGTTTAAACAGGCTCACACATATTGGCGCAGCATATGGCCATGAATATGTTTATGTACATAGAAGGGCAGAATCTCAGGCATACACACACCAACCTGACATATACAGTGTCTGCTGTCTGGGAAAAAGGTAAAGAACATCCTCATACATGATTTGCATCCCATGAACACTTACGTAAGGAGCTGGTGAAACAGGGACACGATGTATTGGTCGTACACTTCAGGAGTGACCGGAAGTGAAAAATGAGTTGTGAATCACACGAGGGAAGATTGGACCGCACAAATCGAGGACACCAAGCCATTAGCTGTTGTTGATTTCCAACATATGTCGCAGTTAATTAGCCGGGTTCCTACTGGCTGACAAAGGTACAAAACGTCCAAACAGCCCCCAAGAGGAAACATATTGCTCGCCTCTACAATTATCCAACAAAATCTCCACACATGGGTTCCCCATCTGAGCCTGTTCACTTCCCACAGAGAGTGACTTTTAGCAAAATGTTAAACGGGATTAAAAACAGCTTTTCCAAAACTCTATGATTAAATTTAGCCTCAGGCAAAACATGTTGTCAGAGGGTGTTAATCTAATTACATGCCTGGTTTTTAGGTCTGCCTCCCAGTGTGAACCAGAAGCTGAGAGTAGGAATTTGGGTAAACCAGCTCTGCAAGTACATTTGTTTCCTCTTTTTTTTTCATGATCAAAAATATTGTTTTTATTTGTAAACTCAATTTAAGTCAGCTCTTTGTCACAAAAGTATGTGTATGTGTTCAAATTGTTATTTCTGTACAAGAACCACAACAAACTTCTGTATTAAGTGGTAATAAAATACAGTGGTTCTCAAACGCTTTGGTGTGTGACTTGTGTAAAACCAAAGCAAAGTCTACTTGTGATGTTTTATGTCTTCATCGTGGGTGAAAAAAGGTCGTTGACGAGTATTTCTCATCAAAATCTCCGGGAACAAAATTAAGGCTAAGAGTCTACAGCAACGGCAGCAGCGGCATAAGGACGTACTTGAAGCAACCCAATGTAAAGATTGCTGATGGGCACACTACAGGAAGGAGCCATGTTTCGCATTTTTATCAGTGTTGTGAATACAAGATGCGTTTTCAGCCTCTCCATGGACAGGAGGACACAAAAGCATTTGTTAGCAAGCTGACGGAAAACAGCTTGCTGTTGTCTGAAAATGTGGAGTGACGTTACAGGTTTTTAAACAAATATGATGCTTAGTTTGATTTGTCGTGAGTTCGAAGATGAGAACTAATGAAACAAAAGAATACAAAAGGGGGCGATGCATACCCTGTGCATGTGCTGTATGTAGGTTAATGTAAATACCCTATTCTATTTATTATAATTGTCCTACGAGAGTTTCATGAAGACACTAAATGTTTTTACACAAACATCAAGATCTCTTTTTCTCCGTTGCTCCAGTCTCATTAGATTCAATAAAATCCCTCAAATTACACAGTCCTAAATATCAGACCACTTAACATGGGGGATCCATGAATTATTGCCTGGGAAATTGGTGAAAACATAAAAAAATGCCTCATCAATGTCGAAAGACTAGCAACCGTTTCTGGGGGTCAGGTCATGTTAAATCTGGCTTGTTCTCATTTGCAGCCTGATTTTTTATTTCAGGACTTTATGGACCCTGACCTGTCTCTTCTCGTTAACACATCTAAAGACATGCCAGCACCATCAGCTGGCCCCAAAATGAATAGTCTAATTGGTTTGTGTGGAGGAGTTGCAGCAGACGGTGTCCTCGGCAGCCATCGCTACAAAAAGAGAGGCAAATGTGTAATTACTGAGGCACACTGCATGTCAGGAGAGGTCTACTCTAATCTACTCTAATTCTCTAAGCACTTGTGTCACTGTGTGTATGTGCAAGTGTAAGGGCATAATAGCCATGGAAATTAAAAACCAACTCTACTGCTGACTCTAATACGCAGCCCCACATGCAGGGGAATGCAGAGGGTTTCAACTTTGACAACCTAAACATTAGGAATTTAACAGATTTTTTCCACTTGTTAAAAGCCCATGTTGGTATTTAAACATCAGCGTTTTTTCCCCCTCTAGCTCCCAAAAGGTCACACAGCTACAACGTCGTTCCCAGAGTCAGTTGAATTGAACTCACTCTTGACAAGCCATTAGAAAGGTTACAGCAACCTTTGTGGGTGATTTTGAGACTATATCATTTGTAAAGTGAGGTTCCTTTTCACTCTCTTCTCTCATATTTACCTCATTTACACCTGGCATTAAAATGCAGATGTACATGCATTGCCAAGCCAAACACAATAACTAAATTGGCAACTAGATTGGCACTAAAAGACGATTACCTCCGCCAAGGCCCAACAGTCCCCTTATGAAACCACATTTAAATTCACTACATCCAAATTTTTATTTGGATCAGTGTCAAATTTCACAAACTTATAAATAGCAGTTGATATCTTAATATCCCAGATTTCATCAATTATTCTCTGGGAAATCAATGAAAATGTTGCACAATGCCCTATCTCTCAATGTCAAAGAAAAAAACTCCTGGACACTTCTTTCCTGATCCATCCTTCTTCCACCAAGATTCGTGGTAATCCACCCTGTAGTTTTTGCATAATCCTGCTAACAAACAAACAAACAAACAAACAAACGCAAACAAAGACATGACCTCTTTGGTGGATGTAACTACAACATCATATACACTATCATAAGTAGTGAGTATACTTCAGCCAAGGCTTAAGAGTCCGCTGATGAAATCACATTTAAATTCACCAGATCCAACATTTTATTTTTATTTCCACATTTTTATTTGGAACTGCGCCAAATTGCACACACTCATAAATATTATCCAACGGTTATCCAACAGCTGGAATTATTCCCTGAGAAAAATATCTTGCAAAACGCCCTATCTCGCAATGTTAAAGAAAGTGAAAAAAAACCTTTGTCCGCACCAACATTGAACGGCGTCTTCCCTGACCTATACTGCATCCTTCCACCAAGATACTGAGTAGTTTTTGCGAAATCTGCTTACAACCAAACAAATGCAGATGAAAACATAACTCCCTTGGCGGAGGTTGCAAACCAGCAGCCTGGCAGCTTGCAGCCTTTGGGTGGTAAACATGTGAAGTAGTCCTCTCCTCAGTCCTCAACTAGTGGCGTCATTCAACACTCTTCTATATTCAATAAGGACGAGTGCAATCGAGAAGCAAGCAAATAAATTAGCTCCAGGGTTGGCTGCAGTCTTCTTCTCTTCCTCTCTCTACATACATCTTCTAAGTGTTGTTTTATGTTTGGACCCACACTAACGAGAGCAGGATGTGACCAGAGCTGGATGGATGCAGATTGAATGCCAATGTGGACACTAGACACGTATTAATTGCAGGTGTAAATTTACCAAATACAACTGCTGCTGTTTTATTGCTTCCAAAGAAACATTCTTCAGCAGCACTACCTGTGATAACAAGGACAGGAAAGACTCAGTGTTCAATGTGACGCTCACTGTTGACCGTCCGTCATAAATGAACACGCTGTTCAGATGTTTGTGATCCTTGACGTGACGCTCTGAAGCTCGACATTAACCCGTGTGGTTCGTGGTTCACACGCTGTGCAGTTTCTGTTGATATACTATACCAGGGGTCGGCAACCTTTTTGGCAATAAGTGCCAATGTAAAATTTTCTTGTGAATTAGTGTGCCATCAACATTTTTTTATATTAAGTTTTATTATTGAACCACATTAATATTTTCAACAGACATGTCATTTTATTCCATCCATATTGGCTATATATAGAACAACACTTTAAAGAAACATGTTTATCTCATCATATGGTTGCAATATTAAGTTTGTCATTAACCCCACCAACCACACTCATATTCAGAATTGCAAAAGCTTGCTTCAAAGACTTTGAGAGAGTTGGCTTCCCATACCTGGACACTGCGCGTTTGATTGATTCTCCCTTGTCTGCCTGATCTTTGAAACTTCTTTCGAGCCATGTTTCAAAGTTTCGCTTAACACTGGACGTTCGGCACACAACCTTTTCAAAACATAACGTGCACACAGCACGGTCCTTATGAAAAACAAAGCCACAGTCTTCTGCCCATGAGGGCAGAAATGCCCGTGCCTTCAGTTTTTTTAGCTAGCGGGCATGCCATCACCAATACACCTGAACGGCTTCACTGAGATTCATGTGGGGAAATGCGAGCTGCGCTAGCTGGGAGGCTTCTTCTTATTATTATTTAATGGCGATTGGCATCGAGCCTATGGCGCATTACTGGCACCTAGTGGCTGGGAGGTGTTAACATCAATCAAGCTAAATAATACAGGCTGCGTGACGGCAAAACCTTTGAACATTTCTTTAACAAGTGTGCCAATGATTATGGCGCCGCGTGCCATAATTGGCACACGTGCCTTAGGTTGCCGACCCCTGTACTATACTATATATATTTTTTTTTTTTTCCGTCCGTCTGTCTGTCCGGAATTCTTTTTTTTTGTGGACGGACAGACGGACGGACGTCTGTCTGGCTGTATTTTTTTATTTTTTCGGACGGAAAGACAGACGGATTAAATTTTTTAAATTTTTTTCGTCCGTCTGTCTGTCCGTCTTATTTTTAATTTTTTTTGGACTGACAGACGGACGGACGTTTGTATTCCCCTTCTGTTGTCCTGGAGTTTTAATTTTCCCAATCACATAATTAAATGTCCCCCTCTGCCCATCCACTACAAGCACACAAGCAGACAGACAGAGAGAGAAAGAGAGGGGTGGGGGGGCTATGAAGACCATCATTTACCCCCGAACCCCGACATTCAACGGGTACAACAACAGAAATGCGCGTCCCGTGTGAACAGCCAGGCGGCTGCGCGCTTGACAATGGCGCTGCGCTGCGCGGCGTGCCGCTTCCGCGTCCGGTGTTAACCCGGCGTAACGAGTGTGGGGGGGCGGGGGGGATGAGGTGGGGGGTGGGCCAAGGCCATGTAGGGAGACTTCCAGTGTATTGTGACGACACAATACACAGGAAGCTCATTCCAGTCACTCAAGCATGACGTTTCTGACTTAGAGGAACCATAACAAAACGCGCAAGTGTTTTTTTCCCAGAGTTTTTGGTTTGGTAGACATGCCAGATACCCACATTAACCTGTAGAAGCACTAACAAAGTGGAATTTTCATGATATGTCCCCTTTAAAGGTCTAACACTATGGGTTCTTCAGAATCATCAAATCATATTTCAACATTTCACATGTCCTCATTGATTTTTGCCTATAAGAATGAAACAGGGTGGGAGAACGTATATGTTTCTATATATATCTTTTATCTCAGCTGCCCAGATGGTATCTTGACCTTCAGTGAAGGCCCCTGGTTCAAACTAAAAACACCCACCATATCCGCGTGAATTATACAAACACCCAACAACACATGATGGAAGATATAATGGACCCAGCCCATCAACAACCCGCTGTTATCCACTCGTTAGTCCTCACATATCTGTTTTAAGTTCTGT
Organism: Hippoglossus hippoglossus; assembly: GCF_009819705.1. Classification (NCBI taxonomy): domain Eukaryota; kingdom Metazoa; phylum Chordata; class Actinopteri; order Pleuronectiformes; family Pleuronectidae; genus Hippoglossus; species Hippoglossus hippoglossus. Next base: position 11,006,696 of record NC_047151.1, on the reverse strand, counting down.
TTTTCATGTGTATGTTTCTCCCTGTGCATGCAGCTGCTGAAATAGCCCATTGAGTGGATTTGTAATGGGGGGCGAGGTTAAGAACGGGTGGCCTCCATTACCTGCGTTGCTTCTGCTATGCTCATGTTCTCCACTGATGTGACCCATTTTTAACGTACATCCATTATGTGCTGCGCGGAAAGGAGGTGAGGGTTGAACGAGACCCTCATCAGCTGGTTTTCCGGACGACCCTTGCTCACCGTCTTCTAATATGTTGCCACGGTCTCCTAGCCGTCCTTTGCAAGTGTTTGTGAGATCCACAGTGTGCTGGTTCATTTCATATGTGCATTAGTTTGCATGATTCATACATGAGTCATCACAATTATCTCCTGGTGGAGTGGCTGCAAAGTCATTACCTGGGCCATGTCATGTGTTTGCAGTTTAGTTGTTATCGGGTCAAAATGCAGATAGTGATGGCATCATAATGACAGTATTTCTACATCCTGCACTAAATTAAAACAAATGTTTATTTAAACATGTTTATTTACATTTAAAAACATGACTGTTACAAAGTTTGCACCCGAGGTGGATCCTCCATGACAGTGAAAGTCAGTAGCAACACTTCATGACAAATCAGATTAAGTCCTGCATTCATTTTTATTTTAAAGATATAATATGTAACAGTTCTTCATTAAAATGTCCAAAAACGTCTAGACCTATATTTGTTGACTTGTGTGTTTGCATTATCCAAACTTTCTCCAACAAACCCAGAGATATTAACAATTTTTTTTCAATGTCACAGGATGCTTAATTTTGGTCGCCTCTTAATTGCATCATATCCACTTTACCCGCGACGAAGGAAAAATACACTGCTAGCCAATTTGCTGTTTTTCTTTCCACTGTTTGTATTGGTCAGCCGTAGTGGATCACGATGAGTCACTGCCGTTTGAGTCAACTTTAAAACATTACCTCGTACGTGAACATATTTTGCACCAGGTGAATCCCTCCAGGTGCATTGAATCAGTAATGTTGGCAAAGACAACAACTCCCATGATCCCACGCAACTTCACGGCGTCATCAAACTAAGTCTTTTGTTATTGTTTTGATTCAGAGACCCTCCAGTGGCTGAAGTTACACATATTGTACATTTCAATTAAAGTATTAAATTAAAAATGTATTTATATGATCAGAAGTAAAAGCACTCCATATGCAGAATGTGGCCTCTAAAGGTTCAGTGTGTAAGATTTAGGTGAAAGGGATCTATTGGCAGAAACTGAATATAAAATAATCCTAAACGTGTGTTTCATCTAAATAGAACAGATTGTAGTTTTCTTTACTCTAGAATGGGTCCTTTATATTTAAATACTTCATATATACATCAGGAGTGGGTCCTCTCTACGGAGGCCGCCATGTTTTTTACAGTCGTCCAAACTGGACAAACTAAACACCTTTTGAGTTTTTATGAGAACTAATGGATACCACAGGTTCTCTTTCATGTTTGGAAGGGGAGGGCGAGGTGAGGGGTTATCAGCTGCAACGCGCAACATCACCACTAGATGTACCTACATTCTACACACTGAACCTTTAAGAGCATAAAATAATAGTGATAGCATTATAAATTATTTTGAAGGATATTTATAAATGCTTTAATAATAAGACAATAATATATTGTGCGTTTGTTTGCTTACGTATTTAACAATGTTTGGACAGAGTGGTGGGTACGGGAAATAATTAAACAGTAGACCTTGTGTGACCTTATGTGCATCATGACACCCACACGGACACATTTGTACTGCATGCAAATTAAGCTGTGATTCCATCCTTTTATTGACGTTGTATACAATTGCAGTGCCTCCGAAATTCACTCTGATTTCCGTCTGAACACACAGTAAAACAGGTGTAATTGTGCCCGGGCTACTTCTTGAAATTAAATGGAAAAGGGCAACACCAATGTGTGCACTCCCGCCCGGTGCGATCATGATGAGAAGAGAGGAAGGCTGAGAATCCTATCGCAGAATGTACACAGGAGTCTGAAAACTATTTCTCGCCCACTTAGTTTTTTAAAAACACAATACAAGCAGACCTCCTCCTAAGAATAAGAGTCCATCAGGAAGTTAAATACAATCCCCAAGCTCAAGCAAATCCCAACTCCTTCACAAATAATCATACTAAAAATCTCATCACTGCGCACACACACACACACACTGACAGAAGGACGACTGACACTCTGCAGATGGCGTCCGGTCGTGCAGCAGAGCAACATCCATATGCAGGGTATAAGCAGCCAAACCTGGCAGAGCTCTGAAGGTCTGCAGCCAGCTGACTAACATTTACAGGGAAATCACCCACCTGCACCCACAATCCAGCCACAGATGGTGCAGAGTCTCTGTCGGGAGAAATCAGAGAGGATGTGACCACTGATTCTTTCTGCAGCCGCGTGTTTGCCAACAGTAGGGTTAGCTTTAGGGTCAGGGAAGAGAGGGGTCGGAGGTGACGGATGATTATGATGGAGTTGGAGTGTTTTCTTCCCAGGGATCCAGGCGCCTTGTGAACTGTTGCCTGTCAAGATGTTTTAAGTGATATAAATGAAAATGAAAACTATAATCAGAAGATGAAGGACTGTTGCCTTGAAATTTGTTTTAACAACAAAGAAATTCAACTTTTCACCAATCAGATGCAGCGAGAAATGCGTTCTAAATTCTCCAGCCAGTTTTATCTCATCACTGCCAAAATGGTTTCAAGGTAGAAGGCAAACATTACCGAACACAGACACCGCTCTCTGCCAAGGTTACAAGTGTACTCACAGACTGTCAATGACGTACGCCAGTAAATAGTGTGTGCTTCTTGTTATATTACTGTTTTTGTGTTTTTCCTTCAGTCAGTTCAGATACATACAAACAACGTTTTAGAAATCGAATCAGGGACGATTGCTGTGTTTCTGTTATATCATCATTTTAAAAAACATTCTGTATTTTCTAAAACAGCCAGACACTGTGGTTTTTAGCAACGGTTGCACACATGTGGGAAAATGGTGCCTTAATTGAGGATTATTTTCATCCAGATATTATTACACACTTTATGTGCTGGTGTAGCCTCGGGAATTACTTCCATGTTCTGCTTCTTTTGATTTGCATCCAGTGAAAATGCAAAGTGAAAATCAAGGGATTGAAGGTTGTGTTAAAGGTTCCATATGTGAAGCATCTGAGTTTCATGTAGGAGAACAGACCTTTAATATACATTTGCATTATTAACCAGAACCATGATCTTGTGTCTTGATAAAGTATTTGAGTCACCTAAACTTAACTTGACCCGAAATACATGTTAATGTATTATAACTTGTGAAATGTTGAAAAACAGCTTGTTTCACAATGTTAAAGAAAATTATTTAAAAAAAATATTGTCTCCGCCCCCTGATCTCGATCCGAACCACAATTTAATGGGTTCGTCATTGGGTTGTGCCCCACTTCTCCATTAAATGGTAGTTTTTAATTGGCACTTAGTAGAATATACCTCCACCAAGGCCAAACAGTCCCCTCATGAAACCCCATTAGTTTTGGGGATTTTTATTCGGCTCTAAATTGCACACACTTATAAATATCATTCCCTTGTATATGGAAGGTTTTTTAAATAAGATCCATGAATTATTCTCTGAGAAAATAAGGTAAACACAGAAAAATGCCGCAATTTTAATGACAGTGATAAAATAAAAATCCTGGATCTGCCTTTGTCCAGATCATCTCAAAAATGTAATATTCTTCTTCTTTCTTTGTCCATGTTTCATTCTTCCACCAGGTTTTGTGGAGATCCCAGTAAACGCTTTTGTGTAAGCCTGCTTACAAACAAACATACAAACGGACAAGGGTGAAAACATAATCTCCTTGGTGGAGGTAACTATTGTGTATTGTCCAATACTGATGTTCTTGCATAGCAATAGAGCTGGTGAGTGGGTATTTAGGACGCTGTAGGGTAAGGTATCTCCAACCTTAGGCTTAAATGCCACTGCAAACATCCAATGAACGTCTGCACTAAGCATTAGTCCATAAATCAACTTTAGTAGGAAAGATCATTACAGGAAGAATTAAAACGTGTGCTCACATATGATTGGCAGCTTTTAGTGTCTGTCACAGTGACTAATACAACCTCAGCACATCCAAATAAGCTTCAAATTAGATTTATTTACTATGGACCGACCAATACAGCAATTAATTGTCCAGCTGCTTGTTTAAGCCTTTTATCTGTGTGACTGACTGTGGCCATTTGTCATTGTTGATCCACTGAGACGAAAAAACAACACACAAAATTACTGTTGCTAAATCCTTTCTTTCAAAGTGTACTTCTTTGTCTTGTCAACCACAGGTGAACTTTCCTACTATACAAATGGTTCAGGCCTCCGCTGGTCAATGCTACCCACGGTCCCCTGAATATAAATAAGATGAATAAAGGACATTGTTAATTTAGGTAATGACGTAAAACTAGCTTCATTTTATCTGTGTAGCTCTCAGGAAAGTTTTTACAAGAATGAAGTTGTAAAAATACGAGAATAAAGTCATGAATTTAGGCTATGTGTCATGTGTTAGAGGAGGAATATCAGAGGATCAGCCTGTCGCCTGCATTACAAAGAGGAATGTGAAGCATCTTGTTAAGTTTAGATTTCACGAATAATGAAATGCTTCATCTTTTGTCTCCTCAGCATCACTTTATCATAAGAATCAGGACTTTTAACAGATTGTGGAAAAAACTGTGTCTATTATCTCGATCAACACAGATTTGGAGGAAGTTGTTTGAGTGGGAGGAATGTTTGGTAGAGGTCGTGATGCTGATGGTTACATCTGCATGTTATTCAAAAGAGTTTTGCAATTTCTCAAGAAACAATAAAATTGGTTTAAGATTTTGGAACTCTAGCGAGCACAGGTTCCCCTTGCTGATTTTTCTCTATTCTCAAGATATTACAACTTTTTTCTCTATAAATTACAACTTTATTGTCGTAACATTACAACATTATTCTCGAAATCTCCCCAAAAACTACTTTAATATGGCCCTAGTACTCTGTAGCAAATTTGTTCAAATCATGATGATGATGATGATGATAATAATGATGATGATGATGATGATGATGATGATGATGATGATGGTAACAGCATTACTTTCTGTCATGTTTCATGATGGTGATCATGAAAAGGTGAAATGTTCTTTTTTCACAAACCACAGAAACAGCACCTTTTCAATAGCTTTTCAAGACTATGGACCAAAGGGAAACACGGTGCTGTGAATGCCCACATCTAATGTCACATTGTAAAAATAATTTGTTGTATATGTGCTTTATACCGATTTCTCTTGCACTGGGTTGGCAGTGTTTTTGCAACAATTCAACATAATCAAACAATTTGTTGTGTTTAATCAATCACATTCAACCACATATTCCAGGTTAGTTGGGGGACACTTGCCTGACTTATATCAAAATATATATGGCTTTACAATTTACAACTATTGGACTGGACCATTTCTAAGAGAAGGCAAATATCCAACTGAGAAAGTATTGACGTTGTTGGATTATTAAAGCGTAATGATCGCACTTTCATCATCACCTTTTTCATTCAGTTCATATCAGATGAAAATGCTGGTTTGATCTAACTGGTTGTTGTTGTTGACTTCAGTGTGTGTTTGTTTCTCTAACTTGGTGGCTGTTATTGAACTCTGCTTGCAGTCATCCAGAACAGCCGACATATTGGCTCTTTAAAGGGTGAGGAATGTAGATATTGCTGTATAGTTAAATAATAGCATTCGTTAGGAGCTTTCCGAGGCCTCAGGCTGCCACATCAAACTGCATAAAGTCAATTTGAACCTCTCCTGCATGGTCGAAACTTCACTCGGGCATGTTTGATTTTTCGAAGGAGCGCAAAATATGTCATTGATGTGTGGGTTCTTTCTCAGCTATTCCTACCTGGAAATTGGAGCATGTTTTTGGAGCAAATATATCTGTCTAATCATCACTCATCATCATCCACAGCATCGAAATAGGAATAAACCCAGAGGATCAAAAATCCCTCTCCTGTCCCTCCACAACCTCAGATTTCAAGTGTCGGTAGCCAGGCAACCAACAGCAACATGATTACCATTCATGTGGTAAAACCACTTACTTTTACAGAACTACTATTTCTCTCGCTGGCCCGACTCGCTCAGCGCCCAAACATAAATGCTGAGGTTGAACAACGAGGCTGTCACTGTGGGAGAACAATGGTAAATACAATTTTCTTCTTCCGATACTCAATGATTTTTTTCTTGTATATATTAAACTGGGAAATGGAGAATGTTTTTACATTAATATGTGTTTGTTACGTCTATTGATTGTTATTTGGCCACGGTAGCTATGACCTTGTCTAACTTGATTGTGTTCATAGCAGCAATTACAGGAAGTCCTTTACTCTGTTAATAATGAGAACAATTCCTGGTGTAATAAACCTAATTGAAAATAAATTGTCCCCTTTCAAAACAAATTCAGTAAAAGAGATTTATATTCAGTGAATATTTATTCGGTTCATTTATATTCATGCAAGTGCTTCCTCTGATTTCTCTGTTTTCATATTTACACTTGCTCTGAGCAAATTTGATCATTTTTCTCTTTCATCACGGTGGTTTCATTTGGTTCAGTGTGTTTAATTTTACAAATTGCACAAGTTACATCGTTGCTGATTATTTTTTTCCAGAGCGGTTTTTAAGATCGTTAATTTTCCTCCCAGGCAGCCGTTTCCCTTTTTATTTCAGTAAGCAATAAGAAAAATCCCCCTGCAAAGATTCAAAAACTTTCCTGAGATCATTTTAATATATTTATTACTTTTATTTTTGTCAAAGTTTTCTTCGTTACATGAGGAGCCTGCCGCTGTTGCAAGAATAGACCATTTTCAGAAATGAGTGTTTTATTAAGTGGACGTACGGATACATCACCACGGTCATCCCCCCAGGGCCTTCATTTTTGTGCCATAGTTGCATTATCATCATGTGATACTGCAGCTGCAAGGATGGATTGATTTTCTTAAATTCGTCCTGTTCACATGTTTAAGGACACCATGACATCTGAGGGTTGAGCGCGAGCAGCTGAAAAGCGAAAGCACACCGTGACCAAATACACAACGTCTATCACCCTGCCTTTTGTAGATTTTATTCGATGGCACTATCATTCTTCAGTACAATACTGTTTGGCAGACGAAGGTTTGAAATCAAACATTCCTTGAATGCACCACGGATGCTTTGACAGTCTCTGCTCAAAGTTTTATGTTTTCTAGAAAGAGAGAGCCAGAATAGTTAGTGTTTTTCCATGTGTGATGAAAATGGTACCACTTTCTGATAAGGCATCATTTCTTTAGGCTTTATAAGCTGCATGAATAAACCATTTAACAGTGGTTTTATTTTTGGTGAATTATTGATTTACTCAAGCCTAATAAATCAGTTGTAAGCCAACATAAGCATGACACTTACCTTGTCTTCATGGCTAGCATTAGGGAGACCCCCACAATGGACTGTTGTAACTGTGCTGCAAAAACTGGTCACGTGATCATAAATATGGATAAATCATTAATAAAGACTGCAGTTGTAGATGTTGTTTCTAATTAGATTCTGATTCAGATGTGTTGCACCCCTCAAATGGTCAAAAAGTCAAAACCAGGTAATCCAAGAGTTGTTATTAATAATTATAATAATAATTGTATATACTTAATAAATTGGTTTATAAAAGATAGCCATTGACAGAAATATGAATTACATACTATAAACTCTTAATCTGTTTAATCAGAATTTGCTAACACTATAACCACAGGGTGTCTGTCCATACGTACATTAGTACGTACTTCCAATAACTCAAGAACGCAGAGAGGGAATTTCTACAAATTTGGTACAAACTTTCATTTGGATTAACGGATTTGAATTAAGAGGTCAAGGTCACTGTCGTCTTACAAAACCCCCTTTTTCCCTTTTGCCTTGTGAACTTGTTTTCTTAAGAACACCACAAGAGTATCCTTCCAAATTCAGCATTTATCTTCTCTTGCTCTCACAGATTAATTGATAGATAGATTTGGGCGGTCAAATGTCAAAGGTCAGAGTGGCCTCACAAAACATGGCCTTTTAATCATATCTCTACTTTGCTTTTCTGAAACGTCTTCAAAATTTGACCAGTTGTCACTGTTAAAGATTTACCAATTTTATTTCACTGTTCAAAAGTCAAAGGTCACAGTGACCATATATTAATGTGACTGCAATATATCACTGACACCTGGAGGGACTGAAACTGACCTGGTAGGTGGAGACATACAACAGCAGGGTGGTAATTCTACTTGTACCTTGAAGCTATAACTTCTCCTCTGCTGAAATATTGTTTTCTGACTGTTCATGCAGAACTTATAACTATATTTGTATTTGTTGTCCAGTAGAGTTTCCAGGATTCACTGAAAGAGCTTAACATTAATATTAGGATGTCCCATGGCTACTATAGGAATTAAGTGACTTTACTGTGTGACCTCCTCCCTCTACTGTACCTTTGTCTCCGTTCAGGGAGCTAATTGGGCTGTAAAGTTGACTCAAGTGGTGAAGCTCAAATAGAATTAGCCCCGTTCTGCCTCATTTGTCAGAGGCAGAATAATCCAGGGTCCCGTGTCTCCACCTCGCTCTGTGGGCCGACATTCCCTGCTCAAACAGCTGTGGGTAAACACAGAGGAGGCAGAAGCACAAACTCCTCCTACAACAACATCTTTCAGATGTTCAGTACCCTGCAGGCCGAGCTGCTCAGGTAACAGAGCTACTGGGTTAAAACCAGCACCTTCAGAGACTCAATTATTTTCTCTTTGTAATGTTGGTTGGACAGAATATTAATATCTGGCCAAAATAATCTGTTCACTCTGTCCTCTAAAAAAGATGTTTGAGCCATGACATCGAGTCCATAACATACAAAACAGTCATATTTCACAATGATCTGTCGTCTAACCCTGGAATTCATTCGTCATTCAAGGACAATTTTTGGGGAATTTAATTAGTGGGTTCAAATATTTTGCAGAAAGGTACTAAATAGGATTATCTATCACAAAAGGCATAAAACTGCTTTCCATTCACTTCGCTCAGCTTTTAGCTGGTTCACAAAAAGTCAACAATAAGCCAATACAAGTTAAATGCAATGCAATCATCAGCTGAGTAGAAGGGGTCCATGCATGAAGTATAATTCATCTGTATTTGTTCATGCTGCACAATGAAAAATGTTGATGGACGTGATCTTATTGTTCAATATCTGATGCTGTCTAAACACTGTTAACGATTGCCTGTGCTGTCGGTGTATGGAATGAAGATGAGACAATTCAGCGTAACACAAAGTCTGATTGTTTTTCACCATTATCCAACTTGAACAATGGTAACTGAACAAGGAAATAAAGAAATGCAGACAGAGATGGCTCACCTTCAAAGCTTTTAGACAGCATCGACAATAAGAGCACACCCATCAACAGTCATTTATATCTTCATTAAAGACCAATTAGGCAATACCCCCCCAAGGGGACATTTTTTCATATATGACGTACACAACTGCAGATCTTTTTACCTCATACACGGACCAGCACTGTGTTCTTTCAGGCTGAGATTATTAAAGATCATTTTACTATTATTATTATGATTGATGTAGAAATGTGCAGGCAGTGATTTATTGCTGTAACATTCACACTTTTTTAAATTCAGTGGAAAAGAAATATAAAGCAGCAAATAATGGACACACAATTATATATGAAGTACAAAATATCTCAAAATTGTGATCACTAAGTACAGCATGAGAGTAAGTGCACTTGCGTTCCACCAATTAATTATTTGCATAGAGGAGTTTCAGAGTGTTCTTCCATTTACACATCAGATAAACACGGTTAAGTGTGATGCCGTAATGTAGATTTAGATGTTTTCACAGGTTTCTACTGAATAAAGACAGTCATGTTTGTTCAGTCAGACTCGGTGTCCTTCTGGATCCGACTCCCGCTCAAGCTGAAATGAAGCGATGTCTCTGAGGACTCATTATACTTCACACTGACGGTTCTTCTCATCGCTTTCCTGGGACTTTTTTTTTAAAATCTGCTGTGCAGTCTAGCATTTTCTTACGACGTTGCCGATTTCACGGCCACGTCTCCCTTTCTGTATCCATTTTATTTTATTTCTCATCTGCGCTAGCACTAGGTCATTTTTAAAAAAAAGAAAAGAAAATGAAAACAACACCAATACTCCACATTCTCTGCCTCGTTCTTCTGGGAACGCTCAGATCTTGGTTTGGGGAAAGAGATGAGGCACTGTGCGTTTGTGCGAGTCTGGAGGAACTGCCTCGTGGTGACACAGAGTGGGAGCAGGTTGTACTGTGTGGTGGAGTATTTGTAGGAAACACTATCCTGGAACATGAGGAGGAGGAAGAGGAGCGAGGGAAGGACAGAGGAGGCAGTACAAAGGTAAATAACGCTGGCCCATGTAATGAAGTGCAGGCTGAGCATAGACATCCTAAATTTCCCATTGATTTGGACACATCAGGCGGAGCTGGAACACTTCTGTCAAATCTGCAGGAACAATGATGAAACGTTTTGATTAAGTTTGCTACAACAACAGATTTTTTTCCCCTCTGGTTCATTGAGTCTCCGGGTTTAATAAAACCGGACAAATGTCACAGGGTAATGTGTCTGAATGAGACATCTGCTTTGTAAATCATTAACAATATTCCTTCTGCTCCAGTTTTCTTGAATACACTGTATTTCTACTATATCAATTCATCACACAATCACTGTACAACATGATAGGAGAAAAAACACAGCGAGAGTGTCGGAGACATTGTCTGTACCCTCCCAAACATTAATAACCTTTTGCATTGACACGGTCCCCGTTGTTCCAGTGGCTCTGTGGCCCTTGTTTACCATTTCACACCATTAATCTTGCTCTGTTTACTCTGGTTAAAATCACTCACCCAGACACCTGTGGGGAGGGTTTAATGACAGATCCCGTGGCGAGACTTGTGGGGTCAGCTGAGGTGGTTGATGGCCAACTAATGGGGTCACCATTATCCCACAGGGGTTGCCTCCATTTTCCTTTTTTTCTATCAAATTCTGACTCTGGTTGTGTCTGAAGTCACTCACTAATCACTATATAGTGCATTGTAGCGTCCAAAACTGTATTTTTCTTTTTCCGATGAGCTCACCATGTAGTGCTCTATATAGTCATCACTATATAGTGAAGTAGGGAATAGTGGTGATTTTGGAAACAGCCTCTGTGTGTGTGTCTCTTTTCTCATTTGTATTTGGCTTGTTTCCTTCAACCTGCAGCTTTTTCTCTTTCTTTTTTTTTCAAACAGGACACTGCCAGTATTCCTCTCTCTCTTGGTTTCTCTCGCTCTCTTCATCTCTATCTTTCTCTCTCATCCACACATTTTTCTTCCACCTCCATCTCCCCTCATCCACCCTCCCTCACACACACAGGTTCAAACTATTCATCTTGCCTGATGTCCTCTCAAGCTTTTGACACTTTTGCCAAGAGTATAGAAATTATACCTGATGGCAAAGTGAAAATGCTTTCCTCACTCTCTCTTCTTTCTCTCTTCCTTTCATGCTCTCCCACTCTCGACAATTCTTTTTCATTTGCTTGCTCTCCACATCCTCCTCCTAGTAGATGGTTCCCTGAAAAACTGTGACCCATTTTCCCCAAATCAAATTTTTCTAAATCAGGCGTTTCTCTGTCAAGAGCTCTCAAGAGGCAAACTGTGGGGAGCAGAATTCATCTCTTCTTGTTGAGTTGAAGACTTGTGTTAAGTTGTGGAACAGGTAAAGCAGTTTTGTATACATTTTTTCTTTTTTATCGTGGATCGTCATTGTGGCGGCTACTATCATTTGCAATACCTTTTTCATACAATCATCAGACCTTTTCTTTTGTATAAATAAATAAACATAGATACACCTCACCACTTATTTTTAAGACGCCATCTTTTCACATAAAGGTTGTAAATATTGTTATTTTGTTGACGTGCTCTGCTACTCGTGGCATCTGTTGCACTTCTCTGTCAAGTCTCTGTCCTAAGAGAGGGATCCCTCACATGTGGCTCTTTCTGGTTTTCTTCCTTGTTAATCAGGTCTTTCCTTACTCTTGTTGAGGGTTAAGGAGAAAGGAGGTCGCACCAACGAGACAAAGGTCGCATCATGATGTGACATCACAATGATGCGGAAGTAGTAGGTGTTTCAGGAGCTCCAGACGCAGTTACCCCCGATTCTCTCTATGGCATTAAAGCCATGAAACAGGGAGCTTAAAGAGACTATAGCGTTCTCTATAAACTATATCAAAGTCAATCTCAAGCCTTTCACATTACACAGTCACCTGATACATTGTTGATTTAAAATATCAATTAGTGCGGCTTTACATTTTTACATTTCCACTTGTTAATCATGGCAAGGTACAGGCTATAGATCACTTTGAGCTTATTTTAGGATTCTTATGAAAGTACAAACCCAAAAGGAATTCAGGATCTACTGGTACAAAGTAAGAACATGATTAAATAAAAGGAAGACTCAAATGAAAACCCACTTTGAAAACATGTGTTTATGCATATTCCTCTGGAGCTGCGTCATGTCGTCATGATTGTAAATTAAACATTTCTCTTCCTCCTCACAGTGCGACAAAAGCAATCAAGAGGGGTTCGTTGCCTGGAGGTGGGAGGAGACGGAGGAGGATGGCGATATATGAAAGTTCATTGTCAAGCTCCCTCTCATTTATCCCTTAAAAGTGCATCATTGTCATGGAAACCACCTCCGATAACTGTAGCAAGGGAGGTATGGAAATACTCCCGGCAGAGGCTCAGAGTAAAAGTCTCTTTGTGCACACACTTGGAGACTTATTTTGATTCATCGGAGTGTTAACGCCATTCTTTATTCCTGCAAATTAAATTTTCCTGCTGTGACAGAGACGGGTAGAGATAGACTGTTCGTTTTTGCCTGAGCCGCATTTAAGCAGGGAGCAAACAGCAAACAGGAGAGAGGCAGTTTGGGGAATGGGTTTGTCTGCGGCGCCCGACCGTTTCAGAGTAAATATAAGTGTGTGAGACAGATGGGATCAGAGCGGCGAGTTTTCATCCGGCAGCACATCTCAGCCTCTGCTTTCAAAGGTTAACAACGTTATAGATGAGTTTGGCATGAACTCATATATGCATCATTGGATCTGACACACGTGAGTGTCAGACTCGTGAAATCTCACGATTATCCCATATTTACAGCCAATTACCCCCTGACCTCTTTAAAGGACCCTTTATGAATGCACATCCATCATGTCCCCTCAGTTTCCTGAACTGCCCGTTTTTAATTTGCATGATGATTCCATGTTAGAGTACATGTGAGCAAGAACATTATAGGCTTGAAGAGGATATCCATACTTCATACGTGCACCAAGTCATCGCTGTTAGTCACGGAGTACCTCTTCAACATGCAAATGACGGCTGAAAATAGCAAAGGGGCCAAGTCTTCCTTGCAAAGTTGTGGAGGGAGGAAAAAAGAATCCAAAAAGTGGTGTGACGTTTTCTAGTCATGGTAGTAGCATGGCTTTAGGGACAGTATAACTCAGGGGATTGATTCCTAACAGACATTCATGGTTTCCAGAGAATGTATCCAAGTGACTTCGTTGGTACCCTGCATTTTACTCCAGCACCATCATGAGGTTGTCATTTAGCTCAACAGATCCATCCATCAATCCACTATCTATCACATCACAGGGGGAGCTGGAGCCAATCTTAGCTGACAGTGGGCATCGGGTGGGGAACACCCTGGACAGGTCGCTAGAGTATCACAGAGATAGAGTTGTGAATTATGGCTCTTTGAAGGGAGCCAGATCTTATGGCTCCGGTGCTTTCTGAGAGCCTTGTTGTTTGGATCAGATCAAACTCGATATCCCACCAATGTAATTCCTTCTTGCACGTGTGGTTTAGCAGGACTAAATTACTGGTATTGCCAGACCTAATGTCAATAATCTGCATTGTAAACAACACACTAGGTGACGCCATGTCGCTTTGTCAGTGAATTTACTTTACTTTGAATGTATTAAATGTGTTATGCAAATAAAGTTGCATGTCTTGAATGCAATTCATGCACGAGTGTGTGTTTGACTGTGGGTGCGGCTGAGCCACATACACACGCACACACTCAGAGAAGACACGAAGAGGAAGCATGTGCTTCAGCAGTATTCAAGCAGAAACAAGGAGACTAATGTCAGCCAGATAACTAGTTATCATTTCATGCAAACTCTGCAATTTAAAAAGTTTAAGGTTATTTAAAAGTTTCCTTATAGCAGGCAACCCCCGACACTGGAGCACAGCCTGAATGAAAGTTTAATCTCTCAAAACCAGCTCACAAATTAAAAGCCGTCATGGTAGTGATCACAACCACTCGCTGGTTATGTTAAATGACTTCAAATACACAATAAACAATCCTGAGAGGAACAATGTGGCATTATTACTGGGCAGGGGCTTACTCTGATATCAATGGATGAAGGGCGAGAAGTTACCCCTCCCCCCCACCTTCTCGTAGAGGGAATTGTTCTCACTATTCATGTAAAAGGGAGCAGCGTCACTGGTGGGGATTTTATTCATTAAGGCCAGGCGGTGGAAGAAATGTGGGCACACTGATAAAAAGAACGGCTCTCAGACAAGTACGACTCGGCTCCCTTAGTTCATATCAAAGAGCTGTTGAAAAGCATCTGATTGTTCGTGAAAGGCACAACAATACACAAGGATATAGCTCATAGCTTTGGTACATACATTAATGTTCCCTTCAGTATGAATAGTAATCAACCAACATTTTAATTTAGTCTTGTGCTTTGGTTTATGACCAAATGCCTCAAGTGAATTTTAATAGTTTGTCTGTTTCTGACATTCAGATACAAACATAACAAACTGTGTCTCATCCTCAACCAGAATAATTCAAAACACCTGCAGTACTACAGGCACTCCTAAGGGTTAATGCATTTTTTACTGGCAGACGCTATTTGCGCCTCGGAGTCTATGGTCTATAAGCCAACAATGCTTTTAGCACCTTATGATAGACAGCCAGTGTGGACTGTTTACACCCAGGTTACAGTCTCTCCTGGACCACGACAATGAGTCACATGGGGGGATGTTCTTTCAGGAAAGTGGTTAATGTCGTGTAAGGGTTTATTTAACCTCACCAAGTAGTTCTGGTGCCTAGTGCTGGCCAAACTGCGACTGATAACTGAATATAATAAAAACAAATGGAAAATAAAAGTTTAAAAATAAGTAGACATCAACTTTCGATTGACAGTCCTGTGTCTGACCCATTCCTCCACCACAGTCTCTCTCCTATGCAGACTTTGTTCCTCCTCAGTCTACCTCACCTGAACGTCTATCTAAATATATCTCCCTGTGACGATCCTCAGCCGGGTGTAAATAGACACTGTTCCTTTCTTCTTTTCTTATTGGGGGCAGCATTACAAGTAAACAGCTGGGGCCTGTAGATCTAAAACAACAAACTGAAAGATGCTCGGCAGACTTGGAGGGAACTGCACTCCGGTGGTGAATCGTGTGGTTCACAACCACTTTGCCATCATGCATAATTTGATCCCTTATTAAGACATTCATTTGGATTATTGCAGCTGTAATGTCGTACGGGAATAAATATGCAATGAAGAGAGCTCCTGGCTGAACACACTGAGACAAACTCGAGACAGTAAATCATCTAGATGAAGTAAGAAAGGTCTTAAATTTGCAAAGTTTGTGCTGAGCACATTGAGCTCTACAGGCTAATGTGAATTTCATAGCTGTTAGGATTAGATAAGATCATCTGTCATCTGTCATGATCATCAATCATCCAACTGCTCTGTTATATTTATGGATTATACTGTTGTATTAACCCACTTACAAAACCAGCAACACATATTTAATATGTGATCAGAGGTCATTTCTTGAATAATAAGTTCTGCTTGGATATGCAGATGTTTTTGATCATACTTTGAAAATGTTATAATTTATAAAGCTGATTAATTGTAATAGTCTTAAAGGTTCAGCGTGAAGGATTTTGTGACATCTAGCATCGACTTCCCTTCCCCTTATCTTTCCTTTCCAAGTGTGTAGGAGAACCTAAGGTCGTCTTCAGCAAACTACCTCTCTTGAGCGAGCGTTCGGTTGGTCAGTTCTGGGCTACTGGAGAAACAGGAAGGTCCAACATGGAACACTGCGCGGAGGATTCCCCTTCCCTTAAATCCTACACACTGGACCTTTACGTATCCATGTGAATATTGACCTGGGAGCCGAGGTGTCAGTTGCTGAAGATGATTGTGACACTGCTCATCTCTTATTACTGCTCCGTGTCAGTGAGACGACTCCTGATGTTTAATCCAGTGCATCTGAGAACAAATGTTTTGATGTTCTGCCAATGTTTTTTTGACACTTTGTAATTCAGTCAATGTTCTCCCCCATGTTCACCGTAGGTGAATGAAAAATTCATGAGCTGTTCAAGTGAACTCAATAGCCCTGATAAGTGATGACAGAGAAAAACAAAAGCATTCAACAGAAATTCTAAGATGCAATAAAATTATTCATACTTCTATTTCATACCATACAAAGTTCCAAGAACATTGGCCTGGGATTTAAAAAAAACTACAACACTGAAGCATGAGGAGTGTTTGAAAAACATTACGCGTCATTATCTCGAGTGTCATCATCATCATGCACAAATGTAGAGAGAAGAATGCATTGCATACTAAAAAGAAGAGATAGGACACAGAAGTAAACTACTTCTTCATCCAAACAATCCACCTCCACACAGATGTAAATCTATAACATCTATACTTATGCCACATGAGTGCATACCCAAAAGTGTATGTTTTTATATATGAGTGTATGTGACATTAGAGGTGGAGACTAAACAGATATTCGATAACTCAAAGAAATGTAATGCATCACATTTGAGGGGCTGCAAACATACAAATATTTATTTTTCATAGATATCTGGTGTCTGAACAGCATATTTCATCGAATTATGATTATTGGAAAACATTTTATGCAACAGCTGTATGGCAACTGATGCTGTGCAGTTTATATGATACAAAAATCACATTACATACATTGGTTTCTTGTAGTTTCTTCAAATGCTTCATATCATTTTATTATGTACAACCTAAGCTAAAAGGTTATATAAGTCAATAAACCATACTACATGACATTAAAAACGGTTTCAAATGATTTCTATGTATAGAAACATAACCGTAATATTCATTAGCACTCCATAAGTCATTTGAACTTGTGTGCACTTTTTAGTTTTTGAGATATGCCCATTTTTCTCTGCTCCTCTGCCACCACTACGCATTATCAACACATTTCACCATGCATAATGAAATGTGATGACATCATCAGCAGCATACATCATCAGAAGCGTACACAAGTGTATGAATGACTATGGTGGTTTTAATTTTTAAGCAATTTGAACATAATCATGCAAACAACAATCTCCCACGGCCGCTTTGGGGCAGCCCACAGGACGTTCCTTTTCAGAGAAAGTCTAACTTCCCAAGGATTTATTGCCATGTATAAAATTATGTATACTGTCTTCTCTTTTATATACAACTGAATAAAGGTTCACTACCCTTAAGGTGGAAAAACAGGAAAAATACAGAATTATGTTCTGTATTTCAGAATATCCTTCCACTTATTTTACTACGTCTAGTGTGTTTGCATAATAGGACTGATGTTATTAGTGTGTGGACAGAGAAAGAAAATATTCTGCATGCATGCGTTTCAGTGTGTTGTCAGTGGTTTGGATGTTGTAGGATGTTCATAACATTAGGGTGATTTTCCTGCACTCCATGTCTTCTATTTGAAAGCCTCTTTCTACTCTGATTTGCAGATGGAGCCTCCATCCTGCATGTCTGATTACGCTGCTTGTTTAACAGTCTGCAGACTTTTCATTTTCAGATCCACTTTGGTGACTTCTCCAAAAAATTATCGAGCTACAGTCTTGACTTGTGGATAAACAAAGATGACGACAGCTGTGGCCTCAAAATGCATCAAATACATGAAAATAAAAAATGTATGGAAGAAAAGTGAGAGGAGGCATATTTTATTCACTTCAGTAAAAAAATCTACTGTTTTGAATCAACAGATTTAAAGTTTGGTGGCATCGATATGATTGGCTCATTGAGATCATGGAAAAATGTCATTGAATTACCGTAATCACCCAACACCCAAGGGCTGATTAGAAGAGGCAGGGGAGAGAATTGTGAATGAATGAAACATGGAAGAGTCTTCCTGTAGAACTAAAGCCAAGCTTCATAAAGATGTCAGGTATGTTACTGAAAGACACAAGTG
This sequence comes from Hippoglossus hippoglossus, assembly GCF_009819705.1. NCBI lineage: Eukaryota > Metazoa > Chordata > Actinopteri > Pleuronectiformes > Pleuronectidae > Hippoglossus > Hippoglossus hippoglossus. Next base: position 10,988,374 of record NC_047151.1, on the reverse strand, counting down.
TTCTAAAATGTCTCAAAGCCAAACCAAATTAAAACTGGATCAAACAACACAGAAGGGACATGTTTGCATCAACACTCTCAAAGTAAAAGTTCGAGCTTCTCTTCGGATTTTGAGGACGTCATCATCAGTTCACAACAACAGCTGATTTTTTTTTTCTCAAGTGAATGCAAATGCTTCCGTAGCGACTCGCATGACGACAACTGCAGTTTTCATTAACAAACAACGTACAGTAAGTTTCCGTCTACTAATAATTTACACTAAAACCCAACAAAAATCAAATGACTAAAACTTTGACTAAATCTAACACATTTTTTGTCAAAAGACTCAACAGAAAACTTTAATCAAACTCGGCTGCCAAAAATAACACTAGAAAGTTTTCTCAAACTTCCTCCGAAGTCCACTTCCATCAAAGCTTTCCAAACAAAACTTGTTCCATCTCAGGATCATTAGTCCGGACACGTTCTTTGTATCCTCTCCCTGAGCAACCCACAGTTCACAATAACCCTGTACATCTCTCCTCTGATACTCACCTCTGAGAAACTCAAAGCTTCTTACAACACAACAAGCTCATAATATAGTGATGGGTAGCATTTGGTGTCCTGCAGAGCTGACAGAGAGAGAGAGTAGAGCCACCCGGCAACGAGTGAGGGACCTGCATCCCAATATTTTTACGTTTCTAGGTTCATGAAACCATGATGAACCTTCTTTTTCCTCTCACCTTCTTTTCTAGTCTCTGTGATCCCTCTGCTCCTCTGATCTGCTCCTCCCTCCTCTCTGAGATCGAATACAGGCGTTCCTGGCAGACCCGTGGCACTGACCCACTCCCTAGTCACAATGGAGTTCGCCACCATCCTGATTAAAATCATAAAAGAATACATAAAATGCCATTTGGCCTTTCTTAAAGAAATAAAACCCTTGGTTATATGTGTTTATCATGCCTTTATTCACAACGTCATACTTTTCGTGGCGCCATATACTGTAGGTCGTGTTTCTAGTGGAATCTGGGTCATATCTAATCACGAATGACAACATGAAAGTGTCAACGTCTATTAAGAAATGTTCAGGTTTTACAGGCAGTTAACCTTCTGGAAAGGAAGACAGACAGAGAGGCAGAGATCAGCCAACACAAGTGATGAAGAGGAAGTTCCTGCCAAAGTACAAGGGTAGACGTATTGACATAATTAAAAGGCACTTGGTGGATGTCTCCTGTCTCGCTGCCAACAATCCACAGCAAGGCCATATTGGACATATCGAGCGCCACTGGAGCCAAATCTGATCAAATACAGACTTGTGGAATTTCTGCCAGACACGTATTTGATAGAGAAACATGCAGCATTAACTGTGCCCTCCAATCAACAATCATGTTTGAGTGATTCAACGTATGGAGGAGCAAATAAAGGGCAGACTGATGGAACTCATTCTGAATACTGCTGCGGAAAACGTCTCCCTGGGTAATTTAATCATTACTGCTGCTTAACAACACAACGTTCCACATGCTGAGACGTAAAACAAACGTCAGTGACACAGCTGGGCAGTTGTGACGGACAAGTTTCCGAGAGCATCACGGAGACACAAATAGATTTTGGTCATTAAAGCTGCATCAATCAATCTCTCGCCTCCATGTCAGAAACACAGATATTTACCTTATAACTAATGTGTTGGCAAACAATTTGGTCATGCAGCAGAAACGAAGCAATTTTATCATCCCAGCAGAAATGTATTTCTGGCCACCTGACGAATGTGAGTTCAATATTCATGTAGCTGTTGTTTGGTCTCTCCCACTTCCCAAACATTACTTTGCATTAAATTTCATCTCATTGGCGACAAACCAGTGAAATCAAATAAAGCAAGTAATGACTGCAGCCTCCTCACTGGGAAAAGCAATCTGCAAAAAACTGTCGGACTGTGACTGTTTATATTCCCTCATTCAAATTCAAAGTTTCTTCCTCCAATGTTTTGTAAGCTCACTGATGCGGCTCTCTTCTTGTTTTTAGAAAACTCAAAAAAAAACACTAAGAGAAATATAAATTTGAGACACGGACAGATCACGGATCATGTATGGTGCTGTATGAAATCAATTAGCATGTGATTAGGATGTGAAACCCCTCAAAATAAAAATGCGACATGACCTTATGTGAAAATACGGGCTAATCATGAAAAAAAAAGATTGCTAGCATGCTAACGCTAGCGTGCAAGCGATCAGAACCTCGTTTGTTGACCAAATGGCACATATTACTATCTTGATAAGGCGTCCTTCAAATAACAGTGAAATCCAGTTTTTTTGAAGACGCTTTCCGCCGCCTCAAGCAACATATTCTCATGAAGCGGTTCGGCAACAATGTGCCTGACCACACCTAATTTAGACTAATACACCCATGGGTGCTCACGAGTACATTATATATACCACTGTGTCGGTCTGAAATTGACAGAGACTTGTTTAATGTTTGCCGCGGCTTTGTGCTCAGTGTAAGATGCGTCTTGTTTTATGTTTAGCATATATGCCGTCTGTTTTCCTAACAGTTCAACTATGACAACTACACACAGTATGCTGTGCTGAGGCTTTTTTTTTTTTATGTTTTTGTTTGCTGTGCTGATTTGAAATAATCGTGCCCTGCAGCTGTACAGATTATATTCATCTCTGAAGTTTAATTCTTGATGTATGACTATTGTGCAGAGCAGAGATTATTTTAAATAATAAGTAAAATTCAGACCATAGCTTGTGCCCCTTTTCTGCCTCATTTTTCAGCCGTGACGAGAAATCGTTTAGCGATTTTAGAAATGTGAGTTTTGTGTGATTGAAACATTCAAACCAGGACCGTCTCCCTCTCTTGTGGAACATGTGCAGGAACATGCTGCTTCTTCCTTGGATTGCTGTGCAACACTACAAGAGCTCCGAGAAATACATGATGCATCATGTCCGATGATCACATCTTTCTGTGCGCTGTCAGGCTTCGACAGTAGCTGGGCAGGAATTGTAGCAGAAAAAGGAGCATTTGTGTGGGTGGAGACATCTGGAGTCAAGGGGCAGATGTATAACCAACATTTGTTGTCAGTGTAAAAACATTTGAAAAAACGTTCAGGCATACAGGCAAGGAGATTGGTAAAAAAAAGTTGGGAATCACATAAAAGACTGATAAAACACCCTGCAGAGGAAGACGAGGGGCCTGGGAGCAAAACAAGCAGCAGATGAAGCAGCGAGGCTAACAACTGGAAAAAAAGAGATGGTCGATCAGCAGCAAACGCACAAGCAGAACAAGACCACAGAATGAAAGGAGCAGCACAAGACGTCTCCCACAAATACGAATAATCTGAGAAGCCGTTTTACACCTAAGGGGGAAAAATGTTTGTTTATGACATACGGAGAGCAGCAGGAGCAAACAGAGCCGGCACACAGTGAAACACATGAGCACTGAAGCATTCATCACTAATTACACCTGCTTAGCATTACAAACAGTTGTTGCAGGGATTTCAGCTGCTGTTTTGATAGTGTGGAAGTTTTTCTCCCTCTTAGTTTTTAGAACAGATTGGTACAGTGCATCAGTGTCAGGGCTTCGATGATTACGTTGAGGTGGAAGTCAAATTAATTTCCCCAGTGAATCACAGCTATACAGAAGCTATTCGCTCATATCTGCTCCCCCCTGTAGCCCATATGAATCGCTCTGGCGTTGATTAAAAATGACTTCTTCCTGCTTCCATTCGTCAAATATTTACGTCCTTTTTCTGCGATTAGTGTTTTCAAAGCGCTACATCTCTGCTCTCTTAATGCGGCCGCTGCCGTTTAAAACGATTCGAGGGGCAGGTTTATTACTCGAAAGGCAGACTTTGATTTCACATAAAAGCGAACAAAAGCAGACGTCTCATTTCAGCCAATGACCATCCGCATTAACTGCTTTAAAGTCCCTGATGGATTTTGTCGGCTGTAACTAGTCAAGGAGGTTGTGTTTTAACCTGTGACTGTTTATTCCCCGAAGGATTAAGGAAATTCTTCTAAATCGATCTAAACTGAATTTGGATAAGGCATGAACCAAAGAAGAACACTGTGGGGTGGACCCAGATAATTTATTATAAATAAGATTGTTTTCCTTTAAGTCTGGTCTATGTTTTTTTAATAGACCTTGGTGGAGGTCTGCACTGGACCCTACTAGTAAAAGCAGAGTTCACAGAGTGTCCATCTGGCTCATTTCAACTAAATCTGCAGTATATCAATGTATCTGAGAAATGTAAATTTATTTTGATTAACTCTGGATCAGAGGTCATCCGCCTCCACAACCACCTCTGAACGTGGTCTGAGTAATTGGATTCTCAGAACGCATTTGGGTGCAGCAGGCAACTCTCTACAAACAACCTATCAACACTCCAATGTAAACCACAAAAGGCTGGGTAGCTACCGGTAGCTTAGCTATGATTGGCCGTTCATTTAGTGGATGGCCATTTGGAGATCAGTACTACCGTTTATAAAAGCCAAAGTAAAATTTTACAAGATAATGAGATCGTAGTTTTCTCATGACAACTCCTCTTGAAGCATCAAGCTTTAACCTGAGCCTCTCCATTGCCTCAGCCCAGCGTCTGATAGTGACATATCAACTCTGAGGCTTCCCCTGGCTGCCTCACATAACCACAGCTGCCTTCTTAGCCAAGCGGAGCAGATACCCAGCTCCCTGTTGTCTTCGCATTAATTAATTGCGCTAAATGTCAGTTGCTGCTGGCAAGAGTGCAGGGGATTAAAGACAGCCATCATTTAGCAGGTCGTGATTTTGATAATGGCAATTAGCCCACAAGCTGCACGCCGGAGATATTCCCAGAGCTGAGTTTCGCAAGCGGTAGAAGAAGAGGAGCAAGAAGCAGAGGAAGAGAGAGCATCACCGCAACACTCACCGAATAGAGACGGATACAGGTGAACCACGAGGCGTCGTCATCATCTCCCGGAGAGCTTTGAAAAGAACATTTAGAAAAGTGAATATTTATGAAAAAAAGGCCAACACATTGTAATTCAAAAGCGCTTATGGAAGATTAAAGCTGGGACATGACCTTTGTAAACTTTGTTAAAGTTAAACTTGGATGAAAGAAGCTTGTATCTGATGAAAGCCCAGTTTTCATACGAAGTCCAATAAAAAAGTGCGCTTTCATTGGTTTCAAATCATCCGGCAGTTTCAGAAGCCATTAACCAGTCACAATAAAACCCTGTGGTGCTGAATGTCAGAGCATAATTGATTCATTTCTATGCTTAAATAATAACAGTCGTTCCCTGAAAAGACTTGATATGTCAATAACAGGCTTTCCCCTCTCTCCTCCTTTGAATATTCATCTCAGTTGCTCTGATTATGTGCCCACTGGCCGCTATGATTCACATGCATATGAGCGATGGCGAGTGCAGATAAACCCTCTAATGAATGAGACACTCGGCAGCTGACAAACAGCAGTCTTCACAGCTCAGGGCTTATTGGGGTTCGACCTCTTTGAATGGCTCAGAGAAAACTTTACTTTCATGTGTGAGGTGCTCAGCACACAGACTAAATTCTAGGGTATTAGTTTTACTCATCCTCACAGAAGCGGCGGGCTGCTGCTGTCTGCCTGTCAGGTGAAAAGCCTTCACCTCCCACAGCCATTTTCTCCGGCTTCGAACAGCTACGTGCTCATATTGATGTATGGCTGAAATTTCACTGTGACATTTACAGTCTCCCACACAGAGGCAGTAATATTGACATTCTGTGTCGGGTACGAGAATGTGTCAGCTATAGCGTGATGTACAGTGTTAAAAGGATGATGGAAAAGATTTCATTTGTCAGTTATTGTGTGTCACGCAGGCCCCCGGGCCACAAAAAGTTCCCCAGCACACAAGAGAAAAGGGAGAGAGACAAAAAAAAAGGGTGTTTCGTAGTAGTGGTACAATCAGACGTTGTTTGTACAGGATGTTTCTTGACATTTTAAAATGTTACATGTTAATTTTCTTCAGCAGGCTTTTAGTCACATTGTGTGGAAAGTCTCTTCCTAGTTTTGTTGGTTCCCATTAAGTGTCCTTTTCACTTAACACAAAGATTTTCTGTTGCATAAGTACAACAGATGAACCCTAAAGTAATTTCAAATTTAAACAAGGTCAAGAAATATTCATATGAACAGGCGTGTTGCAGCTGTTCTACCGACCAGATCCATTTACCTCTGCCAAGGTAACCAGTCTGTCTGTTTGTTTGCTTGTCAGCAAGATTACACAAAAACAACAGAACAGATTTCCAGTAAAGTAGGTGGAAGGATGTGGCAGCGGATTTATCACTTTCTTTAACATCGTTAGATACGGTGTGTTTCAACATTTCCACTGTTTTTCCCTGGAACATATCTTAGATCTTGATTAAAAATTTTAAATCTGCCACATTTAGAGAACTGATATCAATGTGTGTGAAATTTGGTGCAGCTTGATTGAAGGGGACTGTTGGGCCTTGGCTGAGTGCTATTCTGTTTAAAATACAATTAAATTATCAATTTCATTGTATTGACTATCTGGTCTGTTAGAAATGAAAGTAGTTATGTATTTATCAATATAGTGAAGAGTCAGATTATTGGATATTGTGTCCAAATGGTAAGTATCCCAGTGTAATTTATATATGTAGAGGAATGGGATCGTAAACAAGAAGCTGACTATCATAGAATTCATGGAGGGCAGGACACAGCCTTTAATATTTCAGTTTGCTTCATCTGGAAATCATTTGACCCAACATGAACGACTATAGCTTAATGTGAAGTTACATCAGGGAATCACTGCAGGGAGGTTGAGAGAACCTTTGGTCCCTGGAAACCCAGTACTGTACTGACTCACCTGCACATGTGAGAAATGTCTCTATAAATTAAATAAGTAGTATAACACACATACACATGTATCAAGCTTAGAAACACTACTTTAAAATCGAATTAAATAAACAGAAAATATCTCAAATTAACAAAAACTGTTCATGTACAAACAACCAAACATCATCATCATCACACACAGTCCATGTAAATGACTCCAGCTCAGAACTGTCACACTGTCTTGATGGTTTGTTTACCCACCTCCACCTGTGTGGTTCAGCTTTTATGCTCTATACAAGGACAATCTGCCGTCTGACCAAAGTCTAACGCACGTACACCAACGAGCCATAAAAGGGAATCTGGAGGGTCCAAACAAAACCTATCACCATGTCATAAACAGCAGTAAACAAACACTGTCCTCAGTTAATTTCCATTATCGTCCTGAGATCGTCTGAGGGTAAAACACCAGCTGAGTGGATGACTCACAAATGACAGAGAACAGAGGGTTTCTTCTAATCAGCCTCATAGAAACAGTTTATGATCTATTTCAGAGGCTTTTTTCCATCTGAGCGTCCATTTTCTGGTGCCTGTTACCCAGAAGTCCCAGAACGTGTGTTACTACAAACACACGATTTGTATGAACCTGTTGTGGATTCAGCTCATATACAACCAACCCTAAACCAAATAGCGCTCATTGGGCGATGGACAGGGAGGAAACCACTACTGGGGAAAAAGGCACAAAAAGAAATAATTATGTTTGTAAAAAATGTTTTTTATTAAACAGTAGACCATTTTAAAATGCAGTTTAAAAATAAATGAATAACTTTATTCATAAATGAAGACAGATTTTAATCAGGCAAGGGCAAATTTGTTTTACCCGGAGTATTTTCTCTTCCCCTTCTCCAATCAGCCTTTCCACGACACTTGGGCCTTGGGCTGGTTAAACAAGGCAAAGCAACGCAAGTTAGTCAAGGGACGAAGCAAGCTCTCTGATTGGTTTAAGAGCTGAGCCACCTCCTACATTAGCTTTGTCTCTTTTTCACTTACAATTAGTGATAAATTCATGAAAGGCTTTCTCTTTACTGTTGTGGGGACTGATGTAACCAACGTAGAGTTCGTTGGAAGGGCAGAGCATCAGGTTTTAATATATGCAATGACCATGAGGTCTTAAGTAAAACATGGAGGTGGGTCTATCAAGCTGTGGGGCTGCTCTGCTGCCTCTTCTGGAGGCACTGAGGGAATGATGAAATCAGAAGATCAGAGGGGTCTCTTCAGCAGGAGAAAGAGCCAAAGCTCACACCCTACAGCACAAATATTTGAAAAGGAAAAGATGGGCTGTTTGAAATTGTCCAGCAATGAGTCCTGACTTAAATCGGAAGAGTGGACCTACCAGCATTCAAGTGCAACAGGCTACTTGGCCACAAGAAACATTGCTACTTTCTACAACAAATATAGTGAAGGGAGCAGATAACTGTATCCATGTTTATCTTGTGCTCGTATTATTTCAGTAAAATGCAGTAACAAGTAACAATTTCGGTCAATTCATATTTATTTCTGGAGATATTTAAATTTCTCCAGAAATTAAAAATAATATAATTAAAGATTGTTGAGAAGTAAAATATTAAATAAACATTGAATGACGGCTACTAACACCAATGTGAATGCGTTCGATACATAATTTTTCTAATTAAAGAGATTTTAGTGTTTTAGATCCTGTGTCTTTTATTCTTTCTTAAAGTCAGTTTTGACTCGATCTCCCTTAACAGTGGTTCAATGTTAAGACGGGTTTCAAACAACATTCAGACCTTTATGCTGGGAAAGTAAGAGATGAGAAAATAGAGATCTGAAGTCTGTTCAGAATAAGTTGTTGAAGCATTTCCTCTGCTCCATTTAAATGAAACCTATATAGCTATGAATAAATATTAGAGGGGCTTCAGCTCATGACCTTTACTTTCATAAATGGCTCTGATGTTAACCTTCAGGGATAATAACCCTAAAATTGCAGGATTATGATAACGTTTTTTATACATATCTATATTTATATCTTCTATAGGATGGTAGGTTTATGATTTGACTGTTTTTAAGGCAGAATTTTTTTCTGGTTTTTCTTTCTATAATAAACCAAGATCAGACATTTTGGCCCATTTTCTATAATTTCTTTTGTTACATTCAGTATCAACATGTTTGCCCTTTGCATATATTTAACATTTCCTGATTACAGGAAGTATAATATAATCAAAATGACATCATCTTATGAATGTATTTGCTGTTATAAATTAGTTGTATAAACTTAATTGTTTGTCATTATTCACAGAAGCTATTGTTATCGTGATTTTCTGTGAAACCGACAACTGCCATCTCCTCGTTTCTGTTAAATCTCATTGTTCTTCTAAATCTCAGCTATTAATACATCATTCCACTGGGATCCATGCTCTCTTAATAATCATCAAACTTCTTCTCTTTTCAGAAGAAAATAGAAGGAGTCTGCTTTTGTCTCTGCAGCTTTCAGCCCACATATCAAAGAGCAACCCTTTAATCTCCAACCTATTCAATCTTCTTTCAGAGCCCACCTCTCCACTGAAACTACACCTGCTAAAGTGGTACATGATCTCCTACTTTCTATGGAATCAGGTTTGCTTCTCTGACTCAGTCTCGCTGCAGCTTTTGAAACCATTGATCACAACATATTTCTGAAGAGATTGGAAAAGCAATTTCTGGTTATTGTCTAAATTATCTGAAAGAACACAGTGCCTTTCCTACAATGATGATAAATACATTCTGATGTGAAATGTGTAGTACCCCGGGCTTTTTTCTTCAGATTGTCTCCCTTTATATTTCACTGTTAGGCTGATGCTAATCCTCTGTATCTTAAAGCCGACGACTCTACGCAAATGATCAAATTAGAGAACTTCATGTTTACTGGGAAAAGGTGGGTGTCAAAAAGATGTCCTGCTAAATTCTGAAAACTGAGATGCTGGTCATTGTTCTGGCTCAATGCAGACGTCAGCTGGAGCAAAAAACATTAACCCTTAACAGGTTGTGATTTCTCATGCCCTGTCCACACTGGGGAGAGATATTTTCCTCTGCGGTTGGGCCTCTCGTCTATAGAGTTTAACAAACACCATCCAAAGTGCATATTCTCTGATTTCTGTGTGTACATCCAAAACTGAGTGTTTGGAAAACGATGACATCACAGCTTACTTCCCACATGGCCACAGTGTAATGAGCATGCGCCAGAAACAACAACAACAATGTCTATATATGTTTCTCTACGCTTTGTTAGCACTTCTAGGTCTAATTACAGGTTTGCAGCTTACTGCACCTTACTACGGACGTTCGCCTCGCCCATACTCTGACCACAGCATTCTTCTTTGACAAATTGTTGATGTAGACTTTATCGCCACCTACAGGTCCGGCATGCTTGTGTAAGCATTTCAAGTTGTTTTTGAATATTCCGGGAAAGAGATATTTTGTAAAACGAAGGTTGTGTGGAGGGAGATAATATCTGTTCATTAAAATATCAGCAGGACAAAACTTCAGAGACCGACAGCCAGAACCTTCGAGACACATTACGCTCTGTTTCCACCAACATATTGAAGACATCCCCAAGACATTATCAACTGGCACATTGTAAATTAGCCAACTAGCTTGTCTGTGGTGGATGCTGAGACTCCATGTTTTTGTGTCATTCTAATTGGGTAATTGTAATGTTTTGTTTTCAGGTCTGACACAGGTTGTCTGCTCGTTTTACTCTTCCTCTTCTCCTTCCTGTCCTCTCTTTTCAGTCAGGCTCTCTGACGACAATCGTCCATCCTGGGACCTCTCCCACTCCTGTTTCTCTGTGCGTCATGTTACCTGATTTTGGGATCTGGATCTCTGTCCTCCAGGAATACAAGCCTCCTCCTCGTCTCCCTCTTCCTAGATGTGTGAATGATGTGCATGATTTGTAATACTAGTAATAAAATTTGAATTAACGCGACAATTTATTTAAAGTTTTACAGAAAAACAAAAAGCTGTGAAGCTGTGCTCAGAGTAAAAAAACACCCTGTTACTCTTCTAGGATTAATACGTCACAATCTTTTTCTTTGTTGCCCTCCATTTCATTTTCACTTCTCAGTCTCAACAAAAAAGCCATACATTTATAAAATGGCCTCTCATCCCATTAAAAGGGGGAAACGATCTGTGTAAAGCTGTGGGAGGATCGGTTTCCTCTCGTTCTGGCTCCATCTCTATGCATCATGACAACTTTTCCATTTAAAAGCAAAGCATTGGAGTGATTCATCCAGCTGTTGCTTTTTTTACATAACAAGGTGTTTTATTAGTATTTCCTCTGTGCACACTGCGGAAATTAAGTGAGGTCGGGGTGGTGTGGGGCTGCTAAAGTTGGGAGCAATCACTAACTAAAAATCTCCCATGGGAGGGGGGGGGGGGGGGGTTGAATGAAACACAACACATCAAGTGGCAAGCGGATATTGCAAAGGCCAAAGTATTACAAGATGAACCCATTTCTGCAAATTAGATATTTACTCATCTTTGAGAGAGAAACGGAAGCGGGCGGAGAGGTAGGGGCTGATGTAATGTGGATTCACAGCACAGAGCAGACAGTGTTTAACGATAATGTCTAAATTCAGAACAGACTGGGGTTTGGGTTGCTCTAGACAACAGAGTTTTTGTGGCCCAAAAACATGAAAACCATAACCAACAAATTATTGCCATCAATAAAAGTACAGAGACCATTTTCTTGTGTTTGGAGAACGAAATGACGGCACAAGATGTTCATGCCAGCTCAGAAAACACAGCAGAGTTGCATTCACTTTGTTTTATCACGTAACAGCCACAATATGAAGGAGAAGAACATTGTGAGAAACCTAGGATCTTAAAATTGGACAATTCAACTGGATGCTACAGTCCACTTAATAAGATTCACAAAAGTAATACAACTTTAACATTTTTATGTGAGGTGGGTGCAGCTCTGTTACTTTTGTCAACAGTTTCATTTTTGACAGACAGTGAGTTCAGTGACTATGACCCAGAAGTCCTACACTTGCATCTCAAAACCACAGTCTGTGGATTCATGGCGGACCAGAGGACACCCAGCAAAATGCAAACAGAAAGCAAAATAACTGCTGCGTATAAGACTGTGCAAAATCCAGAGTAAAGTGAGAAGTGTGAGTTGTAGTTTCAGTAAAAATGAAAGGAAGCATTGTATGTCCATCTCAAGGGAAAAAGCTTCAGTTGCTACATTTTCTTTCTGTACAAATCAGATGCAAATAAGATGTTTTGACAAATTAGTGACAGTTAACTTGCCAAACAGATATTTGACAACCAAATCCAGAGATTATATATATCTTCCACCTGGCTAAAAACCTAAAGTAATATTTAATGTAATACAATTATATTCAATTTGTGTATGTTGTGTGTAACAGAGCCACTTTTTGCCCCAGGAATTGGTAGAGACGAAAATAGAGCTCAAATAAAGACTGAACATTTGGACTAGGTGTACACCTCCAAATCAGGACATGACATTAATTCCTGTGTGGAAATCACGTGTTTTTGACACCATCGTCAGCCCTGATCTTCAAAAGCTCTCAAATTTGGTTGACCTTCCAAGCTGACATCTTTTGGAGCGTGTTGTAAGTGAATGGCCCCTGTTTTTCATCGTAAGATATTCATATTCTTTTTGTTTTTTTGTTTTTCTTTTTGTGTGTGTCTCTCCCGGATTAGAAACATCATCAGGAAAAGGAAATGTTTTTTATGCAGCAACTGACTCTGACATTTGCATTCAGAATTAAGAGCAAGTCTGAAAGCAGCTGCAGAGCAGATTAGAAATTTTATAAAATGTAAAGTTGTACGAAAAGTACAGTTTCAAAATAGTTTTCATGCGTAAATGTAGATACTAGCCAAGCAGCTGCAGCTTATCTATTTTATATTTAAGTGAAGAAAGAAACAGAAATGAATCACGTCCTCTCATTTTAAGCGTTAAGTATGCAAAAGTTTGCTTTTAACCAAGGCCCTCGGTACAGCTGCTGCAGTTCATCTGCACACCTCTGCTCAAATCCCTCCCCTGCCAGTTATTATTCCTTTAATAGAATTTCAGCGTGCAGAGTGAAAGTGCACGTTGCATGAATACTCAATTTTGTACTTCAGTGATTTTCTTCACACACACTTCATGGAGTCATGTATAACAGCACTAATAACCTTAGGCGAAAAGCACACAAAAGTATTAAAAAATATTAAAAACCATTGGATGAACAGTGAAATTAAACAACCTTAAAAAGAAAATTTGTTTTTTTGAAGCAGGACTTTTGTTATAGATTCAGATACACACACTGTCACACTGACAGGAAAACACTCCTTTACATCAATGCAAACATCCATATTCACTCCAATATATATGCACTCACACACACGCTTCCTGTTAGTGTCAGTGATGAGGCCCACCACCAAGGACCGACCTTCCTCAGAGTAAACACAGCAATTTCACGCCTGCAGGCTGAGACCGAAGAAGATACCACCACACTCTGAAACTGCTGTGTCCACCCATGTTCATTTGCTTTTTGTTTTCAACTAATATCCCCGGTTTACTGTGACGCGTCGCAATATTAATTGTAATGTTTGTGAATGTCCCTGTCGGTGCTGCGTTTCCCCAGCGTCACATCAGAATGAAAAGTGAAAGTTCATCATCACCCCCTGCAAAATAAATCTGTAATCGGAGTAGAGATGCAGCACCTTTGGAAGGCCCCGAGAAATTACGCACAAGGTCCCTGCAATTCAATCCCCCTCTGGTAATAATATAATTCCAGTCCACCGAAATGCACCAGCCATTACCTGTCTGCTGCCGTACGTATGGGAGACAGGGGTTGAGGTTGTGTGTGTGTGTGTGTGCGTGTGCGTGTGCATGTGCGAGAGAGCGAGTAGAGGACGGACTCCAAAAATCATAGGCAGTTTTCTGCTTATCTCCAGGCAGCAGTCACATCCCTCGGCCTTGTGTCTGTCTTGTTGTTTTCATATTTCTGCTGCAAGTTCCCACTTAGTGAAACGGTCACAGGGGAGGAGAGGTCACCAGATGGAAGCGGAGGAATAGGAGGAGGCGAAAGGAAAGGAAAAATGAAAAGGGAAAGGATAGGTGAAAGGATAGGAAATGAGAGAGGAAAAGAGAGGGCACAGGAAAAGGAATGGGGGAAAGAAAAGAGGAAAGGTAGAAAGGGAAGAAAGGGAGGAGGGGAAAGGATAAAAGGAAAGGAAACAGAAAGGAAGGAGTGAAGAGATAGGGGGAAATGATAGGAGGGTAGCAAATAACTGGAGAGAAGAGGAGAAGAGTAGAGATAAGTTTAAAGGAAATAAGATAGAAAGGAAATAAGCTGTGAAAATATGCATAGAGAAGGAGAGGAGGAAAGGAACACGGAAGAGGGGAGGTTGGGAATTAAGATGGAAAGAAGAGGAAAGCAAAGGAGCAGAATAGAAAAGGAAGTGAAGGACCAGAGTGATGAGAAGAGGAGGAAACAGTGGGCAGGAGAAGATTAAATGAAAGGTGAGAAGAGAAAAATTAGAAAGGAGGAAAAACGAAGAGTAGAGATAAGGCTAAAGGAAAAAAGATGGAAAGAAAAGAGGATGAGAAAAGGCAGAGGGAAGGTGAAGAGAAAAGAAGAGGGCTGTTGACATGTTAGTGAAACGCGAGAAGAAATTAGAAAGGAGGAAAGGAGAATTAAGGAGATAGACAAGTAAAGGACAAGGAGAGGAAAGGAAAGAAGACAAGACGGGGAAGAGGGGAGATGGAGGTGGGGCCTGTACCGGAATAAGTTTGACTGTTTACCACTTAATCCCATGAGGAGAGTTCAAACCCTGTGAGAACTGACTACTGTTGAACCCTGAACAGATTCCATGTGGAGACACACACACACACAAACACAACTCAGCAGGATGCTAAGTGTTGAGGACTAATACACAGCACTTCGCCACCTGCTCAGTCAAAGTCCATTGTGACAGCAGAGTCGTTCAGTGTGTTCACAGACAGTTTTATCGCTGTCAGGAACTTGATGATGAATAATGATGACTGACGGCCAGAATATAAACATCCGCTCCCTGGTAGAGTTGTGACCGTTTAATCAAGCGGGATCAGAGTTTCTGAACCGTTTCCCATGTGTTTGTAGGGTAAGAGCCTAATATCCCATAATTCTTGGCTGAAAAAGAGCTGAAATCAAGTCTCTGATGTGTTTCTATTTCTCCTGCATGTTATGGGAGATTGATGTCTGTATTTCCCTCACATAACTCCCCCATGGCCTGAGCAAATCCCCCAGAAACAAACATATCCCAAAGAACATGAGGAGGAGACAGCAAGCGACCACGCCAGATGTTGTCCTCCCCCGAAAAGCTTCTTTTTTTTCCCTTTCAGAACCAACGCCGACTAGTTTTTTCATGCACAATTGAATCTCAAATGATTATCCCATCAGTATTCACAGCCAGGCCCTTTTCCCTGCTGCCGTCTACCTCTCCGCTGCCCTATGCGGAGCCGTCTCTTTCTGTCTCATTTTTCACATTCTGCATCTCTTCTTCAGCCCACCTCCGACGTCCCTCTGAAAGGCCTCGGTAAATTGAAGAATGAGGGAATTGGATTAAATTAAAAGCAGGCGTCTCATATGAAATCTGTGCTCGTGTGCGTCGAGTATATTTTCTACAAAAATACATCCACATGGGATGAGAAGGGAGGAGGCAGCTGGGGGAGAGGTTAAAGGGGAAATACCTTGAGGAGCAGCTGAAATGTGGAGCTTTCAGCAGCAGAGTTTTCTGTATTTAACTAACTACTGAGATCAAAATATGTGGCAGACGGACTCCTACACATAAAGACAAACGTTTGTACTTCAATCTTAATGAGGACACTCATCGTCTAACCCTAAAACCGGGTCTTAACCCTCAAACAGCCCTTTGAAAAAGTGTGGGCCGACCAAAGTGTCCCAACTTTCCAAAAAAGTCCTCAGTCTGGAGGTTGTATGCTTCAAAGGGTCCCCACAAAGGTATAAGTACACACACACACACACACACACACCATGACATGGATGGATTGACAATCACACACGACACTGGGTTGTCATTAACGAAACTGTGAGAAAATAATCTGGCTCCATGCAGACTGCAGAGTAGTTTCAAGGCCGACCTTTGTTGGGAAGAGATGCTGTGAGCAGAGTTTCTGCTCAACAAAAACTTAAGCAGAGGCTTCATACACTTACATTTCTCAGGTATTGTTAGGATTGGGTATTGTTTGGGTGTTTTTCTACACCGAGTCGATATTGTTAAAGCTGTCAAAAAAAAGCCCAAAACAACAGTCGTCGATAAAAACGGCAAATTGGAGAATGAAAATTAACATAACTGGCAACAGATTAAAGTCTAGTTAAATATACAAATGTAAATAAGTGAAAAACTCTTAAAAGCCAAGTACAGTAATTTCACATTTACAGTTTCAGAACTTAATACAACAAAACACTCCAAACTCATCATGAATTGTCTCTTCACCACCGGGGCCAGGCACGTCCACACTGCCGGCTGGTGTGCTTGACATGGGCTCACACAAACAGTACAACATGGAGCATCCCTCTGCTTTTGTGCTTTGCCAGGTGCTTCATTTAGTTTGTTGTGTTCCTTTCTTCCCTCTTCTTCTCCTCTCAGTTTATAAGTGGATCGCACACAACAAGGTGCAAACTGCCACCAACTCCACACACTGTTGCTCCCAGGACCCAGCAGAAGGTTCCTGGCTCTCGACTGCCCACCCAGTGTCCCAATTCTTTCACGTGAAACACAGCCACACTTTCAGCCATTTAGGCAGTTTGTTGTTCGCGTAGACGCCAGATTGAAGTACTGTGGGCTAACTTAACATGATGAAGGAGCCATGTACAGAGTGTAGATAAGTGTAATGTTAACTAGATGTGCAGTGATGTTTATGTTGCATGTAAGCACAACAACTATTCCAGGACAGAGCTCAGGCCCCAAAACGGGACATTGGGGGGGGGGGGGGGGGGGGGGGGGGGGGGTAAGTGCCATTTGGGAGAGGATGTGCTGCAGGAGAGAGGGAAAGAAAAGGAGGTAAAAAAACAGAACAGGCATTGTGTGTTAAAGTAGGTAATGAAGTGAGGAAGCAACGAACAATATTAATTATGTATCCATTCACATAGAACACAGAATTTACATATAAGCGCCCCCAGCCCCAGAACAACGCACCAAACCCCGTCGATAACTCCCCTCCCTCGAGCCTGTCCCTCCAGGATTGGAGTGCAGCAGAGTCTTATTTCACACACGGAGGGCTATCATAAAATAATAATAGATGAATAAATAGTGAGAGAAATAACACAGACAAAGCCTCTCCTGAGTATTCAGCCATCAGTCCTTGAAGTGGCTTCCAGAATATACTAGATGTAGTAGGTCCAAGGAATACAATCATGATATAATCGAGGAATGAAGCCTATATATGATGATATATAACAGTTTTATCTTTATCAGATCAGTCACATTGTTGAAAAATCTGTTTTAGTAGTTTGCTTTTACATGCAGCACAGGTTTATCACATTTGACAATTTTTTACTGTAACTTTCTTTATTGTTTGTTGCAAACAAACAAAAAAACACAACCTTCATTTTGCAAAGAATTTCTCATCCAGACAAGAAGACACAAATGACTATAAAGGCTCAAACAAGGATGCCAGGCCAAGCAATTAAGTTTTCATCAACAATCTGTCAAATACCAGAAGCGAGCGCTGTGGTCTGAGAAACACTGGGTGAGGCAGACGCCTGTAAATTCCGGTAAAGTGGTTCAGTGATACTAAATCTAAAACAAACAACCTCCTTGCTACACTAACAAAGAGAGCTGACCTCTTTGGGTCCATTTGAGTGGAAGCAGTATGCGAAGCTGGTGCAGCAGCCTGAATCGTACTTCCTTTTCTCGATGAATATGTTTAAGTGCTACTACCATATCCCCGTCTCTACACGTTCATCTCTCTTCCCTAAGGTCATGACTCCATATTCGCAGGACTGCTTCATTAACTTTACTGGCCGTGTAAAGAACCTCTGAGCATTGTCTGACTATAAACCTGTTGCTATACATTTTATAGATTAACGACTCAGTTGCGGATATTTTTGAAGATCAAATTTATGTCCTGTTAAATTCTTAAATTTTTAACTTGAATGAACCCATAAAATGTGTTTGAGTTGGTTTATATTTCACCCTTAAAAGCTCAAATTACATCATCCTTCGAATGAGTCGTCCAAAATTTTAAAGACCTGCAGTTCCCCACAGAAAAAAACCCTGATATCCATTATTCCTGGAGGGAAATCTGTTTGGAGTGTTTTAATGACTGAACATCAACTGCCCCCTCCCCACATTTCTTAATCAAACCACAAGTCTTTAGTGTGGTGCATTATTCTCTTTGCAATCTCAGATTCCTTCTGCTTCAAAACAAACAGGAGATTATACTTGTAATGGTTTATCCAGAATGTTTCTACTTTCTTACCACTCATTTAGCCACTCTGGAACATTATGTACCAAAACTACCAGCCATGGGAAATGAGACACAAGCTGATTTAAAGATATAATATGGAACAATTCTTCATTAAAATGTCGATAAACATCTAGACGTATGTTATGTATTTGGTTGACTTGTGTACTCTCTTTGTCCAAAATGTTTTCAAACATTGTTCAAACCCAGGGAAATCCCCAATTTGTTTTCAAGGTAATGGAACATATATTTTAGCCATCTTTTAATTTGCATCATATCTGTTTTAGCCATGGCTTTGTCATAATTACAACTTTGCAAATTTGAGTTGTAGTCTCTTACGGTACCAAATAAATGGAAGAGAGAGGATTGGGATCATTTAGAATTAACAGAACAGACTCAGTACAATACTCATCTAGATCGGAGTGACTCTTCCTATTGAAAGTAGTAGAGGCCCAAGTCATTATGGATGTGGGTACCATAAATATTGGTGTGGGTCTTAAAGGTTTCCACTAATGATTAAATCGCAAACCGGCCGTGTGCTCTTGCCCAGTGCCATAGTTCCGGCTATGAACCCTGTTTGGTCATTATTGAAAATATGAAGGATGGTTATCTCTAAAGGCCAGCTAGTTGGTATAGGACAAACATTGGTTCCCTGGTTTATCCTTCCCAAGCATCAGGCTGATGTTTGCTTCTGTAAGTGTTTTGGGAAGAGACAATCACTCAAGGGACATGATGAGAGAGAGGTTTCATTATCAAGGTTTTCAATATTCCGAGTTCACACAGTAATGAGCTGAGGCTTTTCCTGATTTTGAGACACAGACAGCTTCACCGTCTTTCATGTTATTTTGACGTGTCCCCTGCCAGCTGCAGCTTTTGTAGTTTTCACTGACTTTCTGAGAATCCGGCCTCCTCATCCCTAAATACTTTAACATTCATACAGTTTTTGTTGCGAGAATCTTATAAATCTTGCTCTGCCTTTAAAGTGAGCAGTGAACCACATGTCCGGAGTTGGGGCCAGAGTTGTTTTTAAATTAGTCTCGGTTGGCTTCTGCTTATGTGCCCTTTCACATTCAGAGGCCTATTAAAGAAAACAGACAGAACAAACTGTGAACCTGACCCTGAACTCTCAGTGGATGAACCCTGAGCTGAGAAACTCCAGAACAACTGATCTGAGTTTGTTCAATAAACTCTGGGTATGTTTACTTTAAATCAAGTGTGGGCCTGGTGAATGAAAAAAGCCATCATCAAAGAAGCTGTGATATATTGTGATTCACCTTGGTGATGGGTAAAGAGCAGAGTGTACATTTTAATTCAGGAAGCTGGAAAGATTGAGTGACACTGAACATTTATCTCTGTAAATATTACAACAGCAGCTGTAAAATTAGGAGAAAATAGACAATAAGTTAACACCATTACATTGTATTACCATAGTCCATTAGAATACATTATTTAGCAGACTTTAATTTCCTTAATGGATGCTAAGTGCTGACATCCTGTTCAGTAGATTCAAATTTATGCAGCTGGAACCTCAAACAGATAAATCATAAATTTACGGATCTATCATTGTAACCTCACAGTCAGTAACAGACTAATGATTTAGTGAGTTGCAGTTTAAAGTCAGGATAAAACTGCATGAGTGTAAAATTTCAGATGTTTATTTTACATTTAAAAATATAGCTCAACATTTAATGACCATCTTAAAGACCATCGACAGAAATAATGCTAAAACAAGACTCTATGCAGGCTTTGTTCAAAACCACACTTGAAAGTCTGAACCAAGGTCTTTGTTACATCATTTACAGCAGACTAAAACATTTTGTTTGACATATGCATGTCCTGTCGTCATCGTCTGTGTGGGCTGCATCTACCTGAACTTGACTTAACATTGATTGGTTTGTAGACGGACGGACGTCACATGTTGATGTGCTGTCAGTTCAGAAGGTATTCATTCATTTCAATTGAATGGAGAAAATATTAATTTTGTTTTGTTGCCACAGTAATATCATTATAGCACTACTACCACCATCACCAACCTTCAGGCTCGATACTGTAGTTTGAATGTGCCAAATGAACGTCCTTGTCATTAAAACATTATGTCACTGGAGGCGAAGCCTGCAAGCAATCCTGCAAGCTGCTTCCGCTTCTTTTTCTTCATCTATGTTTAATGCTGTCTCAATTTCTTACAATTGTTCAGAAAGTCCAAATATAAAAGTGTTTTCACACTGCAAGTGAACCAAACCATGGTTCAGTTTGGTTTGCACCGAGACTGAACTTGTGATCGGACTAAACCATGAGTCCGGATCGGGGTCCGGGGGACTTTTCAGATCGGTTATTTTGGTCCAGACTAAACGGAAAAGTCTGAATATCAGGACCAAACAAGGCAGGTGTGAAACTCACCCTTAAAGCACATGTTATCTAGCTTCTCAAGTCTTTTCAGCTTCACTATCATCTTCACTGTATCAACTGTTGTTCAAGCCTGTTTAATAAGAACATTGAATTATTTTCAGACACAAGCAAAGTCATAGCACAACTGTGGTAGTAATGTTCTTTTCAAGAGTCTTACTTGCGGTGCTGGAAGCAATTTTTAAAAGCGGTTTGCCGCAGAAGTGTTCCCAGAGAATCACACCGACATCTAATCACATTTATGTCAATTTGGACAGATTCAGACGTGAAAGTCGTTTTTATTTATTTATAGGCTACAAACCCGTACTGTCTCAGCCGCTCCACTGTTTTATGTACACACTACTTGGCTGCCGCTGCCTTCTGATTTGCCGGGAGCGTTCCACAGAGAATACCGGTTGTTTTCTTCCTTTTGTATTTGCTGGCCACATAACCCAATTCAGCTGTAAATATGGGCTATCATGTCCATTTTCCATACCTGGGCCACAAACTAATTTACCAGTGGCAGTGATATGAAAGATGAGCCTTTTGTCTCAGGGAAAATGGGATTATTCCCATTGGAGGAAGGAGGCAGAATCACATCAGCTTCGAGGGAGTAAGGGGGCTGCTACATGAGAAGATGACAGTCTGAATGCAGTTTGGGTGAGAGTGAGTATACACAGGGTTTAGCAGCTTTAAGGATCTTGTCATGCAATTATAGCTTGTACATGAGATGGACTCTGTGTTACCCCCCAAAGTGGCCAGTGTACTCACTGTCTCTCTCCATCTCTTACTGAGACACGACTCACACCTGCTGCCGGCAAACCTCAGACTCTAATCTCAATTAGCCGTTTGTTTGCACAAATTCAGATCATCATCCGGTGTTACCCTGTTACTATCTTGTCCTTTCCACTGTCTCCTTTTCATCAGTAATATATTTCCACTAACACCTCCATCCATCCACCCATCGCTCATAAAGCAAATGGAATCTGTCACGATAACACCCACGTGTCCGATCATATTCTGGATTCATGCTCACCGACACACCCCTTCCAGTATTTCCACGAAACTGATAATAACCTGTAACCGATTTACTTTTCCGATTTGCGCGCTGCCAGTGCTGCTTTTATTTCTAGTGAAAGGATAAAACTCGACATAAAAAAGCATGCTTCTGAATTATTCATATTTACCAGGTGCTGACGTGGCCACTATTGTACTGGTGTTGTATTTATAATAAGCACCTATGCAGAAACATGGCTCGGGTGTTAGGGGGGGGGATGATACGTGGACGGATGAGAGGTGGGTGTATCGTTGAGATAATGAGGGGACTCGTTCACCTGACATGAAATGACACGTTGGATTGTTTCTACAAGTGTGCATAATTACATTCTTATAATGTGCTGTTTCAATGAAGATTACCACTCAAATTAAGATTGCAGCTCGGATAAAGATGCAGGAGGGAGTCCATGAGAAAACTCTGGCTGCTGCCTGTCAGAGGAAAACCACGAGAAGATTGTAGCAGAGGAAGAAAGCACAGAGAGCCTGTTACAGAGCTGAGAGCTGTATAGGGAACCTAATATTGTCACTCTTTGTTTTGTAAAGCTTATCTAAAGTGAGGGTCAAAGGATTCAAAAGCATCAGAATTTGTGGTTTGACATTTTGGCTGAGGATGGATGGACACCATAATATCATATTACTGAAGAGCCACAGAGGAAATACTCTCGGACGCTGGGAACAAAAGATGCTTGACAGAGCTTATGGGGTTACAGTACATAAGGCCTTCAGTCTGTGGAGTCTTCAAGATTTACAACCTCAGTTTGAACAATGAACAAGGGACAAACAATGAAGAATAAAAGTGATTGTACAAAACAATCGCTGCTATGGCAACTTTTGTCAGCCTGTTTTTTTATGCTTCTATACAATCATGAGTGGCTGCACCATCGAGGCCCTCAGACTTTCTTACTATGAATGATGTAGTAAGAACTCACAACCTCCTACAAAGGTGAAGGAGGTTTCATCAGAGATTCCTGTCGTCAGCTGTACACCACAGCCTCTCATGCAGCTCTATATATCAGATAACTGGAAACCATTCACAACTACAGTCAATTTTTCAGGTGACCCAGTTGCTCTGTGGGCCACTAACACCCTTGTTTGTGTTTTTTTTTTTTGCTTGAGCAGCCTACAGATGCATCGCCGGCCCACTTTGATTTGGCACCAGCCCACACCCTGTATGGCCACGCTTTCTCAGTCCCCATAAATGGGCTGATGTCATACAAGACTGAGTAGTGTTACCGTAGCTGGTTGCTCTGTGGACATCCTGTCCGGACGGCCCGTCCCCACACACTGCACCATTCATGCAAATATTTATTTTCAAATCTATACCAGGTTGCATTGGCTCACTTTTCAGTTGTATTTAAATAAGGACACCTACATTTTTCTGTTATAGTCCAAAATCGGAGAAGTATAAGAAAGTGTGTTTGCAGATGTCACAATTAAACAGGACACCATCTGACGTATATAAATATAAATAATTGTAAACACTGATCAACAACATGTACTATAACTACTGCTACTACTCTACACTTGCATTGCATTCTTTCAATCTCTCCACACCGGCACACATTGTTGTAATAAGCTGCAGAGCTCTGAAAAAACAGAAAATCCAATACAAATATTTAAAGCACATCAGATTTACCGTGCTGGAGTTTAGGGACATTTGTGATCACACAGAACAAATGTGTGACAGATCAAATAGTAAAAGGTCTTTAGCCTTTTTTCCCCATTTGGTTGTATACACTGTGCAGTTTACATACAACAACTCACTGGAGATCTGGAAGCTGGAGTTCATTTTTAGTTGCATGCCCTTTAAATGCACTGGTGTATAATTGCTTGTTATGGTCTATTTGAATCTGAATGGCGTGAAGTTGTGGCTCTGCACAGAAAATGCTGCTTATTTGTGTCAATCAATAAGCAGAAATTACTTTCTGTTCCCAGTGTTCATTAGATTCTTCTTATGAAGGAATCTGCACACAGCAGACATCACAAGGTTAAGACACGTTAATCAACACTCCACCAAACTGTGACTTGTGGTTGGATCATATTATCACATTGAGTTTTAAAACAAAAATAAATACTTTAGCAATGGTCATGTGATTAAAATTTAAAAAAAAAAATTAAGTCACATGCTTCCAGAGAAGTCTGTTTACTGGCACACACAAATACCAACGCACAGACATTACACAGGCCGGTTTTTAATAGGTTTTATGAATATAAACATCAAAAACAGATTACATTTGTTTTGTCTCTTTAAAAAAACAAAAAATCATGACAAACACAACAAACTGTTATTCATGAACCATCTGCTTTCACACAATCACCATTATTAAAACCGCAGCGATGTGACAGTGTGCTCAGGTATAATCTCCTCCTAAACGCCCACCGGCCCGTCCGTCAGCACACACTAGACCGTCATTACAGACACTACAGCAGCCCACTTCTGCTGCCCTCTGTGCCTTACGCTCACTTAGCTGTTCCCATGTCACCCAACAGGTATTCTTCTCTGCTGTCCGACAAACAAACTCTGAAGACGGACAGAAAAGTCTGTGGCTTTTATCTGTGATAATTATAGCAGCACGGCTGCTGGAGGCTGGAAATGTGTAGGAAGGTCCCTTTAATCATCCACCTCCGATTAACGCGCCATCATAATACTCACGGTGCCAAAACACCAGCGGGGATGTGTCAGCTGGTTGACTCATGAATGATATGTGACAGGCACGTGCTGTGTGTCCATTAGGGTGATTGGCTCTTTAACAGGACGCAGTATTGGGACAGATAATCTGCATTAATGTGGTGCTGTAAAGATTATGTAGTTGACAACTATAGATTTGGTTGTTTATTCTGTCGATGCGTTTTGATTCAGCATAGCTTTTCTATGTGTGCTGGGAAAACCATGTTACTCCATCGTTCCTTTTTGTTTTTCACGTGAACTGAAGAATTCAAAGAAAATTGGGAACTTCTCATTAATGTGACCATTGTGCTTCTGACTTTATATTTACTGAATAGAGATTTATATCTGAGGTAACATGTGACCGGGTCACCCTGCAGATTCACGTACACCAGTCTATGACGTACATCCAGTATTAAGATAATAAGAAGCAAGAACTAAATTTCAGTCGGCTAAGATCGGGCTGTAAACTACACTTAGGAGTGTCTAGGCAACCACATACTGTCATCATTCATCACTAATGCAGTCACAGCAACACACACACACACGCACACGCACACGCACACGCACACGCACACACAGGAAAAAGCTGACCCACTCATGAAAACCATGAAAACCATGAAGGGAGACTTATCCTCCTCAGTCCACAGACACTTAGCTCCACTGAATAAGTTAAAGTAAAAAGGAACTAAAGAGCTATACCCTATTTACCATGTCGTTAAAATGCTGTATAGTGTTTTATGATGGTAACAAAAAGCTGTTTTCTAAAATTGGAATGTCACTCAGCAGAGTTAATAACTCTGCCAAGGCCCAACAGTCGCCTAAAATTCAATCAAGCCTCACCAAATTGCACACACACATAAATATCAGTCCCCTAAAAAGTCAGATTTTTTCATCAAGATTCAAACATTAATTAATCAATGAAAAATTGACACATCACATCCTTCCACCAAGTTTCCTATTCAGTAGTATTTGTGCAATGCCGCTAAATATCAGACAACAAACAAAGAAACACGGATGAAAACATAACGTCCTTGGCGGAGGTGAATATGACAAACAACACTGGGTAAGAGCAGCAGCAGACAGGGGCCGAGTAAGTTACTCAATAAATAACAGTGGTTCAGTCTGTCCTCACTAACATGGTGAAAAAATACTCACTTAAATACTCTGGTAAGGAAGCTAAACCAGTGACCCCAGTTAGTTACTTCATCATAATTCAGCTTTAACTTGATATAAACCAAGTGTGGGGCTACATACCTGTGCAGTTTGAGTGAGGGGAACTACAGCCTCAGAACATGGCAGCAGAAAGAGGAAGTCAGGAAGCAGGTGTCTTAAAGGGATAGTTCACCTAAAAAATGAAAATTCACTCATTATCTACTCACCACTATGCCAATGTAGGGACGGGTGGAAGTGTTTAACTCCACAAAACACTTCTGGAGTCTCAGGGGTAAACAGCGATGCAGCCAAATCCAATACAATTTAAGTAAATGGTGACCACTTCTTCAAATGTAAAAAAACAACCGAAAAAAACCCAAATGTCCTCTGTTATCCTCCTCCGGAGCCGCGTTCACTTATGGATCACAGAGGACATTTAGGCTAAAACACGATGTAAATCACCTAATTTCGAGTTGAATTTGAATGTCAGGGCTTACAGACACTTGGATGACACCACAGGAGCAGGATGGAGGCATTTTATGTGTTTTTTATGTGTTGTTTTTTATATTGGAAGAATTGGTCTCCATTTACTTCATTTGTATTGAATTTAGCTGCAACGCTGTTTACTTCTCAAACTCCAAAAGTGTTTTGTGGACTCAAACACTTCACCCACCCCTCCATCGGCATTGTGGTGAGTGGATAATGGGGGAATTAAAATTTTGGGGTTAACTATCCCCTTTAACTATCACTGGTCCTTCTTGGTGGGAGAGGAGGAGCTAGTGAAAGGCCACGATGAAAAGCTTTAAAGGAGACATAGCATGCCCATTTTACCACAAGTTGATATGGTTCCTTGGGGTCTTAATGAAATGTCTGTAACATACTTTGGTCAAAATACCACAAGGATCATTTAAAACAGCACCCTTTTTACCCTGTATAAAACAGCCCTCCACAGAGTGACCTGTTTTGAGTGCCTGTTCCTTTAAATGCTAATGAGCCAGCTCCCCCCTCCCCCCTCTCCCCCCATGATTTTAAACGATATAAATTACATATTTTATATGATATAAATTATCAAATATGCATCCCATACTTTGTATTTCTCTTGTTGTCCTGGAGTTTTAATTTTCCCAATCACATAATTAAATGTCCCCCTCTGCCCATCCACTACAAGCACACAAGCAGACAGACAGAGAGAGAAAGAGAGGGGTGTGGGGGGGGGGGGGGGCTATGAAGACCATCATTTACCCCCGAACCCCGACATTCAACGGGTACAACAACAAGCGGAGAAAGCAGAATCGCGGGCTGACCTTATATATACAGTCTATGGGGCTGACCAGCGGAGAAATGCACGTCCCGTGTGAACAGCCAGGCGGCTGCGTGCTGGAGAACGGCGCTTCCGCGTCTGGTGTACCCCGGCGTAACTACTGTAACCCGGCGTACAGTAGCGCTGAACACTGCGGAAGTCTTCCACACAGCTGGCAGTGTGGAAGACCGCTGCGAGGCAGCGCAGCGCCGTTCTCAAGCGCGCAGCCGCCTGGCTGTTCACACGGGACGAGCATTTCTCCGCTGGTCAGCCCCATAGACTGTATATATAAGGTCAGCCCGCGATTCTGCTTTCTCCGCTTGTTGTTGTACCCGTTGAATGTCGGGGTTCGGGGGTTACAGTAGCGCTGAACACTGCGGAAGTCTTCCACACTGCTGGCTGTGTGGCGCTGACACAAATTCCAGCTCACGCACGGGAGAGCGAGCGGTCGCTCCCGAGCAGCTGCTGCAGCCTCCCAGTCCCAACGATCCAGACAAATGCCACATGTGAGTGAATCGCGGGCTGACCAGCGGAGAAATGCTCGTCCCGTGTGAACAGCCCGGCTGCGTGCTTGGGAACGGCGCTGCGCTGCCTCCGGTGTAAACCCGGAGGTAACGAGTGTGGGGGGACAGGGGGGCAAGACCATGTAGGGAGACTTCCAGTTCCTTGTTACGACACAATACCCAGGAAGCTCAATCGAGTCGCTCAAGCATGACGTTTCTGACTTAGAGGAACTATAACAAAACGCGCGAGTGTTTTTTCCCCAGAGTTTTTGGGTTGGTAGACATGCCAGATACCCACATTAACCTGTAGAAGCACTAACAAAGTGGAATTTGCATGCTATGTCCCCTTTAAGGGTAAAGGAGATCAGGGCTGCGGTCGGAAAGTCCATTTAGCTCAGGAAGGTTCCAAACTGAGTGACTAGACTGTCACTTAGTTTCCGTTTGTTTTGTTTTCATTTTTAATAAAAATATTTTTTTTTGTATCAGGAAACTTTTCTTGAATTGTTGGTGTACAGCAGTTTATCTTCTGTGATAAATAAAGTTGTCGTGTATAAGTGGAGTTGGATTTTCTTCTCACCGCAGTTCTCTTTTTCTAACTCTAAGCCATATTTTAATGCTGTTGTTTGAAAGGCTGCATGTGAACCAGGGGCGTGCGTCATTGTTACTTTCAAAGTTGTTTAAATGGCCCTAGAGTTCAAGACTGTTTCTTGATTATCTCGCATTCAATGCAAATTTCCAATCCAGTTTGCAAACCAAACATATTTCAGGTACAAAATTGTTTATTTGGTAAATCAAGCCCCTGCTGCTCCAGCTCCCAAATGTTTATACATGCAAGACACTGGAACATCCAGACCTGCACCATCTTCTTTCTTCGGCCACAGCAAATTACCTCGCAGGTCTAATAATCATGTGCCATAATGCTGTGTGGTCTCTGGGATGATGGGAGCTGATTGCTCTCAATCATAATGAGCTCATGGAAAATAGATTTGTCTAGACAAATTATTTTCAAGGGAAATATCCATTGCCCGGCATTGTTTTGCATTTCCAATCAGACCCAGAGGCCTGACAGCTAATCAGTCCGCAGTTAATAAGGCCGAGACCCTGTTTTAAATGAGACCTCTGAAACACTTTTAGGAGTCCACTGTAAAGAGGAGCCATCAAACAATGAGCCGGCTGTTAGAAAATATATCCCTAGTTCCATAATATGTCCTCGGTGGTGTAGAGTAGTGTTTAGATTGCAAATACAGACGTCCTGTGAAAGTGCTAGATTGAAGACGGCAAATAAAAGTGGGAGAAAACAACAGTGAGTCATCAGTAACACGGTGGGTAATTATGTATTCTGCAGCCACCTCAAATAGGCGGATGTCACTGTGGTAAAAAAAACAAACAGTGCAGGTTGTAATATGTGGGTGCCTCAGTCAATATTCATCGTCATGGTGACCTTTTCACCCCGGCCACCTACAGTTACAGATGCACAAAGCAGACACACCCATGACACTCCCACGTCCATATGTAAAAACAACCCCCACACACACACTCAAACACACTCACAGAAACAAACACTTGAATGCGAGGCAGTCGAGTCAAATGCAACTTCATTTTTCCTGTTGGATTTTGGCTGCTTCTGACATTTTGTCCCTGTCTGTGTGAATGGTAGCTGCACTTAGCCGCCATGCTTCGCCTTTTGGAGATGGATGTGCACTCTAACCTGATGATCCATGCCCCGATTCCCAGAGGCGAAGTGTGTGTGTGTGTGTCTGTTTGTGTGTGCTTTTGTGTGTGTGTGGGTGTGTGTGCGAGGGGGGTCTGCTGACTTCAACAGCTGGCTTCTTCCAATAGGCTGTCAGCAAGCACATCCGCCTAATGATATCACTGCTGCTTGTTGATGTGTGAGATAGAGAGAGGGAGGAGGACAAAACAAGACAAACATAAACATATTTATCAGTTCACGTCCACTGAAAAACCCTGTCACAGTTCATATTTGTTTAAGTCTGTCTTAGGCTACGTCCACACTAATATCTTTTTACTTTAAAACATCCAGACAAGCATTCAATCTTCATCCATACTAACACCTGGCTGAAAATGTATATCACATGACCATTAGCATGCACTGATCATGCACAGCATGGTGGTAAAAGGGAGCCTATTTGCAGTTGGTTGCTAAGATACAGAAAGTACAAGCCACGAGGATCAAGGCAAGGGGCGAAAAGCAAGAGCAGGGTTTCCTTTTCTTGGACCAACATTGAAGTGAAACTGAAATTATGAGTACATTTTAAATGTTCATTGTTTTCAAAACGCTCAGTGTCTGCCTGTCCAGACTTCATCACAACCCCGGAGTTGACAAGGGGCCAGTAGAATGTGTTTTTTTTTCCTATCTTTGGGAAGATGGTCAAATGGCATTCCATTGGTTGGTGTGATTCTAACAGACTTTTTGCTGAAAAAGTGTGCAAGTACACGGTTTGAGCACAAGCAGAGCAAATCTAAGCACAAGTGTTACAAAATCTGAGCGTGAAATCAAGAAATCCTGCTCTTAAACTGAAAGACCAACCTTTTGAATACAAAAAAACCCCAAAACAGAAGCATTTCCAGAAGTCTCTGAAGTAGCGTGGACGCCAGGTGAAAACATAGCCAAAGACTAAACGTATACATATAAGTGTAGAAGCAACCTCAAAGCAATCACTGCAGAAAATACCCGTTACAATAGAGTGGCATTTGGAAGAAGAGATTATTTTATTTTACGACAAAGATGGAGAGAAAGAAGGATCAGACCGACCAGTAACTGTTCCGATGTAATTCAAAATATGTGGGTATTATATCATTACAGACATTGAAATGGCAGGTTTGTAGGCAAAGGTATCAATTTTAAAGGCTTCACTTTTGTTGATGTTTCTCAGAGGGGGTCTCATGTTTGAATTTTTAACTCTACCAAGGACGTTATGTTTTCACGTCTGTTTGTAGGTTTCTTAGCAGAATTATGCAAAAACTACTGAATGGATTTCCATGAAACTGGGTGGAAGGATGTGACATGGGCGAAACCGTGGATCCAGGACTTTCTGTCTTTTTTCCCCCAATTTCATAAATATCCCAGAGAATTTGAATAAACCTGGATGAAAAAAACTATCATTCTTCCACAGTGGCGGAGGAATGCGCTCTACTGTGCCATTCGGGTTTGTTGAGAAATCTTGGATTTTTTTTTGACAACCTCTCGCAGTCTCCCACGAAACGTCTCCTCTAATTGCAGCTGAATATGGGGCATCAGCACGACTCCAGCAATCCCGTGTGTCCACAGGGAGCTCCCCCTCCGTGTGTTTATATGTGCTGCAAATACAGACGCACATTCTCACACACATCCACTCCCCTCTTTTCTCACAGGCTCGCCACACTTTGTAAACGTGCAGGGAAACACTCCGCCAGCTGAATGCGAGCGCACACCACGGCTCCGCTGGACGGGCTGCTGAAACTCCCAGAAGAGCCATTTAGCTTTCTGAGGATAGCACTGCTCGGCTGTCGTCCTGACTGTCAAAAGGAATCCATTTACTTACACTTAGTCCACTGGGAAAAAAGCTGTATCCTCTGTATTCACCACACAGATGATCGCCGCTCCCTTGCTCTATTTACTCAGTCTCCTCAGAGTTGATATAGCGAGGGCGGGAGTATAAGACGGGCAGAGAGACCAGTCAATCAGGTTCTGGTTTGACGAGCTCCATGTCTTTACTTAATGAAGCATACTGTGATAACACAAAACGGCAAATGAACCGTTACGTCTCCACTTCTCGTGCCTCGCATAACAACTGTATTCATCATTCGTTGTTGATTCATGACCTGACCGTAAAATCTGTGCGCAAAAACACACACATGAAAGAAAACAAAACAAAATGATTTTATATCCCAGATAATCTAAAGAGCATTTGAAGATGTTCCATTCAGGCTCATTAGGAGCTAAACTCCTTGTTAATCTCCTGCAAAGGTCACATTTAACAGACCATTGAAATGACAGCTGAAGGCCTGACTCTGCTCTCAAATCCAAACCACTGCACACGAGGACCAGTGTGTTCGTCCTCCTCATCCACCTTTTCACTTCTTCACATGGACCCCAACAGCTTTTCATTAGTCTGAGGGAACTCACCCTAAACACTTGTTCATGTTCTGAGAGCAAATTCCCATTCAAGTGTTTTATATAATTCAGTTCATTTCAATTTTATTTGGGCCCTTCGCCCTTCTGTCCTTTTCTGTGTGTGTGTGTGTGTGTGTGTGTGTGACTACAAACAATGTTACAGGCAAAAAGCTTTAGCTGGCTTTGGAGTACTGGGACCAGTTAATGTAATGGGTTTTATTCTTGAAAGAGCCATCATCACCATCATCATCACTTTCATCATCATCCTCAAAATAGAGACAAATATTGAGACAGTTCATTTTGTACAACATACTGTCGTTAAAAATACAACACATATCACTTTGTTGGTTTTATAAAAATAAAAATAACATTTAAATAAAAGCATTTAAATGGAAGCTGTGGGTGGTGGACGCTGCATGTAAAGATCGTCCTGGGAAAGCCTTTTCAAGCAGTTACACCTATAGAGCGTTCATGAGTCAGTGATCTATGTACAATATACTTTATCATTAATGTACAACATGGTAACAAAAAGAGGTATGTACACAAAGATGGAGTCCGTCATACGTATCTTCTCGTGTCCCTCTTGCACAGTATCTTTTTGAACGACCTCCTAAAGTCATTGTTGAAGATGGTGTAGATGATGGGATTCAGCGCGCTGTTGCAATAACCGAACCAGAAGAAGAACTTAAACAGGGTGTCAGGCACGGGGCAGGACTCGCACAACGTCATCAGCATGTAGGTAAAGAAGAAGGGAAACCAGCAGATGACAAACACTCCAATGACCACGGCTAGGACGAAGGTGAACCGTTTCTCCCGGTTCTGGCGGCCCTTCCAGCGGCTGCCTTTGGTGCTCTGCCTCCGCTTTGGGACATTGTCCTCCTCACCCGGTTTGATTTGGCTCAGTTTGGTTTTCCCCTTGGCCGATTTCTTTTTGATTGAGCAGGGATTCTTAACTTTGTGGTCAGACGACGACGACTCCTCAATGTCCACCCCATTCACGTCTCCTTTCTCCTCGTCTGGCCCTTCTTCTCCTTCCACTCCCTCCTTCAGCTCGATGTCCCTCTTGCCATTTAGGTTTTCGTGGCAGAGGTGGTCCTCAGCTCCTACGCCGTTCTCCTTTGGGTTGACAGCAGCGATGGTGGCCATTTTCAGCATCACCTTCCGCTTCCTGTCTCCTGGAGGCGCCCGTGTCCGCTTCTTGGCGATCTGGTAGATCCGCACGTAGACCAGCACCATGATGACGCAAGGGAGGAAGAAGGAGCCGATGCAGGAGGAGATGACGTACCACTTATCATTGTTTATCTTACACACGGGGTCCTCCTCCCTGTTTTCTTTCTCCATGGTGATGAGTGGCGGGAAAGAGATAACCGCTGCAATGACCCACACGATGAAGATGATGCACTTAATGCGGCGCGGCGTCCTCTTTAGGTTGTACTCGATGGCCTGTGTGATGGACCAGTAGCGATCTAAGCTGATGGCACAGAGGTGGGCGATAGAGGCAGTGCAGAACAGAACATCGAGTGCCAGATAGATTTCGCACCACACCTCGCCAAAGTACCAGTATCCCATGAGCTCATTGGCCAAGGAGAAGGGCATCACGAGGGTGGCCACCAAAATGTCCGCTGACGCCAGGGACACCAGGAACAAGTTCTGCGGAGCCCTAAGGGCCCGGCTTGTAAACACAGCTATGACCACCAGCACATTACCGAACACTGTGAGCAGGATCATCATCCCCACCAGCACGGTGAGCGGCAGGGACATGTGGAGTTTGTACCGGGCCACCTCTGGAAGAGTCTGGTTGGTGTCGTTGATAAACTCCATCGGAGCAGGTCGGCCCACTTCTTATAAGTGAGTTCAGCTGAGGTTAATAAAATATCATCCACCAGAAAGGACAGAGCTCGTAGCTCAGAGCCGCAGCAGAGAGAGGAAGCGACTGAATCACTCCTGTGAGGCTTCTCTGGCTGGATGTTTCTCTTTCATCGTGCACTGCTGGCTCCACAAGGAGAAGCTCTAATTATTTATCAGTCTGTCAGGAAACAAAAGCCAAAAATCAGATCTTTCAACATACTTACACTTTCTACAACCAATTAGAACAAGTCATTTATTACAGGAGCTCCCTCCCTTCACCAACACTGAGAGAGAATAAGCCTTATAAAGTGTGAGTTGATCTTACCTGAGGCAACAAGCGTCGACGCAGCCTCTCCAGTGCCAGAGACGCACGGGCATTAAGGCGCAGAGAGTCGGTAAGTTCTTTACGCAGATCCAGACGCGGAGCGGATCCATGGGGCAGATGAGGCGTCAAGTCTTCCCCCGGTGTCTCACCCGCTCTCCCCCCGCACTGTGATCCCTGCGCTGCATCTACAGCCGCTGCTCGGCGGCGGAGCTAATAGAGCGATAATCATGTTATCCCGGGCGCTGCCGTGCTGCCTCTGTCTGTGTGTGCGCGTCTGTGCGTGTGGAGCGAGTCTCTCTCCTTCACCAGTGCGCGCCACTCCCTCTCTTTATAGCCCGCACGCTGCAAAAAGTGTCCCGCGCACCGGGTCACTGTGCGTCCACGGGGTGTCAACATGCGGGTCTGACATAACACGGTGCGTAATAACGCACAGAATGACTGGAGGGGGAGCAGCGGAGGAAAATGACATGGATAAATAAAATGTTTATCTAGAAAGCACATGTTGTGCACTGCGAGGTGCTAAAAACAACACAGAGACCAAAATGTACATCAAAAAGACCAATTTAAAACAATTAGCTAAATAAAAGAGATTAAAAAGAGTAGAATGAAAGAGGCAAAGAAATTCAACGGGATAAATCAAAACAATACAAACGCAATAGATAGAATTGTGTAAAATGGCAAATTAAATAAAATACAAAGATGGTATGACCTTAGATTTCGTAAAATAGTTTAGTTAAAGGCTCTCGTGAGTTTAAAAAAGTTTTCTGGATTTAAAAGCTGCAAAATGGGCAGAAGAAATAACAGAGAGAGGAGAAGAAATTGATCATCATAAGTCTGGTTAATTTATATTTAATGATGTATTTAATTTAATAAATGGAAATGAAATGAAATGTGTTTGCATGTGCAATACTGACATAAACGATAAGGATTATATGTAAGTTTCCATAAAATAGTTACTTTTTGACAGTATCAGTTTTCATTAAAGTGATAATATCTGAGCTCATATTTGTTGTTAAAGTGTTTTGTTTTATTTGTTATTGTAGTCTCTGTTCAGTTCTGTCTTAGTCCCTTGGTCCATGGTCAAAGTGAATAATTTCACCACAGAGAGATAATGAGATGATGGGGGGGAAGTTTGTTTCTAAACAGAGGTCATTTCAAGTGCAGCAGAGTCACAGGGAAAATAGAATCAGTGACAGTCAGTGAGGTGAATAACAGAGCAGTAGAGAAATTCATCAATTAAAGGTGCAACAGCACTCCTTTCAGTTTTTCCCCTTTTTTTAAAATGTTATCTCTACATTTTCTGTTTTTGTATTTGTTTGGGGTTTTTTTCCAATAAAGATTATATCAGCTTATCAAATGATATCAAGAGTTTTGATATTGATTGTCCAGTTATCAGTCAGTTGCCTCACATTGTGTTCACTTCCATCCTTAAGCCTGATTGTTGGTTTCATAGCAAATATTAAAAGATGAAGAAATTAATTAATATCTAATCTCTACTCTACATTCCCTTTGACTTAATCCTGCCTTCAGTTTTACTGAAACTTAAAACTGGATTCATATCAGAAACATTCCATCTACTTTTTTGTCTATTTCCCTGACTTAATGTGGACATATTACTTAAAGAGTAGTGTGTTGGGGGGTGCAGACACTTTTTGCAGTGCAGCAGCTGGACTCGGTTGCTAAGCAGCAGCCATCAGAGCCACACCACGTGGATATCAGCAGAGGCGTTTTTATTACTTTGTCCAAACTTAATGTATTGATCCTCCTCTCACACCTCGTGTGCAGAGGGAGAGGGAGTCCCCCCCCCCCCGTCAGGAGCAGACCTCAGCTCCATCACGTTTACTCTCCTTACATAATTAAGACGTGTCATGTAATAGAAGACATAAAGAGTTTAAGTAAGCTGATTAGCTGTCATTTCCACGAGCTGATGAAGTGATTACGTTTGATATGACTGAAATGTAATTAACCAGCTGTAAGAGGGACAATGTGCAGGAGATGTATGCTTATATAAAACTGAGAGTATCACAGAGTGTAAAACAAAGTCAATATTTAATGGTTTTATTAGACTAGTCATGATACATGGCAAAGTTTTGCGTACCATCATTTAACTGCTCTAGCTTGTGGCCAATTTCACTTAGAAATCACAATCATACTCCAGTGCCCTGCCCTTTTATGGCCGTACACCACTGATGGATATTTCGCATCATTTCGGCAAACCGACGAAAAGTCAAAAGGACATTTCTTCAAATTTCGTCCATCAGGGGATTCATCTTTTCCCAAACTCACAGAGTCTTCCAGGAACCGGGGCCCCAGCTCCACCACAAAGGCTCCGGCTCTGGCTCTCACAGCTTAATGTATTGTTTGTGTTCGTCGTCTGTGGTGAAGTTAAAACTCACTGTGGGAGGTTTGGTCTTGGAGGAGGACATTTCTCAGACATTGTGGAGGGACACAGAGTACACTCCTCGTCCTCGGTGTGCTGGACCTAACTGGATGGAAGTGATTCTGACTCTGTGATGATGTTCACTCTAGTGTCTGCCACTCTCACACACATGGTTTGGGTTTGTAACTGATACATGTCCTACATTTAGAGGTGACTCGGTGGTGTTTGGTGTCTGTGTTTGCCCTAATGACTTTGAGATTAAAAATTCTGTCTGGGTTTAATTATGAATCTTTAATACTACAATTACTATGTTCAGCCGTCAGTATTTTTGAATTGATAACGAGAATTGAGAAGTAAATGTGTCTTTTAGATCATGTGAAATCTCTATTCCAAACTAGTCCAAGATGTCCCCTTTATAAAGATGGTGTTCAAGTATTTGATTCCAGTTAATCTTCTAGTCAGACAAGATGTTAGGTCAATATGTAAAAACCTTCAATTGGGAAATAACGAAATCCAACTCAAATGAGGAATAAATCCCAATAGATTTATATTTACTTTGTCTTTACCGATAATTTCAGACCTTTGGACCATGTATATATTTCCCTAGAAATTTTCTTTATAATAATTCATTTTTTATCTGATTTTAAGATTATTTGCTGGTTCCAGTGAGGAGCAGCTGAGGTCACAAACCTGTAAGTATATGTGGGTGTGCGCGCGTGCGTTCGTATGTGTCTGTCTTGTATAGTAAACACCAACTCCTCTTCCTCCTCTTGTCGCTTGTTGATGCACGAGGCCTGAGACAAAAGCGCGAGGATACAGTGACACCTGTCGTCTCCTGCAGGAGCCTCCCAGCTGCACGAGCACGAGCACGAGAGACAGCGTGGGAGGGAGGAGAAAACCAAACCTGGTGTTTACAGAGAGATGTGATGAGGATGAGGATGAGGAGGTCACTGATCTCTGGGTTCTCTCTCTTCTTCTGGGACCTAGTTTACACAGGGGGTTTGTAGAGGAGTCAACAACTCTACAAATCAGTGAAACAAGACAAACACTAGTTCATTTTACTCACATTAAATGGAAAATTAAAAACAAATCAGAAGTGTTCAGTGTTCTATGAGGCGGCAAAACTCAGTATTAGAGAAATGGACTAAAGGCAGCTTCAACCTTTCAATACTAATGATATTTTAATTCTCCAGCAGGGGGCGGTGTTGCACTGGAGCAGAACCACAGCTCAGGACACTGCTGAGAAATAATGTTAAAAATAAATACGCTAAGAAATTGATGTATTTAAAATACACCTGAGGCCTACTGCCCCTTAAACTGTTTGTCATTACATATTCTGTATTGATCAAGTGATATAAGTGAGAGCAAATAAATCATGGAATACTAGATCAATAAATTGAGCAGGGTTATTGACACACTGTGAGATGATGTACCAAAATATGACCAATCTGTGATAAGGTTTAAAGACAAAGTGCAGAAACACACGTTCCTTTTTCATTTCAAATCACACCTTCAAAATAGCTATATTTATTGAGCTGTAAAATATACGAGGGACATGTTGGACAGACAGAACAGGAGACGTCTCTATTTCTCCATGTGATCCCCAGCAGCGTTTGCAGGTTTATTCCCTGAAGGATATTTTCGTAACTGCACAGGAAAAAAACAATGTTTCACACCAATATTTCAGAGAGCGGATGCAGAGAAGAACACGTTTAGCTCTATTTTAACAAAAGCATATTTTGAGGTACGTTCTTTAGATTTTCAGCCTCGTTTGTGTTTTACAGTTGAAATCCCTCTGAAACAAACCATAATGATAATTAGAAACAATTTTTCTATGTATTTATTGGTATAGAATATTTATCGATGTGTAAATCTCCTCTCGGTTTCTGTTTCAATGCTCCAAGGTTTTTGTTTTGTTTATTTTTCTATGATGGCAATGCTACAAGAAATTTAAAATTGCAATATAAAGTTGAGACCATTTATAAGAATAATGAAGCATACTTTTTTTTTGGAATATCAGAATACTTTACCAAAAATAAAACTGAAAAAAAATGTATACGTATCATTCAACCCTTGGAAGTTGAATATCATCTTTACTAATAATTATAATCTATGATAAAATGTGAATTCCTTTTGTTTTAAACAACCAAAACAAAAATACATAGTCTCTTATGCACTTAGGTCAGTATTGAGGTTTCCATAGTAAAAGAGATGAATTATCTCTCTCTCACTCACACTCACACACACACACACACACACACACACAAAATTTGTAAATATTTATCAGTTTATTACAGTTAAAAAGATGTATGTACATACAGAACATCACCAAACATGGTCATTTTCACTCAGCTGCAAAGTAGCTCTCTGCAGCCAGTTGGTTTCAGGGTAACTGTCTTACAATGGGGCGGCATTGATAAAGTTTGTCATTTACAACCAAGCACACAAATCAGTGGATGTTTTATCTCCTCCATTTGCCAAATAATACTTTGTAAAGGCATAAAACCAAAAGTCAAAACAACAGAAGGATGCTTCATAAACAAACTGTTAATTGAATTTGCTGGTCCGAATCCAAGCTCCTGCTGCCAACCTGCAGCTCTGTACAGTATGTACACAGGTAGAAACACATCACTCTGGATCTTGGTCACTGTGGTTAGCAATGGAGACTCACATAGAGGTAGTCATGTCTGCATCTGCTCGTCCAAGAGACAACTGACCCAAAAACTCTGCTTCAATCCGTGGACCCAGATCCCTTTACTGACATTAAAGGAAGAAATAAAAAGGAAAAAGCGAATGATTATCTGTCAGTGTTGATTAAATCAAACGGTCATAAAGGTTCTGCTTGGTGCGCGTAAAGGCAGTCAAGTACATGTGTGGAGATAGTATAGAGGTGTGTGAGCTCTTGAGTCGGTGTGGGTGGGATTTAGGGTTTCAGGTATGGGAACGCAGTGGGTAACCCCAGGCGGCTCCTCATTAAAGGGCTATTCCACCAAAACTGGCTCATTTTAATTGGGGAGAAGTTGACATTTATGTAGTTATGTGCTCTCAAGATGTTTTTTTAACAATTTCAGACAATTAAAAGTTGATGTCGCATAATTTAATGTCCCCTGATCTCATGACTTGAATCTGATATGACTCAAAGAAATACAATTTTAAAAAGCTAAATATCTTGGTGATTTCTGTCAAAAAAGGATCTGCTTTAGCAGAAAAACAATGCAAGTCAGTTTTAGTGGAATTCCCCTTTAATGCCAAAGACAAGTGAGACGCAAGCTAATGCACATCCACTTGGTAGCATAATGGCATCATCTTCCATTGCACTATTTGTCTTTTTTTGTAAAACTCATCACATTACAGATTTGTGTAATACTGAGTCTACCGTTTACTGTACAGAGTAAAAGGAAAAAATAAGACAGAAATAAACTCAATCCAAATTTACATTGTAACGGCCAGTTGCTTGTCATCGAGTACAGTCAGTGGCCATAGTCACAAGAAATAGCCAAACAAACACATAGAAAAGACCATTAAGGCTGCTTGTCAATGTAGATTAAGTAGGAGAAGCATTGCCACACAATGCTTCAACACCCTTTGCAATATACAAAAAGGGAGCGTTTGCAGAAACACCAAATAGCCACTAAATCCAAGTCCTTTATGCAAAAACGCCTGATTCTGACCCAGACAAAATCATGTCAAAGATGTGTTCAACATGCTTGGTTCCTGTACAAAACAACCAGGCAGGAAAAAGACAAGTTGTACGATCCAGAGGGAGGAAAAAAAAGAAGAAAGCTTAAGGTGCAAAATTACTTTGATTCTGTGATGCTCGCCATGGCCTTAAAGTCACAGACGATAGAAAAATAAACACCAACGATTATTCAGGATGCACCAGTGCGCAATACATAGTCATCACTTTGATCCAACAGGTCACACCTTCAACTGAACGGCCCAGTCACTGTTCTCCCCCTCCACAGCACGTTTTTACTACATTCCAGGATCTGATAAATGCTCTCCGGGCGCTTAGCCCTGTTCAGTTTCTGTCTTTAACCCCCCCTCCATCATCATCA
The DNA here is from genome assembly GCF_009819705.1 of Hippoglossus hippoglossus. Lineage (NCBI taxonomy): Eukaryota > Metazoa > Chordata > Actinopteri > Pleuronectiformes > Pleuronectidae > Hippoglossus > Hippoglossus hippoglossus. The sequence continues at coordinate 10,948,332 of NC_047151.1, read as the reverse complement.
TCATCATCATCCTCCTCTGCGTCTTCATACACTGGCATTCTCAACCTCACAGGATGGCACATGATAAAAGTATAAACAGAGACTGAATGTAAAAATGGGTCACAGCACTCTCGCTGCACACCTAATGCACATCTCACCCTTGAGTACTCATTGAAGGCATTTTCACACAATTGTTTACAGCTAAAAGTAAATCAAATACACAAAAGAAACTTCAAAAGCTTTTATATAAAACCCAGGAATGCAATGCCTCCGGTGTGTTGTTGAGCATGAACACAGAAAAAGCCCTTTTTACAATTTTTTTTGTCTTTTACCGACAGTCTGGTACTGTAACTGCGTTAAGCCCAAATATGCACCTTGTTGTGTCGTCTTATCGTTGTCTCCGAACGATTTGATCTGTGAGAAAACCACCGGGCGAAATCGAGAAAGAAAAAAAAAAAGGTCAGTGGATTCGTTCCTCGTCAGGGGTTTTATGTTTTCCAAATGAAAGTCTGCATCAGTGTTGGGGTGGATGGTTTCCCACCTCCTGCTCTCCCCCAGTCCCCCCCCCCGCCTCATACAGCATAAGTCCACAAACAAGCAGCAATATGTTCTGCTGGTAAATTAGAAGCAGCGGTACATGGTTTCCCACCAGCCATACCCGACCCCACACAGAGGTGAGTCGTGGTGCGCTCATCGCTCAGGCCTCCCGTGCAGGAGACCGGGCCAACACACACACACACACACACACACACACACACACACACACACACACACACACACACACACACACACACACACACACACACACACACACACACACACACACACACACACACACACACACACACACACACACACACACACACACACACACACACACACACAGCTGCAAAGGGAAAAAAAAGTAGACCCACACATCTCAATGCAAAAACAGAACCATGATTGAATATAGTCAGGATGCAACACATTTTTAAGAAGAAAATAAAAATGTTTGGTTTGATTACCTTTTGTTGGGACTTTTAATGTACAGTCACTTGAAATAATACTAACTGAATACACTAAATAAACAATACAATAAACAATCAAACGTAAATTGATTTCAAATTATCTGAACTGCGATAAGCCGTTTCACTTGCAATAGAGAAAGCAGGATATGGGAATTTGGAACCATATCATATCCACACAGACCCTTTTACAGTTTGACAGGATAAAACTTCCCCCAAAGAAAATTATTATATTCTGTCCCGAGAAACTCAACATTAATATTTAAATTGATACAAATTTACATGATAAACCGTTACCAGATAAAATACTTCATGAAACAAAAAAATGCCCCCATTCTAAATAACCAATGAGCGGCTACTGTGTTTTTGCCAAAATATAGAGGGTGCCAATGTCTTTTTGAAAAAAAAAAAAAGTGCATGAGCAGCAGCATTGCTAGGACAGTGTGGGACAAATATGAGATATAAAAAAAAAAACTAAAAAAAAAACTATTAAAATCAAGGGAATATTTTCTATCATGTCATTAAGATTCTTGGGGAGACCCTGTTTAAAAAAATGTTTAAGGTACTAACAAAAAAGAATTGTCAAGAAGAATTTACCTGTCAATGTTTTATTATGAAACCTTGATTGAAGCTCTGATACACTCACCGTGCGCTTCAAACCAGATAACGTTTGATATGTTGGTCAACTGGATTACAGCTCTGCAGCCCAACACTGAAGATAATGTAAAACAAGTAAACGGAACTAAAAATTGCACTCAAGGCAACAACCAGGATTTGTATACATATATAAAAGCGTCTCTGAGCACTTACCCCATCACCTACGCATGTTTGACTTGTTTCCAACACCATGTTGTCACACAGACGGAGGGGTCACAGCGCCGCCCGTTCAAGTCCAACCTACTTTTTTTTTTTCCTCTCCTCCCCAAGCATGTATGATTGGCATTTCTCATATGTATACATTACTAGCTTAATGCTGAACAACTACTGCTGCTATTTGTTAAAAAGATGTCCAATCACCCTATTTTACATCTGATATCGCCTGTTTGAACAGATTAATGCAACAGCAAAAAGAAACATCGAAAATTAAAAGTAAAAACAGCAGTAATAAAAAAAATATTGAAATAATTTATATCTTTGTATTCTCATGGACAATTGTGTTTAGACATGAACCACTGGATCACTCTAAACATAGGCACAGTTTTTAAAAAGAAAACATAAAAGATTTTAAAAAATGAAAATGAAAATAAGAAATTAACACACCATCATTAGACCTTTGTTCTCTATGGTCAAGAAGCAATTAACATAAGTTATCTCGAGGAAGATGATAAAAAAAAGGAATATCAAAAGAAAATATAACAAGATGACAGTTAAAATTACGGCAGCAGCAGTAAATGTGAAGTTCAAAAGACTTTTTTTGTTTGTTTTTGCATACAATTGTATCCTTGCTCACATAATAGATGCTTGTAATTACTGTAAATACATTGGCAATGGGAGCATGGTTTATATGGTTAAAAGACTTGCCACTTAGCTCACAGTTACTCAATATATATAATTTTATAGATCTTCAGTTTTGGCAAAGAGATGGAAATATTTTTCCTCTTGTATGATTCGGAATGAAAGATGAGCAGGGGGGGGTGGCTGGGGTCCTAAAATGACTGTGATAAACTCTGGAGGAACACATGAGTCAAGTCTCCAAAGATTCACCTCGTTTCTGCCTGAGGATGGAGAAAGAAATGTTTTCCTCTTCTTCCTCCTCCTCCTTTCGCTTCCCCTCTCGACGCTGATTGTGGCGAGTCTGTTTTCTTTACAGTGTATGATACACGTAATGGGGGGGGGGGGGGGGGGGGGGGGGGAGGCGCCAGGCGAGAGGGTGCAGAGCAACTGAAGGGTTTGGGGGATAAGTGGGACTGGGATTGAGCTGCTCTTGGCTCAGACCATGGCACGGTACGGTCCCTGCATCTTGAGGAACTGGATGATGAAGGAGGGGCCTCCCGCCACGATCTGCGGAGGCAGGTGGCTGAGGGGACAGTTCTCGATGCTCATGATGGACAGCTTGCTGCAGAGGGCCAGCTCGAACGGGAGGCTGTGCAGGTTGGGGTTGTCGTTGAGGTACAGTTCCTCCAGGTTCTCCAGTGTACCTGAGGATAGACGGCAGGCAGTGTTAAGATATAAACTATCATCCAGGGAAACAGTCTGAAACATACAGCCTCCAGACGGCATGAATAAAGTAGAATGACACTCAGTAGATCACATACCTCAGCCAAGGCCCAACAGTCCCCTTAATTTCATTTAAGGTGGACCACATTGTACACACTCATAGATACACTATAAGTACAAAAGTATTGGGACAGACCTCTATCATTGAATTCAGGGCCATTGGTTGGACTGGGCCCCTTTGATCCAGTGAAGGGAAATCTTAATGCTTCAGCTTACCAAGACATTTTGGACAATTATATGCTTCCAACTTTGTGATAACAGTTTGGGGAAGGCCCTGTTTTGTTTCAGCATGACTCTGCTGCAGTGCACAAAGCAAGGTCCATAGAGGCATGGTTGGGCGAGTTTGGTGTGGAAGAAGTTGACTGGCCCGCACATAGCACTGACCTCAACCCCATCCAACATGTCTATGGATTTAGAATGGAATGTCATAAAAGCTCTGGTAGGTGTAATGTGTAGGTGTCTCAATACCTTTGTCCATATAGTGTATCAGTTCCCTAAATGTCCCAGATATATATTTCATCAAGATCCATTAATTGTTCCCTGTGAAAATGTTTGATTAAGATTTACATAATTCTGAGAGAAATCAACGGAAATGTTGAAAATGTTTTTTTCTTGCAAAGTTAAAAAGGAGATATTAAAATAGGATTTTTGGGAACAAGAAAGTGCCTCTTACTACTACTCTACTGTTACAGTCACACCACATGTTTTGATGCATCACAACAGAAGTTATAACACTACTTTAAAATAGAAATATATCTTAATACATACATCAAAGAAATGATGATACTCAGGTCTGAAAAAAAAAAAAGTCACTATTGATTATTTTCTTTGGTTTATTGTTTAATCTATGATAGGATTTTAAAAAACTGAAATAAAATGACCATGATTCTTTGGACACAAGTTGACGTATCCAAATTCCTCATCATATCTGACCGTCAGTCAAAAATATTTAGGATTTTTCCTTTTAAACTGATTAAAATTAGTATAATTGACAATCAGAATAGCCTGGGGTTGATTGACAAACCATTCCAGCTCCAATCTACTAAAATTGTTGGATCAATTATTTGTCCTACCCCTGGCTGCGTGGATGAGATCTTAAAGACAGATGAACAACACGCAACCAGTACAAAGTTCTGGGTCCAGTGTGAATACTCTAAAAATACAACCACCTTCAGCTCCTTCCTCCAGCCTTTTTAAGCTGCATCTAAACTTTTGACCTCAGCAGTAAACAGCCTAACCAGGTTGGACCAATCACTCAGAGGAAAGTAGAGGTGGGACATACTGTCGACTGCTAAGCTCTTAAATCCTTATGGATAAGTTTAGCTTTTATTGGTGAACAACGTTACAGTTAAAATAAAAAATGCTAGTGTATTTGTGTTTTTGGAGAATACGATTTTCTTAAATGTTTATAACAAATACTAATAATGTGTGTTAACAGGCGAGTAAACTTTGGCAAAAGAAGAATTATGGAAAATTATTTTATTTTGGTTTGCTTCCTTTTCAAGCATACAGTATTTCTTCTATATGAGAGCAACTGAATACTTTAAAAGAATATTGAAAAAGAATTGTGTTTAGTTTAAATTGAACAAGAGTTTTAAATTAATTATAATTTTTGACAGAATTCTGTGCCAAAAGTCACAATTGTGTTTTTAGAGCTAAGTTGCAGAATTTTCCAATTCCCACCAATCTCCCAGAAGTCGAATCAAGTTCATACACAGTTGTGATCAGCTCTGGTTCCCTACCACCACTTAAAGACACTGCTATTGTGTGAAGCAGTGAGGAGTAAAGTAATATTTTTCAAGCCCCGAACATGTAGAGGAAGAAATTAGTATTTACCAATCTCCTCGGGAAGGTGTTGCAGCAGGTTCTCTCCCAAACCCAGGTGAGTCAGGTTGGTGAGGTGGCCGATGCCTCTGGGTAACGTAGTCAGCTGATTATTTGTCAACACCAATTTCTAATGAAAGAGTGAGAACACAGGATGTTGAGTGAGAAAATGAATCAAGTAAATTCACAGGCAAAAATAAATAAAACCTTTGTTGAAACAAGACAGACATTTACCACTAACTGTTAAACAGAGTGGACATTAAAATGATCGCTTAGATTGTCAAGATATTCAAACTATTTATCGTTGACTAAGATACAAAATCACTGACCATTCCTCATATCTAATGCCCAGGAAATTCTTCCATAAAGCTTAAATAATTGTAAATACACAGAGGAATAAAGCTTTACATTTTAACTTGATTTAGTGACACTTCACAACTTTGAGTATATCTCCAACCTGTAACCTATAAGGATTATGTATTATTTAAATTTGACTGATATCTAATCCGATGTTTACTGTTTCAGGGTCTCATTTGTTCTTGGATGAAAGTCCTGGACTGTTTTTGGAGTAAGAAAATAACCGGGAAAAAAAAACTCATCTGCTTTGTCTTTTATGATATCACCACTGGGAGTTATTGACATCTGAATTTTCCAAATCCACTAACAGGCGTCTCAGTCCTAAGCTTTGACTTGAAAATAGGCCTTATGTAAATGTAAATGTAATAAGAAGCAACAAAGACTGGAGCAGTGAGAAGTAAAGGTGGATACAAATAAAAGACATTAGTTGTTGGCTACATTGATTCTACGAAAAACAAAAGTGAAATATTCTGTAAAAAACAATTACTAAGCGCCAAAGGAGAGAAGTAGAAAAACTTACCTGTAAATCTTTAAGATAAGCGATTTCATTCGGCAGAGATTCCAACTTGTTTTCCTCCAAGTCGAGCTCTCGTAGCTTCCTCAAATTTCCAATACTATGTGGTAACTTCTTGAGAAGATTATTGGACAATATTAACACCTGTGAAGACAATGACGTTTGTGTATTTATTGTTTTTTACATCTTGGGAACAACACTGAACAGAGATTTCTTTCCTCTATCGTGCAAGATGCAACACCGGAAAGACAGCAAAGTTCCTGGCACATTGGTTTTCAAAACATTTGTGGTGTTGAGCACGACTCACTGAGGGAAAAGACTGAAAGGCAAACTCTGTGTCTGGCAATGGGAAAGGAGCATTTTTTAGCTGGTTTACCTGCATTTAAAATCCCATGTATACCTGCTGATTGTTGGTGTAAAAGGAGGTATTATATATCTACAGGTTTGAGGAAACAGGTCTGTGCGATAGTAGCTTTTAACCAAACCCAAAACCTATTGGCATGAGTCAGTATCCATGTTTATAACATCAGCGAACGTCCCCAAGATGAGGGATGAAATGTGTTAAGATAATGGCTCTTTCACCTCTATTCAAATTCTTAGCACAAAATATAAAATTTATCTAGCGAGACTTTCAACCTCTTCATTGAGGTAGCTAAATCCCTACTATACACTGTGTGTGTACGCGAGGCTCACCTCTAGAGAGACGAGACCACAGACGTCCTCAGGGATCTTTGTCAGCTGATTCGTGGCCAGGTTGAGCTCAACCATGCTCGTCCATGTGCCAAAGTCCAGTGGCAGAGATGTTAACTGGTTGTCCTGGGGAAGACAATGAAATACCTTTATAAGCAAAATAACTGACATTTTCACAGGGACCATGCTGTGTGAGAGGCTGAGCAGAGCAGTGCACTATGTCAGCTATGTTACTTTGTGCTACAATAAATGGAGATATAAATCCAAACTACAGCCAGGGTGGAAATACAACAAGTAAGGAGTTAAGGACTTTTGAATGTCTGTACTGGTTGCACACCAACACAGACTTTGATGGAGGCGCTGTTATGAGCAAAAGTCAACAGTAGTTCTCTCAATGCAGTTTCACTGTTAGTATTTAATGTACATCAGGAGCTTCAGATTCCTGTGTGCTACATTTAAATGCTGTCTTTTATTTCGGAATGTCCATCATGTCTCATAATGACAATGATAATTTAGCCTAACCAGCTGCTTTTAAAAATGTATGAACAGCTTAACTTTTTAATAAATAAATGAAGATGCATCATCGGACTGTTTTCGGTTTAGGCGTTTTACATCCACCTTTACAGTGCCAGCTCAGTTATATTAGAAATTGATCCAAGACCAACAAGACAGTGGATTTATCACCTCAGAATTAAATTTATCAGAAAATATGATTTGTTAAGGATTTAAAAATTCTATATTTCTAATAATTTTACTTTTTGACACAGAGGTTAAATTCATAGGCCTTTTCACTAAAGATAGTTTGACATGTCACAGTAGGAAAACACAGATGTAGAAATAAATCAATATATTCATGGTTATTTTCAATTTAGATGCTACAGTTTCGGGATCCTGTTATTGTCCTCACTGTCAGAGTGCCATGACGTACTGGGACATTGATAAAAATGTCCTACTATGAAAAGTCAAAATGTCCGGAGTGAGAGTTTTACTGTCTTGCGATACTGTGATAATACTTGATTTTGATGAAGAATAAATCACACAACAGACAGTGTAAAGGGGGTCATGCATCAATCTATCTTATGGAGATAAATATGCACACGTTCATACCTTCATGTTAAGCTTGCTTAACACTTTGGCCCTGGAGAAGATACCAAAAGGTATCTTATTGATTCTGTTGTGCTCCATGTTGAGGGAGTAGATGGTGGAGAACTGGGATGGTCCACCCACAGGGTAAGACTGGAAGCAGTTCCTCGCCAGTGTTAGACTCGTCAGGTTGACCAAACTTGAAAGCAGGCCCTGGTCAAGTACAGAAACAGAGGCATTATTGAGACAATATAAGAAGAGGACTATATCACTATAGGCTGTGATTATTACACTGGATGCATTAGTAACCATAAACCACACCCATGGTTAACAACAAGCATTCAAGACAGCCCTTTCTGTAAAACTGTTTCTGCACAGTCCTTGGTGCAAAAATATATTTAAAGGACTGTGTGTTGTGGTGTACCAATGCATAAATTAATTTAAAAAACATACATTTCAATACATTTGGGAGCACAGGTACAGCAGGGGTTGAAGTTCCAAAATGAATTTTATGTTTGTCAATTTGTTTTTCCATTTTTCAAACGCAGAAATAAAAAAAGATATTAGCTAAAAAACTAAGTAAGCTTGGAACTAATTGTTATTTCTATTTTTCAGTACCATTCTGCAATCATATTTGAGATTAAATTCCAAGTTCTACTTACCTCTGGCAACACTGAAATGTTGTTGTTTTCAAGGTTTAGCTCCTCCAGTTCTCGACATTTGGCTAATGATCTGGGGATGGCTGATAATCTATTGTATCTCAGACCCAAGCGATTTATGCTGGCCAGATTCCCTGAGACAACACAAAAAACCTTGCTGTTACATTTTTACATTTGTAACTTTTATAAAACTCTAGTAGGAGTCAGACTGGTACAATTAAACAAAAATAATGCCTTAAATACTGAGTCAGTGAGTCATACTGAGTTCAGTTACCTATAGTCTCTGGTAGGTCCAAGAGCTCATTGTGCTGCAGGTCGAGGTTGGTTATCTGTGTGCAATTCCCAATCTCTTTCGGTAAGTGTTCCAACTGGTTATGGGCAACATCTAGAGTAATAAGGCTGCAAAGCTCCCCTGCAGAAAGAAGCAAACAAAACTCAGATGTTTAATTACTTTGAGATGAAAGTGCTTTCAGTAACCCAGCCTCAGTACAAAGGACCAACAACTTTTCAGAACTTTTTTCATTCCTGATTCAGAAAATCTAAATATTCAATATTCACAGCATCTTGTCAAAGACAAATTTCTCTTGGTGGTATCTTTGCAGAGTTTTATAACCAGAACATTCTCTTACAGTACAATTAGACAGTGTACAATATACTTGATCCAGCTGGATCCATAGTATGTGAATTACTGATATTACATTGATGACCTTATAAGCACAATATGATTTGCACTGCACAATAACTTGTGGTTACCGTGAAGAATGGTTGGCTTCTTGATCCACCTACATATATTTTGTACCATCTTTACACATTGGTCTTACTCACCGATCTCTGCAGGCAGCTGTTTAATCTTGTTCTCTCTGATGCTGAGCATAGTGAGCTTGGACAGGTTTCTGATGTCCTTCTCTACTGTTGTGATGCGGTTGAAGCGCAGGTACAGCGTGGCCAGAGACATCAGCCGGTAGACAACAGCCGGTATCTCTCTCAGCTTGTTGTGCCGCAGGTCGAGCATTCGAAGCATCTTAAGGGAGTCCAGGGAGTCGGGTAAACTGGTCAGGGAGTTCTCACTCAGGGCCAGTGTGACCAAGCCTGACAGGCAACCCACCTCAGCTGGCAGGCTCTGCAGCTTGTTGCTGTATAAGTAGAGTTCAGCGAGCTGCGTCAACTCCTTGATGGAAGTGGGTAGCATATGAATGGACCGTTTAGATAGGTCCAGTCTCATTGAGTTCTCCTCCCTGCACTTGTTAAGTTCTTTGATCACCTCGGCATTACTGGACTTCTTGCGAGTACCTGCTGCCGGGTTTGGCCGCTTTATCGTATTGTCAACTGAGAAGGCAACACCCGGTGTTGAACTGCTGGTGTCCTTCTTTCCTTCTTTGGCATCTTTCCCTTTGGTCTTCGATTCTTTGCCTCCATCCTTGACCAAACCGGCCAGAGCCTTGGTCTCCTTTTCCCTTTCTTTCCCTGCTGGACCACCTTTGGGGTCCTTTTCTTTTGAATCTTTTTCTTTGCCTAAAGTACTACTCATGTCGACGTTATCGGGCCCCTTGCAGAGTTGCTCATGGGAGTCTCTTCTGTCAGGTTACTTATTTGGGAAAAAAGGGACACACACAGCCAAGGAGGCCTTTAAAGAAAACATCCCTGTGCAGACCCACACATTTATGATTATCCTTGAAATAAAGGCCCAGTGATCCAAGGGTTTTTGGATACTTTTATATTTTGTTGCTTTGTTAAAATGCCATGGAAGAAAAAATCCTTTTAAGTAGCAGGATTGTGACATCCATGGTCCACATGCTTAAGTTTTTGAACTGCATACAATCTCAGGACCTTCAGACAGAAGTTCTTTCAGGCTGCAAAGGTCATCAAAGTTGTTTTTTTTAATCCCTCGAAGATTTGCTGTTGGGGAGGGAAAAAAGAAATATAATTTTCACACACAAAAATTCTCAGTATTATTAATTTCAACAGTTGACTGGTCCGTCTGAAAGTTTCTGATCTTAAAAGTCCAATTCAATTTCAATACTTCGTTTGTTTGTTCTGGTGGGCAGCATTCACAAATTCCTCACTTCACCCTGTCAAATAACTGGCGCTGCACACAGAACAATGGGTGAGTGAGCTCCAACAGAAGTAAGCAATTTAAAAAACTTAAGACCATGACATGTCGCAGAAGGCAATGTATGTGGGAACATGCGGTGGGCAGCTTCCTTGTTTTACATGTGTTTCAGTGACATTTTGCAGGAAAACCACACCTCTAATAAACTGCTGTTAGTTGAAAACTTGTATTGTTCTAGAAAGACAGAGGGCCTAAAAAGAGACACTCAGAGCTTTCCTGCCACTACAAATCCACACAGAAAACCCCTCTTGGAACAGAAATCGTGCATTTTCCATAGGAAACAATGCAAAAGAACACCAATATATTTGAATGATCGATTATGGGAACAAATTTTAAGGAGGGCCTGGTGTGTGCTAAAAGTGAAATGTAAGCTGCATGTAAAAGAACCAAACAGAAACCAACAAATGAAAAAGGAGCCTTGATAATATTCTTCCTTAAAGGCTAAGACAGTAAAACACTTCTAACAGGTTTGGTGGGTTGTTCATACAATGAGTTAAGCAGTACTGCGTGTGCCAGTCCACACAAATTTGCTGAATGTACTGAGCATAACCTCACTCCAACTTGCTCCTACTAAACAAACATGCCCAAGCGGGTGTTGACATTACTTTAAGCTTTCAAGCCCCACCTAGACATGCATTCAGCTATTTAGCATTCACCTATAAAGTCTGAAATGCAACAATCACACTGCAAATTGACATCTCAAAAAGGCAGCCAGATGAAACAAACAACCCTTTAGATGACGAACTGAGCCAGAATGTCTCTGTTTAGCCTCCACTTCTGTTGTACCTCAGTGACTGTGTAATGCTCTCTAGAACTAGTACAAGCTAAGCTGTGGTGAAAAAGAGAGGCAGGTTTGGCTGAGGATCAGAGCTAAGTGAAAAGGTTAGGACTGCTGAGAGTAATCTTTAGAAGTGGCCTTCAAAGCATGAAGTCCCCACAACAACAGGTCATATGACCTTTTGGTTGAAAAAAATGTTGGGTCAACAGCAGCACCCCTTGCATGATAGAAAGCCTACTAGTGTGTTCTGTAAATAAAAGAAAATGTATCCACTGTTCTTTCAAATCATAAATAAGGAGATGCAAGTCTAATACAGGCTAGAATAGGCATAGCCACGTACAAAATAATCATTAACATAAAATGAGAATAGCCAGGCCAGCCTCATTGCTGGGCCAATCCAAACTGTGCAGGCAACTTCCTTTTATGGTTGTACTCTCCATGTGCCTGGCCTGATGTATCCTCTGTTTATAACAAACTGAATGTAAATGGTATCTGTATAAATTCATCCCTGTATTTCACAACTAACTTTTTATCTTCAACCTAATAAAAGAACAAATGAGACCAGAGGGAAAAGTTGAAGATCAAACTGAGCAAGTTCAGTTCTTACATAATTCTTATGAACATACTTTTGGTTTTCATGTTATTCTTGATATTTTACCAACGATAACAAGCTTTGTAGGCCCTGCAATAACCCTTTGTATTTGTTTGTCCAGATCATGCAGATGCATCTAATGCAACTTTCAAATGAATGCAGTGGTTTCTGAAAACAAAAAGAAAGAAAAAAGGAAAGCAGGGAAGGTTTAGTCTTCAGCAGACCAAAAAAGCAAGAGTGAGAGGAAAAGAATAAACTATGGGTAATAATTATGTTAGAAAACCACAGAACAAGGAATTCATGAGATTCAGTGACTTATCCCATACATGACAAGCTTAAGAAAGGGCTCACTAGTTGTTCATGAATGTAATGACTGGATTGCATCAACACGCGAACCCCAATGGTTATACAGAGATGTAAATAACTTGTTGTGCACGAAATGTTAGAATAAATTTGTAGCCATATTAAATGTCTTTAATTAAATGTCAAAAAGTGCACCACTGATGGGCAGACTCTGTTTAAAGGTCCCCACATCTGTCTACCGTACAGGTGTGAGGGAATCAATTTACAGGCGTCATTGGAAATAGCTATCGACAGACAGGTCAGTTATGACAAAACTTTTTTGTGACTTACATTGAGTTAGCAGGACTCATTCAGTAGATGCAAATAATATGAATCCTGACTCGTATACAGCTTTGAAGAAAATCTAATGCAGGAGACTAATGAATTTTCCATTAAGGATATCTTGAAACCATCTGATGCCAGTGCATTAGACCCAAGTAGAACAGTCTAATGTTCTCCAGTTTGTGTTGATCCATTACAATGGATTCTGGATCAAAGTAGAAACGCAACAATGTTGAGAATACAACACAGCACGTTTGTGTGAAGCAAATATAAAAATGTGTGATATCAAAATAACACTACAGATTCAGGAAATGACTAAAATCCAGCTCATGTTGCTGCTTGACAGTTTGTTACTGCTCAAGAATCAACAACAACAAGGACTGACCGTGGCCTGTTAATGTTAAAGGTTAATGTTTGAGACTAAACAGCCTGACATAGGTGAGGTGGCAGCTCCCAGCTGCTAAACAGCACAGCACCGGACGAAGCTAGCTTCATGGCTACGTGAGCCAGTGACAAATCCTTGCAAACAGATTAAACGACCAAAAGGGTGAATGTTCGAAAAGTCAGGTCACCTTCCGAGACGAATCAACCAACCTAATACCGAGGAAAACACAGCAAGGCTGCCGATGCTGTGCAGTCACTGGTTAGCCTACATTGACGCGGACAGTGCTACATGATAAGGTTTGACCGTTAACCCAGCATCTACTAGATAACTAATGGTCGTTAGCTAACTCCCGCTGGATGAAAATATCGAATATTAGCAAAGTCAGCCTTGAAGCTGAAACAAGGGGAATGTCTCCGTCTAATATCCCCAGCCCGAGAAGAGAGAAACACACAAGCTATTCCTGCTAACCACTGACAACAAGGCAGGAAATAAAAGCAGCTAAGCTAAACGTCAACAGCAAAGCAAACGTCAGTTCTGCCAGACTGCTAACTTGCTAACGTCAGCTAGCGGACAAGTTAGCACCGCCGGCTAACAAGATTTCAGCGAGAGGACTCACATCACGGTCCGGGAGGGGAGATAAATCAAACAGCTGTGATTGTGCGTGGGAGACGGTGCCGTGGGTGTGGAGGTTTCCCCCTGACACGTTTACTTCCACCCAGCGGTGAGATTTGTCTTTCAGCACGGCTAACTGTGCGAGTGTAGGCCCGAGCAGAGCGGCAGTCGGACCGAGCCGTCGGCCGTGAGTGCGACCGAGGAGGGGGAAGCCTCTGCTGCAGCCAGCTGAGCGCAAACGGGCAGGAGACACCGGAGGAGCCCAGCCCGGCGCAGGCGCTACGTATCCCGGCAGAGCGGCCACCGAGCGCAGCCTGGGTGCCACTAACTGTACCGGGGTGTCCGAGCGGTGTTTGCGTGGTGAACATTAGCGGAGGAAAAAAAGAAAACACAGTGAAAAACAGCGGCCATTCCGAAGCTGAACAAAAGAGTGCGTTCGTACTCGCCACCGCGAAATGACACTTTATGCGTTTCACACGCGCCGCAACGAGAGGCTGACTGCGTGCGTGAGCTGCGGGGAGGTGCGTGACCATGCCACGGGGGGCGGGCGGGGTCGGGGGCGACATAGCGTCCACTGCTAATGTGATAATAAAAGTGTTTTACCTTCAGAGGTGTGACTCCGCCATCCTCGCTGCTTCCTCCTCTTTCCTACACTGCTGCTCGCTCCGCTCCCTCCCCGCACACCAAACTGCGTCATTCGCACGCCTAGCCCCTGTTATCACGAGACTTAGGAACGAGACTTCTACACATAAACAAAAAGACTGTGTTTGAGAGAGTGTTTGAGAGAGTGTGTGTGTGTGTTTGTGCTTCAGCAGATTTCTTTGTAACCTCAGGACCTCACTTTGTGACCCACTTTTAATCAATCAATCAATCAAGTGTTATTTCTATAGGCCATATTCACAAATCACTATTTGTCTCATAGGGCTTAACAAGGTGTGACATCCTGCGTCCTTATCCCTCAACTAGGGTAAGGAAAAACGACCCCAAAAAACCTATAAAGAGGGGAAATAGACGTAGAAACCTCAGAGAGAGCCACATGTGAGGGATCCGTCTCCCAGGACGCACAGGAGTGCAATAGATGATGTGTGTAACTGAGCACATCGAAAAAATAACAGTATTTACAACATTTATTAGAATTAACAATTTGTAGCATAATGGAGAAGTGTGTAAATGTTTAAAGTATTTTAATGAGCTGTTTGAGGATTAACACTTGCTCTTAAGAGTTAGGGTTAGGTCAGGTCAGGCATTTAGTTTTGATGGTTCAGGTAAGTGATAAGATGTGAATTTTGGTTAGTGTTATAGGCATTAACAGGTCCCGGTTAAGTCTACTAAGGTTTTTGGTTAGGCTGTGTACAATGAATGGAAGTCACTGGTCATTCAGGTCATAGTATCTTCACAAGTTGTGCAAGTGGACGTCGGAGACTGGCAACTCAAGCGAGTCCAATTGCTTATGTACACATGTGCAACCTCTGAAGAACTCAATGGATAATCCGATGTGTGTGTGTGTGTGTGTGTGTGTGTGTGTGTGTGTGTGTGTGTGTGTGTGTGTGTGTGTGTGTGTGTGTGTGGTCCCGTTATTACGAATGTTGTGGGGACCTAAATCTCTTCACATTATAAGGACTTGTATTCCTTATGGGGACAGAAAGTAAGTCCCCATAAAGCAAAGATATGTTTCAGGGGTAAATCTCTAGGAAATCAATGTAAATCAATGTAGTATGTGTGGTCCATGTATTACCCATGTTGTGGGATCCTACATCTGTTTACACAGTCACGTTATGGGGATTTGACTTCCTTTCCCTGGTAGTGACTATGGTTAAGTTTCCAGTAAGACTCCAGGAAATCTATGTGACGTAAGTTAAAGGTTCAGTGTGTAGAATTTAGTGACATCTAGTGGTAAAGTTGCATGTTGCAACACCTCACCTCACCCTCCCCTTCCAAACATGAAAGAGAACCTGACTGTAAAAAATATGGTGAACTCCGTACAGAGGACCCTCTCCTGATGTATATATGAAGTATTTCAATATAAAGGAACCATTCTAGGGTAAAGAAAACAACAACTCACACACCAGTGAACACATCACTAGGATTATTTTATATTCAATAGATCTCTTTCACCTAAATCTTACACACTGAGACACAAGGAGACACAACAGTGGGCGTTTGTGCACGAATATGGATATATGTGTGTGTGTGTGTGTGTGTGTGTGTGTGTGTGTGTGTGTGTGTGTGTGTGTGAGAGAGAGTTTATTTACTTACATGCCAATTCAAACTCCTAGATAAGTGTACAATGGTTGAAGAAAGTATGATAAGTGTTAAACAGTGTATTTCCTGCTGTATTTGTCTGTATTCACATAAAGAGTATTACTAGGACAGTCCTCCAAAGCTACTACTTTAAGCAGATGAATTTGTATCTGAGCTCTGCAGGTGTCAGTGGGAGAAGGAAGAGGAAGGTCACGTGACTCTCGCGGACTCGTTGGCTTGACAACCGCTGTTGATCCTCGGCCGGTGCTAAAGGTGCGTCACTAAATGTTGTTCTGTGTTGTGTTATCCGCGGAGTTTTTGATTTAACGTGGTCAAACACGAGGGGGAGAACACGTCGCAGTGTGCGGATAGAGGTGGTGACTCCATCTGACCGCGGAAAGGTGCCGTCTCTTTAGCAGGGCCCACGTAGCTAGCCGATGTTTGCTCTGGCATGCTAACCCATGCTAACCCTCAGGCGGATGAGATAGATCGAAAAGGTTCGCGATGGTAGATTCGGTCTTTAGAGAAGTGACGCTGATTGAGAACTGAACACAATGAAAACGTGAACAAATCCGACACACTGCAAAAGCTGCATTTCACACGTTGCCACAGAATGAGCTAATGCTAACTTATATTTCCCCTCAGGAGGATCTGGTGTTATCAGTGGTGGATGTTATTGAATGACGCCTGACTGCAAATCCAGAGTTTAATATAATTTCTTCTGTGTTATCGCTCTGCATGTAAATATGTTCCTCACAAAGCTCGTGGCACAGATTATTTATTGTGACTGATTCATGCGTCACATCTCACCTGTTATGATCAGCTGAGAAAACACCTATTATTCATTGGCAGCAGCTATTTTCTTTCTGATCCCACAGCGTCATCGTTTTGAAGCTTTTCTTTCTTTCTGCGTTTTGCATTCGTATTCATGAATCTGTGCTGAATTCAATTTAGCTAAATGAAGTCAACTAATATATATTTACCTTTCAGCAGGCACTTTGGAGACACAATGCCAGAAGTCAAGTCCATATTCAGAGAAGTTCTGCCTAAACAAGGTTTGTGCCGAAGCCATTAGCTCTTTGGCAGCAGTGGTTTCAAACAAAAGGCTGTTTGTGGAGCCTGATACAACATGTGAACTGTTCAGAAATCTGCAAAAGCTTGCAAAATCAGTCAGTGGGTGCTCTGTGCTGTGTGCTCCCCCTCTGCAGTCCCTTGTGCAGCGCAGCATCATTGACTTTGTCGCAATATAAAGCTGGATAATAATGGATTTCTAGAGTAATGGCTTTGAATGTGTACCGGCTGTTCAGAGGCAGAGCAGCAGAGGTCTAAACTGTCCACATGTTTCATGCAGGGAGACTGACCCCAGTGCAACATGCATTTAAAAACTGGCATGTGATGGGCCACAACTTAGAGCCTACAAATATAACATGCATACAGATTTTTATTTTGATCTAAAACTAGTCGCACACTATGTCAGTGCCCTAAACATGTCTGATTTGTTTTTCATAAAGATCCATTAATTATTCTCTGATAAATCAATCAAAATGTGGAAAAAAGTCCTATCTTGCACTGTTCAAATTAAAGAAGTTCCTGGATCCACACCAAAATATGATGGGTTCTTTCCTGATCCGTACCACATCTTTCCACCAAGTTTCGTGGTAATCGGTCCTGTAGTTTTTGTGTAATCCTGTTAACTACCAGACAAAAAAACTGAAAACATCCCCCCCTTGGTAGAAGTAAAAAATAGCAACACTGCACCTCAGTTTCCTCATTTATCTTCACATTTAAACCTAGATCAGTTGACGTAATGTGAGAATTATGGTTGAGGTTAAGGGATTCTTCTTTCTTTACATCCACAGGGCAGCTTTCCATGGAAGACGTCCCTACCATGATTCTCTGTAAGCCAAAGCTGCTCCCACTCAAATCCGTCACCCTGGAGAAACTGGAGAAGATGCAGATGGAGGCTCAAGAGGCCGTCAAACAGCAGGAGCTGTCGATGAAGGAGCAGCCACAGTAGACGCCCTATGGAGGACTTGCCACAGCATGAAGCGGCCAGACTGGTTGAACATTCCTTTAGATGGAGGACAGTGTCTTCAAGCACTAATAGATTAAGTATTTTTATGGACAGTGACATGCAACATGAAGAGGTTGATGTTTGGAGCTGAGCGGTGAAGTGGTGAGAGTAGTCAACGTAAGCTTCATCACTACACACCTCTTCTTAGTGCTCATGATTTAATGCATGTAATCAATAATCATTACGTTTATGGCACGCCAGTTAAATTCAATATGGTTGGTCGCAGAGACATTTGCAACTGTATTGTTGTTCCTGTAATTTGACCTTAATTCATACAACACAATGTTACCCACCTCCTGATGAATGTAGGGTAGAATGAATGTGTTAGAGACAAGAGTTTAGTTCCAACATGTGGTTGGTTGCGTGTGTTAATATTGTGACATTCACAAAAGCAGTCTTGGATTATTTAATAGTGGTTTAATGAACAAACAAGAAGCAATACGCAGTACATTTCACAAACCAGTATTCCTGATATATAAAAATAAACACTCTCAACACCACTTTGTGAAGTTACCCGACTGGTATTTGTTTTTTGTTAAGTCCTAAACCTTCAGAAATGATATCTTTGTGTGATATTAAAGGGTATACAGACAAAAAAGAGACAAGCACAGCATAGAAGGAGCAGCTAGTTAGGGAGCCAGTATTATACCAAACTCACAACCTTTATTTTTTTTTTCAAAACCCTTTGTAAAGCTCTTGACACAAAGCAGTCATCTCTGTACAAACACTGCGTTCTAGAAAACACAGGAGTGGCAGTGAAATCAAGAAAATACTGTACAAAACAACATGGAATGATGGACACTGAGAGGTGTGGCACTTCAAGGGTTAGCTTATGTAAATGTTGATATTGAAAAACCTTGGAGAAAGTCATCTTCAGTCTTAATGGGAAAGTGCAGATTTTTATTTTTTTTAGCCCACCTCAGTTTCAAAAATGTAGATTCTTTTGACTGTTAGAAGGAGAAATATTGTACCCAACTATCTTGAAAAATACGTCAGTAAAAAAGTAGCTTCTTCCTCTTGTGGCACATATAGTAAAAAGGGCGCCTCAGTAGCTTTCAAGTTTGACGACACCACCGTCCCCCTCGCTGACGAATCTCTTCCGGCCTCTGAACGAGAGACAGATCACATAATGAAGACCTTCCTTCAGAGGTCAAATGAAGGTGTGTGTCAGAGAGCCAGGGCACTTACCGACAGGGACAGAGATCTCTTAACTTTACATCAATGACTCCCATACTGAGGCTCATATCCACAAATTGCTCCAGTACGAAGTACGCACGAGGGACATCGATGTTGATTTCAGCAATGTCCATGTAAATTCTTTCATAGCCCTGTGAAAGAAAAAAAAATGGATAAGAAACAATCTCAAAGACAAACAAATGGTGAAATAATACCATGCTGTAAAACATTTGAACACCAGGTGGCAGCATACCCTTCTCATTTGGTCCACAGTGATGATGGAGGAAGCGGAGAGTGACTTCAGTAGCTGCAGAACCATTTTGGAAGTCTTCTCTCCTTTGGACTCCAGAACCATCACTACAGCCTGAGGGAAGAGGCAGCCATATTTACAGCCTTGTATTAGCACTAACAGCTTTCTATAGTGGCTACAGCAACCCAGACTACAGCACAAATCATCTACAGATTTCAACATACACAATATTGCACAAGAGGGTTTAATGAACTACAATATGCTGATGGATTGGCTTGAAAATCTTTAGCAATGTTTATTATTTTTCAGGTTGAAAAAAGGTTTTACTCTACTTCTTTACCATCCTGTACACCTGTAGTGCCTCACAGTATTTACCTCATACACAAACTCATGGTGGAAATGTGGCACCTCCAGATCCCTCAGGCATCTCTCAGCCTCCTTACTGTCTCCAGACAGAATGTACTCCTTCAGCAGCAGGTTCATCTGGATGAGGAGAGATTCAATGACCATTATTAACCTGTGGTGTTTCATTTTCTTATAGCTACAAAAAGAGTTTTAGGCAACAAACATCTTTGGGAATTGTTGGGAGAAACAACAGATGGATTTTACTATTATCATTATTAGGAGGAGTCTAATCTACAAGAAACTATTTACCTCTTTGATGAGCTGTGTGACAGGTCTCTGGCCCCCACCTGACCCCCACTGGTTGTCGATGCGAAGCCCACCCATACTCATCTTCAGCAGCACGGCAGCCCGGTCCAGTGCCGCCCTGAGAGATAAAAAACAAAAAACAAAAAACAGGCATGATTTGGGGGTTTAGGTTGTCACACTGCAACACTAACTTTTATTTACATGCAAGTTCAGTTAAGATTCTCCTGCTGTGTCATACCTTCCTCACTGAAGTCTCAAAGAGTAGTTTTTTATAGTAAAAACTAAAATATGTACTTGTTTCGTCTCACTCAGACTTTTTTACTACATTTTTACTATGAATGACGTCTTTGTTGTGGATATTGTTCCTCATCACACATTCAACTCAGTACTGTTTTGAAACAGAGTTGAACTTGACTTATATATATATATATATATATATATAGTAAGCTTCCACTTATAATTACTGACTGAATCCCCTCTTATCATTAGCAGCGATTCTAATCTCTTGCACACACACCCTGACATAAACACGGAGCATGACACAGGAAGTGACATGTTTTTAAAAAAAGTTCATGATAGAACATAAAAGACAGGAAACTCTAATCACAAGCAGCAGAGCTTTGCTTACAGTCACATACCGTGTGTATTCACTGTCAACTTTGCCCTTGTAACCTTCAATGTAGCCCTTGGACAATATTTGGTCGCTAACAGCACGAGCAATAAACCGACCCACCAACTGGAAGAGAAACACAAAAGAGGAACAAAATGTAAAACAAACAAATTACACAGCACCACATTGTGCTGAACAGTTTGATAGACACTCCATCCACCGGTGTTCTCATTAGACCTGTGGTTCTGTCCACTGAAATCAGAGGGGGGGTGGTTTGGGAGTCAACAAGTTGTTTGTAGGGTTTGATGTTTTTTTGCTTTCATTTTTATTTGTGAAATCTAGTAATTTGTGTAGATTTTCTATATTATGAAAAGTGAAAATCAGATTTAACAAAACAATGATTATTTTACTTTCATTACTTCGAGGAACAGCCTACTCTTGCAGCAGGAAACAATAGCAGTGATGAGGATACATTAATTTAAACTAATTTAATTTAAACATTTCTTTAAAAATGTTTAATTTTAGGACAAAAAACTTGCTGCATCACTGCTTTTACACATTACAGGGTCAAAGTTACGAAACTCTTTCAGTTTGAAAAAACCAGAGGCCATGAAAATACTGACCCGACAGGCCGTGGCCTCAGGGGCACGTGCACGAGTTTGTTTACAGTAGTTTGAGTGCATGATTTAGAGAAAACTAAAGAGCTGGCTTTGCTCTTCTGGCCTCCACAAAGCCTGCGCTCATCACCGATCATTGTTTCTGCACAGACAACAAGCAGCTCCATCTCATCTGATCTGTGGCTCTGGCTAGACTGGCAGGCATAAGAGGAGAAAGAGAGCAGAGAGTGTGTGTGTGTGTGTGTCTGGGAAACAGAGAGAGTGAAAGGGTGAAGCGAAGTAGGTGGGGGCAGGGCAGAGTCATAATGCCCCTTTATCTGTGGGACAGAAATGACCAGTGAGACTGAATGAGACAGTGAAAGGAGGGGTTGTGTGTGTGTGTGTGTGTGTGTGTGTGTGTGTGTGTGTGTGTGTGTGTGTGTGTGTGTGTGTTGACCAATAACCCTTTGAGCTTCCTTTGCTGAGCTTGCATTTTGTGAGAACAGGCAGACAATGGCCAGAGATCTCATGTCTGTGCAGACTGAAAAGGGAAGAGCTCAAATACACACACACACACTTGTCTCTCTATAGTTGTGAGGACCCTCATCGGTATAATGCCTTTCCTAGCCCCTTACTCTAACCTTAACAACTAAATGCCTAACCCAGCCCAATTCAATCCCTAAAACCAAGTCTTAGCCCTCAAACAGCCCTTGGAATTTGTAAGGACCAGCCAAAATGTCCTCACAATTATGGTATTGAACCAAAATTAGACACACACACACACACACGCACACACGCGATTCCCCAGACTGTGTAGGAAACTCAAACACCACAAACAGAAACTATACTTTCAGGTGAAGAATCTTTTGGTTCTGCAGATCAGTTTGTCTACATGTTCTAGATGGAAACAAAAGTTTCTTACAGGTTCTTTTCAATCTCCAGAATTTTCACTATTATCTGGAGTTCTGAAAGCAACTTATGATTTAAGGTCATTTTAAAATCTATATTGATAACTTTAACACCCTTTCATTCATTAAGCTGGAAACTGGGCTACAGGTGCACACATACACACACTCTCATCTCCACTCACATGTGGGGCTCCGGGGGTGTCCAGGACCAAGTCGGGCAGCTCTCGGAGAAGTTTGTCGAAGGAGTTTTCCACGTCGCCGTGTGACAGAACTGGTCCACATAAGTCGGCCAACAACCTGGAGGTGAGCTCCCGTTGGCTGGCTTTGGCCTCCAGGGCCAGCGACACAGCCAACGAGGGCACCTCACTGCACATGGGCCCCAGGTTCAGTTCTGCAAGTAGCTCCTGGACATGGAGAGAAGCGTTAACTTGTCACAGGTCCGTGCGAGTGCACCGTCTTTTAATGTTACTTTTTACAGCTCTTTGTAAAAATGTGTTGCGACACATAAGCACATCCACTGTCAGTCAGGCATGATGTCGGGACACTTACAGCCACTTCATTTGTGTCCCCATGTTCAAAGTACTCCTGCACTATGGGGGCGACAGTCTTCTCAAAGTCCCTCTCTTGCAGTGGAGGGACCACAGTCTCATACACACAGTTTTCCTGTCAAAACACAATCACAATTAGTCTCCCATACGACAATAATATGACATTTTTCTAATTGTATCCACTGCATAAATTATCGAAACTGTACATTAGGATCAAATTTATTTACAGTACATGTTATCATCTACACAACATAAAGTCCTTAACATGTAACATAAGATCCAAATGAGAGATGAGTTTAATGGACGCCTGCGCACTGGATTTTACATGTGATCATTCGACACTGGTGTTGTTACCTGAGCTTCGTCATAATTGGGGTCTTTCGCATTCACCTGCTCCAGCTCATAAACTTCACCAGATCGGCCCCAGACACCTTTTCCTCCAGCACCACCTGCGGCAGCAACAATGTTAGACATGATATCTGACAGCATGACAAGCCATTGTGTAAAAGCAATATGGCCGTGTCCTTTTGAAAAGATTTACTGGCCCACATATCCTGGATACCTGAAACATGAGTTGTCTTGTTTGAAAAAAAAAAAAAGAAAAGTAAAGTAAATTATAATACTTGTGTGGTCAATGTTAAAGCATTCTCAATGGGTGTTGATGTTGAGTGTTGCACAGCATAATGTCATGTACCAAACAGAAAGATTGTGCTGGTCTCATTAAATGTTTTTATTATTTATAAGATGATCATAGATGTGTTAATGATCTACTAGTGAAACGTATCATTCACAATCACATTTGTTTAGTTTTATTAATCGATAGGCCCGGACCATAAATCCGGATCGTTGCTGTCACTGTAACGACAACGTCCTGGCTGTGTGCGCCTCGTGTTGTGTGTGTCAGGTGAACTGTGTGCACACAAATTATTGGACCTTTTCTCAGTGTGCTTATGGGAAATGTGAATCAACCGAACACAAAGTAAACCTAATTAATTAGAAAAAATCCAACAACAATTTTTCTACCTGATTTCCTATTTCCCAACGGAATTTCTTTTTAAGCTTTGAGTTAGATTCAGAAAGGTCTTGTCCAGTGGTCAAAACAGTAATAACACAGTTGTTATAATAATGTTACTAATGTTCCATGGATCATTAACTTTGGGTGATGTTTACCATTTCTCATGCTAAATTTTTACCCAGAGGAGGAAAAACATACACACATACTCCCTGTATTTGGGGAGGTGACACCTCAGTGATGCATGTTATACAAACAAACATCTGCTGGCTCTGAGGCAAAGCCCCAACAGATTGCAGACAGTTTAAGAAGCCCAATTCCAAAAGCAGCTTGTGCAACATGCTTTAAACCCCCATTAGTCCCACACAGTATGTCACATTTATCGTGCCACTATATTTAGCGCAGCCCTCATCGGTTGTGGGAACCACCTGTCCTACTTCTGCAGTTGTCTTTCAAAACCTGCCATGCATGGAGGACAGCACGCAGCTAATGTTACACTGGGCACCACTGACGGTGCAGTTTTGTTATGTAACCACAAAAAAAAAAAAACAGACACAGGCACAGGGCCAAGAGAAAACACACTTGCTCCAGTTTTACTGCCCATGAGAAGAGCAAAGTGAACATACTGTACTGCAAGGACATGTGTACTCTTCCACCACTGAAGGAAGATCTGCAGTGAGATGTTACATTCTGATCTACTTGTGCATCTCTGGTGTGTATTCATGTTGTATACAACAGACAGTTGGGAGCAGGATGACAGCAGATTACAGGATCTATCTTAAGGCTTGAAATATAAATGGGATAAGGAATCACAGTAAGCCATTATGCAACATTTTCAGCTGAATGCCTGATGCTATAAAAAGTGGCGTCACGTACACTGACAAATGTCTCACACAAGATCATGTAACTTCAGCAGACAACAAATCAAATCCAAACACATAACTGGACCTCCAGCAACAACTACATTACCTTAAATTAATAACTGCCTTTATGTATCTGTAGGTAAGTGTGGTAACAAGTCACATCGTATACATTGGTAAAATATCACTTACACAAGCAACTTCTGTTCCACATTTATTTTACCTCTCATGGAAATTTCCACAAAAGCCTGGCCAGGCAAATGGCAAGAAGAAAAAACCCTGAGGCTCTTTAAATGGGTGCGAGCTGCTCCAGATCACACAGCGATTTGTTTACAAGGTAATTGGTTTATGGCTCAGAGATGGAAAACCACCAGACGAAGACAACTGTGGGTCACACAGTGATGAGGGTCTTTTCCCCTTTGAAGCACCCCCCCAAGGCAATGACCAGCAAGAAAAACATTACCCTTTGAGATTCCAGGGAAACTGAAACATCTGATGTATTTGGTGTCATATTGTTGCCCGATCGTACCTTTCTTTGGCAGGCCTCTGCCCTTTCCCAGTCTGGATTTCCTGTCCAGCAGCTTGCTCTTGGGGCTGGTGGGAGCCGCAGAGGATCCCCTGACCACGTCCCCATTGTCGCTGAGTGAGTCTCCTCGGCCAGAGTCCCTGGAGGAGTTCTTCCTCAGCCTCCGCTTGGCCTTCGCCTTGAGTCGGGCCTCCTGGATGCTGTTGCTTGACGACAACAGCCAGTTGCCGTTGATCTCACTGCTGGCGATTTTGTTGGAGACAGCCGGCCCGCCGTTGTCTTCGTCACCAGATAAGAAGGAGTCACTCAGGTCCCCGGCCTCTGTTGGATTACAAGCAAAAAAAATATGGCAGAAAGTTAATGTTTGCATGTGTTAAATTGACAAACAGCGAATGAGCAGCTCTTGGAGCATTCATACTTGTGTGGGGGGCCACGTTCAATTTCTGTCTGCAGTCACTGATGCAGGATGATCAGCAGAAGGAAATCAAGGCTGTATGCAGGATCACTAAACCCACAGGAAGTAATGAACCACATCCGCGTAAAAAAAACAGTCCCGGTGCCTCACATCGCATTGAGCTGATGGAGCATTTGAATCTCTGTCACTGTCTCTCACACACACACACACACACACACACACACACACACACACACACACACACACACACACACACACACACACACACACACACACACACACACACACACACACACACACACACACACACACACACACACACACACACACACTTACTCACCGACGGGGTTTGCGTTCAGCCAGGCCTCACAGTCAGCTGCCATGTTTGTGCAGAAGGAAATAAGAGTTTGCAGAAACACAAAGAGAGAGAAACCTGCGGCGTGGAAGAGGAGACGGGACATCAATGATCAGACATGCGTTAATAACAACAAGTCCAGACATGCTGCGACGCAACACGCTCCCCACCCCCCCATTCATTCACAAGTCACACTGTTGACAAACAATGGCTGACGCTGCGTTAGCTCCAATGCTCCGTGTCAGAAAGGAAGGAGCTGCGTCACAAGGCCAAACTCCACGATTTAACTGCGACAACACGAGTGATGATCGTGTGCACGAACAGAACCTGCACTTTACACTTAGTTTGTCTCCATCACACACTCGGTAACTACACAACACGTCAATGAAAAGGAGAAATAACACTACACACAGCGCGTAAGCTCGGTCAACAACTGTCCGGCTACGTCGATTAAATCCGTCAACTGCGTAACAACACGGTGAGAATAGGATCGTGTGGATGGAAAGAGTCGTAGTGAGATTCACTGACCGTCTGTTGCGCTCGAGCTGCGACCACCGACTCACACTTGTGTTGTTTGATCGACCCAGCAACTCGCACACGCAGCTCCGTGTTTTTCTTCTCTGATTGGCTGGAGGGGGCGTAGGTTTTTAAACCACGGGCCAATGACAACGCCACACGGGATTTTCCTTTTGGTATTTTCTGTGTCGGCTGTGAGCGGCTGCCCCCTGTCGTTACTACTGCAGAACTGCACTCATTATTATGGGAGATTACTGCAGCTACAACATGGTTGTTCATTGATGACAATAATAACAACAATAATATTAACAATAATAATAATAATAATAATGATGATAGTAATAATGATAATAATAATAATCAGTATAGTTTAATAAAGAGATAGTTTATGTCAGTATATTTATGTTTAGTTTATTATAAGGGTTACTGCTTCAATACTACTATAATAACAACAACAACAGAAAGAAAGAAACAATAATAATAATAATAACAATAATAATAATAATAATACTTGTGTGGTCAATGTGCAAATGAAGTTGTCAGTATAGTTGAATAAAGAGATGGTAGTATATGCCAGTATGTTTATGTTTAGTTTATTACTAATTTTACTGCTTCAATACTACTACTAAAAAGAACGTTATTATTATTATTATTATTATCATCATTATTATTATATAACAGCAAGAGTTCCAAAAAAATATTATTATATGATAGTAAATATGAACAATTATTAAGAATCATGTATCTTCATTAAACTGCAATACCTTTTATGTTCCATATGTGCAATTCAATGCATACATAGGGTATTTGAGGGTGTTTTATATTATATTTGGATTATATATTATATTATTTATTTTACATTTGTTACATATGTCCTTCTGTCTCTATTGCATAGTTACTTATTCATTACTTTAAAAGATGCCTCTATTTTGATTGTGCTCTCTGCTGCTGTTACACAGCAAATGTCCCCGTTGTGGGACTAATAATGGATTATCTCTTCTTTACACTAAATGTTTGAAAATAAAAATTGTACACAATTTTTTACAAAGAAAACACACCTCAATGTCAATTGTCCATTCAAACAAAAACATCCAAACTAAGTTATAGATTCATTTACATGTAAATTGTTTTTTCTTTTGCCTCAACACTTGGGGGCGCTCTTTTACAACAGTCCCAGAATAAGTCAAAAGTCCTAACTGAAATAAGCCTGTGTAGAAAATGGACGGTGTTTTGTGCAATGTCATTGGGGGTGTTCATGACCGTATAACCATTAAACCACTTTCATACACACTAAGTTTGATATGAATACAAAGTCACAATGCTAGAAATAAAGAAATACCTTTGGAAACCAGTTCCAGGCTCTATGGTGTGAATTTACACTCGTTGAAATATTGACGAGGCACCTGAAACATTTGAAACATTTATTGAAGTTGTTTTCCTCATCAAAAAAAGTCACATGAAAAATCATATGAAAACAGCATCAACACTGATGTCACAGGATTATGGTTCACAGTATACAAAAACAGAGTCTGGCTTGATAATACTGCATGTTTAACTCTGATAAATTAAACACATGGTCCAGCTTAAGGTCTCCAGTATTTAAGGCATTATCGCGTTGGCAGGTATGACTGCGATTGTTTAATGAATTAAATCCAACATTTAACCTTAAGAAAATAAAGATCTTTGCTTAGTTACTTTATTCTTAGTTGAAATTATTTACATTTTTACCTGACAGACAATGCAGTGCACAAAAAGGCACATGGTGGTAATAGTAAGAAAAACTGCAAGTGCATTTAAAGCCCCAGATATAAATTAAAATTAAAATCTTTAACACACTGAAATACAACAAACCTGAGAATCTGCCTCAGCTTTTAAACTGAGTGAAAAACGTTTCAATGTCGATCATTTCATTTTAGAGCTGTAAGTTTGTCATTGTTACAAAGACAATGTACAGACCAAATTCAAAATCTCATTAGAATTCAACCACATTTAAATGGAGTAATATGAGCCCATACTAAAGAAATCTGTCTTCTTATTAATCACATTGTTGCAAATACATTTCAATTCCAAAAAGAACAAATCAATTCACACACAATCCAATAAAATAAACTGTAATAAAATTGTAAACCAAAAAAAACAAACAAAACCAACAACCAAAAAAAAACTATACATTTTAGGTACGTACAAAATTGATAGCATCCATAACTGGGATTGTCAATGCAATCATCCCTCTCACCAAAATACCCAAAACCAGTGCAACTGTCCACATACTCTATTTTCATTGTATCATATTATCTGTGCTGTAGCTGGTCAGAGCCAGGCACAGACAGCTCACACACACACACACACACACACACGCAAATCTTTACTCCGCTGTTCGCTGTACAAGAGGTGAGAGGTCAAGCTGATGTCACTTTGCAGCTGTGGGTCCAGAAAGTGCATCCGACAGACTTTCCACCGCCAGCTGGGATAGATATTTCTGGGGAAGAGAGAAGAGTAAAAATCTACAATCCAAAATACGTTGAAATATTTATAACATGACATATATAACAAAAACAGTAAATAAAACATATTAAAAGTGTTATACATATACAAATATATTTTGAAAAGATTTTCAACAAATACAATTGTGAAGTGACGAATTAAAGTTAAATTTGTGTATTGCTTTATGCATAACATTCGATATCAGCAAATACCAGCTTCGTCCAAATATCAGCATTAGTCTGAAAAAAAAACCCACGTCTACCAGCCAGAGTCTAAATATTGTTATTTTTTTGCATAATATGTTAAAAACAGTAGCTGATTTGTTCAAAACAAAGCATTAATTATCATATTTGATTTTTAAAACTATTACCAGAGGCATTGTAAAATGTTAAATAAGACAAAATGTCACTAACATAATAAATATCTAACAAATTATACACTTCTTTTAAAAATCAGAAAGAAATCCACAACCGCAAATTATATTGAGTGTTGAGGTTCAGCTAAGTATATAAAGCAGTAAATATGGCCGTAAGATGACTAAAGTAAAACTGTAAAACAACAGGACACATACAGACGCGGAGGCTTTGACAGACAGAACAACTGTTAAAAACTAAAACTGTTTTCTTCTTGGAACGTAGTCCATCAAATGTGAGGGAATCGCTGCTCCTCTGCTTTGCCTCAGCTGTGCTGTCGTGGAAGAGAAACGCAAGACGGCCCGCTGCTGAACAGCCGATATTCAGAAACCTAATACAGTCACAGGCACGGATGGATCCGTATTGTGTTCGCCCATATGACTGCAATCAAGTGTTTTCGTTTTGGATAAATCTGTCTTCTTTTTTTTTTAAATGTTTTACTGCTCTTTGAGATGCATTTTACATATAAAGGTGCTCTATAAATAAAAATTACTGCTGATATTATTATTATTACTCTATAAAATGTCTGGGGGGAAAAGTAAAAATAAAATCCAGAGCAACAAGATGATGTTTTTAAATTGTTTTGTCCAACAACAATACACAGCATGAAGACATTGCATTTAAAGCCATGAACATTTAAAAAATGTACAAATTTACAGTAATTAGAACTGATGACGTTAATCAATTATCAAAATTAATATCATACAAAAAAACTCAAAATGTTCTGAAAATTGAGTCGTCAACAATCAAACTAGTTATTTTAGCAATATTGTTCATTTTGCCAAATTAAAATAATAACAGTTGAGTGTATAAGAGTATAGAGTGTTTCAATAAAAAACTATTTTTGAGAACAGAATAATTTCTGATTTTAATACTATTTTCAGAGCCGATATTAAAACATTTCTCAGGCTAAATAAACATATACACCTGAACACTGTTGTACGATGCTAAACTAAACAATCTTCAGTAGGCTATTACAAACCTATTTAAAATTAAATTGATATCAAATTAAAATGCAGAAACGGACAGAAATTTGAGATTTGATTTGACATTTCGATCTACACTTATATATTAGAATAAGTATTTGCTTAATGCAAACACTGTATTTAATCAAAATAAGTCAAATTCATCCCAAAAATAGGACAAATATTTGAGGAGAGACTGAAAGAAAAACTTGCATGTGTTGAATGTGCTGAATATGAAACACACATTACTCATCGACCCACAAACAGGTGGTGTAATCTCTTAAATCTTGCTACCAGAACACAATGACTGTTAACCAGCGGAGCTTTCAGTACAGACCAGTGCACAGACAGATAGATTTGAACTTTGACACTAAACTCACTGGTTTAAAAGCAGTGACATCAAATACACACAGAGCGCATATCCATTCTTCAGACACAGCATTACTGAGGGTTGGTTCATATATGCTCATATAATTGTGAGAGGAAGGACTGAAGTCGAGGTTAGTGTCGTATCACTGTGCAGTGTGTACCTGTAGGTTCCTGTAGTGCACAGTGCTGCGGCAGTGGCTCGTCTTTGCATTCTCCTCACTGGTATAGAACAATCCACACAGTTTGCAGTAGAAGCCCGTTCTTGGTACGATGAACTCCACTCCTGTGCGACAGCGAACACAACGGTTAGAATTTATTTCAAGAAATCAGTACAACAGATGAGGATTCTCACGAATGGTCTGTCCAACAAATAATACACCGGCCAATATTGGAACCTGTGAGTTTGAAAAAATGTTTTACACCAAATCCAAGTTTGTAAAGCAAAAGCAAGTATTTTAATTTATTCTTTATTCTTTTTTCCTCATTCACTCATATTTTTCGTCCTTCCTATTTATTTAAATTACAACCTGTCTCTACCACTGGTCAGATGAATAATGTAACCTCTCTACACAAACACAACATTGGGGCAATGTGACTAATTTGGGTCTTCTCTTCTCTTATCGGATCATATCTTTTCTTATTGTAATGTATCTTTTCATATCTTATCTTATCATATATCGTATCTTATCGTACTGTATGACAATCTTAAGTGATAATTAAAAAAATAAAATAATCGACAACAACCATATGACCCTTCAGTTTTTTATGTATCTCAGCAACAGTGTCGATTGGACGCAGTTCGCTCTGGACACACACACTCACTCTTGGGACGTGATACAACAGAAATAGCCGCACAGCTCATGGCACACACAGCTCTGGAGTCTGTGCTGTGGTCTATTGTTGCCACACTGCATCAGAGCTTATGTAAGTCTCCATGCAGCCGGCCCAGCCCAGACAGGCCCTGTGTCATTCCAGCACCAATGATAATATAAATACTCGTCTCTCTGGGGTTCGTTTCACAACCTGCTCACAGAAATAGGTCAGCAAGTGGCCAAGCAATGTCAATGTCAATTAGAGTGCTAATGCAACAGGTTGTCAGTGCACCCATTAATGGTGCACATGATAACACTGGACTGAGACCGCAGGCTCAAGACTCCATGAACTTCCTGGTCCTTGATTAAATATAGAAAGAGTTCGCTGGAACGAATCCAGCAACAGACACATGATTCAATTTTTATAATTTTTTCTACTGCAATTATCTGTTTCATGTAAGATGATATTAGCTGACAAAATAAGAACCATCGTAACTGTGCTTTAAAATCTTACATCATGTATGATTTTATCTTTTCTCTCACTCATTCATCATGCTAATAAAATGTGTTAGACTGACCTAGAGGGATGCTGTGTTCACTGACAGCTTTGTCTTGCTCAGGAGTCGGCGAACAGGCCTCAATCTCTGTGAAAGACATATCAATTATAATTATAACCTTAGAAATTGTACATACTTTTACCTGATAATATAATATGTGTAGCAAAATTACAAGCACACCATACAAAGCTGCAGAAAAAACATCGTCATCAGTTTGCAATAGTTATCCATGTAAGTGGTGTATACACAATGTTATATTGCTCTATCAAAAGCTAGTGTCCATGGTGCTCTAGGGTTTAGGGCTGCACACAAAATAAACGTTATCAGTTATCAGAGAAGATGACTTTGCTCAACAGATATAGAAAAGGAATCCCATTTTACAAAGTAGAGTTCAAGTGGAATTCCCATCAAAAGAAACGCCAGTGGTGTGTCAGCACGTCTAAAGCAACGATATGTTTTATCAGCATCGACTCCAACCTCAGTTTGTGCGTCTCTATCCTCAGAGCCAGCTGTCTGTCAGCAGCACAGCCCCCGAGCAGAGAGACAGGGGCTGAACAGACTGTCTGCAGCTGGACTGACGTCACGTCATGATGTCACAAACATCATCCATTCACCGAAACGCTATAAGCGAGGTCAAGTGATGGGAAGGGTGCAGGACATTTGACTTCTGCTCTCTAGTTAGGAGTTTTTAGGTATCTGTTTTATGCATTCACCACAAAGACAATTTTTAAAAGACCAATATTTCATATAAGAAAAGGTTCCCACATAAATTAGGAATATATATGAATAATACAGCTCTGTTTACATTTATCTGCAGTTGGGAATGTGACCTGTCAAAGGTTGTAACCGCCTCTTGCACAAGGTCAGCTGGGGTTGGCTCCTCAAAGGATAAGATCTATAGATAATACATAGATGTACGGATGGATGTTTATATTTATGGAGATTTTATTTTATTTTATTCCATCTTAATTTTGTATTATCTATTAGACTCGTGGTGATGACGGGGGCCTTGATTAATCAATATTGACTTAATTGATAAGTTCAGATTTGTTTAAATCGGCATGCAAGAGGAAAAACATGGATTTGAAGGCATTAGCTTTTGAGACGGTGTGAACTGCTTAATTTGATATAAGAGAAGTATGAGACAAACACTGACGGACATAAAAAACCTGCTTTCTGAAGGATGTTTGTGCAATGGACCATCCTGAGAGGAAATCAATATATTTTATATGAGTATATGACTTGTCATATGGACAGTACCTTTTTTCAGAATGCCATCCTTGAGTTGTGCCCCGTTGGTGATTGTTTCCATGACCTCTTCTACTTCCTGAGTCTTTCTGTCCTCTAGTACTGTAACATGATTTTCCATTGGCTCTTCTAAAGGCTCACTGTTGGTTACTTTATCCTCTAAATGCGTCACTTCCAGTGCGGCTTTGAACTCCTCACTGGGGAAGTCACTCAGGTTAGTGACCGGCAGTTTAGGAGCCACTTGACTGAGTTTCTCTTCTTCAGGACTGACTTCAGCTAAAACCCTCTCTAGCTTCTCAGTAACAGGTGTTTCTGCCTGGTCTCCAGCATCAACACAAGACTTTTCCTGGTTCTTGTTCGTCTCCTGCACCTCCAAGGAAGGGGTAGGTGCTGGCTGTGACGTGTGCTGCATTACTGCGTCTTCCTGTGCTGTCTCTTTGGGGCAGGATGCATCTTCTTCCAACTCAGGAAGGTCTGGTTCAATAATGGAATCATCTTCTCCTCCCACTTCATCAACAGTGACCAGTTCCTCCATGTTCTTAGGATACCAACACTCCTCATCAGTGTCAGCTCCACTTTCCCTCTCCTTCTCCTGGGAAAATGAACCAAGAGAAGAGCCGTTAAGAAGGTTTACAGAGCTT
Organism: Hippoglossus hippoglossus; assembly: GCF_009819705.1. Classification (NCBI taxonomy): domain Eukaryota; kingdom Metazoa; phylum Chordata; class Actinopteri; order Pleuronectiformes; family Pleuronectidae; genus Hippoglossus; species Hippoglossus hippoglossus. The sequence goes on along the minus strand of NC_047151.1, from coordinate 10,914,677 downwards.
ATCTGTGAGGTTAAATAAAGTTGTGAAGGTTTGAATGTGTTGTTCAGATCTAAATGCTCACTCACAGTGTCTTTGTCTTTATTAGATTCCACAGCAGCCTCTTTTGGTTTACTGCTTTGCTGAGGTGAAACAGATTTTTCTTTCAACTGGCGATCCTGAGAGAAGAATTGACTTAGTTATTAGAAGAGTGTGTCACATTAAGCAGTGTCACATAAATAATGTATATTTACCAAAGGTACTCACAGTGTTTTCAGAAGTATTTTCTCTCTCGTGTTTTTCTGCAGTGTGCCTCCTACTTGTCTTTTTGCTGTGGCTCCTGCCGGGGGAACTATGCCTCTTTTCTTCTGGTGTTCGGCAAAGTGGCTCCTCACTCATCTCAAACTCATTATGCCTCGACCTGCTGTGGTAGTCACCACAATCCCTCCTCTTTGACTTTGTGTCATGCCTTTGGTACGGAGGTCTGGGCGGCTTGTCAGATTTGTACGCCTGTTCTTTCATGTAGAAGTCGTCCTCCATGTTCCTGTAAGAGTTGAAGGACCCGCCTTGAGGGCTGCCTCGTGGGTGCCAGTCTCTGTTGCCCCTCATCCCTTCACCTCCGCCACCTCCTCCTCGCTCATCTGCAGATCTGGAGCTCATATGATCCATGGGTTTCTGGTAGGCCTTCCGACGGTCTGCCGCGCGTCCATTAGGCCTATCGTCATCCACGCTTCCCCCATTCCTCCATGGGTCATCCCTCTCCCTTTCGTCCTCACTCCTCCTTATGTGTGATGACCACTCCCAAGAGCCCCGGCAGGGGCCAAGGCCATTACTGCTTCTCTCCGGACCCCTGCCTGCTGCTGCCTGAGGGCTGGGGGCTGAGCTGCAGGATGTAAAACTGGGGCTGTGGGAATGAGGACTCAGAGAGCGGGTGATAGGGCTGCGGGAGCGTGGTCTCTCTGGCATGTACCTGCAGGAAGATGAAAGGTAGATTACATAGTGGAATTGGAAATCCCACTGATTCGACACAAGTAATGATTTGTGTCATTTTCACTGAACTGGATTTTCATTTTTCTTTCCTCTTAAAGGGGACATATCATGCAAATTCCACTTTGTTAGTGCTTCTACACGTTAATGTGGGTATCTGGCATGTCTACCAACCCCAAAACTCTGGAAAGCTGGCTCATTAGCATTTAAAGGAACAGGCACTCAAAACAGGTCACTCTGTGGAGGGCTGTTTTAGACAGGGTAAAAAGGGTGCTGTTTTAAATGATCCTTGTGGTATTTTGACCAAAGTATGTTACAGACATTTCATTAAGACCCCAAGGAACCATATCAACTTGTGGTAAAATGGGCATACAATGTCCCCTTTAATGGTTTTAAGAATAGAGCTACAGAAAACCCAACAATTTGAGACTGAAAGGTGAATAGAAGTTTGCCTTACTGCTCAGGTTCTTGCATCTCATCCCTTTCCCTCTGAGAGGTGATATCATGGATGATCGTCTGAACATCTTTACCTGGTTTCTAAACAGAAAACATCTATTAAGTTATCAGCTAAAACAGTGCCACTAAAACAATAACCTGCTGTTCCCTTTGAGCCTTACCTTGAGCTGAAGCTCCTTGTACCTCTTTGACATTCGTATGAGAAGTTTCTGATCGCTAATCGTAGCTGGAGTAAGTTGGTAGTACTGAACCATGGCCTGAGCTGCTTCAATATACGCCATCTCCAGAAACGCCTGATGGGAGAACAGTTATTTGTTGTAAATACATAATCCCCTCCTGACACATATACGGTCTTTCTTGCAATGCATACAACATATGGATGAAAAACCACAGGGTATCAAATCACCAATAACTACACCCTGTAACCTATACTATAATTTTAGTGGGAGTGCCTTCAATGTGAAAGGGCTGGTTTTAATGGTGTAGTTCAGTTCTGATGAATGTAGCCAGAGAGCCTGAGTGACACATCACATACTGGTAGTTAAACCGCCAGCAAGTTATGACAAAGTACATGATACCTCATAACAGTCACAGCTGAAAAAGTTGTAGATAGTCGTTAAAATACATGTTGATAATTCACACGTTCTTTCCAAGGGGAAATATTCCCAGCATTAGATTACATCAGGATGAAGATAATGTCTTGATGTAATCAAATTAATCCTCCTGTCCAAGTTTTATACAGCTAACATGAATTAAACCTGCTGTAACATATTATATTTGGTCACTAGGAGGCAGCAGAAACAAGTCGTGAAGAGAGCGTTGACATTAAACAGCTGTAGCAAAAATGTTAGCAAATCTCCTCAGGATTCTGGCTCTAATTACAAGTGACTTGTTTTGTCATTTGATAGATAAATATCATAGCTATAGTAGAATCATCAATTTATAAATGCATGTTTATGGGTCGGATTTTAAATGCTGCCATTGGTGGTCAAAGCCCTCTGACTTCTTGTGGAAAGCCTGGCAAGTGTAAGTAAGAAGATGGCGGTGACCTTTGACCCTACATTTAGCTTATTTTAATGCTTGGTGTTTCAGCCGAGTACCAAACACTTCACATGTACTGTAAAACATTTCTAATGTGCAACCAAGGGAGAACATTTCAAAATGTCTCCAGAATGTATTGACAAACAACAATGTTATTTTAGAATGAAGGACTAGATGGTGACTATCCCTTGTACGTTTGAAGGTCTTTTATTGTACCTGATGGGTGGAGCGCATCAGGATGTAGTTGGTGACTTTGCCAAATGGTAGCCCGAGGTTGATGACATCATTCTCTGTGCAGCTGCCTTCAGGGAGGTTGCAGATGTGAACGACTCGCCCTACGGTTTCTTTTCTGGGTGGAAATGGCTGCAAGAAAATAAGTACAAACTTTGAGTAACCATGAATATTGCAGGATGTATAACTTGTACATATTTATAAACACATAAAACAGCTGAGCTGCTGTGTGCACTCACTACAGCTGTTATCTTACAAGAAATCTAGTTGGAGTGTGGGTCACCTTTTCTCTTTGTACATGGGTAAAGATATACCATGTAACTACAAAAGCTGTGGAGTTATTGACATAACTGTAATTATGTAAAGATAGGTTTAACCCTGACTGTTAACAAAAAATATAATACCAACAATGTTTACATGATCTTTTGACAATCAGTTTAGCACATCAGAGTGAAACACCCTGCAGGCACAGGACACTAGTCTGTCTAACATCGGTGTAACACTATCAGACAGGATGCCATGTCACTTTCCCTCCTTGATACAGCCCACGTCATTGCATCTATTAATATTCCATTGGCTGAGTTGCAGAAGTGATAATGAAAGTTTTCTTGTTGGATTTAGAGACTTGTCAGATGACTGGCCCCAGACACTTCACACATTTGAGACAAGTCCTCCCGGGCTGCCAAGTACAGTGACCTGCATTGCTCAACATCCATCTTTCTCCCCCTTTTTTATTGTAAAGAAGAATTAATACACGGGTCAAATTTAAGATAATCTGTTGTTCTAACTTGAAAATACAAGTGTATTATAACACAGATATATGGACAGAGACAATTCTTGGTAAAGCTTACATGCAGTCACCAAAAACCTTGAAGAACAAGCTGAAAAACATCTCAGTATTTCACTATAGGGCAGGCAACAGATAATAAAAGTCTACATAAGCATTGTTCATCTTATCCTAATGCAGGGACACAATGGCAACTCCAATTCTAAATATAAAACATCCTAATTCCTGCAGAATTAGTTAACCACCTGTGAAAAATCTATTTGTCAGCCATAATAAAGGATGCATGAGGTCACAAATTCCCTGACAGCACTTTTATTGTGATGATGAGCTAAATTACCAACTTCTAATGCTTTCATCTTTCCCATTAGCCTCCCGGAAACTTTACCTACAACATGAACCACCCTAAAAACACACCATCTGTCTATCTGCTGTGTATTCATTATCGAATTAGCTGCTGCACATACTATCTGATACCTTGTGTTTCTTTGACATCACTGCAGAGAGTGGTTGTAAATTCAGCTCATTATATCACGGAGTCTGATTTCTGCTGCCATTATGCTGCAGCTGCACTTTTCCCAGAGCCCCTCCTCCTCTTCCTGCTCCTCGGGCTGACAGACCTGACGGACAGTCCCATGTGCAGGGCAGACTGTGGCTCCTAATTCCACCTTGGAACCAGCAGCCAGGGGCTTTGTTTTTACAGAGAATTTGTTCAGGGAAAACCCAACCCTAACTAACACTTCACACTGGGTCCAATAGCCATGGAGTGTAAGACGTAGAAAGGGCAGGAGGAGGCTTGAATATGCATGTTGAAACATAATCAGAGGGACCTGTATCAGTATTCAAAGAGTACATGAAGCACTAATTACAAATAATCTATAAACAGCATCTGATTCTATGTCACAAGATCCCAATTTATAACTTGAAACGAAACAGTAAAGTGATTAATGAATGCGGTGAATGTTCGTTAGACTCTAACAAATCAGATGTGCTGGATTTTGAACAGTTATCTCATGTAAAACAAGAGACCTGGATGATCTCACTGTGGATGAGCCAGATTCCTGGCTATGCCACAACCTAATGGTTTCTGAGTTGACGTTAAGAGCTTTAGATGCAACCGTGATAATTCTACTAACATCTCTGTGCCACTGGCACCACCAGAATACATGAAGGTCAACACAGGTCAGCCTCAATAAACAGATCCAGGAATAGGCTGTTTATGCCCGTGGAATATTAGAAAGAACAACCGTCTTGTTCGCTGCTCGCTGTGTTCACTAATGTCTGAGCTATAAAATGTTGTCTGTGCCTTAAAGCCCCGGCACTTTAAGCAAAGCGCTGATATCGCTGCGAGGTTGGCTCAGGCTTTCAACAGTAGCTGTTTCTTGTGTCCGCAGAGCAGGAGTGCAGAGTTATGCTATGTCACGGTGTAATCACAAGTGTGTGGAGTCACGACACACACGGCCAGTGCCTCCATAGAAATGGTCAGATGGGATTTTCAATATGAGGAAAAACTTTGATTAAATGGACATTTTCAGGTCATAGAATTAGTCTAATAATGAAAAACTACAGGAGGAAATACATATGAGAAAGTCGGATTTTTAATTCATATTGAAGCCAACTTCCTTGGTCAACTCCAAATTACCATCAGAAAATATTTTAATTAAACAGGGAATTATATGACTCAAATATATCTTATATAATTAAACCTATCTACGATTATTGCAGTTTCTCATGAATGTAGCTTTATCACTAAATTTGACTTTTTAATTTTCATTCTTTATATATAAGTCATAATTTATTTAAAAAATGTACAGTGGCATTTTTCGGCCTTTAATGCATTTCTTACTTATCAGACCATTTACACCCTGAGACCACAGCCTACAGTCAACAGGGTAAAGTAATGACTTTACCAGCCACAGTGTGTTCCACCATATGTGTTGTTACTGAAAACCTCACACTCTCAACAACATGACCTGGAGAACTGGGGCCAAATGGTGTAAAGAATAACAACCATTTCACATGGTGCTTTCCTGTTTCCACTGACAGCACGTTGACTGACATCAACTCTGAGGCTGTGACTGTTTATTTGTACAAATCAGTGTCTGTGTTGGAGGATCCAAGAAGGTGGTCAGTTGGGTTTCACAGTTTTACCCCACGTTCCTACACAGAGTGCTCACACGCCGATTCCTCAGATCATTTTACCAGTCTCTCAACAGTCCTGAAACTTTACACCACGGCCGGGTGTGTAACTCAGGGGTCTTTGGGTCTGATCTCCGTACAGCAGTTAGCTGTAATCCTGTGTTTATCTGCGTCTGAGTTCTGTTTTCACATGAAGCTACTGGGTTACTGACACTAACAGTCTGCACTCCAGAGTAAGGAACACTTGTGTTTGAATAATCATACTCATGTGTACTGTTTGTGCTTTGACTTGTGTGTGTGTGAGCTACTTGATGTTGTTCTTTATTTTTACTTTAGTTTATTTCCATTGTTTAATTTTTATTTTTCATTATTGAAATTTATGTGAAAATCTACTTTACTAAATAAGTTTTCTTTTAGTTTAATTTCTACGGTAAATTTTTATAATTGTTATAATGTGTCTAACTTAATTTTCATGTTGTACGTACACAAATACAACACAACTACAGTTCACAAATTGTCCCTATTTGTGTTTGTGGTTTGTGTGCTCTGCGCAACACAGGGATTTGAAACAATAAAACCCACCTGTTCTGCTTAGACAGGTGTGTGTTTATAGCAACTAACATTAGCTCATGTAGCACCGCCTGTAAATATTTTTCCACTGATACAATAAAACTGTTGTCAAAAACCAAGCATGACTGTCTCATCCCCAAGAAGGCTCCTGTTAAATAAAGTAGGTTCCTCTGACAATGATGAAAAGAAAAAATGCTTGATATAAAAAAATCTGCGTCACAAATCAACATTTGTTGGAAGAACTGAATTAATTTACACAACATGGCCTCAGAATCTGTTACAGCCCCTTGTTGATCATGCAGATCTTAATCACATTTCTTTATGTGGCCTGAATTGTTGTGTATGTTTTCATTTCACATATTTCACATCATAAATTCCCCCTTTTTCTATTAATATTGTTTAGTTTTTTTGCTTTTTCCAATTTTCTTATTTTACCATAAAAACATTATCAACAGTTTAAACTATTTATTCACTTTTTAAGTTCAGTGTTTTTACATTTTAAAAATGCACAGCATTGCATGAATATATGAATAGTATACATTATGCCTTAAGTTTAAGAACTGCTGTGAGTTTTGTTAGAATTAAATCAAATTAGTTACTTCAATTGATACCTTCAAATTAAAATCTTAATTATTTGTGTTGTTAATCTTAGTTTTGTTAATATCTATTTTACATTTCTCCACATGCCTAAAATGACTTTGCAGTGTCTTTGCAGTTGTATCCTATAACAAATGAAACAAATAGTTTATTACTACTTAATATGGTTAAATTAAATAAACCATAAACCATTTCAGATAGCATTGCAGTTACATGTGTATGATGCAGCTGGACCATGGCCCTGAGCTACATGAAACTTCTTCTGTTCTGAAAGGCAGAAAATTAAAGACATAACTGAGTTGTGTCTGGTCTAAACAAACTTCTACAGTAGGATGCACCTAAAAATGTGAACATGGATGTTAAAACTGTTAATGCAATTAGAACTAAAAGGACAAAAAAGTTCACTGTTAGACAACCTTTTCCTCAATATAGAAGCTCTTCTCGTATATATAGACATTTTATCACCTCAATTGGATCCAGGGGCTGGTTAATCATGAAGTGGCAAATATCTCGACACCCAGTTTCTAACACAACACCGTTTTATTTTCCAGTTCAGTGGAAAAGAGATGTGAAGCCCAGACTCACTGCTGGGCCCCGGCAGCTGTCAACTAGTGGATCTGGGTCCATTTATTTTATACAAAACTAATTTAGTGTCATTAGGCACCTAATATACTTGTTCCTGCTACAGAGCAAATATACATTGAAGAATTTAAGTATATAGAGGGCAAATACAGTGGAAACTTAATTACTTATTATCTAAATAAACATAATAGTCTGACCTTTAGTGAAAAGAATACTTAATACTTACAACTGTCCAGTGCTCTTACATTACAAGAGACATTGAGTGGAACATTATTAATGACTCTTTCATTAAGCAGGACATAATCAAAATACAACCGTATCCATGTCAGAGTGCGACAGATGTTCCTTTACAACTGACATTTTCAGAACTTGATTTAAAAACGTGATTTACATGCCAAGGTCAGCCTCTAATGATTCTGAGAAAAATAATCCAAACATTTGTCTGACCTTTGACTCGGGCTGGTGCGAGGCAAATCCTGAGTCTGACATGGGATAAGTCTTCATGGCTGCAGCTGGCAAGTAGGATGCACTGGCTCCTGAGGATACATCTGTGGAAAGAATTTGACATTTGGATTTGAAATTGCCGTCATGCAGTCAAACTAATGGGGCAGGGTGATTACATAAGTTGACTTCCATGAAATTAAAATATTTCCAACAAAATGTCTCATTCAAAAGTATTCGTTTTTTCACCGGGTTGAAAGAAAAGGGCTCAATACATGCATCTGTGCTGAGAACGGACATCGGAGAAGTGTAATGATACTGTATTGTGATATGAATGTACGCTCAGTTTCTCAGTTATAATCTATTGTTTGTTCCAGCAGTGGTTCGGTGTTTACAATAGACAATTTGAAAACTAATTTTAAAGTCGAATTTAGGATGCTTCCATAAGTTTATTTAGAGTTCAAATCTAAAGACAATATTTTCTTAATTTACAATAATCTGAATGCACCGTGATTAAAATGGTGTGTCTTCAGGTTTTCTGTAAAATGGACCATTCTGTTATGCACAGAAACCTTGCACGCTGAGTCCAATGAATTTCATTTTTATTTTTGTTCTTAAAATTCCCAGTAGGAGATGAAATGGTCGAGCAGTGAGGATGATTTTGTGGCGCTCACACTTCTTAAAAAAAACCATCCAATACTGAAACGCTGTCAGGAACAATAAACGGCCTCAAACAAATCTCTGGATCAGCTTTGACAGATGCGAAAACAAGCAAATCAAACCTGTTCTGAAAAATATAATGACTCAGACCCGATTTGCAACTATGATTGACTCGTGGGGCCATATTTATTTTCAAGCAATAAACATGCAACAATTTTGGAGAAAAAAAATACGGACATGGTGTGCAAATACCTTAACAGTCCTGACTTATTAGCTCAAAAGAAAAAACTTCTTATTTACAGCAATTCTGCACCAAGCTTTCTAAACACTAAATACTTAACATAAAGGCAAAGAACCAATACAATTTTACATATCTTACCAGAGTAAAAAGACAATCTTTCCAACTCCATGAAAACATTGAATAAAAGAGGTGACAAGTAAAAGGCCCCCCACTGGTCGTACGTCTAATATATCATTATACGTAAGGGAATACTTATGGGATATACAATACAGTGGAATGATACTATGGCTTTGATAGAGAACAGGTGCACCGTATGTTATGTTACGGAAGTCATTCGATTTGTCCGTTTGGAGCAATAACATGTGCACCAAAAGTCATAAATGCCAAGTTTGATTTGTGGTCGCTATATTTTGGATTCCAAACAATTTATTCTAACATTATAAATCAATGTATCAAACTACACTGTGTGGAGTTATAAAAATAAGCTGCCTCATTCTCTCGCGCCACTCTATATATACTCCCCCACCACCCTTCTATCACTCCGTTCCACATATTCCAGCAATCATAAAAACCTCACGCGAACATCACCGGTGAAAAAAAAGGGAACAGTCGGCTGGTCGGTGGCGACGGGTGGGTGATCCTACCTTGACTTGAGGCAGAGTAGACCATGGAGTTCGTCCCTCCGGGGTTCAGAGCTCCATCAGAAGGCCTGCCAGCACTGTAGTGAACAGCTCCAGCTGATACCACGGTGGAGCTGCAACAATCAGAGAAGGCTGATTTTAGCTGCCTCTCCCCTGCCTTGCTCGCTCATATCTTGTGACAGAGCTGATATTCATAGAAACATTAAGACAGCTGTTTATAGAGCGAGGAAAAAGAAAATAAAATGCTTCCAATTCTCAAGAAAAAGTTGTCCTGAAATGATGGATGGACTGCACAACTGGTTAGGTGCTGGATTACCAAACCATGGTCTGGGATAAAAATAAAAGCAAACATTTACTTGCATTTTTTCCTACAAAACCAGAACAAAGTAGCTTGGGGAATATCTGAAGTTGTCTCTCAGAAGTAAATTGTCATGGAAGAGCAAACATTGTAATCAAAGAGTTGCAAATGTCTCACCATTCATTTGAGTACAATGTTCGATTCTGCAGGTGTAGTTTTCCCTTCACGTGCTGGTCCCAGTCCTAGAAAGACACACACACACAAACCGTCCCAACACGGACTCAATCAACACTCTGGAAGCTCAGAACATGCGCTCCCATGTGCTTGTACAAGCTCATCGCTGAGAGCAATTAAAGAAACAACATTACAGGGGCTGCCCTTCAAAATAAAACATTTAGCTATCATCAGTTATTATCAGGCTGAAAGGACATCTTTTAGGTTTTTGAAAATCTTGTTACCATGTGAAATATGGTCATGATTTAATATATACTTAAAAGTTCAACCTTAATCTTGAAATCTCAAATTTATTCTTGACATTTTTACTTAATTCTTGTTATGTAAAATGAAAAGAAAAAGGTCTCCCATGATTTAGTTCAATTGTTTCTCATTTGGAGTTTTTCTTAACATTTCAACTTTATTTTCAAAATGCTTAAAACACTTTTCACTTGTGCTTGGCCTGAATATTTCTCCATAGCTCACTGTATGTATAGATATATATAGATATGTATAGAAGTGAGCAAGAGCATCTGAGTTTGTCTCATTTTACTAAACAAAAGTTGCTCTAATGACATAAATAATCTGCAAAAAGCCAGAGAGATAGACATAGACAGTTTTTTAAATAATAATAATAATTTTATTTGCGTATTTTATTTAGAGAAAACTACTTAGGTTGCCGTATTTTTTAATTCTCAATTGTTTATGTTAAATAATGAGCTGACAAATGTAACACTAATTGTGTTTTGGCTCTGTTGTACAAACAAGCATGTATTTAGGTTTCAACCGATCACTTCACTCACCTTAAGGTTGTAGACCTTCTTGTCACAGATGCTACACTGATGTGGCAGTTGAGTGGGCGTGACTGCGTGGTAGTCATTGACCTGATAAGGTTGAAGTTTCCTGGTACCTGAGGACAGGGTTTCCTCGTTTCCGTGCAGGGTCTGGTAGCCCCCAAATCCCTGCATGCCACTTGAAGCCAGAGAGGAAACCCCACTAGTGTGATTGAACTTGGGGTCAGAGGTTGGCTCCTCTGGGTTGTACAGTTCAGTTCGGGAGCGAATCGGCTGCCCGGCTGATGTCCACACGTTGGCGGCATTGGAAACCATATCCCCCTTTCCAGTGTGATTGAAGCCAGCAGGGCTTTTCCATTGCTCCTTATGCCCAGTGGAGTTATAAACATGCATGTTCTGATCATTGACACTAAAAGCAGCTTGTTGTCCCTGCATATCCTGCCTATAGAAATCGCTCTGAAAACCTACATTGTTCATGTTTTTAGCCTGAGTGTTAATCACTGTGAACTGTCCATCACCAGCAGTGGCTGATGCTGCAGACGTCCCTCCGACTTGGTTATACTGAAGACGCCTGTCAGTATCAGATGGGTAAGCTGACCCTGTCTTTTTACCGTACTCCACACCCTGCTGGCCCACTGTCCCCCCCCCACCAGGATGGTTCAGTCTCACACTCTCTGGATTTTGGTGGAACCCCCCAGCCACCAAGGCCCCCAAGGCTGAATTTGAAGAGGGGAAACCTAGCACCCCTGTGGGGAAGGCACCCTGCTGATTCCCAACCATAGCTGAAGTCCGTAGCTGATTGAAAAGCGGTTGAGACATGGCGACATTGGAGAGAACCTGATTGAGAAGAGCGGCGGCAGTGGCTGTGTTCCCCCCCTGAGCCAGTTTAAGGCGCTGGAGGGTGAGCTGAGCCTGGAGCTGAGCGAGCTGGAGGCTGGCTGGAGTCAGGAGGAGCTGCTGGTTATACTGCTGGGGCCCCGCGGGCACACAGCCTGGAAATTGACCACCCACCTGAAGGCCTTTCTTATCGGTGGGGTCCACAGGTACCACACTGAGGCTGTAAGAACAAAAAACATCTGTCATTCTCTAGAAGTGGGATTCAGGCACTTTCAACAGACACAGAAACATCAGTCAGATCAGGTGGCTGATGGAGTCTGCAGACGGTCGTACCGGCTGCATGAATCCAGCCAATGGTGCTGGAGGAAACATGAATTCATAGAAAATACCAGAAGGAACCAGTGAGAAAAAGGATATGAAAGCGTTGATTAAGGAGAAGGAGCAGGCGTCCATTAGACTTTTAAACACTTATACTGCCTACAAAGAGAATTAGTTGAAGGGGACTGTGACCAGCTTTTGATTTTCAATTACAAGGTAAGAAAACTGGTATGGACAACAATACATGGCCATTATTGTGAATGTTATATGAATCTCAATTGTCACTTGTGTATGAAGCAACAACATTTTTCCTTAACATTAATCCCATTGTTCTTCTTGAAGTTCACTCACACCACTTTCAACAATTTTTGACCGGTAATGGAAAAATAGAGGCCCTGCAAACAGTTGTAGCATGTCACTGACTGTCTCACAGGTGTCTTTGGTGGAGAAAGTGTTTGTTCATTATCAAACTATCCATTATTCACACATACGGTCAATTTAGAACCTCAAATCAACCTAACCCCAATCGGCATGTGTTTGGAGTGTGGGATGAAGACAGAGTACCCAGAGAAAACCCACGAAAACACGGGGAGAACATTCAAACTTCACCACTGCAACAACGTGCCGCTCTTTATTCTTTATGCAAACACACTTTAAATGTTTGTATAATATTATAAAAACATTAAACCACATGTATACTGTGGAAAAGGATTGTGGAGCACAGAAGACTGCTGACTAGCCGTCACCTGCAGATATCAATCAATCATCAATCAATCATTTAAATTTTATGTAAAAAAATAAAAAAAATAACAAGGGGGTAAAAACCTAGAAACCTCAGAGAGAGGTGAGGGATCCCTCCTGCTGGATGGACAGAAATGCAATAGATGCAAAGAAGACATCAACAAAATAACAATATTTACAACACTGATTAGAAGACACAGTTTTCAACATGGAGAAGTGTGTCAATGTTTAAAGTATTTTACACAAGAAATGTCTGATATAAATGAAGGGAGCAGCAATCACAATCGAAATGGAGGAGTTATTGTAGGTTATGGTAGAATATGTGAGTAAGCATATTGTATATCAGGCAGTCTTGTTGTAATCATGGACCATGATGTGTTAAAGGGGACATAGCATGCAAATTCCACTTTGTTAGTGCTTCTACAGGTTAATGTGGGTATCTGGCATGTCTACCAACCCAAAAACTCTGGGAAAAAAACACTCGCGCGTTTTGTTATGGTTCCTCTAAGTCAGAAACGTCATGCTTGAGTGACTCGATTGAGCTTCCTGGGTTTTGTGTCGTAACAAGGTACTGGAAGTCTCCCTACATGGCCTTGGCCCACCCCCCACCTCACCCCCCCCCCCCCGTCCCCCCACACTTGTTACGCCGGGTTTACACCGGAGGCAGCGAGGCTGCGAGGCAGCGCAGCGCCGTTCCCAAGCACGCAGCCGCCTGGCTGTTCACACGGGACGAGCATTTCTCCGCTGGTCAGCCCGCGATTCACTCACATGTGGCATTTGTCTGGATCGTTGGGACTGGGAGGCTGCAGCAGTTGCTTGGGCGCGACCGCTCGCTCTCCCATGCGTGAGCTGGAATTTGTGTCAACGCCACACAGCCAGCAGTGTGGAAGACTTCCGCAGTGTTCAGCACTACTGTAACACTGTCACAAACACACAGAGCCCCCCCACTCGTTACGCCGGGTTTACACCGGACGCGGAAGCGCCGCTGCGAGGCAGCGCAGCGCCGTTCTCAAGCGCGCAGCCGCCTGGCTGTTCACACGGGACGAGCATTTCTCCGCGCTGGTCAGCCCCATAGACTGAATATATAAGGTCAGCCCGCGATTCTGCTTTCTCCGCTTGTTGTTGTACCCGTTGAATGTCGGGGTTCGGGGTAAATGATGGTCTTCATAGCCCCCCCCCCCCCCCACCTCTCTTTCTCTCTCTGTCTGTCTGCTTGTGTGCTTGTAGTGGATGGGCAGAGGGGGACATTTAATTATGTGATTGGGAAAATTAAAACTCCAGGACAACAGAAGGGGAATACAAAGTATGGGATGCATATTTGATCATTTATATCATATAAAATATGCAATTTATATTGTTTAAAATCATGGGGGGAGAGGGGGGAGGGGGGAGCTGGCTCATTAGCATTTAAAGGAACAGGCACTCAAAACAGGTCACTCTGTGGAGGGCTGTTTTATACAGGGTAAAAAGGGTGCTGTTTTAAATGATCCTTGTGGTATTTTGACCAAAGTATGTTACAGACATTTCATTAAGACCCCAAGGAACCATATCAACTTGTGGTAAAATGGGCATGCTATGTCCCCTTTAAGTTATTTACGTTCATTTACCATAAAACTATACATAAAAATAATATATTAATGGTATTTTAAACAAAGATTTACACTGTTGACACAAGTTTCAGCTCCTCGTGGTCACACAACTGTTTTTGCAGCGAACAAGTCAAATCTTACAAGTGATCCACCGGCAGATGGCTCGCAGTTGGGCACAGCCATCAGTTGTCTGTCAGTGCTGCCGGTTTCAGGATAAACCAAAGGAAGTTGTCTGTGCCAAGACGTATTACACAAGTGTTTGCTGCTGATGAAGGTGTTCTCGAACCTTAAATGCATTTTGTTAAGTGTCACCAAATACATTTTGGTGGTATGGCTGATGAAAGTAGCAAGAGAAAAGGCAAATGTTCATGATTACCACTTCTATTGTACCCAGATTATTTTTATACTGTATAATTTCATGTTTTCTCTTTTCTACAGGAGTTGTACAAGTGTACGTAGGCAACTGGACTTCTTCAGTTCTTTGAATAACTTCTTAAGATACCATCACCTCGATGACTGAGAATCTTCACAGACATGTTTTCTATTTGTATTCACGATCAGGTAAGTCTATCAACCACATGAGCGTAAAGCCTAGGACTAAGTTTGAGGTAAACTAAACTGGGATGAGGTGAATATTCAGGGTATAACACATCTGTATGTCTCCTGGTTTCACAGAGATGATTATCCAGTTTACTGAGAAAGAAAATCCCATGTGAACCCCGAGAGAGACGTAGATCGTAGATATAAGCAGACGGCAGCCTCCGTGTACAAACTACGTTGTGTTTCCAGATTGGACAGACTCTATCTCTCCTCACTTCTTAAGTCTGACTACTTTTAACTCAGCAGAAACACAGAAATCAACACATAAAAAAACAAAACTCAACTCTATTCTCATGTGAGTGTTATGAAGGGTAAAAATATATTATTTTTGTACATCAAAACATTTACAAGTGCTCAGCAAACATGCTGATAGGTGACTTTTCAGATATTTCCCCCTATATTTTAAAAATGAAGCTTTTTTTCATCGTGGCATAAGTCAATTACTTTTGACCACTGATGAGAAGTCACAGCATCTCTACTGTGGGCAGGCGATGAAACATATGTTTAATTTATCTGATAAATGGGGAGGTTGAAATAAACAGTGGACAGCTGTACGATTCAAACATCCAAAGGCTACAGAGCCCAAGTGCCTGTTTTACTGCCAGTTAAATGTGTTCACCACCTTCATACAACACAAGCTGCTGTCATAGAGCCGCTTCCAACCACAGGACTCCCTGATGCTGTGACCCTGTTTGACTGGTCGGTCCTGTCCTCAATTTTTGATGAATGCTCTCTCACATGCTGTCTAAACTTAGTCCACTCAACTATTTATCACATCATCTATGTTAAGCAGCCAACACCACGCCTCCTATCTAGCTACTGCTGCGACTGACCCTGCTGAAAGGTGACGGGTCGATCAGATAATCCACAGTGAATTTTTATTGATCAGCAAATCATAATACTGACACATTAGAGTTATTTTAAAGCGATCCTTCATGTGGAAAGATGGGTTAGACAATGGGTCTTGGTCCTTCTTACAAATGAAGTTCAATTGAGATAAATATGAATTTATGCAACTGAATCATGCTTGAGATTATCACCTCCAGGCCTGTGTTCCTACTGACTCATTTATCATCATATCACAAGCATCACTCATGCTCCTACTGAGCTACAGTATAAATCTTCCCACGTGACACGTGGTCTGAAATTCAAACTCAATGAAACTACGTACGTTTGTTTTGAGCAGCTTCAGTTGATTCCTATGACTGACCTCTACCACATACGTGCTATTCTAAACGTTAGCAGAATCAAATGATCCAACACTAAACTTGAGGTGACTAATAAGTGATTCTACATCACAACGACTTACATCTTTATAACTTCATATTTCATACTCTTTACTTGTCATATTTAGAGTTATGGTTAACTAGTATTATTACATACTTGCAGCCAGGCTGCTAACCAGTCAAGACTTTAAGTGTAAACACAATTTGACTCACTTAGCTTCAGATAGCAAATTCATTTTGAACACTGCTGCTCTAAATTCTAAAAAAAAAAAAATATTTGAGGGCATCAGTGAAAATTAAATCTGCAGGATTATAAAGAAAATATGCTTTCTAATTTCTTATTTCATTAATTTTATAATTATTTAGATTTTTTCATCATTTTTTGCAACTGTTTACAATCAGTTTTTTCACAATTGTATCACTGTCACGCTGTTGTTTCACTAATTTCACACAGATAAAGTCATAACGCACACTGGATTAGAAAATAACTAATCTAATTTCATGCTTCAGTCACTAACCTGATACCTGTATAACTGTATACAAGCTTAATGCTTAAAATACATCAAAATGTATGTAATGTTATGTAAAAATGTTTCAAGTTACATTTAAAATGTCAATCCAAGTGTTTTGCACTGTAAGGGGCTGTATTAAAAAATAAATCAATAAAAATGAATATGAATTAAGGTAAAGGATCACATGGGTAATTTTGCACGGTCTGGGTTTTATGTACTGTATTTGTAATAAATACAATAGTTAAAGGTTAAAACCGACCTATATGCTCATGCTTTATTCAGGTATTCACGTTACTAATAACACAGTAATGTTGGGCAATTGACCATCCATAGTTTTGCTGCTGAATGTACACACTCTTAAGTGAACAAGCACGTTGATGGAGATAGACTTACCCCGTTCCAACTTATGACTCAAAGCTATAAATACTAGAGTTGCCCTCGCCATCCCGAGACACTGTGTCCCTAATATACTAATATGGACTCTCGGGCAGCTGGCAGAGTGTGCTAGACACTTCAAACCGGTCTTGTGATGGCGACAGGGAATATAGGTGTCAAACTAAGTGCAACCAGGTGTATCAGGGAAGAAGAGTTTAAAAGAGTCACACAGGAGATCCTGTAGACAGGGATGACAAGAGAGAGAAACCTGCTAGTCTCACTCTGTTTTAAAAGAACCACGGCACCAGGAGACCTCACAGGACACACATAAGATGTGCTTTTACATTTTATATTTAATAATAATAAAACAAAAAAATATATTCACTAACGGAGCGTATCAGAAAGAGCGGCTGAGTGTGAGTAATTTGTATGAATGTAAGTTGTAACAAGCACAGAAATGAATGACATAATATTTCAGTACATAATTTGTTGTTCTTTCTGCTAAATGACAAATTGATAAACCCAGTGATTTACAAATTGGCTGAGATGGACTCTTCTTCAAACAGACCACAGATCTGCTGAATCAGGAGCTTTAACACCTCCGCCAAGGAAATTGTTTTCACTCCTGCCCGTTTGTTTGTCAGCAGGATCATGCAAAAAAAACAAAACATATTGGATGGATGGGATACATGCCGAGACTGAACCCATTACATTTTGAAACGGCTCTGGATTCATGATTTTGTTTTTCATTTGTTTGACACAAATGTTTTTGAAATTTTAACTGATTTCACAGAGAATAATTCATGGATCTTGATGACAAAGATCCGGCACATTTAGGGGACTAATATTTAGTTTGTGCAATTCAATGTGGACCCAGACAAAAATCTGATCTAGTGAATTGAAATGTGGTTTAATAAGGGGACTGTTTGCACTCCACTTAGGGCCTTTATGGGTTGATATCTGCATCTGGGCAGAGAAGCAGGGCAGCAACAGTTATTTATGTATGATCTACTCTTTTTATCCCAACTAGGAATACATACAGCTTTTTGAAAACTAAAAAATTACCATCAATGACATGTCAAATGTTGAGCAACCAGAAAACACAGACTATACAATATTTTCTAATTATGCAAGTTTAGCTTTCTGTAGCAGATGAAAAGAAGCATTTGCTGAAGAATGGAACCTATTAGCAGTAATTATGAGCGGAAACAAGCTTATTTGAACATCTTCTGTACTAAAGAAGTGTCTAAAGGATCAACACAAAACCTAAATATACTTAACTCTTTGCAGATGCTACCAAATATCCATTTAAAAAAACATAAATTGTACCAGAGAGCTTGGATCGAGGTCTATTTATGTGTGCAAGCGTCACTACCACTGTTGCAGGACAAAGACAAAGAATATCAGAATATCAGAAAATGAGATCAGACTAAATCTTTTACGAGACATATTTGTGGCTGTGATGCTCTGAACCATATTTTTACAAATATAACAGCAGTCTGTTTTTCATGCGTTCCTACTCTTCATCATTGGACCTCAAAGTCTTATCATGGCAGAGCCTCGATGTCATCAGACAGTATTGGCTCATTCGCAAGAATAGCCACTGGTGCTCTTTTAAAAACTCATGCACCGTAACACAGTTTTGTGGTGTTTTACAATAAATAAGCAATAGGGCATATAAACCACACATCACTTTTTAAAAGATAATAGCTAATCAGGCTTAGAAAAAAATTATAAGCCAAGTCAAAATATTTATAACAAAGCCTGTGTTTAAAAGTAATGTCTGACTCATATCTACTCATATTCTGGCTTTAATGTAGAGGACAGATGTCAATCAGTAGATTCTCCGACACAAGTGACACTTTGTTCTATCTGCATTGGTCCCTGTCTTCCTTCTTTGCCTCAAACACCACATTTATCTCACAGACCCTCAGATTATAAAGATAACCTGCACGACGTATTAGAGATACTGCACCGGAGCTCCGTTGTAGGACTACTGATCAGTTTGTGAAAACAACTTCCTATTATTTTCGGAACCTTTTTCAGCAAATGATCGATGAATATTTGAATCGACTTCCTCCTAACTTGCCCGTGAGTCAAGTGTTTGTCATCTAGCGTTAAGCCTGATGTCAGGTGTAAAGCCTGACGAGAAAGGGTGATAGTCCTAGTGTCCAACTTTAACCGTGTGAACGCATGCTTTCTTTTCCCGCTCAACAAAGTGCCCATCGTCCGCAAATCATTCATTATTATATATTTAAAAAACACTCTCCATTTTAACTTTAAATAAATGAAGTAAAACCACAAAATGTCATTTGTTAATAAAATAAAGCATGAGAAGTATGTTTATATGGAAAAAAAATACTTTATAGCATGAAGCCTTTTCATAAAATTCTACACCTTCATAACTCTACAATTAACTAGACAAGAGTTGCTAAAAATTGACAACAACTTGCATGATTAAGTTTGGAAGGTAAAATTTGTTAACTTTTTACTGAGTTAGTTAAAAAAAACAGTGTGAATGCTGACTTTACAGTTAAACATGCATTTACACAGAACTAAACTGAACTAAACGAACAGTCTAAAATATCAGCAATTCTCTGCAGACATTTTAAACAACATATATCTGGTGGCCCAACAGGACCTCTGAAGTAATCGGATAATACTTGTGGCAAACTGCATGAAATATGTTCAGGACAGCTTTGGATAACACACCTTCTGGTTTAAAAGTCCACGTCCAAGCTTCATCCAGGTCCATTGAATAGAAAACACTACATGGGTCCAAAGAGTCTCAACAGGGGAAGTAACAAATTAGAGGAGGGATTCAAATCCAGCTACAGAGCAGCCCTCCACTGAGTCCAATAAAACATCCAACATAGTGTCCCGCCACAGTGCCTCAGACAACCACAAATCCTGCGCCCAACACGGTGCAGCTGACCAGACTTACCACCACATTAACTACACTTCTACAGGCTTTATGTCGATAAGCGCACCTGGTGATAAAGGAAGGAACACACAAACCTTGAGAAGACAGCGGAGCAGCTGAGATCCAAGTTACACCTCTTACACTATCGCTCTGCACCACTTCTCTGACCTCCATCTGGCCAGCAGCTGAGATTGACATATGTCTCTGCCCTCTAACATGACGACTAATGCTGGCACATGTACACGACCATAACATCCCTGCCAGTGGTCCTTTCCCTATGTGAGTGACACTGTGTTAACCGGACGGGCAGAGGAGACACCATGTGATGAAAAGTCACAAGTGGTCGGCATGTGTGTGTGAGGACATGGTTAGACCAACACACACACACTGTATGTATTTACAGCAGAGGCCTGCAAATACAGTAAGTACCTGCTTCAACTTCCACACAGGCAGTAGATTGGCCCCAGTAAAGATGAATATAGACAAGAATGTAAAGTCAGAAAACAACCATTAAACCAGACCATTAATAACGAATAATACAATTTCACGGATGAAGCCTCATTTAGTCTCAGAGAGAGAATGTTTTTTTTTCTGGATCGCAGTCTTGGCACAGATGTTTCTTTTCAGTGTGCCTGGTAATTGACAGGCAGAGCCCGAACGTAAAGTCTGCACTCATGTCTGTAAATGAGAAATACTGCCCGCAGCTTTGAGCATGGAGCAGTGTGGATTTAGAAGCTGAGCGAGAGTGTTTACTGAACATTTCCAAATGTTCATGCTGATATCCTTGTATTGGATTGTTTTATCTTGTCTGTGTGGACTTGGTCTATCTATTGCTCGTATTTCTTTAGTCCTCTGTTGAATGCTGCTTGGAGTATGTGGTGTTTTTGCATTGTGAAAATATGAAAACTAATAAAACTAAAGTAATAAAAAAAGGAAGTGGCATTCATCTTTGTGGGTTAAACAACATTGAGGGGTTTTTTTTCTTTACAAATGGTTGAATTACGATACATCCTCATACGTTATTTGCAGCTGCTATAATTTAACTTTTAAGTTGTGTTTCTTTTGGAGATTAAATGAAACAAAGAAAAAAAAATACTTACTTACTTACTACTTTGATAAACTATAAATAATAGTCAGACAAAACTTCAAATGATACAATTTCTGAGTTGAATTATTTAAAGCAAAGGTAAACAATATGTTGACTCTTCTGTATGAATGACTTAACAAAATACTTCTTTAATGTTCATATGAATGTTGGACCACATTTAATATGTTTTTATATGAGAAGTTATTTTACATATCACAGGCTACACACTAGACAAACTGAAGCTATAAAAGGCTTTTTGTAGAACGCCTACAACATTTCTACTGAATATAATGATGTGAACAAATGTTTCTGATCTTAAGAGATGTTGTTTAAAGGAGCACAGCAAGCTTCAAATAAACTGCAACAACAGTACCTGCTGTTTTAACCCTTGGTTTGTGCTTGTTATGTCTCTTAATTACCTCCACTTTATAAAGGGATCGAGCAAATTTGGGTTCTTTCTTACATAAAGATTTTTTTTTTTTAACAACATGTAAATATATATGTTAATATAAGTAAGAATATGTATGTGTTATAATCAAAATCTGTTAATATGTAATAATTACACAAATATGTATGTAATTAATTTCTCTTTCCTGTTTTAATAGCACTTTATGAAGTTTGTCTGTTTGTTTGTCTACATTGTAGTTTGTTGAGGTGTGTGGCACAAAAAAAGTATGTACAGTAAAATACATGTAGCCTAAGCCTACAGTTTTATATTGTTTTTCTTTCCTGCTGTCTTCCAAAGAGCTGTAGATTCCTAGCAGCTGTAAATGTAAAACTTTATCTAAGCACATAAGCATTCAACTCCCAGGCAGGCATCACACTGACAGATTTACAATCAATCCATCTGTTCCTATCACACCCACACAGCACAGCTATAAGTCACTTTCTTATCCTGGGACACTAATGTAATTGCTATAGGATAATCCCCTGACTTTTAATATTATGATTATGATTATGATAATTATGATTATTAGTGTGCTCATTAATGCAGTGAACTAAATGTTTAGGAAACAACATATGGGTCAAATGTATGCTCCAATACTAACACCTAAGTTAAAACAACTCAAATGTATGAACAAGTCTATAACAAGTCTATAATTATATGTATTTATGTATGCCAGGATATATAAATAAATTACAGAAATTAACACCGATAAGATTTGTGGTGATGATACTGTTTTGCCATATAGTATTAAAGTATATACATATTATTTTATTATAAGCCAGAAATCATAGATGTGGGAAAGTTAAACCTTTGAACTGTGCTGATTTGCTTCTATGAAGCTGTAGAAACTGCACTTAATGTTTTACTTTTTTTTTTTTTAATTTGTTAATTTGTTGTTGTTGTTTATCATATCAGCTGTTTCCTGTTTCCTCTTGGGTGGCTTGTGATCAAGAGAAGAGGAAAAGAGGCACACACGCACTATACACTACAGTGTGTGTGTGCCTCTTTTTCCATCGGCCACTAGGTGGTGCCACATATTGCCATAACGGGCCCCTCAGATCTTGTGTGTCGACCTTATATATACAGTCTATGGTGTCGACCTGCCATATGAGGGCACTGTTTTCATTTCAATCTCCAGGTCCTGCTGAAGTGGAGAAGAGTCACGATGTTCACATTTGAATAGAATGATCATATTTGTCACCTTTGGAATACAATAAAAGTGACTGAGGAAAACCTTTTTCAAGAGCTGGGTAAAACTTTACCTCACAGCCACGAAAACTTAACACTAAAGGCACACAGCAACAAATGTGGATCCTTTCATTCATACACACATGGACAGACATGCATGAACTTCAGAATACGTGACTCGAGACACTAATCAAAAGGAGACCATGAGACCCCTGACTCTCCCAATATGGCGTAAAGTGTTACTGACATTCCAGAGCCTTAATTTAACTTTTCGACAAATCAGACACGTATAGCCACGGCCTGCAAAGTCAACACATAGCCACCATCATGCCATGAGAGACGCTTGGGGCGAGGTATGGGTGAGGATGCGGGGTCAGCTTGCCTTGCTCCACATTTGGCATGGTTGGAAGGGGGGAGTGGTTCCTGATTTATGGCGTCCCAGCAATGGGTGTAATATCTTGGCCCCAGAGACATGGGGTCTGGCCCCTTACGACCCCCATAAGACTGTCCCGTCCACAGTAAAGCATCACTTGGATTCATGCCGTGTTTCTCTGAAGATGCTTGTAAAGTGGTCAGATTTATGTTTGGGGTAAACCACAGGGTTTTATGAAGTGGTATCAAAAGGGAAACTAAAGTATGCGAGTTAACTATTATCACATTATGCCTGTGGTCATTTACTCTCAAATCATTCTGTGAGTTTGCAAGCCTGACGCTAAGTGACTGACTGAGTCGGACATAAACACACATCAGTCAGACAACTAAACCCTGAGAGGACAAAGCTGAAGAGATGTTTCTCTCCACTTCTGTCTCACATACACATATTAAATGTAGTTGATCTTGTTTCAACCGTAGGGGATGGTGTAGTTTTGGTTATTGGGGTCAAAGAGAAACGCACAGGTCAAAAGAAACCTTCTGACTTGACAGCTGCCTCCCAACTGTGGAACTTTAAGACCTTTCCTGCAAATATGTCCCCGAGCGGAAAACAGCAATTAGTCTTGAGAGCTCTGCTGACAAAGTGCCCACTAGAGGACTTCAGCGTGACACCTGTTTAAGGCATTTGTAAGGCGTTAAAATATCACTGGAAGCTTGGTGGCAAAGCTACGGAAGAGGATTAGAGACATGCAGGCATAATAAAAATAATTTTGTTTTGTTTTTTTTCTATTTCCATTTCGAGAATAAAGTTGAGATGTCATTATATTTGACATCTAAATATAAAAAAAATACTAAACTAAATTAGAGGATGAATATACCTTTTTAAGTATATAAAAAGTTATTATCGTGAGAATTAAGTCATAATTTAATGAAAAAAGTAATTATTATCAGATTAACGAAAAAGAAAAAATTTGATGAAGAAAGCAGCAAGGAGAACACATGCTCATCTGAGTTCCTCTACATCTGAAGACAAAATCTTAAACCAGATTCTTTGTTCCTTGAGAAACTACGAAACCCTTTTAATTAAAATGCGGGTGTAACCAACATTTTATCAGTTTTACAGTCGACCACTACCAAACATTTCCTCCTCCATTAAAGAGGCAATTTCTTTCAAGTCTGTGTGGTTCTTTCTTCAGAATAGGCCCAGTTTCTAACACAATCTTTTCAAAGACCTGATACTTATGATCACGAGGAGCTGAAGAGCCAAAAAATGAAGTATTTTATTATAGATGAAACCTTAACAAAAGTATAATTTAACATTATGCTCCACATTCCTCATTTTAACACAGGTGACAGGCTTGGCTTCTAATATTCCCCTCTACCATTACACATAGCCTAAAATTATGACTTTATTCCCATAAATTCACTTTTTCTCATAAAATTACGACTTTGTTCTTGAAGTCTCCCATTTCTTTCCCTTGAAGTGGCCCAAATTCTCTGTTGTAGAGAATAAAGTCGAAATGTCGAGAATAAAATCAAGACTGATGTTGCAATTTTAAGAATATATAAAAATAATAATGTAAGCGTGAACAACTTCCTCTACAAAATCTTGTGTAGATGACTTCAGAATCAGTTTTAGTAACAAGGATATTCCTTTCTCTAACACAAACACAGTGTGGTAACCGGTATTTGAAGAGAGTGTGCTGAAAACGGTCTGTTAGGAAGGAGGTGGCTGCATCGGTGCTGAAGCTGAAATAGCTTGTAGTGGACAAATGCAAGATATACATACATCCTTGGAGTGTATGGTTACACCGAGGTTGTAACACTGTGGCGGCTTGCAAAGCTGTCAGTGGCTCATCTAACTGGATTTCATGGACCAGAGAGGTTGACTATATTCTCAACATTTCTGTTTAATTCTTAACTAAATAATAATTATATTAATTCTAATTTAATAATAGACTTACAAAATTAAAACAAGTCCTCCTCCTCTCGTTGTTTCTCTTCTGCATGGCCCTAATACTCCTCCATACAGAGATACAAAGACAATAAGGGGCATGGCTCAAAAAAGTTTTTGCAACGATCTTAAATATTTGTAGGATTCATATCTGGACTTCAAATGTTCATGATGCGCTTTTCTATAGTAAATAAGGAATGTTTTCAAATGTAAACCATAGATTCCAATTCTGACAGATTATCAACACTTGCTCCTCTTTTCTTATCAGGTGGTCTGTGGTCGCATTTGATGTAACAGTGGTGACAAGAGCTAGGAAAAGCCCCCATTTACCTGTGATCTTCTGACACTGAGTGTCAAACTGGGTGATGAGAGCTGGGGGCCAGGTGACTGAATCTCTGAACAGCTTGCTTGGACTTTGGACAGGGTGACATCAGAGATCCATCTGGCTTGTGAAGGACGGCGACCGCACAGGCTGCAGTGAAAGTCTAAAGTTACAGCAGCTAAACTCCTGTCACAGTAGCCACAAGTTTGACAGAAAACCAGTCCCTGTCCCTTAATCCTCCAGTCAGACAAAAAAAGAAAAACTGAGGGACTATATTCGAGGGAGATTTACAGGAAATGGTGAACCCACATCAAGTAAAACAAATGAATGGAATTGTCCATGGCCAGATTGTTTCCCCTTAGCAAGATAAAGTTGTTTTAATTGGATTAGAGAAATATTTGTATTCTAGCAGAGAAGCGTCACAAGCCTCAGAGGTGAAGTAATACGAGGAGTGGGTTGGGATTGTGTTGGCTTTGACGACTGAGCCTGACCAGCCATTTTTCCCTGCTGCTCTGAAATAGTTATTTATAGCTGCTGCCGGGTGTAGACAGTACATTTTTCACTGGCTGCTGCCGAGCTGCCCAGTGACAAATTAAAACTCAAAAAGTTTTCTTTGTGAATCCTGAACATTTCAACATTTCAAATGGAGTGTTGTGTATTGTAAAGCCTTACTGTACACGAGTGACTGTGGGGCACAGTAAGAAACACCTCACTGGAGTCTGTCCCAACATTGGTCAGCAACATCAGAGCTATATTAGTGTACAAGGTGACGTAGCAATGATTCCCACAACCCCTCCTTCCATAGCCCCCCCCCCCCCCCCCACCCCCCCCTCTCTCTCTCTGTCTGTTCTTACCTCACTCCCACCCTCCTCCACCTCTGTTCAAAGCAAGCATAGCATTTTGCCATCTGTCACTGCTGTCGTGTCTACAAATACCAATCAAACCCAGCAGTGTTTTACCACTCACTAACTTTCTAACCAATGGTAATGCAACTCCCTTTTCACCATCAATCATTATTTTATAATTACTTCATTGCCTTTGAGCAGTGCTTAGGCTAACTTTAGCTTACTGCTCTATTTTCATTATATTTCATATTTTAGAATTTGCTAAAATTCTGATACAGAAAATGCATTGCAAGTTAAAGACAGGCCCATCACCACTGCGACAGGTGGTCGTACATGAAGCAAAAATATCTCCTAAATTCCCTGCAACAGCAATAAACATGTATTCTTATATAGTCAGTGTACTATAAACTAAATAAGAGTGCCTACGATCTAAAAGTAACGATTGTTTTAATATGACCCCCAGCCTCTACACACTTCCACCCCCTCATACTGTAAATTTTATTATAGTACGTCAATGGGCCTGAGCTATAATATAAGACCTGTGATGTCTTCCAGGGAGACATAAACTCACTCACGCAAAGCAAATTCTCCTTTTACACCAAGCATGTGATTGAAATTGATAGTGAACCAAGGCAAATGTGCACAGGATTCCCTGTGTGAAGGTGCCTGAACCAAATCGGACAGAGAAGAAAGCAGAGGAAGAGAAAAGGGCGACGGGGGGAAATATTTAAATATGATTTTTTAACATCTTTACATTTTTGCCAAAGAATCAATTTAGTGTGAGAAAAAGCATAGAAACAGCACACATGGGGCCTAATGTCACTTTTAAAAACAAATTTAAATGATAAGATTTTTGTATGACAGGTTAAAAAAATTAGAGCCAATGTCTATATAGGTTTACTGTGTTGAATTTACATTGGATCATTAGGGGACCTCTGGTTCAACACTCAGTTATATTACACCATGCATGTAGGTCTAAAGGCAGACAGAGAAGGGAGATTATGAAATAAATAACAAAACGCTACAGTGTGAGAATCTGTTGTTTTTTTGTGTGTGCGCACAATGTCAATTTCTGCTTAAATTCCAGTACTGACAACCGTTCAATTGAGATGGATTTCACTCAGAAGGTGTTGACAGTATTCAGTCATCTTTTAAAAACTATGCAAATTGATTAAGATGTGAATACGGTTGTCTCAAGTGTCTCAAAATACTGAAATACAGAACTGCACTATAACGATCACGTATTCAAAGTGAAGACAACAGATGGGTGAAATATTTAGGAGGAAAAACATACACACACAGGGTGGACGCAGTACAGGGACAGGGACATAGAGACCTCTGACAGAGACAGGGAGGCATCACAGGCTGCTCAAATAGCCATTAGTGCAAATCAGACCAAACAATGAAAGTGAGTAAAGTCAGAAACTTTTCCAACAGCTGCTCTGCAGGATCCTCAAAATGACCAATGAACAAAAGGGGAAAAAAGGAAAAGAGAAAGTCGTCCAGCACAACCCCAGTGTAAGTGAGAAATCCCCTTCAAAGCCGGTGGACAGAATGGGTTGGCTATGCCCCGGACAAACGACCATCAAGGGATTTCACTGTGGAGCTGGTTACTAAAACAATACACACACTCATAAAACACAAAAGATAAAAGTATTCATTTTGTGTTTCATCAGTTTAAAGCTGCAAATACAAAATTACAAATACAAATAGTTTCATGCTCATATAATTCTAATGAAACTAACAATTTACTAAAAATTGTCCACACGTCTGAGACGGGGGAAACCAGAGAGGGAGGGGGGAGGGAAACAAATTTCCGATCTGAAGAAAAATGACATGATGGGATTTGACTCATCTGTTTAGGAAGTGCTCATGTAGAAGCGATGTTTATATGTGCACTTTTACTAAGCTGTTACAAACATAAACCACTTCTTCAATCAGAAACAAATATAAAAAAGTAGACAAACATGTACAGTAGTAATGAAGCGTACTTGGTACATGCATAACAGGAAATAGAGAGCAGTTTCATGGAGACCACAATCACCACAAACAAAACAAATAAACAGAGTCGTATAAAAGTAAATCTCACAGATTTGCACAATATACAATTACACATACTGTGAGTAACATGGATATTTTGAAAGCAGATCTTACAACATGAGGGCGATGACGCCATAATCAGTAATAGTGAGTAATACCCTGTCGTTGTAGCTAAAATGTTAGTGTAAGTGGGGTTAACAGATATTAATGAGTAAAAATAAGTTTGTTAATTTGTCTTTCTACAAAACATGAATAGAGATTGAGTCACAGACACAGAAAAATGACCAAAGAAATAAAATGAGTTACAAGGAAAGGCAAGGTCTAAGACTTTTCACAGTGGAAAAAAAAAGTTTGAAATGTCTGAAGAAAATTACGTCTATATAGGGAAACTGGAAAATGTGCACACTGCAGGGAGGCAGGAAGGTTACTGCCCCCCTATCTCATTCGTGAGTCACTGACAGCTGTGTCTGAGCTGTTCCAGACCCACTCACAAAGTCATGACTGCAATCTTATTTATTTCATTCGCTCCATTCTCGCTCACTCTGTAGGTTAAAGCTAGAACAGATCATGTCACTCACAGAAACGTGGATTGGAGAGAACAGATTCATTTCAGCAGTGCAATTATAGCCATTTACTTAATGGCGGTCGTCTCTAAGGGGAAGTCAGAAGCCACCACCTCCCTAAAGTGTAATTGATTAGCTGGGAGGTTAATCAACAGGAAGCTCCTCGGTTTGGGGTTTGCCCTCACGCTGACAAACAGAAACTCACCAGACCCCCTCCCTCATCAAGTACTTTAGGTGGGCCATTAGCATGCCTGATTTATAATCTGTTTCTCAAACTGCCAGCAATGACAGCACTGCTCTATTATCTTCTCTGTTTCTATATACATCTGCACCTTTCACTGTCTCTTTTCCCGTTTAAAGTCCTCTTCTTCTTTTTCACCCCCCTCTGCCTTCCCACTTTCTCCAGCGAGCTACTTTAGCTGTTTCCCCCCATGAGACACATACACACAAAGATCTCTTCATTCATCCCCGCCTCTCGATGATAGCTGTAATGGAGAGGCTGATTGCAGAAGCCAGGAATAGAGGTTGATATAACATTGTTTCTACACTGGAGCCAGCACCATGATACAATGCTAAATGCAAAATTAGCTTTAGGATTTCAAGGTAAAATCTCATTGAACTCTTCTTCCAGGTGGAGCCAATGTAAAAACTGTTTATAATCATGTCAACACTAAATGAAAATGTCAAAGGCTAGAAGGCCTTTCGGAGAGTCCATACATGCACCAAGGCTAATACCCTTTCTCACTATGTCTAAGAAAGTGAAACAATGAGTTACCGCCCTGTGGTTGAATGTCTCCACCAACCAGCGTTCGTCACAGTGACCTGGACTTTTCACCTTTGACCACCAAATTCGAATCAGTTCATCCATTAGCCCAACTGAGCGTTTGTACCAAATCGCTCATGGCATTCTTGAGATATCATGTTCACAAGAATGGGAGGAATGGATGGACGGTCCAACATATGGACAGAAAACCTAATGCTTCCAGCCACTGGCATACAAATTCCTGGATCTGCACCAAAATATAATGGGCTCTTTTTGGGTCATGTCCCAACTAATACAATTTATTTCTATTTTATTATTATTGTTAATTAGCAAAGGTAAAAATTGTAGGTTTATCACCCAGCAACACTAGTGCACTTGTTTGTTGAACTTGCCAGTTTCTTGCCACATGACTGGGTGATGATACATCTGTCTGGTATGAACACCAGAGAGGACGAGTCCATCGTGCTTACTGAAAGTTAGACGAACTGGAATCGGATTGTTTTGACTAGATCCTCAGCCAAAATCTATCATCAAGAGAGATGAAAAACGAACCCGCACAACAAACTTTTCTGAGAAGCTGGACCAATGAGCAGGTGTGATCACACCTCTAGGCAGTCATCTGACCCGGTGTGGGTGAGATATACTGTATATGTGCACACAAATCATGTACAAGTGGGATGAGAAAATAAGAGATAATATTGAAAAAAGAACCAAGTGTAATAGACTGAAAGAGACAGAGAGAGTTACATAACATCAATGAGAGGATGAGTCTTTAGTCATTAACCTACATGTTTGATAACTGAAAAACAAAAGTTTAAGAGTGCAAAACATTTTAATAATAATCACAACCCCACGTAAAGAGTGAGAAACAAAATCTCATTTTGAGCCTCAAACTTGTTGTTACATCAACACACTGATGATGTCTGATGTAGTTTCCAACAGTTTTAACTGTTTTAACGTTACATAAGGTTTGTGCCGACAGAAAGTGCAGTGACTCACTCCAGACCCACAAACCTATTCATGACTCACCACTGCACCCAAAATAATCATCATCATAATCCCCGACAACAACAGAGCCTGTGCGCTCACCGAGCCGTCACAGCCGAACAAAAAGGCTAAAAGTTTTCAAATTGCATTCACATATCGCATATAAGGTAATTTAGAAAACAACAGTTTTAGTTTAAAATATGAAAAAGCCATATGGACATCTCTGATTACTGAGCGGCTACATGTAAATCTATATCATAACCTCACAGAACATAAACACGTTCTCTTATTTCCTTTTCCATTATCCCACTTTCTCACAAAAACATGGAATAATTTTCTGATGTAAAAACATCCGATGAAACATTCAACACACACAAAGATGCTATGCTGCTGCTACAGGGAGGCACAGTGAGATCACCTCAGTTTACTGACTTTGGAAACCGTATTCATAAACGACTGCCATTAAATCATCATTTACTATTATGGTGCATGGAGTTTGGCAAAGTGACGTGGGTTTTGATTACAGGAAAGCTAATACAGAGTGGGCTTGGTGACAGACTGAGTGCTTCTCACTGGTGGCAATGTTTTCTCTTGAGAGTCTCTTTTCCGATTGCCATCCCGCTCAGCCCATTTGAATCTAATCCGTGAATGTAAATGTGTTCTAAAGTTCTGTGGGATCCCGCTGGTGTAAAATCTGTGGCTAAAGTGTGAAATAGCTGAAGGGAAGTGATGGCTAGGTTGATGTGTAACTGTAGCTGCAGTGTTTCTTTAAAATAGAGTTCCTTTATTGCAGACCTTTCACTCCATGCAGCACCCAGGAGACATTACTTCTTAGATAAAACTCTCCTCACCACAACTACTGACAGACATTGTAGATAATATAATCTATCATAGAAGTCTGCACCTATTTTCAGAGGGAGAGCTGAAGACACCCTGACACAACAGGATAAGATAAGCTCAAATAGTCGTGCATGAAACAGCACTAAGCTAATCACAAGTAAGTAAAAGCAAAAATAATTAGATACAGCAGCTGGTTTTACTTGTGACTCCAGATGAGGCAAACAGTGTAGTTGGGAAAAAAAGAAGTGACAACACAAATTGTATTGTTTTGTTGATTTTGTACACCAGCACAGTGGAATTCAAATATAGCCTCACTATGAAGTTAAACCATAGACTGTTTATAAATATGTACAAGATGACAGTTCATCAAAAGCCAAGTCATTTGGATTGCCCCCTGGTGGCTGGCTGCAGTATAGGTCATAAACCCGTGTTATTGGATGGGACATGAACCAAACTATCCATCCCATCAATTCATTATCTATGCAAATGATTCTTGCTGTTTTGGGTTTATACCCTCATGGTTGAATGCACTTATTGGAAGTCGCTTTGTATAAAAGTGTCAGCTAAATGATATGTAATGTAATATACTGCTTATCCTGGGAGCTGGAGCCAATCACAGCTGACATAAACAGGGCCATGATACAGACAAATAACCATTCACACTCACATTCACACCTGCAGTTGCCCCAACCCCAATCTGCATGTGTGGGAGGAAATACCCTGAGAAAACCCACGCTGACACGAGGAGAACATGCAAACTCCATACAGAAAAACCCCGGCCGAACCGGAAACCTTCCTGCTGTGAGGCGAGAGTGCTAATGACATGTTATTTTTTTCTATTACATTGGTTTTAATTACTCATTTGATGGTGAAACGTCATGATTGACAGCTGAGATTTGTGTGACTGACTCAATACACACTGTGGTCGCACCCCCACCCCAAGATGTTTTGGCTTTATTTATTTATTTTTTTAAAAGGCCCATTGCCTATTTTTATATACCGTATAGTCCATGGGTTACACTCTGAGCAGACACTTAGCTTTATTTTCAAGGTGTTTAAAACTTTAGACCCCTTTAATATACATTATATTTTGTCTTCCAATTTAATGTTAACATAAACAAAAATAAAATGTATAATAAATCATATTCAATCTTTATGGCCACAAATCCTTGTGGCCATAAAGACTGCATGACGTCACATGATGCTCAACAAGCCCTGTCCTACATCCTCATTGTTGTTTGTCTCTGGGGCTTTTTGTCCCAAATTACTCCATTGTCTTTGTATTTATATGTTTCTGATCTTTGTCCTGGACTGACTGTCCTTAAATAAGGTCATGAGACCTACACTGAATCCACAAACATCCTTACACATGGGTAAGCATCCTTGGCTGAAAGTCGTTGAAACATGTTGCGTTTAATTTCAAATGCAATGCTCTGCTGTAAAATTTTGAATGAAACTTTTATCAATGTCCTAATATTTTCTGACTGGAAGGTGTGTAACACATAGACAGAGTCATGAACAAACAATCTCTCTTTTGTATCTTGACACAGGAAACAACAACCTGACTGTCAACAACTCCACACGTCAGCGGTCCTGTTCACCTCCTTCTCTTGTTGACAGAGACTGGTCACACAATAAAGACACAATGCTCCACAGTGGATATCAGACATTATTATCCGTTAGTTGAGCTGTAAATGTATTTATTAACCCCTAAATCGGACTAAGTTTTATTCCCAGTACACCTGCTGGTAAATGGAGGCGGGGATGGCGGGGATGGCTGGGTGACTGTTTGACGTGGGGATATGTCATATCTGATCATCGATACACTGTGCACCTGGTGCCTCTTCAGAAAGCATCTGCTCTGAATGTGCCAGGGTTTATACCTGCTGCCTCAGCCCGGCAGCTCAGAAGTGAGAAAACCAATAGGAATGGTTCAAAG
Source organism: Hippoglossus hippoglossus (assembly GCF_009819705.1). Lineage (NCBI taxonomy): Eukaryota > Metazoa > Chordata > Actinopteri > Pleuronectiformes > Pleuronectidae > Hippoglossus > Hippoglossus hippoglossus. Next base: position 10,881,557 of record NC_047151.1, on the reverse strand, counting down.
TGCAACATGAGCCAAGTACATGTCTATCTTAATAGCACCACAAATCACAGTCTTTAAGCTGTCACTCATTGCAAAGTCAAATACATATACAAGTGTGAACATTACCTCCAGTAATAAATGCATAATAAACACTGTGAAAACACTGATACAGTTAATTAGACTGAGTAGGACTGATGGTGGAAAAGGTCTTTCTTTGATGTAATAACACATCTATGTCCTCGTTAAAAACTGCTGACCTTAGACCCATAAATCTGGATCTGTATGACAAGGTAAGGCGATACATGTAAAAGCTCATTTTAGAACCTACATATTGCTTTACATACCCAAAAACAAACAAGTCTGTGTTGTAAGACCTAAGTACTTCGTACACATAAGACATGTAAAACATTACACTGAATAATCACACAACATCCTTATATTATTACAGACAATATTTTTTTTGTGATAGTAATAAAACTTAATGGGGAAGAGCGTGTGTGTGTGTGTGGGTGTGCGTGTGTGTGCATGTGCGTTCCTAATCTGCTAGCTAGCTACACTGTCCACTGACATTTCTACTTCCAGCTATTTCCTACTAAAAAAATTTAGCCCACGATGAAAGAGATGCCAAACTCTACTGTGCTGCATTCTTTACATTGTGTTTACAAGATACACAAAAGGTAAACTATGAGGAAATATGCCAAAGGTAGCACAAATCGTGCGAGCCAACATGCGTGCTCACGGTAAATCAGCTATAGCAACTAGAATGGCACTCAGTAGAGAGCATGCTTCATCCAAGGTCCCCCAGTCCCCTTATGAAACCACATTTAAATTCACTAGATCTACAGGTTAAGACATTGCCTCATTTGCGGATGTAACTAACATTTCTTCCAAAGTAAACTCCTCAGGGTGAAAGCATAAGCTGTTATACTTAAAAGAACGTGTGCTTACAACATTTGTGAAAATGCCACATTAATTATGTTGAACTGTGTCAAATGAATTTATTTTGTTTTATTTTTACAATGATTTGATAGTTGATCTACTTGTGGATAGAGCTACTCCAAAGAAAATATGTTCTGGCGACCTTAACGAATAAAACATAATATTAAAAAGTTGACATATTCTGTGGACAAACTTGTTAAGCTTGTGGGAGGACCATACTACTAGGGTCAACTTCAATTTCACCCATACTCATGAACCATAAAAGCAAAAAAAATAAATCAAACAAGAATAATAACAGAATGAAAAGTGGGAGAAAGTCTTAAAGAGTGACGATGCTCAAAACAAACAGTGAACGGTCAGTAAAGAGTCTGTACGTCCCAGTGGAGTCATGACTGAATACCCTAATGGCACCATTAGGTGTGTTGTAAGGCATCTGTCCATATGAGGTGGGGAGTGGGAGGGAGACACAGCCTTGGCACTAAATTGCCACCAAGTTACATCACATTATAAAAGTTATGAGAAGGCTTGACATCATATTAGCCATTTAATTCAGCTAAATCCGGGACCAGCTGACTTATTCTCCTATGGGAGTATAATTAAAGGCTTAGTGAAAAGACAAACACAGATATATCTCCCTGGTCCGCAGCGGTTAGCAAACACAATCAGACACTGTGACTCTGCCTACTGACGTCAGGGTGGGTGAATCACATTTCACTCACAGATCGTTTATCTGATGATTATGAATAATTATAGGAAGGTAATTATCACCCCTCGCCTCCCTTCTGCCTGCCATGGTGTTCCCTCCTGAGCTCTCTCTCTCTCTCTCTCTCTCTCTCTCTCTCTCTCTCTCTCTCTCTCTCTCTCTCTCTCTCTCTCTCTCTCTCTCTCTCTCTCTCTCTCTCTCTCTCTCTCTCTCTCTCTCTCTCTCTCTCTCTCTCTCTCTCTCTCTCTCTCTCTCTCTCGGCTCAGAGAGTGAGCCTGGCATCTCTGCTATTAGGGACCTATACATAGCCAGACCCCTGCTGATGAGACAGGGGGGCACTCGCTCATCCACACCCTGACAGTGATAGAATTCAAGCCCTAATTCAATAATCACTACCAGTCCAGCTTGTTTGATTTATGCAAACAACTATTTTCAAATCAAAGGACAAAGTTAGTCACCCCTTCACATAGGAGAGACGATATCTGCTGACATTGTGTGTCCATGTTTCAGTCTGCCTGCGCACATTCCTCTCTATACATTCTCCAAGACAAGAAGGGATTGTACTAAATTATCACCATGCAGTGACATAAATTCACTGTCAACAATACTTCGTGCCCCGATTAGTTTATGTGTTGCCTGCATTAGCATCCACAGACACACACTCATACACAGGTACACATGTATATGCATCACTAACAGATACAAATGGCAAATTCGTTTTTTAGGTTATTTGTTTAAATAAATGTATCAAAAATAATTATATGAATGTGTCAAATGTCTCCTCTGAGCCACCATACAAACAAAATCTCGGGGTGGTGGACAGGCAAGTAAGAATGTGTGGTAAAGTGACTAAATGCCATGGTGTCTGTCAAAAGTTTATGTTTTTATATGAAATATAATGGAAAGAAATAGATAACTAGAATGAAGACAAATACATTTTATTATCAGTTGGTATGGTCCTTTAATTGGTTTGTTAGCACACTATCTTTTACTGACCCTGTGTGCGTGTGTGCTGCACCTGTTTGTGACAGAGCACATTTGATTTCTTGTATTCCGGCCTTCTCACCATGTGGACGAAAGCAAGATGCCTTTGGGGTGAGCACACGTGTTGCAGCCTCCCCTGGCCTCAGCTGTCGGTGCCGGCCTAACAGAGCAAAGCAGTGTGGCTGCGAAGATCTTACGACAGGAGGTGGCTTTATGTCTAAACTAAACACCCCACTCTCCTACTGTTTAGCCTGCAGGGCAACATGCATTAAGTTCTGTCTCCTAATTCATTGCTTTGGCTTTAAAGCAGGCTGATATCAAAGCAGAGATTTGTATCTATTAATCAGGAACAACAGCAGGAGTCGATACTGACATTCGATACCAAGGAGGTTATGTTTTCTGTCTTTTAGCAGGATTACGTAAAAAACAGCAGAACTGATTTTCGTGGAACTTTGTGGAAGATCAGGGACCGAAGAAAAGCTCATTAACATTCAGAGCAGATTCGATAAACAGGGCGGGTCAAGTAACTTTCTTAAACATTGTAAAATGTTCATTTCAAAATAGTATCTTAATGAAAAAAATTGTACAGAGTGGTAATATCTGAACAGTTCATCAACTGTCTTCCATGCTGACATACACTGCTGAAACATTAACAGCAACACTGAATAAATTCAGCTGATTATTTTTAATTATCCCCAGATTTCAGTTGGAGCAACTAAACTAAGCTTTTACTGTTGTGATATATGTAGCACTTTGTTACAAGTACAAGTACAAGGCTCAGAATCAGCACATCATAAAAACATCCTGATTTTATTTTTATTTCGTTAGCGCAGTGTTAATGTGTCCCACATGAAAAATTTTCCTTTTAATTTGTTTATGTTGTTAACAATATTCTAAATTATAGTTTTCATATAGTCGTTTTCGGGGGGGCCGGGTGACAAAGTTTACTGTCCACATGGATCCTCTACTGAGTGAAAACAATGTCTGTAGGAGCTTCGTCACACTGGACTGGACTGTCAAAAGCAAGCAGTCTTTAACATAAGCTCTTCTCTCGATCTCTTGAACACATATAGATGTCTAATCAACAATGAGAAGCAGAGGCCTCCTACGTGTCCTTGTCAGAGGAAAATAGCTCAGCAGTGAAAGTAGAGACAAGATCTCAAACAGCATCTGACTCACTTGTGACTCATGAAACCAAATGAGGGGATTAATTATAGAGAATTCAAAGTGCCCACGTACCCGAGCCTACCTACACTACCTGATACTTCACAGTACCTGATCAACGAAAGAAAGCTCAAAACTCAGAACGGCATATTTAACACAACCTGTTTCATTCCTACTAAATAATTAAACTACTCTCTCACTGACAAATCTGCCTTTTTTTCTGGTTGAAGGTGGGAAAACAAGATTTCCATACAGTGTTTTAAAAAAAAATATTTCTTCTACAAACGAAAAGAAAGAAAAGGGGGTTCGTGCCCAATAATGGGATAACTGAGCTACGATTACAGAACATCATGGAAAAACCTTGCATCCCCTTTTCATTATTGTCACAGGAAATTATATATTATCCATGCAGAATATAAAGTGTTACATTATAACTATGTGATGTATCTGTCACTGACGAGAACTGTTTGATGAACAAACAACACAAAACAACACAAAGCAGAGCTTAGTCTGAGCTACAGCAGAGTATCCCTGACTTCTGACTCAACAGCAGACAGTTATCTTTATCAAAACATGACGCTCGGTGTGTGTCACAAAAAGTGAAATGGTCCATCATTGGCAAAGTATTTATCTGTTCATGGGAGAGAACGGTTTGAAAAAATTATGACATTACATTATAATTATCAATATCATCACAATATCGTCTAAGTAAATTCAATCTATGTCAGTTCTCAATAATACAGCAACTAGAGATTCTGTCCCATTTCTGTCCATCAGTCATTCTATGAATGACATCTGGTCTCAGGAGCCTTGCATGAGTGAATTGATCGGTCCTCCCCCAAAACATCTGTCAGAAAAATATGTACAAGATGTTGTTTTATTTTTCATTTTATAATTTAATTCTGTAAGGAAATAACTGACTAACTTCACAGTCGCTATGCGCACACATAGAGAATTTAAGATATTTACTATTATTGAGAAAATGTCACACTTGGATGTTTGTATCATTTATTAACAAGTCTTGCAGCCTGCACGGCAGTGCATTAACCTCCCTTCAAATTTAGATTGTTGTTCACACCAAGCTTACAAATTCTGCCAGCTCATATATTTAAGCGTCAATGACAGTGAAGGTACTGAGGACAATGCAACAGCCTCTCAAAGTTATCTGCAAATCTCACTGTAGATAAAACACAGAGGGGAATCTTTCTATTGTATCTGCTATCTTTTAATGTTAGTGCAGTGTATGAAGACATATAAGCCTCCTTAACTCTGTCCACTGTCATTGTTCCAGATATTTAGCCTCGCTAAGTCGACCAACCCAACGCCATGCAAACCTTTATGCACTATAAGACTCTGTGGTCCAGGATGAGAACCAGACAAATATCTGCAGCACAGTTGTTCATGTTTACTGATAAAATCTGTCATCACAAGGTTGAACAATATCCAGCAAAACAGTCAAATGGAAGTCAAATACAAAACTGACTAAAAACAGTTTTATGATCCAAAAAACAATGGAAGCTGCAGTAGGAAACATTTCAATACTTTAGCAGCTTGAATCCAGGATGTAATGGTGTTTTTATGAAAATGTTTTAAAGACTGTATGCTCTATGTTTTGAGAATATGTTTGAATTTTTTTGGCAATGGAATTAATCATAGTGTCCATGATGTTTTGATTTAACGGATTTGTTGAAGAGCTTAAAAAAAATAACACTTCAATCCACCATAAATATAATGCCGTATTGTGCGAAACAATTTTGGGCATCATGAATCAAAATGGCTAATATAGTTAGCTAAGCTTTACATTACATTGTTTTTATATTACATTGATTTGAGCTTTTGTCTTATTTACAATAAGTGCATTCAAACTTTAGAGGAACAAAAACTAGAAGTCGCCCTAATTATTCCACATAAATGTGAAGTTAATCTTTAGCTGTTACACTGAATCACATTGAGTCATAGTACAGTGATAGTGAGTTTTATGTACCTCCACAAACTAGACATGTTTACGCTTTACACATGAACTTTATGCTGATTTAATGATCTGATTTAAGGGTGCACCACAGACTTGACTTATGTCTCTGTCATGGGGGACGCCAAAATGGCCATGGCAACTATGAGGCCTCAGAGGTCCCTGTCTGGTGCCATGCAACTGTCAGCCGTTTAACATCAAGATTAGCCGCAGTTGCTGCCACGTGTCAACACAGCAATGAACACATGCTTAAGGTGCTGGTGGGGGAGGGAGATAGTTGTAAGACAACAGGAGGTGACACAAAATAAATACACAATGGCTGAAAGCAAATGGGAGACACCTATGAGTGAGGCCTGGTCCCAACCAATCCACTGCCACTCGTAGCTGTGCTGATACTGGCTGCTGCTGGAGAAGAGATAACATCTCGTCCCTGGGGCAGTGAGGATTTCATGTTAATACCACAAAGTCCCCCTAATGGTGTTTTAAAAATGGCAGCCACGCCGAGTGTTGTTTATACGATTCCTTTCCTTTTCATGCAACCGCTTGGGATAAACTATGAACAACTGTTGAGTGAAAGAAAAAAAAACATCAACATCCCTCTCTGAAATAACACAATTAAATACTCATGGCATTTATTTTGCTCAGCCTTGTTCAAACAAATGCCACAGGTTTCAAAGAAGACCCCTACTGTCACAGAGCTGTAAAGCCTGCTCACTAATCAATCGTCACATCTAAGTCCAGACAAGCATGTGGCCAGAGCCATGTGAAGTCCGTCAAATTAGCTCTTTCTAATGGGAGAGGACTGAAACTCTCACCTTGCCAGTCAAATTGAGTTACCTATGGGGATATGTTCCAATATTTATAAAGACTTAACCACATACTTAGACAGACAGAGATAGAGGGGCAGACAGAGAGATCAATGTGGCCTCTTTCCGTTGTTTTGGTGATATGACCATAACACAAGTGTTATTTCATTTTTACACCTAGTTTTACAAAAGGAAAGCTTTACAACTTTACAGATTTACAGCAGAAGGCACGTTTTATTATACTGGGTGTCATGAAGGCAATATAACAACATTTGGTGCCTTCAGGTTAAGCAATAAACGAAGCTGCAGCTTTCCGACAGTTCAAGAAGAGAAGAAACACGTACGCACAAATTAGGTTGAATTTTTGTCCCAAAACTACAATTGGGTGGGATCTACCATTCCTGTGACATTTCCACAAGTTAGTGTACTGATGAGGGGCTGCAGGGACTGTGGTCTGCTGAGACAACTTTCCCCTCTATGACATAGTGATATAGAGCCAGCAGGTGGGGACGAGCACTAAGACGTAAAGCAGGAAAACAAGGGAAAGTATGAACCCTAATGTGAAAATGATTAGGCAAAACATGTTAGCCATGCTTAACTAATCTCTCTGACCACAAATCTCTTGAAGTACTCATCACCGAACCAAATGAAAAGCAGGACTGTCAACCCACAACTCTGACCACCTGGATCCTTTAGTCGCATTACTCATCATACCACATGGCTCGGACTCGTCTTGCTCGCCTGTGTCCAACATAAGGCGCTACATTCACAAGATCAATAATCTTATGTTATTTTCTAGCTTTAACTTAACAGCTACCAGTGTTTATTTTTTCACAGATTTACACAGTGGTCCGTGTACTTAACAGCCACATGGACAAGAATGCATAATGCACCAAACTCACAATAACTATATAAAAAGTCTTAACGCATCATTTTAGCCTTTGACCCTATTTGTTTTTTTGTTTTGTTTTTTAGCTAATTCACACCAGATTATTTCAGATCATCTGCATTATACTAATATTAATTCCACTCTAGCTGAGTAAAGTGGTATTTAAAAAACTGATTTGAAAAACAGGGAGATCTAGATATGTATAGATATATAGAACCTGATGTAACATATTCTTAACGCTTTATGTCTCGTATTCTGCATTGTACTCGCAAATCACTTCCTTTATGCAATTACACACATACAGAAATTAATACAACCGACCCCAGATGGCATCTTCAGAAAATGAAAACAAAGAACAGGTTTTATGACGCATTCCCTTAAGAGCAGAACAAAAGAAATTAAGACCCAACATTATCCTGTAACAGTATACAGTGAACGAAAAGACCTTGACAGGTGTTGAGAAGGTTCTCAATACACAGGAAGTCTGAGCCTAGTAATATTGGGAGACAAAAATGTAATTATTAAGTAAAAAGAAACGAACATATATAAGCTACTCCACTGCAGGTTAAATAAATGGTGTGATCACGTGCATGAATCCGTTTGTAATCGATTAGTTTATACATCATAATTTATCAAATCTAGAGGCTGTTGTTTGCTGTAGAGATTGTAAAACCCATGTGGCAAATTAGTTATTAATGATACTGAACTATATTTAAAAAACTGACTTGATTTACTATATTGTAAATCTACAATACTAGCCATGGAAAGCCAATGAATTAACTAGCGTGTAACTGTAACTTATAAGTAGCAGTAACAGTACAGTTAAAATGGAATCATTTTACCCACTTATGTATTTTGCCTTTAGCGGTTGTGTGTGAATGGACAAAAATATCTAACGGAAGAAATCTGATTAGCTAATACAATCTTTTTTTCAAAATCCTGCTGATACAGCAGTGCGTCCATAAGTTATTCATGATCTAAGTAAAGCAGCAGGTTTAAATCCATGTAGGGACTTTTACTTTGTTATTCAGCAAATAAAATTAAACATGCCACTAACACAACATACAGAAAATATACAATCACATTGTGATCTTATTCATTATCTTCTCTGTGTCTATGACAAATCCTTACTCAGTGCAGTTTGCTTAAAGTACACAGTTCATCACGCATCAGGACAGCAAGGGACGACACTGTCTTAAATACACTCAATCTGACATACTACAAATTACATGCATGGTCACATTGCCTTTTGCTAATGTTTAAATGAAAAATAATCAGTCCTCATCAAAAATAAACTCTTTAGAAAAAAGTAATAGTGCTTAAAAATTTGCTAAATACAATATAGAGCTCTGATTTTGCATTAGCATTTATGGCACTTTTTGATTTTGGATTATAGCTAAAATATGGGACATGAAATGTTTTGAGTATAAGTATTTTAAAACCTCACACCATGTTAAAGCGTTGACACACTTTCACAGCAAGAGGCCTAATGACTTTACCACATGCATTTTTGTCCAACATGAATTAATGCAGTCTTATATTGTACATAACGGAAACCATTATATGTAGTATATGTGCATGTGTATAACAAAGTTCAAACAACAAATAATAACACATTCATTTATGTACATTACTGTATGAAAATACCATTTATACCCCTATAGTGAAAGATGCTAAATGTGAGATAACATCGCAACAGGCAGTGAAATTAATTACATTTAATATAAAAAAGTTTTTGAGCAGTTTTGAACCCTTATATGCTGAGTGTGCTTGTTATTTTTTGTATCTTTTCATTAAAAGTAAAACATTAAAAAAGTTTTACACACTTGATTTACTACTCTTTCATATGTCTTTTTTTTTACTTTAACAATAGAGTCCAGTATGTTCAACTCCACAGTGCTGCATAAATACTCCGGTGCTTCACGGGAAGAATCAAAATACTTTGTTGTTGATAAAGACATCAAATTCAGACCAGACAGATTGCGGGACATTTCGTGCAGGTGGACATTCCAGTGCAGATGTAATTCATTGTCCATTAATACTCCCGACCAGCACAGCTACTCTAGAAATGTGTGTATTTATGAATGGCATCACTCAAATCCCTGTGGAACAAATTCATTTTTCATACAGCCATGTGAGCACACATGTGCCTGCCCTGCCCTGTACACAACACTGTACACAACTTCTGATTCTGTGTTGGACATAATTTCCTCTTACCTCTGCAAGAGTTCACCCGTTGTCTCAGGTGGATATCCGCCACTTTGTCCTTTTCCCAGCATTTTTGTATGGCCTTTCTTGAGAGTGTCAGTGCTACTTGTCCGATCCCAAGATTGCTGCATGGCAAAACAAACTCCCTAGCACCACCTGCAGCCTTCACACCCCCGACCTCCAAAAAACACCCCCCTCAAAAATAACTACCACGATCCCAAGACAGCAAATCCTGATGAGGCAACTTTCTCTAGCCTGCTCTGGTTCTCTCTCCCCTCACTACATGGACAGATGACAGAAAGGCCAGCAGGCAGGAAGAGAGCGGCTGGTGAGCACTTCAGCAGGGGCTCTTCCTCAAAGCTACTCCGGATCGACAGCAACAAAGCCAGCAAAGCCCCTTCAGCCTCTCCGCTCCAGATCTCTGTCCCTGTCCACTACGCCATATACACTTCCAAGACTTTTCTCCACTTCCCCTTAGCTGTCCAGTGTCAAATCAAAGCAGAGTCTCTTCAAAGGGAAACAGGAGGTTGACTGAGGGAAGTTAAAGAGGGAATAAAAGAGAGGTGGGCTCAGGGGACGGCACGAGGGGGGTGAGTTGAAAGAGAACAACTGGGAGACCCAGTACGGGACAACTCCACACGGCACAACAACAGGGACAAGAGAGTCCCACCGGCCACTGTTGATTATCACCTCTAAAGTCACACACAAACACACCCACAGACACACGCACCCTTGCATAGTCTGGCCAATGGCAGGATGCACTGGGGTTCTGGGAAAGCCATCAGTCACTCGGTAGGTATCTATATTAATTTAGCTGCTGAATCATTGGAGGAGTCCAGTCTCCAGCCACTGGAACACAGCGTTGGATTTTTCACATTTTGAAATAGTCTGGGGTTTCAAATCTGTGAGCCAAAAGGTAGGGCTGTTCGATAATAACTCAGTGAAAGGGGGGAGAACAGCACTGAGTGGTAGCACATCACTAATCCTTAATGGTACACAACACCTCAAAAAGGAAGAGACACAGTCTATAGCTCATTTAGTAATTTGGTAGAGGGGGTAATATTGTGAATGGGAATCAAGACTGTATCTTAAGAATCAGCTGGAGAATCTTAGTTTTACTTTCTTCTGAAGGCTGAAAGAATATTACAGGAAACATGACTATTTCCAGAAACATATTAAAAGCAGTATAAACCATAATACTGTGCAACTACTTGCTTTGATTTAAGATTTGCAACAACCTAACATTTTAAATAGATAAATCATAGTAAGAATAGATAGATTATACACATTCATTTGTTCATAAAAAGGTGATTTGGCTAATTTGTTTTAACCTTGAAATTACATTATATTACATATCATTAAGCTTTTATCCAAAGCAACCTACAATAAGTGCATTTAACCATAAAACTCAGAACAGCAAGAATCAAATAAGGACAAGCCAGAGACTAGGCTGTCAAACACACACACACACACACACACACACACACACACACACACACACACACACACACACACACACACACACACACACACACACACACACACACACACACACACACACACACACACACACACACACACACACACACACACACACACACGGTTAATGAGTATGTTTCTAGCCTGCTAATAGCTAATGCCAGTTGATTTGGGGCAGATAAACACAGACTGCACAGTCTCAGACAGGAACAAAGAGTGATCAAATTTGATCAAATGAGGCAAATACTTTTTAATTTGCATTCTGTCTGATCAAACACGACTGATAATTCTCAGTGTGAGTAAGTTTTGACATATCATCACTAAGAGAAGGCTCAGTCATGCAACTCTCAACTGAAAAATAATTTACCTGAGAATAAGGGTGCAAACAAGTAGGTGTCCTTTACTACTCCTGTACATTATTCAGTCTTGACCTTAATTATTCCTGCTCAGATCTCACAACAAGCTGCCTCCCAGCACTGAACAAGGAGCTGAATTATAAATGTGTTAATACAGAGGGTATCTGAACGGTTCCATACTGACAACAACCAGGAAACTCACTACACATTGTGTGCGAGCGTGCATGCATATATCCATGTGACAAGTCTACATAACAATCCCCCCTCCCGAACGCTTATTTTTGGCCCTGGGAGAAAGCAGATACCACTGTAGCATGGAGGGGTTTCTATAATGGTGTATGCCTGGATGACTCAGTGTGAAGCATGGCAGTAACAGATATAGATTACAATTAAACCGTTTGTCCAGTGAATCCTTCAATCTTTTAAAACCATCAAACTCCACGTCTGCAACACAATAAAACACCCACACCGACGTTCAATAAAAATACAGTGTCACTTCTCTACTTAACAAAGGTAGAGACTTAATTCACTTAATTTAGAAATTCATGTTTGTAGACAATAAAATATAAAAATATTGGACACTATGTTAAATTTGCAGCAATTCAAAGAATGGAAAAAGACAACCATGTTAAAGAACGTTACAGTCATTCATCTGAGTGAGTCTCTATCAGTCTGTGCACAAACAATGTTCCTAATGTGTATGGTAGCTGTAGTCCATCAGAATACACAAAGCCTCCTCACTGCTCTAAAACTGCGCTCTCAAACAACATTTCCCATGATTCACTGATGCAGTCCCACTAGCTAACATTAGCACAGTCATATGAACTAAGGACACGCTGCGAAGTGATCTGTCGTATCCAGTGTAGCCAGCTGTGGTTGGAAAGCCGAGTTAGTGGAAGTCATTTTTTGATGATGAGGAGTGGCAGCAGGAGGAAGGAATAACAGAGAACTAAACGATTACAAAAGTGAGTTAAGTCCGAGTCGCGGCTTCGCATTACTCAGAGCAAGTCAGGTCTGAATCTGGATATGAAGATAGGGGAGCAAACAAGTGGTGGACCTTTACTTTTAAATTTGTTTCTTGTAACTTGTATACATCAACAGTACATGTTACTTTTGTTGTATTGTGTTTTTTACCTTTGAAATTATTTACTCTCACTCTATATATTATTTACTCTCACTCTATATATATATATATATATATATATATATATATATATATATATATATATATATAGAGTGAGAGTATATATATATATATATATATATATATATATATGGCAATTCATCTTTTGAAGAAATGTAATTTACTCAGAATACCAGAGTATACTACTTAATATCCAACCTTTCGAACAAAAAATAGGAATGAAAAACCCTACTAGCTAGACTTGGAGATTTTAATTGACAGGAGAAGTTGGATATGCTGATGAAATATATGAATGAATTTGACTGCTGAAATACTTTTAATTTCTGTTCTTATTTTTAATGTATTTTTGAAAATGATGACAAGCTAGGGCTGGGCAACAAAACAAAAACAATAATAATAGCAATAGCAACACGGGCAACACACAACAGCAGCTTGATCCTATAACAAAGTCTGATATATAGTGATATAATGGTTATGCATTGTGTAAGTGCAGTGAAGAGGTAAAACACATAATTGATCAACCTCAGATTTGTTAAATGTTTTGCTGTTTAGCAGGAGTTTGTCATTCTCTGCCCATAAAGAAGAATTTAAAACCACAACCTTCACTCAGGAGCAAAAATCAGTCTTTAAACATAAAAGAAACAATAATGTAACATTTCGTGATAGTTCTCAATATCGACTGATATGGAAATCTTTATTTTACTTTAATTGTATGTCATATTGCCCGGTCCTATGACAGAATTTAAAGATCTGAGGCCAGAACTTTGTATTTGTAAGTGTGTCCGGATATAAGACTGCAGGTCATGTGTCCAACCTGGTATGTGCAGTATATCTTACCATGCATGCAGTCATTAAGAGGAAATTGAGAGGTATTTAGAGTGTTTCTAGTTTTACAGGGATAAAGGGAACACATTTTTGTCCTAATCTTGTTGGATGAATAATGTAATGGCAACACAAGTTCTCCATATCAGTATCACCATTATGTTTTGTGACAAAAAAATTCTGTGAAACAAAGAAACCAAAGCAAATCCATACGATTCGCCAAATGCTGAAACAAGACTGTGCGGAGTTAAGCACAGCTCCCTTTTCCCAGCGATCAGTTTTCCAGAAAATGCTCCCAGTGCAGCTGAGAGCGCCTCATGCAGCAGGGCGTTCCCATGAAGAGGGGAATGTTTATTTTGCAGAGGATTTAAGCTGACATGTGTGAAGCCATTTAGCAGACTTAGTCTGTTAATTAAAAGCCATCTAATTTTCTACCTTTAGCCTCATTACAGTGAGACCTCTATGAGAACTGAGCAGGCCACAGTATGTGACAAGCCAAAGCTCACAAATTCATTAACGTGCACATGCGACACACACATGCACAGTCAAGGTCAAACGTGGCTTTGGTCATTGCATGAGAAGATGGAAGCTATTTCAGCAGGCTGTGTGTGTAACATACCCCAATGTACAGAAGTGTTTATTAGGTTTTGGGTTGAATTGGATCTTTTATTGTATCAATTTTATATGAAAATTAAACAAAAACGTTTCTTTATAATTCATTTAAAAAAAATGAATTCATCTGAAGAAATGGAGATGAGTATTGAAAGTGTAACATGGAAATTAACAGCATTTAAATAGTCCCAGAAAGTAAGGGCATGCAGTTTTCAATTTAGGGTGTTTAAATCCAGAAGCTGCATGACATAAAAAGAAGCTTCACTTTTACCAATTTAAGAACTTGGCCAACCGCACGCAGCACACACATATACACAGTCAAGAGGACAAAGACAGGAATCTACATTCAGAAATGTTCATCCACCATCACTACAAAAAGAGACTTTGACAAAAGTCGTTTACCGGGGAGCCACTGGTGCCCTTGTGGCTAACCCAGACATCAGAGAAGTTATGACCTGCCATCAGCATTTGGCCAAGGATCTAGAGAGCACATGACCTCATAAAACCAGCTTAAAAAAGGAATGAGGCACCAGCAATCACTGACAACAACAGCCTCTAAATTCCATTGTTCACGGGGCAGCAGTTGCATTTTTTTTACTGTCGAACTAAAATTACACAGTGACACGTGGCATACGGAATGACTATTGTCCAATTGTGTTACTGCTTTTATGAAGGGCAAACACAAAACGGTCTGCGTTAAACAGCCAAAAGTAGACGCGAGTTTGTAAACACTTGATGCTTTACTGACCTGAACAACACTGACACCAGCAGTGAAAACTGCATCAGATCCTGTGCAGATGGTTTTCACCCAAAACCTGACGAGCTTTGAACAGCTGAGAGGACGGAGTTTGTTAACACGCTCAAACTTTACAGACTTGAACTACACTTACAATACATTAACAAGCATATAACTAACTGAGGAGTCTTTAAAAACGTTCTCGTAAAGAAAAGAGATTAAATGGCCATACTAATTTTCTGATATTCAAAAGTACAGTGAGCTGACTGAGTCAATATCAGCTGAAATTGAAATTAGCATTTCAATCCACTGATTTGCCAGTTTATAAGATTCACCTATAAGCTAAAACTAAGGTAGGGTTATACATCAGTGATACATCAGTGGAGATTAAAATTTAAGGTTTTTAATTTAAAATGTTCAACTATTTGATAAATGGAGGATGTGGTTTGTTTAGCTCACTGATGTGAAATAAATGGATAAAATAATAAAACACCTGTGTGTATAACACAACACATGAAGTCAATGGACACCTTTCTATTGTCTTTAAAGACTTAAGTCCTTAGTGCAACATTTAAGAGTATTAATTAGCAAACTGTAACGTTTTACTATTGTCAATAAACGCATTACCTGTTTGTCAAAGGCTTCTAAAGTTACTGTAATGAAATACTTGGTGTTGGGTTGGTTCGAACAAAAGTCAAATGTGTTCAAAGCAATAAACAAAAAAGTGATGTTTGGAAAGTGACGATCAAAATCGCAACTACCGCTTAGAACCAAAATGTAAATCATAGAATGAGCTGTCAAAATAACACATACCCATCTCCTCAGGCCTGGAGCTTGGTTCATCAGTGAAACCAGGGGCCAGGTCGGCTGGTGACCTTTGGTTCCATGGGGTCTGAGCCCGGGGCCTCCTGCAGGGCTCCAGGAGCTCAGCAGCAGGCCAGCGGGGGTTAATGTCTGTCCACCTGTCAGCAGATTGGTGTCAGCTACATAAACATCACTCTGAGAGCTTCTCTTCACACAAAGCTAATCACATGATTTAATTAAACTCTCGCTCGGGATTTTGATTCATATTGTTTCATGTATACACAAACAACCTGCCCTGCTCCCAGTAGAACTACACACACTCATTATGGACTGAACTGGAGGGAAATTGTATGATCCATTCACTGTACATATTCGCACACTGTACATATGATTTCTTGTTTTCACACTGTATATATTAGTTTTTATTCCATTCATTTATTTATATTTTTTGTATCCTTTCTTACACTTAAGTATTATTATCCTTACACTTATCCTTGCATGTTACTTATTATTACTTACTGATGCCTATTTTTGACTCTTGCTGCTGTAATATTTATTTTGTATACAAGTTTATCTCATTTATCGACCAAACAAATTTTTTTTTAATGAAAACACAAAATCTCAAATCTTGAATGAATATTGCAAGTTTCACTAATGTGGGACTAATAAAGAAATATCTTATCTTATCTTATTATAATTGAAGTTAAACTTCATGCAAAAACAAATATAAAGCAGAGTTCTTGGAAGTTCATTCGATTAATTAAAGATTTCACCTCATCAATAACAGGCCTGTGAGGCTAATGTGGCTAACTAGCTAACTTCCTAGCTGACAAACTCTTGGAAGATCATTAGCTAATGGAGGAGTTTACCAGGACTGTGAAGAGATGCTGTGGCTACTCAAGCTAACAGCTGATTCTCTGCTTTAACTCAAGCAGGATAACTAGTTCGTAGTCACCAGTAAGTCACCACACAGACAAAGAGACATGTTGAATACAAAATCTAGCAAAGCTGCTAACTTCGCACTCTCCAGTTAGCATTAGCTGCTAATCCTTCACACACACACCTGGCTACATGAGCCACCTGCATCTAGTCAAAACCAACATGGCTGAAAAAGAAGTTCAGCTGTTTATACATCACAACACACACATTAGACATGTTATCTCTCCTACCTGCTCCGAGGAGCATCTCCATGCAGCTCCCCTCGTGTTAGCATGATAGCACTAGCAAATCTTATAGGCCCTTTTTCCCTGAAGACATTTTAATGCGCTGTTTGTACTAGCATTAGCATTAGCGGCTAGTTCTCGTCACTATCTGACATCCAACATTAGCTAAGGCTAGCTTGCTACAACTAATGTAGGGGTTCAAACAGGAAATAAAAACATTGGTAAATAATATAGGAGACTTGTGGTACTATTATATTTTGAACAGTTGACAGAAAGAAGTCATAAGAAGAAGAACAAGAACAAGAACAAGAACAAGAAGAAGAAGAATAGTGATTATTATTATTAGTAGTAGTAGTAGTAGTAGTAGTAGTAGTATTATCATCATTATTATTATTATTATTATTATTATTATTATTATTATTATTATAGAGCAACTAAACACAAAGTGCTTCCCAACATTTAAAGGTCAACATAAAACAAGGCCCTGTATATTACCTCTAGATCCTCAAAGTATGGAGTCATGCTATGAACTTACTTTTGATTTTATGCCTTTTGATACAAGAGTCATTTATGATTGCTCTAGTGTCTCATACAATTATTTATAATGTATTTTTTCATTTATACGTTTATTTCATTCATCGACCAAACAATTTAATAATTAAAATGCAAACACAAAATCCCCAAACTTCAGTGAAAAGGAGCAGGAAGAAGAATAATCTTATATAATCTTCCCCTCTCTCATAAGAAATGTATTAACAATTCAAATGATTCAATAAAATTTGAAATTAAAATAGCTGCAGGTCAACACAGCCCCTCACATCCCTCTATTAGTTCCTAAGATCACAAAATGATTTAACTGTCACAACACAACAAAACAGAACACATTTCATTGTATTTCCTCAACATACTGGCTTTAGTAGTTTTTCAAATATAATATTTGTTTTAGATTGTTTAGTTTCTTTGTTGAGATTTTCCATAAACTGGACCCTTTCACTGAAATGAAATGTTCCATCAATTTGCTTCTGAATCTCTTTTTTTTTATTTAAGATCTCTGTTCTTTATAAGTTATAATGACTTTCTCTTTCTCTTTGTCTTTCTCTGACAAGTCTTTGAATTGATCTAAACAAATGCGTTAATATTGAGTGGGATCAACATTATGTAAAGCTGTCAAACAATATTTTTTAGTAGTCAGAACAAAGACGAACAGAGGAGTTGGTCTATAATGTCCACCCCACACTGGGTCTGCTGTGGGTGGGTGTGGCAGGACCAACCTCCCACCCGGGCACCATTTGGATTATTTCATGTACGTATTAGAGCATGTGGGTTTTCTATGGGCAGCCCACTGTTGTCTTTCCCCTGAATAGGATAAAATATATAATAAGAAGCAAACCAAATGAAATGTTCATGCACTTACTGTATTCTGATGTGGTTCTTTGTGGTCATTGTTCCGTTCTATAAAAAACATTTTATTCAGTATTAAATCCACATTTTGTTGTCAATTTTAAATATTTTCTTCGAAGCTGTCTGTGAATAAATGTAAATGTGAATGCGTGTAATACAACTTTTAAAATATATGACTCTTAGTTTATTATTGGAACTTTAAACAGATGCAATTATACTGCATATGCATTACTAGTATTGTGGTGGTATACTGCAAGCAGAGGGTACGACCAGACTGATATATTTATTTGTTGAGGACCCACAGAGCGCTCCACACTGAAGCCCATTTGGAATCATTGTGGGCAATGTCAAGGCCGCACAATAAGCCCCCCCCCCCCCCCGAAGCCACTGTGATAGGCCCGCTGTGGGCTCCGCTCTGCTGTGATTACAGAGATTTACAGTAATGAATACGATTATTTCCCCCCAGCACAAAAAAATGCTTATAAAATCATAACTGTCGTCAGTGAATCTTTGCTTGGCAGCGTGCAACGCATCCCTCATCACCACTTCCAGGCCCCAGCTCCGGCTTTTTAGACAGTAACATGAGGAACTTTAACACAGACCAGAATCACACGTCCGTAATCAACAGTGAGAGAAGCAGACAGATGACAGATGTAATGATCGGCTGACAAGCAGAATAACCAGATGGATATGGAGATGACTTTGGAGCAGCGGAGACAGATAATGTCAGGCCTACGTAGCAGATGGACCACCATGAAGTGCAAGGCCAGAGTCAATGTGTTCTCAGGGCTTCCTCCTCCTCCTCCTCCTCTTCCTCCTCCCATTCTCCACCACAGTTAATGAGCACCTGCTTGACAACAATTCAACTTGTTTAGACAGTTTTATGTTGTGTTTTATGATAATGAGCTTGACTTAGGGAGCCGGTATTATCTGTTCTCTGTACTGTACTGCACATCGGGCCTGGATGTAGAAGTGGGCAGAATTTCTACTCTGCCCACTCAATTAGTCAACTTTGTCCTGTGCTCTTTGAATCTGCCAATCACGTTTGTTTAATTCGCCCCGTCAGAATTTCCTGATTTCTGAAAAAGCTTGGTTGAATTTCCTTTTGTGACGCAATAGCTCTATATTTATTTATTTAATTTGAACACTAACTTGTTTCCGACCACCTAAACATGGTCACATTGTCACATTGCATCCTGCTGATTGTTGTTCATCTTATTTTTACTTGTCTTGCTTTGCTGTAAAAGCACTTTGTAATCTCTGTTTTTAAAAAGTGCTGTATGAATATTACTATAATTATATTCTTTAAAACCTGGAAACACAATCAACACTAAGTCCACTGTGTGAAAAAGTACCCACCCCAAATTTCTAATTGCCCCCCTAATCTGAGAAGTCTAGATCCGGGCCTGCTGCACATCCTGACAGGAGTGGGCAGAGAGGCGGGCGGGTGGCTGGAGAGTACAGTATAATAATATACCGCCAATTTACATATTATATACAGTCGTGACACCTACACAAGCAAAAACGGTTTGTGTAAAAGACAACAGTGCAATGTGATAGTGATTTCTTTTGTCTGAATCCAGCTCTACACCTTAGGGATGTGGTGGAACAGGAGATGAATGCAGCTGACAAATCTGCAGAAAAGGGAAAACCTGTTTTATTCTTATATTTCTTATATTCTCACCAGGTTAGAGACATATTTACTCTTTCAGTATCTGTAACACATAGATGGATGGAAGCACATGAAAGTCTGGGAATACAGCAGAGCAGATAGGCAGTGATATGGAGCGTCGCTCTTCCCCGAGCCTCATCATCCGTCAGCTGACTTGGGGACAGACAGCTGGGTGCGGGGTAGTTGATATATGACGGGCAGAGCAACAGATCTGCTCTCTGCTGGCAGGTCACAGAGGGATGAGGTGTGCTGTCAGTACCGCACCGGGCTGACGTGTTGGCACTCTGCTTTTTTTTTTTTCAACCAGCTGACTGTGAGGACAGTGCAGGTCACATGTAATGAAATCAGACAATTATCAACCGTGAAGGTGGTACAACACATGATGTACATACCTGCACATATCACCCTCCTGCTTCTTTCTGTTTTTGCTGCTTGGTGCTTTAGCATCAAAATGTAGCTTATTACAGACTAGATACTTGAATCACTCTCCCCACAATGAACACGTGACTATGCTTTGCTCGGCCAGTTTCAAACACACATCTGGCATCAAATCAGTTGAAATTAAATATTATGTTTATCACCCATTATTTTATTATTTCATAAAAGATTCTTGAATTGCAGTACAACGAGGTTTGTTTTCTTTATGTTTTTCTCTCTTTATTATCTTATTACCTGCACCAAGAACATTCGGTTTTCATCCCTGTATGTTTGTTTGTTATTCAGCGGGAGTCCACAAAAACAGATTTCCATGAAACTTGGTGGAAAGATGACACATCGGACACCATGTAAATTTGTCATGGAACTAGACAAGGGGACATAATGTGATACTTAATAGGGGACAGAAGACCGTTAGTATTCATTTTTGTTCTCTCCAATATACAAATTGATCTGAGGTTGTAGCCATATATAATTTACCAACTCAGCACAAATATGTCTCCAGAATATGACTGGAGATTATAAGCCCTGTATATTATCTGGAGAGCCTTAAAGTGTGGAGTCATGCTAAGAAATTACTTTTGATGTTATGCTTTTTGATATAAGCGTAATTCATTATTGATGCAATGTCTCATAAAATTATATTTTCTTTAACATTGCAAAATATGGCACTACTTTAGGGGGCTGATATTCATGAGTGTGTGCAATTTGGTGCAGATCCAAATAAAAATCTACATCTAGCAGATGTAAATATGGTTTCATAAGAGGAGTGTTGAGCCTCGGTGGAGGCCATTTCATCACATGTAAACTGAAATCATTTTGAATTGCCTTGTTATTGAAAGGTGATCTACAAAGAAACTGTCAGACCTTCCTGTCTCTCTCCAATCTCCGTTAACAGGTGGATAAATTCAATTAAGGCTAATGAATAGTCATATTTGCATTATCGTATTTCAGGCAAATGATGCTCTCGCCCAGCACAACTCAGAGTGATTGACATTGTGTAATTTGCATCTGACAGATAATCAGGGATAAATAGGTGACATTTACAACATGTAAATTTGTGTTCCTCACACTACAAGTGTAAAAATGTAAATAAATGTTCCTTAAATACCAGAATATCGCCTGTGGGAGAGAAAACGTCGGTGGAACAACAGCTGAGAACTGGGATGGGGTGGAATGGGGGGTTGTTATTTCTATTTGCACTTCAGAAGTGTGAATTGTTTGTGGGAGAAGCTGAAGGAGAGCAGCACTGCAGAGGTGGTGTAATGTGGATCCTGACATACAGTAGAGAGCCTCGGAGTCTGAGGTAAAATGTCTTCATGGTTTGTTTTGGTTTCGCTCTCACTGTTCATCTGACACAAACTTCACACAAGAGCCACATCAACTCTAACCACAGAACATGGTGTCATAGAGTGAGGTATCATGCTCATGAAAACTCAGCTCTGGGTCCCTCTGCTTTCAAAGGTTAAAAGCAGCTGACGTAAGGTTCCATGTGAGACCTGCGGGCGGGGATGTTCTGGGGTCTGAGGTATTGCAATGAGCATCTACCAATCCAAGAAGGTCACCACCTTTCAGATACAGTACGTGTCAGTGCAAGGTGATGTTACACCAGAGCGACAGCTACGCCATGCAGGATCTCCCCTGGCACGCTGCATTTCAACAGGATCCCTGATATCAACAGAATATAACAGAGGTGTAAGGGCTGTGTAAGTTGTGCAGGATTGTGACCTTGATGCCAGATGGTTGATGATCTCGTGTCTACTGTGTGTATGTGCCGTGTGTAAAGCTGCCGTGGGAGCAGTTTCCTCCACTGGACATTTCAACACTAATTTTATATAATTTGTAGAATATACAAATTAACAAAAAAAATCTAAAATTACAAAAAACATTTAGATACGATATAATAATGAAAACATATGATGCTCACTGAAGTTCGCCATGTTTGCTCTTAGTGAGAGTGGATTGGTTTCTCCATATTTTAAAGGACTTGACCCATTTAAGATCGTGCATGTTGTGATATGGCACAGATACAATTTATACAAATAAATGGGAACAAATAGAATTTAGTTGAAATTAACTTTTACCTTTTGGTGAATACCAAAATACGAATATTTATGACCCATTAGAAGAGGTTTCCAAAATACCAGTTATTGAATTATATAAATCTTCTCCCTGTTTATCTATCATATCATATTATGTATGTTAAGTCACACACATTCTCCTCCATAATAACGCATTATCAAATTTCCTCAAAAGTTACATCCAACTCCAAACAGGCAGACCTGTGTAAATACTGCTTTAACCATGTGAGATGTCAGGTATCAGTTGCACAGCACCACCTAGTGGTCCATAAAATGTACACGTCGCATACAGCTGAAGCACACAACAGTTTTAAGTTTTTAAATCTTTTATTATTTTTGTGAGTTTTCCAGTTACATAAAAAAAGAAACAAAACACTTAAAAAAGCAGATTTGAACCTAGGTACAACATATGAGGAGTTTAATCCCAAACAATATATCCATTAAGAAAATAGGCTTACTGCTAAAGTTATGAGTCATTTGAACGCCACTGCATTACTTCTGGTTCTTTAAATATTAAGTCAGGAGGGTTTTGTACATTTTCAAAATTGATATCTGGTGGAATTAAACCTTTCACATATTTGAGTGACCTAAAAACAGGAAATCACACAGTACAGTAACAATCATTAAAAGGAACCAGAACCTGGAAACGTGTTAGCCATGTGGTTATGACAGATACATGTTAGCATTGAGTAAAAAGAGTATACAATACAGGAACCTCAGGGCAAACAGGTACTTTTTTTCTAAGGGTGTCAACAAATACCCAGAACAGCTTAAGACCCGCTCCCTTCCACTGAGCTTCAAGATTTCTGATAAACTATCTCCATCTCAGTCGTATCAAAAGGGTTTTTATTATACATGGGATGACTCGTTTTCTGAAAAGGTCCTGAGGTTTCTTACCTGCAACGCTGAAAGAACATATAACCTCAGCTCAAGACTAGTGTTTGTTAGAAGAATCCATCAGACTAACACATGAGCTCTCCCCAGGACCTTAACACAGGTTTTAGCGTAAAATAACTACAATTATTGTATTTTCTGAATTCACACAGAGACACTGCAACAAAGGGAAATGTGAGAAAACAAATGCCTCATGGAGATTTTCTACAAAACCACATTCTCTTAAATTTGTACTTTAAACAATGAATAACAAAAACGTTGAGGTGAAGTTTTCTGAGTGTTGTCTCAACGACATTCCAATCCAATCCTCCCATTTAGAGAAAGTTTTTCTTCAACAGGAATATTAAAAGCTGGGGGATTGAGTAAGATATTTCTGTCTTTGGGCCCAGTTGTGAAAGGCTTGGAGCTACGCAGTGCACTGTACAGGTGGGGGGGGGGGGGGGCGAGGAGGATGATGAAGAGATGAAGACCATTAACCATGGGTGGTGTCGTCCTCCACAAAGTCTTTGGCCTGCTCTGCTGTGATCACATCAATGTGACTCACCTAAATAACAAAAGAAACAAACTGTTAATGACCGAACAATATATAAACTCTGGTCGCTCTGACTAAACACTGTTGACTTATTTTATGGAACATCAAAAATTCAAGAGGGAGTATTTTCATTTCAGCAGAAAACAAACCTGGTCTACATGAGGAAATGTTAAAGAGTGAATAGAGGAGAATGGACTGAAAACAACTAGGGATGCACAATTTATATCAATCCGATATATTATCGGCCCGATAACGGGAATTTTACATTATTATTTAATTATTGGAATAGGAAATTATAGTCGATAAAGCGTCCGATAAAGACAGCTCTCCTGGTCGCGCTCATGACGTCTATACCAGCGTGATTTGACATCGGAACGGAAAACTGCGTTGCTGTTGTGGAAGTCTTTCACACTTTCAATTCGATTGCAATTTGCAACATAAACTACAGGCTCTGAACTTCTTTTTAAGAAACGTTAAATTGTTATCGGTATCGGCCATGTGGAGCATGTAATTATCGGTCATCGTATCGGCCGGAAAAATCCATAACTACTACTGAAAACTGGGGTGGGTTTCAATCTGTTCACTGCCAAACTTAATTTACAGAAAACAATGACCTAACTGTTCACACTTGTTCATCCTCATCAATTCTTGCTCCTAATACCAGATTTATGTTTTGTTCTGAACCACCACTTATTCAGGGAGGCTGGAGAACATGTATTTAATGCCTTGCTCTGGAGTAAATCAGATGGTCAGAAGGTTAAACACATTAACCCTGAGGGCAGTCTCACAAATTAACCTGGTCCCGAACATCACAAAAATAATGGAGATCATTGTGGATCCAGGAAAACCACATGTTCTATTTCTCCACACAAATGCTGGGAAAAGTGTCAATGGTGAAATTCCTGGGAATCCTCACCACAATGAATGGTCCATTAACACCTCGCACTGGGCGATAAAGCTCAATATCGGCTTGTTCATACATGGTATTAACATGCATGTTTGATCCAATCACAAGTGGGCAGATCTACATATGCCAGTTCACACTTGACAGTGGGATGCGTCTCACGTGACCACTTGTGATCGGATCTTTCCATCCCACTTAATATGCAAATAAGCACCTACATTACTGCTGCGTGCTAACACCTGATGTGTTGCTTTAGTCAGCCTGAATATACAGATGGGTATGTTTGTGTGTGAGAGTGAGTCAGAAAGAATGTGGCCATATGCGTCTCAGACCACCTCTACATGTGGTCTCAGTTATCACATCTCAAATGCTTCCTCAATGCATCTTGGGAATGTTAATGCCAGATTTGAGCAGGGCCTTTCAGAATGATAAATTGCTTTTTTCCCCCCGGAGCTGTTGCCCCCATCACCCACTCTCACACACCAATAGCTGTTGAGAACGGAAGACTGTTTATATTATAGAATTATTTTACAATTACCAAATCTCATCAAATAAAATTTAACTTGAACAACACTTGACAAAATCTGCCCTCAAGCAGAAAACTCACCTTGTTTCTGAACTTCACACCGTAGAACTTGTCGGCGGACTCGAGCAGCTCAGGCCTGAAAGTGGTGGTGATGAACTGGGCGTGGCCGGCCAGTTCCACGATCATGTCTAAAATGGATACAAAATAAATAAGAGATCCGTCATTATTTTCTCAAAAAAGAAAAAATGAAGACAACATTTTCTGTTATAGTCACTTGTGACAACATTTTAAAATAAAAATATAATGTATCCAAATCAAGTCCACCCCAAACTGCAGCCACGTTTTCCAAATCATCTGTAGGACATACGTTGATTTACTGTTGGTCTGTGGTATAGTTTATATTAAACTCTACACATTTCTATTTTGCTTGCTCCTCAGAGCAATTCATGTATATTAGAGATTCACCTGTGTCTTTACATATTTATATGCTACACTTTACCTGAGACAGCCTTTCTGTGCTGGGCGTCGAGGGCCTGGTCGATCTCGTCAAACAGGTAGAAAGGGGCGGGGTCACACTTCTGGATGGCAAATATCAGAGCCAGAGCCACCAGAGACTTCTGACCTCCAGACAGCTGCTGCATCTCTCTCATCTCACCCTGCTTCCCTGTGAACGACACCTACACATGACAGAGACAGAGATTAGATTAATTACAGCGAAACTTGCAAGAGAAAGAAACAGAAACACAAAGAAATGTTACTTTTGGTTAAATGACTTCATTATTATTAAATTCTCTGTTTTGGGGATTTGAAGTGATTAAATGCCTCTGTGCCTTTGTGAAAGCTTTGATAACGATTACGATGAATTCAGAGTACAGAGAATCTGGTATTGCTCATTGTATTTCCACCTTCTCCAATACTCCAGAAATACACATTCACATGTTTCTAGATAAAACACTTAAGGAAACTCGGATGCACTGTGGAAACAGTGACACCAAATGTTCAGCCAGTGATGAAGAGAAGAAGAAATGGAGAAACTCTGATGATTATTCTAATGCTGACCAATCCTATGACTGAATGTGTTGTTTAAATAATGTGAATAACAGCGTAAAGACTCCAGGAAGTTTTTTCTCACCTTCTCTTATACATCTGTTAGTATGTGAATATATAGAAATGCATTTCTAAAATGTTCAGGACTTAAAAACTGAATCAAGAGGCGGTTATGATTTCAACACCTCCCCACTGATTAAAAAAAATAAATAATAATAATAAACATTCAGAAATCATTGTAAATAACAAGTATTCTCAGACAAAAGATATTAAATAAATAACTGAAAAAAAGACTCATACCCTGATGCCGACTCCGGTGAACTGGTCCACTGATGGAACACTGCTGTGTGAACCAGAGCCCCTCTCGCTGTCTCCACCGCCCTCACCCTCATCCTGAGACTGGCTGCCTTCAGCATCGCCCTTCTTCATCACCAGTGTAGCTTTTCCACCCGGCACCAGCTTCTGGAAAACTTCACTGAAGTTCTTTGACACCTATCGGAGAGAACCGTACCAAGAGGAGGAGGTACAAAGTGATTAGTCAGGTTAGATTAGAAAGTGTGACTCAAATACAGTATTTTAGATGAATATTACAATGTAAAAATCTGGCCTTACACTTGAATAATATAATATCTGAAATATTATTAGAAGGATGAATAGCTAGGTTAAATCATTGATTCTGCATTACACTGGTTTACAATTTCCTAGTTTAACTCTTAGGGTAATATTTACAGGTTTTCAAGCGAGGCCACACACACACACATTACATTTTGTCTGGTACCAATCAGACACAAAATGCTGTGGCTCCAAGATATTAACGTTTGACAAACTATCTCCCCTATGTCTCGCAAATCCAAGTCTGTCTTGTGGAATCCCCAGTACCCACAAGCTGACGGATATCAGGCACCTTTACTCAGGCTCAGTAATGTCATGGATGCATGTCCCTGTGGACACTTTGGACAGACTGTGACCTGCTGCCTACCTGTTTGAAGGTGAGCTGGATGGCCTCGTACTTTCGCAGCTCCAGGACGTTCATGAGCTCCATGATGGATTTGTGGCCACGTTCCAGCTCGTCTTGACGCTTGATCAGTTTTTCCTTCTGCTCAGAGAAGTTGACAAACTGGTCCAGAGCTTTCTTGTTGACGTGACTGTACTTTTTCAGCTCTGTGTTGCACTGCTCCAGTTTTCTGAACAACTGTGGAAAGGAAAAAAGGGAAGAATTCAATCACTGTGAGCTCCGGGGGATGTCAGGCTGACCCTCTTTATCTTTAAAATTATCCAAACATGTTTATCTTCATTACGCTTGTTAATAATGTGACTTTTAATCAATCTTACGAAGAGTAGATACAATGATTTTAGATTGATTCCATTCTTATCCACATTAAGAACAGTCAATGGATGACCAACACACTGGCAATGAGGTTTTTAAATAATTATCCTGGTTAAATATAATAGAACTTACAAAAAACATTGATAAACGTTTAAAATAATTGATTTCTCATCAAAATATTTAATGTTTAAAAATAAAATCACACATAATTTTGCATTTATGTTGCTGTTACATACAAGACTGTCTCAGAAAATTAGAATATTGTGATAAAGTTCTTTATTTTCTGTAATGTAATTAAAAAAACAAAAATGTCATGCATTCTGGATTCATTACAAATCAACTGAAATATTGCAAGCCTTTTATTCTTTTAATATTGCTGATTATGGCTTACAGCTTAAGAAAACTCAAAAATCCTATCTCAAAAAATTAGAATATTTCCTCAGACCAAGTAAAAAAATGATTTATAACAGCAAAACAAAATCAAACATTTGAAAATGTCCATTAATGCACTCAGTACTTGGTTGGGAATCCTTTTGCACGGATTACTGCATCAATGCGGCGTGGCATGGAGGCAATCAGCCTGTGGCATTGCTTAGGGTTTATGGATGCCCAGGATGCTTCAATAGCGGCCTTTAGCTCATTTGCATTGTTGGGTCTGGTGTCTTTCAGCTTCTTCTTCATAATACCCCACAAATTCTCTATGGGGTTCAGGTCAGGGGAATTGGCAGGCCAATCGAGGACAGTAATGCCATGGTCAGTACACCAGTTACTGGTGGTTTTGGCACTGTGGGCAGGTGCCAGATCATGCTGGAAAATGAAATCCTCATCTCCATAGAGCTTTTCAGCAGACGGAAGCATGTAGTGCTCTAAAATCTCTTGGTACACAGCTGCATTTACTCTGGACTTGATGAAACACAGTGGACCAACACCAGCAGCTGACATGGCTCCCCAAACCATCACTGACTGTGGGAACTTCACACTGGATTTCAAGCAACTTGGATTTTGCTCCTCTCCAGCCTTTCTCCAGACTCTGGCGCCTTGACTTCCAAATGAAATACAACACTTGCTTTCGTCTGAAAAGAGGACTTTGGACCACTCTGCAACTGTCCAGTGCTTCTTTTCCATAGCCCAAGTCAGACGCTTCTTCCGTTGTCTTGAGTTCAGAAGTGGCTTGACCATGGGAATACGGCTATTGTAGCCCATTTCCCGGACACGTCTGTGAACAGTGGCTTTTGATACCTGGACTCCAGCTTCAGTCCACTGTCTTTGAAGCTCCCCCAAATTCTGGAAGCGACCCTTCTTCACAATGCTGTTAAGGCTGCGGTCATCTCTCTTGGTTGTGCAGCGTTTCCTGCCACATTTCCCCCTTCCAACAGACTTTTTGTGGATGTGCTTTGAAACTGCACTCTGTGAACAGCTTGCTCTTTGAGAAATTTCTTTTTGTGTCTTACCCTCCTGATGGAGGGTGTCAATGATGGTCCTCTGGACAGCAGTCAGATCAGCAGTCTTCCCCATACTTGTGATTTAGTTTACTGAACCAAGCTGAGTGTTTTTCAAGGCTCAGGAAACCCTTGCAGGTGTTTCGAGTTAATTAGACGATTCAAGTGATTAGTTGAATACCCTACTAGTATACTTTTTCATGATATTCTAATATTTAGAGATAGGATATTTGAGTTTTCTTAAGCTGTAAGCCATAATCAGCAATATTAAAAGAATAAAAGGCTTGCAATATTTCAGTTGATTTGTAATGAATCCAGAATGCATGACATTTTTGTTTTTTTAAATTGCATTACAGAAAATAAAGAACTTTATCACAATATTCTAATTTTCTGAGACAGTCCTGTATGCAGTGTTTGGCAGTTTCCTAAAAGTCATTAAATCAATCAATGCATTAGTGGAAAAGACCCCAAGTTCTTCCCTTTTAAAGCTGCCTCACATACAGAGCAGTGGCTGTAAACTTAACAACAAACAGATTCTTCTCTTAAAATGTCTTCAACCAAAAATTTTATGTGATGGAAGTAAAGACATGAGATAGAAACTGAGGGCAGCACAATGTCAGATAGTGTGATATCGTGATTTAGCTGACAGCGCTGTCAGCAGCCAGGCAGGAGAAACATTCAGGTAGATTTTACAACTGAGCAATAACCAAGACCACAACTTTTACGTTCTCTGACAGCGTTCTTCATCTGGGATGTGAAAACATCACATTTTGACAAAGATGTGCAGGAGCATGGTGCAAGGAGGCTTAACAGACTATGTATGTGGGAGAGTAAATTATACATCTGTCTTGTTTCAGGATAAGGTGTAATGAATCAAATAAAAATCCACAAAAGCTGAACTGAGTCGTGGGGCAGCTCGACTGTACTGCCAGCAAATACTGCTCAAATTATTAGTGGGGAAAAGATCAGTTGTTCAACAGATAATTAATTCATAGTTAACAAAAACTTCTTTTACCAATTTATTAATCGTCTGAGTGATTTCACAAATATATCAATGTCAGTTGAATATCTTTTTTAACTGCTGGTCAAAACATATTTTAAGATGTCATTGTTGGCTCTGGAATACCATGATGATTATTGTCTGATACTAGACATGACAACAAATCGATATCAGGAGAAATTAAATCAGTAATGTATTTGCTGCTCTACAATTTTCATGATAATTTTGAGCGAGCAAACTTCTGCCAACAAGTTTTACACCACTTGAGAGAAGTGAGCCTGTATTACTGCTAAGGGTGTTCCAATCTGGATTTTTGGGGTCTATGGCCCTGTTTATGCCTACTTAACATTCATCTTTGGTGATCTAAGGGACCATTTATGATGGAATTTCTCTTCCTCTATATGCAAATAAATACTACAGGGCTGAATCCTACTCAGAATTTTGGCAGTAAATGTCCATTATTACTGTCAAGATGTTCCTTTTTTTCAATTCAGCACCACATTAAACTCCTGTGTCTGTGTCACCTGTTTCACCTATGCTGTCAGCAGCTGCAGGAGTGACGCTGTGATGCTGAACTATATAAGCAGGATACACACTTTAACTTTCTCTGACTGTGTGGAAATCTGATGTTTTCACGTCACAGATAGATGACGAAGAAAGGCATTAATACCAGAGAAAGAAGAAATGTGTGTCCTGTTGGTTCTGCCAGGCTGTGACAGGCTCTCACCCAGGAGACACACACAGAGGACCGCAGAAGAGGAGGTTATACAACCCGATCAGACAGACCACTCGTAATCAAATCCCCCACTCTATATGCAAATAAACAAGTACATCATCCCGTTTGCAAAAGACAAAATTAGTTTTAAAAAAACAACGAAATGCGTTGCATTTTACCGACTGCAACACTACTGAGCAAACATTCTGTGAAAATCGCACAGAGAAAAGAAATAACTTCATGTATAAAGTATAACGTTCAGTGGCCGATCAATCGGAGCACCCTTAATTACTGCACGCATTGATACCATTAAGACATGTATTCATTATGCAACCATTATGCATTTCAGAGCATTTGAAAGTGCATTTCTACATTCTATTCATATCTGAAGATGACATGAGCTGATTAATCACTGGGTCAAATGTGACACATTCTCCAAACTCTCTGAATCACTAATGACCAGGGGACATGAGCAAGAACCATTGTTTCATGGTCCTCTCATCCACTTCTGCAATCAGTGGCACCATCTTGCCCCTGAGCAGCGTCTTGTGGAGAGAGATTAACTATGTGGAGTGTTTATGAGAAAGTGTGCAGCTATTTTCAGCATTTTCAAGGAGGGAATTTGACACACACACATTCAATGTACACACGCTCCGACACTTATGAAAGCTGCAGCTAAGTCCACTCAACATTCTGTGAGTCTGTGCTCCCAGTGGCAGTGGGCTGAAAATAACGCAGTGACAAACCCCTAACTAGTGTCTGAGTCACAGGTGAGTGGGTGGGAAGTGATGTGTTGGCCTTAGGGCATATTCCTAAGGAGACCCGGGTCTATCTGTGTGTATGTGAACACACTTGTAAGTGTGACTGAGGTAAATAAAGGAAATCGATTTTCAGTATATGTACCTCGTTATTGTTGGTGCTGCTGTTGTTGTGACTTTAGAGTCCATGTGAAGTCAAACAGTTTATCTAGGGTCATGTCGATGTGGTAACACCAGGACGACAGCTTCAAGTTTACACAGTGGAAATCATAAGTGGTTTTCCAAGCTTTAGGCACTACAATCGTTTTCCTTCATAGCCCTTAATGTTTTTATACCACACTGTTTTCCAATAATTACCAAGAATGTGGTGGCCGACCTTGATCTTACTAGGTTTCATAATGATCCAAACTTTTTTACAATTCTCAAAATGACATGAAATAACTTGGTGTTTTGTGCCGTTGCTCGACTGTATGTTGTTGAGCTGTCGCTCTCTTTTCCTCCCTCTCATAAACACATTGACCCATCTGTCATTGTCAGACTGGCCATTAGCAGCACGGGAGAAATCCAGCCTCTCTGGTGGGCCATCAAAAAAATCGATAAAGTATTTACTATCCTCGGAAGGTAAACAGACCTTGGAAAAACACAGGTAGTTTTCTGCTTTCGCCTCAACATTCCCATGACAGAGTTCTGACCAAGCAGGGTCAGAACTCTATGTGTCATGGGAATGTAATAACACCTGTGTACCTGTCGATATTGGATATGGATATGCCTGACAGCGTACAGTGTTGTGACTGTGGGGGAATCATAATAATCAACCCTCAACCTTATTGAAATGCACCCTGAAGAGTTAGGGCACAGCAGACAGAAATGAGAAAATTGGACCTAAATTTATTCATGACACCAAAACATGACTCGTTAAGTTGGTCTGTGTCGGCTGAATTTTGACATAAGCATCTCTTTGCTAACACTTTAGTTTGTTCTGCCGCCCCAAGAAGCACAAAACAGACTAAAATAATATGTTGCTGATATTCTGATCTGTAAAAGGAAATGATTTGGTCAATTAAACTGTAATATACACAGATCAGCCACATGATTAATAAAATATTCTGTAGGTTCCCCTTGTACCTCAGCTCAGTAGTTTTAAATTAAAAGCGCTCTGCAGAGAAGCATAATTGCAACTTCATGACACTGCAGCGGTGGGTCAATGCTGCAAACTCTATATAAAGGAATGACTGGATGCAAAATGTTATATAGATGGGACGTGTCAAATTAAAATCTCATCAGTACCCAACAAGACTTAACCCAGAGCATCCGTAGGTACGGACCACTGCATACTGGGAACACCTCACAATAACCTGCTGCTCATGTGACCCTTGTCAGACTCGCTCAAATTCTCACACTTGCCCACTTAACCTGACCTGCTGCCTTTATATCCCACCGCCTGACAGGTTCCACTGTAAGGACATAATCAATATTGATCACTTCAACAGACAGTAGCTTTAACGTTGTGGCCGATAGGTGTATAAATCCACATTGAACAACAACACAGAACCTCTGAACATTGCTGCTGGTGCTGGTCAAGACATTTAACTTAAAAGTGGGAGGCCAAGATGTATCATCATTAAGCTCCGTCTATACCTGTTTGAGTGTGAGGGTCTGGTACTTCTCAAAGGCCTCTTGAGGAAGTGAACCAAGCTCTCTGATCTTCTTCATGCATTCCTCTTTCTTCTTGAGCAGCATGCCTTGTCTGTTGGTCATTTTCTCCAGCTCCTTGGTGTCATGGTTGATGGCATCATTCTGATCCTTCTCTATGTTCTTCCAGCGCTCCATGCTCTTTATGTGGTCCTTGATCTCTACCTCGGTCTTGTCAACAAGGACATCCAGATCTGGGGGAGACATCAGAGGAGGTTGGTGCAGTGCCATGTGTTTCAAACCAAATGAGGTATTGGTGCACACATATAATGTAGAATATAATATAAAGTCCCTTGGACAAAAACGATTCATACTCAGAGAGGATTCAACATTTTTTAAGAGTTAGTGAAATGTACTTAATTTTAACTCCTGAAAAAGATTTTCATATTTTCCACAGCCACAATTACTCCATTTGGCCAAATATCCTTCATCCACAACAGACTAATGCAGAGGCTATTACTCAAACTTTGTAAAGAGACAGAGACAAAAGAAAATCTTATTATTCACTGAGTCATAAATAGAAAACGTACATGTTGAGAGTTTAGAATTGAAGACTGAGACTGTGAATGTGTCTCTATTAAGTTAGTGGCAATGATTAAATATGAATCTGTGAAACTGTATTATATTCAGGGACAAGTACTTTCTGAGAACTGCAGTCTATCAAATCGAATTTGAGTCATAGCATCAGCAGAACAATTATATAACTGAGTGACCAGGCGCTGTGTGTGTGTGTGTGTGTGTGTGTGTGTGTGTGTGTGTGTGTGTGTGTGTGTGTGTGTGTGTGTGTGTGTGTGTGTGTGTGTGTGTGTGTGTGTGAGAGAAACAGAATTTAAGATTTTTTCATAGATGATTCTGGTGCATGATGCAGTGAAGGTCAATGTAAATTGATCTGTTATTCTTCATATAGAAATGCCTCAATGGCCACTCTGTCCAACATTACATTACCTATTCTATTATGACAAATAGAGAAATAACAAAGACAGAAAATATGTTTTTATGTATAGGATTTTCTTAACATCACTGTGGTTTGATTGGTCAAACAAATCAAGTGGAAAGTGTTTCAGAGTTAAAATAAGAATCTCCACACATGCTTGGATATATTGTCATTTAGGTGAGGCATAGAAGTACAAATGGGAACTCACACTAACATGGGAATAAAGGTCCTGAGGAAGAAATGTGTGAATATTTTAACAGTTTTCCAGCTTGTGTAAATTGACCAGTTAGGGTCAGTTGACTTCTTGACCACAAGAACAATTCTCAAAACACTACCATCACCTCCCTGTTGCTTCTTTAGTACACCACAAACCTTCTGATCGGGCCAAAGTGTCTTTGACACGTTTGTTGATGCCGTCCAGCTCAGATGTTGTGGCTGTGAGCACTGTACCGCCCTCAGTCTCCCGCAGCTCATTCAGTTCCTGTGTCAATGAAAATTAGGCCACATAAAAAATATGGTCATGCAAATTCAAATAGCCCTCTTCTAATTTGTTTGAATGAAAACATTGACTGAACAGATTACATCACCAAAATCATCAAACTGCTGAAAAACAATATATATTAAACTTTCGCATTACACAAGTAATGATGCATCATTTATTAGATTAAGAATTTAAAAAGGGCAAAATAGTAGTTTTACATAAATCTTTCATCATGTAATAGAAGAAAATTTGGCATGAGCCGTACAATGAGATTTAAGACAGAATTCTAAAAAGTTTCAAGGGACAGCATACCTGCTCCACTTGGTCAAGACGTTTCCGTAAGTTCTCATTTAGATATGTTTCCACTCTGGTCATGATGCCCTCAAGCTTGATCCTCTCATTCAACAATTGTCTGTTGTCCTGTGGTTGGGCAAAGAGTTCAACACAAAAAGGTTAGACCCGTTAGGTTTTTGCTAGGTGGCGACAAATCAGCCAATGGTAGATATCCAAAAGCTCAAACTTTTCTCTTTCTCTGTGTATCACATCAGCGCTAGACACATGAGGAATGTTATTAAAACATTTATTCAAAGCCAATTTTGATAATATCTATCTTTGGCGTCTTAATGTAACAATGTGTCGCTAGAATAAAACTGTTGCTATTATCTGCTACATCTGTATTTATCTCTGAACTACAAATAAGGACACTCATAACTATAAAGTCTCAGCAGCATCCCGTGTATGCATTTATCTATGTCCACACACGTTTTTTTTTTATATATATAAGTAATTCAACAACCACCAGCACTGCAGCACCACACATGAAAAGCTCCATGTTGCAGGGGCA
This sequence comes from Hippoglossus hippoglossus, assembly GCF_009819705.1. Lineage (NCBI taxonomy): Eukaryota > Metazoa > Chordata > Actinopteri > Pleuronectiformes > Pleuronectidae > Hippoglossus > Hippoglossus hippoglossus. The sequence continues at coordinate 10,846,118 of NC_047151.1, read as the reverse complement.
GAGCCGTTGCGCAACAATTGCGGGAAAAGCTGAGAGTTCACTGAGGTGAGAGATGAGAGCAGCTGGCAGCGGGAGAGAGAGAGGAGAGGACGACGCTGGATCACAGGAACATCCCACACACAGCTGCTGCCGGCTGCTCTCACCTCAATCAGGTCATTTGAATACACAAGCAGGAGGCAGCGAGGGAGGGGGAAAACAGCGAAACAACAAAATGTGGGTAACAGGCGTTTTCTTTGATCTAAATATAACTATGTCGATTCATCCACCACATGGTAGATGAATAAAAATCAAACTGTTAATTGTGCTTCAACACATAAATTAAGTAAAAGCTTTTTTCATGCAAATTTCAAAATCTAAATTAATACTTTAATCGTTGACAAGATACTGGGGAACATAATACACGTAATATAGTTACATAATAAAAATGTTAAGTAAACTAACTGGCCTTGAGTACATTTTAAATGAATAGTGGCTTTAAATCCATCCTCAATACAATTATATAATTAAGCAATAATAAATAATGTGTTTTAAGATAACATTCACACATTTTTTTAACCACCGTCATCATTTTTTAATCCAAACATTAAAAGAGGATTAACTCTTGACGTTAATAATGACAGTGACCGTGTATATTAAATTACAAATGCACTGTGTACAGGGAATGGAAAACACTAATGCCTGAAAATAGCATAATGGATAATCTCTCTAAAAATAGATTTATAAATAATAAATATCAACGTGCACACAACAGGTGAAAACACACTCATATGTAGCCAGCCATATACTTGCTGGTTTTAAATGAATGGTGTTTACTGAGCAGTAACTCACTGTACTGGACCAGCTCGCCACAAACATGTTTCTCTTTTTTAACTTAATTCAATAAAAACCCATAATGCCAATCTGTGACTGTCAGTTATTTCAAAGCACGACAAAATGCCCATTCCCCATCCTCCTCCTGACCTGCTGGAGCTGACGGATCTCATCATTGAGGTCATCGACACGCCTCTGGTCCTCCAGGCTGAGTTGAGAAAGCAGATCTGTGCCTAGCTCAGCCTTCAGTGACTCCCTGGTGGACTCCATGGCATGGAGACTGGCCTCCAGACTTTGGAGACTGCGTTGCTGAAGAAGATGTAAAACAAAAATAGACATCAGTGGATAGAACAGGCTGAACCTTGTGCTAAGATCATGCAAAACAATAAGTAATATTCACGTCAGTCACATCTTAATGATTATAACTCCTGGGCTTGTACACAAGTTTAAACTGTGATGTCAGTTTGTAATCACCTTGGGCATGAACGTTTTCTCCGACTGCTGCCTCTTCTCCTTCAGCATCTTCATCTCTGACAGAATACTGTCTCTAGACGCCTTAAACTTCCTCTGTTGTGTTTCAATCTGCTGCATCTGGTTCATCAGCTGGTCGATCTCGTTGTTGATGCGTGGAGGCAGCCATTAAGGAAATTTAATGCTAGTTTTGGGTGAACATTAACATTTTTTCCCCCTAACAGTTATTCAGAAAAGTGAATTTTCAAGATGAAGACAGATTTTATCTTTTCACACGGCTTCAAGTTTTCCCAATTCAATGTAACCAGTGTCTACAGGACACAGCTGAACACATCACCTCTGTTATTCTGCCAAACTGTGTGGGTAGACAGTGTATTTTACCTGAGACAAGACCCACACTGATGAAGTTGTGCATACTCTAATTCCACTCAGGACAGAAAAGCATAACACACACACGCTATCTTTTGATGAGGCTGCTCTCATTAGCAAATAAAGCCATGGGACAGTGTGTCACCCTTTAGTGCAACTTAAAGGGTTTCAATAATGTGATTGGGCTTCCAAGGGAAGTCATCATTGACATCCAGAGGATTAAAGAGGCTGCATATACACATCATTAAGCTAATTTAACAGACAGGTCTATCAATCTTCCAGGACTGCGACACACCTCTGTTCCTTTGAGGATTAACTGACTCAATAAAACACTGAGGCCAATCAATCTGCTGATTTCAAAGGGCAACTGGAAGTCAGAGGACTGCTCTGCCTACTGCTCATGGAAGACGGAAAGAACCGTGATGGTTTAAGACCAATTGATCATTTTCATGAATGGGATCAGCTCACATCAGGCCACTACCAGCACAAAAAGACACCATTTTTATAAGAGAAACAAATGTTAATATCATTGACCACTTTGCCTCTTATAAATAAAATATATATCAGGTGAATTTCGCATTATAAATTTGATCATTTGTAGCAGTTGTGAGTCATCAAATCCAACGCCACTGCATGACCTCAATAGTTTCCCCCCAATATGGCAGTAATGGCTAAATGAAAATAGCCACTTAAAATAGAAGGGATATACGAGGTGCATAATCACATGCTTATCGACAGGGTAGAGGTGCAGAGTGAAGTTTAATAATTGATCTGTTCACTGACTCACCACTGCTGTGGGGTGGAGGGGTTCATCAGTCATCCATTTCCCCGGCCTACTCACACATACACGTCATGGCCAGGTGCACAGATTAATCTACATACACACACATCAGTGTGAGTGAGAAGCTGCACAGAGTCACACAGGTGTGACAACACATAAGATAAACATACCGTGGTGGAAGTGACTATATCCATAAACATGTCGTACGTGCAAACACATCTGACTGTTTGCTTTCATGGGCTGTCAACCAGTGAGTCATGGACCCGGCCAATATGACCGAAATATAAACTAATCTCTCTTGACCTGCTTAGACCCTCTCATGCATTCAAGTCAGTCTCCTGACTTGAATGCATGAGAGTCCACATTTAAAATACAGAGGACAGCCATATGACATCAAGTGATGACATTGATGAGAGCAGCACTTACTGCAAGTTCCTAGATGGAGTGGAAAGGTTCTCATGTTATGTACAATGGCACATGAATCACGGACAGAAGAGGACAATGTGAATATGTGTTTTTATAGAATGAAGTTGTCAGTTTCTAAACACATTTAGTAACTAAATATTGACAATGTTTCCTCCTCTTTTGCTCAAAGACCAGGTGCAGAGTGCCAATGATACAGTTGTAACATTAGTATGAGCACAATTATATCACGCATGCTGTTTTAATTTGGTTTACTCCAGTTACCAGCGAGCTTAATTTTGACTTAAACTGCTGGCTGTCTGTAAAATATATAAAAATATGCAATTTAGCGACAAAAGAAGGATATTTCAATGGCAAAACTTACTTGTGAAAACATGTTGAAAATTGTATATATTATTTCACATGTTAGAGGAATCCGTGATTCCAACCTCAAAAAACAAAAACTAAATTCCTGGATATTTTTCATAAAAAAAGAGTTTAATAAACAGTGAGGCCAGTGGGCAGGTTATGTGATTGGTGTGTGGCTGAACACTTAAACACATGTAACCCCATCTATCGCAGCAAACCTTCTCTATGAGGAAAATATATATACTGATATATTGAAAGACAGATGGTGATGGTGAAACTTTTAAGGAAACTGCATGACTCACTTCAGTAAACACCTCGTTCAGGACTCAGCCAAGAGAAGGCGAATGAATAAAATCACTTTGATCCACAGTGAAATGTCCTGAGAAGACATCGTCAGTAATACTACAAAGATAGCTGGCCATCAAGGCCCTTTTAAAAACTCCAATACAAATCTCACAATAAAATGAATTTACTTGTGCTCAAATCTCCCAGCAGAGAGCACATGGAGCTAACATTTCCTTGAGGACATCAATGATGTAAAATAACCCTGATGAGCAAACTAATTATGTTTTATGTAAAAGGATATGTTCAATGTTCCTGCGCAGGTTCTCATTGAGCTTGGCCTCCAGCTCACCCAACTCCTCCTCCGCCTTCCTCATGTCTTTCTGCAGCTCCAGACGAGACTTTCTGGTGTCGTAGTAGCCTCCTGTCAGCGCTCCACGGTGGCTAACCTGGTCACCTGGGGGGTCACAACAAAAGGATCAGGGCAGACGCACATTATGTCGTCTTGTTGACTGTTGCCAAGTAATGCACCACCCGTATACTGTAAAATACTGAACTAAAAACTAAAGGTTCCCCCCCGCTGCTACAGGAAATCCAAGGGGAAACACTGCTGTATGTAAAAGGCCACTGCAGCACTATCAGGCTAATGCAAGTCTAACATCAGTAGAGGGGCAGATGGTTTAACATGAAGCATGACTCAGACATGATGGGTAGTTACACACAGCTAATACTAAAAACATTTTTCACAGCCTGCAACTGCAGAGGCCATCTGGGAAAGAGGTTTGACTCAACAACATCAACTATTACAGAGTTCAAACTCAAGTTTAGCTACTTATTATTTTCGGATTAAAGACACGTGTCAAGATACTACAAATATTGCTGATGCAGTTAATGTATTGTGTTCTGTGATTTAACAGATTCCCGCCAACTCAGTTTTAGTCCGAAACTCAAAAGTGTTATTTGTGAGAGTTGCAACTTCCATGTTCTAGTGTGACTGTACTGTCACTGGATTTTCAGCTTACCCTCCAGAGTAATACAGTCCATGGTGAACGCCCTGGCCAGCTGGGTGGAAACCTCCATGCTGCGACAAATCAGGGTCTTCCCAAACACATGCTTGAAGGCCTTGTCAAAGGTGGTGCTATAGCGCAGTTTGCTGATCATGGGAATGGCATCCTAAAAGGAACAAATAAAATATTGGTATAAGCAAATCATTGAATTAAAAGCGTCTTTTGAATGGTTAACAGTTGAATACACATTTTTTGTAATTGGTAAAAATTGAGAACAAAGACCTACAGTAAATGCCTAAATTTACTGACTAAAAAAGTAGCAGAAGCTATTTCTGCATGTCCCTTACATTGGTCTCTGGATAAGCTGTGTCCCTGACGTCCAGCTTGGTCAAGGGCAGGAATGTGACTTCTCCTGGCAGGTTCATTTTGTTGAACTCCATCAGAATTTTGGTGCTGACTTCATCAGTCTCCACAATGTGGTAGAACAATCTGTAAAACATGAGAGCAGGACGGTGGAAAAAGAGAAAAAGATTTATGAGTGAATAGGTTTGCCACAGTCACTAAATGACGATATAAATCCATAATTATAATCCCCAAGGAATATGTTATACTGACACATTAACACTAGATAATATTAACAACAGTTTGCTCCATATATCCACCGGACACATTTTTATTAGCATGAAGGAAGCAGAGTCACACGTCACAATTTATATATTGAGTGAATGCTTGAGGTTCAGCCACTGTCTGAATGAAAACTTAATAAATGTGAATAAGACTTTCAAACAAAAAGAGGGAAATTAATTTCTCTGGATAACTTTTGTTGAGTCACTTGAGTGAACTAAAAAAAACGCATATAGATCAAGTGTTTGTCTCATCCAGCTTTAAAGGATCAAGCATGCAATCCCAGTCTTAAAATGAGATAAACGCACATGTTGCATCCACTACTGGGGTAAAATCAGACTCCATGTGTTTTATTGCAAAATGTCAGTAAACTGAAAACATCAAAGTGAAAAATAAAATAAAAACAGTCCTTACCTGGTACCAGCGGTCACCTCCACACAGGTATAGAAAGCAGGCTCACACTCAAAGTTATTCATGACTATGCCGTGGTAACCATTGATGACATGCTGGTTGATGCCTTTCCGACGGAAATGCTCAAGGACTTTGTTGATGCTGTCAATGCCGTTCAGAATGGACTAGAAAACGAGAACAATGAGAGCATGTTTTTTAATCCAATCAAAAATAGCTTAATTGAAACATTTCACACACTAAGCAGCAGAAAATACAGGAAAACATATAAACTTCTTTTTATAATCTTTGTTTGACTATCATTTTTTTTCAATCACAATAGCAGATATAATCTTTTTTTATTAAGTATACGTTTTACAGAAGGATTAGTAAACAGATCAAATGATGTGCTGTAAAGAATTGTTGAAACTTTCAAAAAGGCATACTGAAGATCACAAAGATAAAGTGTGTTTCTACAAACTGATCCCATTGCTTCAGTAGCTTGAATCGCAAGGTACAGACAACAACAAAAAAGAAAAAGAAATTAGCAATTTCTGGATATTGCACAACCCCATCAACTGTATGGCAGAGGATATTGAGTCCATCAAAGACTTGAGCCGGGATGAGTCACCCAGGACCAATGAAAAATAAATAAATGCAGGACATTTGTCCATAAAGCCACACACAGCCTCCCTTTCATGTCAGCCAGACATTATTCAAAAGTGATATTTGATTGATGTATCTGCCCAGAAGAAACGACTGGCAGTTACTGGATGAGGCCGAGAGCAGTGATTCATATGTAAATTCAGCAAGCTGTGATAAGGCAGATGAATGATTACATTTGATGCACCTCTCCTGACGACTGGCTGAATTACAAAGTGAGTCCATCGCAGTATTCCGGTGGGCTCATTTTGGAGAGTGAGGAACTTTTCACTTGGGGTCTGATTCATCTTTACTTTGCCCATTTCCTGTCTCACAGTACTTCACTAAGTAGGTCCATATGTGAGATTTTAATAGATGTGTAGCACAGCAGCTACAGGGAAGGTTAGTGTGCTTATTGTTCACCAGGGCTAGAGGAGGATAGCTGCACAAGATGATTTTAAGTACCATAGCAACTGTGCCTTTCCCAGTAGCATAATCTCCGTCATGACGAAGTAAACCCAGTAGAGTGGGTGGACCAATACCAACCAGTCCGCCATATTAGCTGCAGAAGGCTGCTGGGCCCTTGATTTGTTAACACTGGTTGATTGTGACAGGGCATCGCTTTTCTTTCAACCTTGTTGAAGTTGGGTCAGTGGTTGATGTCAGGATGTGCAGACAGGTTGGTGGTCCTGCCCAACACAGATTTGGGACTCTTGACCCTCTTTGGTCGTATATACTGGATACATGTTCAGTGGGTTATTACAATAATCAAACTACATTAACAGGCCAGGAGAACCACAGTCCTCAGCACAGCAGACAGCTTGTGTAACGTTTTTTTTCAGAGACAGCAACATGTTGGCATGCTATAGGGAAAGTGTTATGTGCAGTCTGTGAGACTTGCTCAGATGGTACCGATGTCAAGGTAATGAAGAGATAGCTATTCTCTTCTAAGCACATCTGATACATCTGACATATTTATACTTCTTTTAACCGTATGGCCCATTTGTTCTTCTTATTGTAGATAAAGGTTAACAGTTCACATCCCTAAGCAGCCCCTTTGGGAGACTGGTCTTATGACACCAGGTCTTTTAAACAATCTTCATCACTGAACAAAAATCTCCATCAACCAAGCTATTTGCATCACCACCCTCCTCCAAAGCTGTGAAGCTTGAGTAACCTTAAGCCACAAACATTGATAATAAGATCGACCAGCAGCAGCCACAACAGCTGGCACATGTGGTAAAGACCCCAATCTGGATGCCTCACAGTACGATATATGCTCAGCAATATCATGGACAACAGTCTGCTGGAGGGCAAAGGAAGGGCTACAATTAAAGGCAGTGTTTTTGAAGGAGTTGCAAAATAAGACACCAGGATGTGGAAGACACTGCTGGTGACTGATACACCTGGAAGGAGCTGTTCTGGATGGGACCCACATGCCGGAAGAGGAAATGATAACCAGGAGAAAGCACAGGAGACAGGAACACACCCATAGATGCTGCTACCACAACACATACATACATGTCCCACCAGCAATAAAAGAACACCCTGATAAATGACAGAATCGGATGTCATCATCAGATTGGAAGATAATAACTAAGCTTTCAAGTAAGTGTGTCATCAATTTCACTTTCATTTGAGTCCAGACGGAGGCATTACATATCCTGTAGATGAGTTATGTAATTCAGTAAATACGCAGTCATGCACAGAGTAACCAACCTTGCCGGTGGCCGCTCGAAGGAGCTGCTGTTTCTTCTCCAGATCCTCGCGTTTGGCTGCCAGGGCCTGCTGCTCTGCGTTCTCCTCACGCCACAGGTAGCTGGACAAACACAGACAGTCACACACTGTTACACTTATGTCACCAGAAACACTGAAACCCAATTACATGATTACACGATGCTCACAGGAGCAGAAGAATAGTCAGCAAGGACAAACACACTAGAAACTAGGACACACTAATGAAATGACTGTGCTCTTTAAGAAGATTTTTGGTGTAAATATTTGTTGACAAAACCACAGACAACAAAATCCTAAATTAATAAAAGTCGTTTTTTGATATGGGAGGTAATTATATTTTTTCATTATAAGGAGTTATATAGTAATTTGAAATGTTGCTCATCTATTTGAGGAGTGAACTTTAAATGAAATATCAGCTGGTTCATCAAATCACACATTAAAATAATTTATATCAACTGAGACAGTGTACGATGAAACTCAACAAAAAAAAGACAATATGCCTGCTGCAATCATTCCTCCTGTTATTAACACACTCCTAAATGTGTCTGACATTAGCATATGACTTCCGCAGATGTTTTTTAAAATCAATTGATTCCATCATAGGTTCAAGGTACTGATCTCAGAATCGTGTAGACTGACCTTGATGCAATTGAGAAAGTGTTTTCTGGCTGAGCTGCAGTGAGCGATAACTAACACAGAAAGGGAATTTGGTCCCTAAATAGGGCTGGGCGACATGACTTCAAATCAATATCATGATTATTTCAAACATTTACCTTGATCACGATTAATGAACGATTATTTTATGTCGAATTACTCAGTGTAGGTCAACAAGCGACTCTGCTCACACGTCAAACTGATCTTTATAAAAAACCCGATGAATTCATATTTATGTTCCTGGATAAACGGGGCATCGCATCTTCTGCAGCAAAGAAGTTAAAACACTGTGCTGCGTCATAATCTTGCCCAGCCCCATCCATAAATGACTTTAACTTGACCCAGACTTACAATAACTTCAGTCAGACTCTTGGCACAAAATAAGCCTGTGGAGTTCGTCATTAACATTAAGAGCTTTAGGAGGGAATTTGTTGTTGGCCATTATCTGTAGGAGGAATGATTACAGCAAGCAAACACAGTCTCAACAGACACACAGTTGCAGGTGACAAATTAGGAACCCGTCCCTTATATTAAAATAATGAAACTGCCAAAACCATCTTCCTCTTGTTTCCATTAGGGTAATTTGTATTTGTTCATATTTTTAGATTATACACTGCCAATAGCTTGCAGCTGTGTGGTGTGCAGATTGTGCTCCTTCGATTAAAGCAGTCATTATGCTGCCTTTTCACCCACTAGAATAAAACAATAGATCACAGTGGACTGGAGGGTGCATGACAGATTAAATATGAAACAAACATGACAGTGCTCATCAATTTTGTTATTTCGTTATAATAATTGTCTGTTTTTAATTAACAAACGGACACTTGTCTGAAAATGCTGTTTGTCATGAATCAGGGGAGAATCGGTCTTGAATAAATTTTTTACTTCTAACCAACGATTCAATTCATCCAGGCTTAAAAACCTTTTGCATGTAAAAAAAAACCTCATTGTATTAGTGGACAGAGAAGGCCCAGTGACATTCAGAGTAGACAAAACCCTAATATGTAACTAAAGGTTGCAGACCGGAAACGATTGAACCTTTTAGCTTAATGCAAGATACAGGCAAGTCTCCAGTAAAGATTCATCTGAATGATGTGGTGCTGTATAACGAGACAATACAAATACAAATTATGAGCACAAGTCAGGGCTGAACTAAATTAATTCAAAGAGAAGGCAAGAGGGTAAAGACGAGGTTCTTACTTTCTTTCACTCTGCAGTTCATCTTTCCTGTTCTTCACCTCATAATACTTTTTGTCCAGCTCCTCCACACGGGTCTTCACCTCATTCAGATCTTGATCGAGTTTCTAAAGAGATAAGGTCAATGTAGGTCAGATTCTCGGTTAGGGGATATAAAAATAAGAAATCATGTCAAAAAGACTTGAATAAAGCAATTTCAAATATTACAATCAAAGATTTTTAAAAAACATAACAAAAGAAATGTTGAGAAAGAAGTGAACAAATAAGCACTTTTTAGTAGTAGCAATAATTGTAGGAGTTTTCTCATACTTCCTCTGAAGCTGATCCTGAAAATCAGTGTGAAAACCAAACTTTACGCTAAACTATAAATCTTCTTCCTGGAAAGTATATTCACAGTTTTGAATTTGCTTACATTGTATTGCTCCAGGTTCTTCTCCTTACTAGTCTCTGTGTCTTCCAGGTCTTTGTGAATCGCTGCAATCTGCCTCTTTTTATCATTTATGGCCTGGTCCAGCGACTTCAGCTCCTTCTTGATCCACTTGTCCCTCTCCTCCTTGGAGGTGAACTGGCTGCCACGTCCCTGCTTGGCATAGAGGTCTGTCCTCTCCTGAGTAGCCTGAGCCAGTCTGGAAGGAGACGGAAGACAGAAAGTTACGATTTTGTAAACTAACTACAAGGTCCCACAGGAAGACACATCAGTACATCAACAAAACAAAGATTTGAGGCAGTCAATGATACAAACTATTAAACATATTGTTTGACGTTTACCCCTAAAAATTGGGCACTGTGTTTAAAGCGATTAATCATTCACATAGCCCTAATAATATTGATATAAACCTATTCAAATTAAAGCTGAGACTTGGCACTTTAATGAACTATCCATTGTTTTATTTCAAATTGAATTAGCTGAAGCTCAGAACCTGAAGACCAAGAAATGAGAAACAGTCCAAATATTCCCAGTCTTATATGTATTTCATGTGCATCCACCTCTTGAACTCTTGCCATCAAAGTGTATTCAAAATGTGATGACTGACTCATCGAGTTAAGCCTGGTCACCAACTGCTCGAGGGTTCGTAGCCGAGGATGAGTCATCCCTACCTGGAGATACCCCGCTCTTCTTTTTCCTTCACCATGTTGAATTTTGGCTCCGTCTCCTGCAGCTCTTTTTGCTTTTCCTCAATTTTCTCCAGCAGCTTCTGACGCTCCTTTAGCAGGCGTTTCTAGAGGAGCCAGAACATGACATTGTATAATGAATCTTCAAAATGTAGAACTTTGGAGGAGGAAGTATATGAAATGGATGAATTGTTTACAGTGGAAGGATGATAAGCTTATGTAAAAGCGGGATTGACACAGACTAAAAAGACATTCAAACAAAATAATTAGTCTAAAAGATTTCATTATTACCTCAATGCATCCATGTATATTTTCAGACTTTTTTTCCAAATTAATCAATTCCTAATGCATTTTATCTCAATGTTAAGTTCCTGCACAATGTGTATTGAATTTATATTTCTCAAAATAATTAGTTATAATAAATTATTTTTTGGCTGTAATATTCATTGGTAGATGCTAAAATTATGTGCACCCCTTCTGTTGATTTTTTTTGACTTCATAGTATTGGCCTGTATTTATTTTGAGTATATATAGTAAACATACACATGTATAAAGCAAAACACCATTTATCTAATTCTCATTATTACAATTGATGCTGCTCGTAGTCTGCTGTCAAAACTAATGAAAACAAACAAAAACAAACTCGTTAGTTTTCCCGAAACTAACGAGTTCGGGAAAAAAGCATCAAAGAAGGCAAATAATTGGGTAAAACACATTAACCATACAGAGTATTCTGAAAGATTTATGATCATAGTTTTAACCTGGATCATGGAAACATCGGACCAGTCCACCGCCTGCTGCTTTTAAGATTTTTCTGTGTGGGTTTCTATGACGGTGTGTTGCCCTATCACAGGTATGAAAACCTCTACTTTTCTCTCTGCATGTCAAAGCCAACTCAAACCTGATAAAACCGGGACCATCAGCAGCTAGTGACGCAGTTCTGCTTCCCTTGCTTTTCATTTTGCTCCAATAACATTTGGCTGATGCTGTGCCAGCCGTAGCCAGGTGGGCTTAATCCAACCACCAGCCAGCATGCTGCCATGGACCCATAACAGTTCACACAGAGGCTGAGCCAATGAAGCCGTTTGTATGATTGTCATCTTCAGACTCACGTGCACACGAACATACACTGCACACTATGCCATACGGAGAGTTATCTGTGCCAGCTCTGTACACAAAACCTTGTGCCAGGAATGATGTATAGTGGAGCTTATGGCTAAAAGGTCTAATATGCAGCCTGGTGCTTCCTCAGTCCGCTCTATCTCTTATCCACAGTCCAGCAAATGTTCTGCTAAAAGACTAAAACTGCACATTACATCTATTTTATAAGGAAATTAGACTTTTAAATAAACACTTCACTATTTGGTGCTTTTTAATGCATTCATATATTTTAGCAAAGTTCAGCAAGAAATTAATCAGCGCTCATTTAGAAAATTCATCATTTACCAAGTACAAGTAACATCCGGTTATTCCGGATAAATGAAAAATTTAACTATTTTAATGACTGTATAATTAATTGATTAGTTAAAAAAAATTCCATAAATCACATCAATATATTAATGATGCTCTCAAAAGTTGACTATTTCCTTGACTTCCATTAAAAATGAAGCAACTGTGAACATGAACTCCTCTTTCCACTTTCTAACATGGCAGAGTGGAGTATATGAAAAGAGAAAACCATCCCCGTCTACATAGAGTGATGATGCAGGGGATGGGGGGTTGGGGAGGGGGAGTGTTGCTGGTGCGGCATCACGTGTGCGGAGTGACGCAGATAGGAGGCTTCCGTACCCTCTGTTCGCTGTTGCCTGCCAGCTCGTCCTGCAGGTCCTTGGTCTTCAGCTCGAGCTTGGTCCTCTGCTTGATCTGCTCCTGGCGTTCGGCCGACAGCTGCTCTCTCTCCTCCTTCATGGCAGAGATCTTGGACTTCAGCTCCCTCACAACACGCTCCGTCTCCTACAGAAAAGGAGCCAAAATAATGAAACACGCCGTGAGACTTAATTCAAAGGAGTGTTAATACAACAACTTACTTCTTCTCCAGTGATTAAATGCCTAGTCATTTATTTACCAAAGACAGGTTCAGGAGAGATGAATGGATTAACAGATTTTGTTCATGTGAAGAGCAAAGCTAATTTTAACAAAATGTCCCAATTTGTCTGTTTTTCAAATGTGAACTATTCTGGATGACATAAATACACAAATAAAATTCAACAATGTAATTTTGAATACTGCACTTTTCTACAAGCTGTTAAAGATAATACCCCTCACCTAACCACAGAGATGGATATAATTACTCAAAGGTGGAATTCTTTACCTCTACTTTGTCTCTAGCATCTTGCTGAGCATCACGCAGCTGTCGGGATTTGTCTCCACAGGTCTCCCTCTTGGAGGACAACTGCAAAAAACAACCAACAAACAGAATGTTAAAGAGGAAAACTTGGTATGGTAAACTGTACACAACTGAGCACAGACCTAAATCTTTGGTGTGCAGGCTATGGTGACTGATTTTATTAAATAATCTATTAAAATGGCTTAAATGAATGTGTGATACTTGACATGCTGGTGAAGTGGACAAAACAGCATTCATATCAAGATTCAGTGAAACAGCATTTTCTACTATATTGTAATATTCTGACTGGCTGCTAGTGGCGATTCCCGTTGTAACCATAGAGTGTTACCTCATCCAGTTTGGCGCGGGTTTCATTCAGTTCCTGGTTGTAGATGGTGTACTCCAGGGCCCTTCTCATCTTGTCCCACTTCTGGTACTGAGCCAGCTCCTCCTTCTCGTCCTCCAGGGTGTGCAGACGCTCCTCGATGTACTTTAGCAGTTCATTGATCTTCTCTCGTTTACCCTCTGGGGAACACACAGACCAAGTTGTTTTTAAAACGGCAAACATAATTCTACTGAACTGACATTACTTCACGCTAGTAATGATTTATTGATGAATGCTGTTTACTTTTACAGTAACCATGTTGCCCATCATCATGCATGTTAATCATGAAATAAGTATTAAGAAAGTTAAATTGCATTTTTTTTTTTTTTTAAATAAAGTCTCCAAATCTGCTTTTCATTCAAACTGCAGTGTGCACTTTTGTCTAAGGCTCAATTTGGCAACCAAAAACCCCATTTATGATTGAAAACGAATAGTTTAAAGTGGGGGAAGTTAAAACAATTATTTAGTAATGTCTAAGAAACAATGATGTTCCAAAGCTGTTACCTGTCTCCTTCATGAGAGAAATACTCTCCTCCTTGCGCTCATCGTACACCCGTGTCCCTGCCACCTCTCGCAGCAGCTTTAAACGCTGGGAATCCGGTGCCGTGGCCATTTGGTTGATCTGAATGAAACATGAAAATAATGCATAAGAAGAAATACCCTGCTGTTTGGTGTACCGTTTTATTAACTTAAGCAGATGACAATTTCTGATTATACATGGCAAGTCAAGACACCAGAACTTTTTCCAGCCCTGTTTGCATACTGTAATACATGACACAACACTGACACACTCATGTGTTGTGCGTGTGAGGTTGTCACCCACTCCATTCTCACCTTTCCCTGCTTGACGATGTAGTAGGGGTTACTGCGGGAGAAACCAGCACTCTCCAGAAGGTTCATGACATCATTCTTACTGCAACAATAACAGATGCCATCAAACAAGTGATTGCATGGGATCACAGTGTTGTAATTTCCGGTGATTACAGGGACACAAACAGTCACCACACAGCAATACTTACGTCACCATCTTCTTGTCTAAGAAGTATTGGTCCTTCTTGGCGCCAATGACACGGCGAAGGGAGACTTCCTCCTTGTCAATCTGGAAGAAGAGATATTTATCGTCGGTCAAGAAGGGAACAGCAGGATTGGCCAGTTGTGCCACAGTATTACCAGGCTGCATGATTACAGTTTAACCCCCAGTTAGAAACTCTTTGGATTTCTGGATTGGATCAACCACCCTGTCTTCATCGTCAGAATAATAAGCACTGTCTACTGGAGGTTGCATTATAATCACTGATCACAACAGTCATAGGAATACTGTTAAATATTATCAGAATAGCACAATATAGTGATGATACCACTTAGACCGGTGGCTTGAACTTAGGATGATGTTGAGGAAAGTTGCCTGACAAAAAACATTTATTTTATCTGTCTAAATAAGTAAAGAATTACAGTTTTTCCTCTGATAATTCTTTTAAAAATAAATACTAAAATGTAATGACATGATTGTATAGATGGTATTTATGACATGCACACAGAAGATAGTGTTTTACTTCAGAGGCTTACTGCAATGTTAGAACAATATAAAGTTGGAAAGAATCTGTGTGTTCACAATTAATAGGATCAATACGAAAGTTTTGCCATTCCTACCGGCAGCCGGTTGTCAGAGTTGTCAAATATAATCTCCACAAAAGCAGAAATGACACGTGGACCAGTTCCCTCCTACAGTGACAGGGGAAGAAAACACAACATTGGCATGTTTATATTAACGGATTTACATGTTAAAATAAAGTTTTTCAAGCTGTTACAACACAAACTACATATTTCAACAAAAAAAACACATAATCCTATTAAGAATTGTATAATCCACCATTCATTAGGAGGTTACACAAGCTTTTGTTAACACAAGCATGCAAAACAAAAGACGTCTGTGCAAGCCCCATGTCACAGAGCCACTTTTACAAATTATGACTGACATTCGAGGTGTGTGCGATATTCGTCTGGACTTACATGGAGCAGGGCCAGACGCTGCTCAGGTCGTAGGTGGCTGAACTCATCACTGAGCACAAACTGAATGGCTATGAAAACAGAGACAGAGCAACAGTTTTAGAAAACAAACAAGAGAAAGTAGCAACGTTGGACTATTGTGTAGAAAATTGAGGCTCACATACCGTAGAAGAAGTTACTTTTTCCTGATCCATTCCTTCCAACTGTTACAAGAAAACACACAGAGAAGGACATTGACATACATGTTCACAGACAACCCCGAGACAAGACTATTAACCAACAATTTAAGTCAAGCGCATTCAACAATATCTTATCTTGAGTAACTTGACAACACTTTAGGCTACATATCTCAGCCTCAAACTAAACCAGATGGTGAGTTAGAAGTGCAGGTGTTCATATACTCACCGATGACGTTGTGCTTTGGACTGAAGGGGTCCACCACAGTTTGGTCCCTGTAACTTCGGAACCCCTGGATGATGACCTACAGCAGAGCAAGCACAAAACATTGACTGTAACGTCCTTCTGTAAAGCATCGTTAAAACCACACGATGAAGCCAGGCATTGTTGAATGAAAAGTATTCCAGAAGCAGACCGGGAACCATCCCTGAATGCAGCAACACTACTACCTCGACCCTCTCGTTTATATTCAACTTGTAACCTGTGTGCTAGGCGCAGCAACACATGTATAATGATCGGGACAGGGTTTACAGCAGGGCCTTGTCTGACGGTCGCTGTATGGGCTAGTTTTTTTTATCGTGGCGTTCACCGGTGTGCATGGTTGCTAGCTAAACCAACCACACACGAGGCCGCCATATTATCATCAAAGCTCGTGTTTAGCTAACTATTTGTGCTGAGTGTGGTTTTATATAACGTGTATGGGGCAGCGGGACGTATGCTAACTCCACATTAGCCCAGTAGCGTTAGCGTAGCATCTTATGAAGGGGGCGGGCAATTCAAGATTAATCCCGGTAGCCCTAGCTAGCATTAGCAAGCTAGCTGCTCAACCTTTATCTACCTCTGGTACGCTTTTACTTTGCCCTGCGCGCCAGTTAAAGTTAGACCGCGAGCAACCCCTTCTTATCCTGGGCACGGGCATTTAGCTGAATAACGTTACGCTCGCATATTTAACGTCAGACAGGTGACAGTCGGAAACACTAACAAGTACGATGCTAGCTTACCTGTTTGATGTACATGGCGGTCTGAGCAGGGCGTCTCCTCGGCTGAACTCGGAGTCAAACTCCGCTCTCCGCTAAACTGGAGAAGCCGAGAATTCACTGATCCAAAACTCAACGATATATTACAATTTGTTGCATGTGAAAATCGGTGAAACCCAGTGTGGCCGGGGAGAATAACATGGAAAATGGCGGCGGGGGCGGGATAGAGTGGAAGGTGCCATTATGTGAAAACGGGGTTGTAACAATAAACATATACCAAGTGTTTTGTGTCAGTAATTTAACTAAGGTAAGGTATGATTATGGAAAACGTCTAGTAGATTATTGTAGTACTGAAAACCACTATTTTTTGCGTAATTACACGTAAATAACACGTTTGATATTTACTATCCTCTCTGTTGGTAGAGTTGGTACAGTCCAGCTCTGCCATCTGAGCGCCAAACACAGAAAACAGTCGAAACTGAAAGATCTGCCTTCTAACTCTAAACTATTGATGATAGTAAGAACCCAACAACATGGTTTATCACACATTTAGAGAATATAACTTAGATCTGTTCCCATTGGGAAGTTTTCTTTATCCATGGTTTATATTTCCAAAAAATAATGCAAAATGCATGTTTTTATGTTTTGTATTTTGCATAGGTTGTACTGGGTTGCACTAACTTGACAAATATCCTGGGAACATACAGTCTGACTATAACTGTACATACAAGTGGCCGCCTATTTAAATCTGCTGTTAAAGGCCATAAGTCACTGCAGGTGTCACTGTTGTCTCTTCTTCTTGTATCCTGGCCTCTCCTGTTCCTCGGAGAGATGTGCAACGTAGGCCTGAAGCTGTTATGGACACAGTTTTAGAAAGTAGTATTGATTTTTCCCCTGTCTTTCTGTTTACAGGAATAAATGTGCCAAACATTACATGGAATGAATCCACCTGCAATTCCATCAGACTTCTCAGCTGCATATTCACCTAGAATGCTGCAATGATGACTTGACAACAAGCAAATTTTTGTGCTGAAAACATTTATTAAACACATACTCATATCCACATTATTGAAAAAGATCAGACAGACAGCAATTCTTCAAATAAATTAAATTCAAATGCATGACTTAATTTGTGAATAGGCAAATAAATCACAATAACAACCTAAGTCATGTATATTGCAGTTTATTAGTGTGCTGTGTTGTTTCATCTCTGCAGTTCAGAAGGAAGGGAAACGGCATCAATGGCTGCTGTAGGCCATTCACTTAGTAGGCTTTTTTCACACAAATACCCATTGTTAATGTCATAAGGAACAGTTCCTACTGTGACAAGTCAAAAAGTCTGCTGTGAAAAAGGCCTATAGGCCTCATGTCCCATAGACAGAACTCTATTATCTGACCTCAGTCTATCTACTGGTTTCAACACCAGGCACACAGAGAGCGATTCTTAAAACTTTTTCAAGTAAGACTACAAGCAGTCACAGTTCATTTTAAGGCAGTGCAGTTATTGGGCTCAGTTTTAACTGGTGGTGGACTGGGGACTGCAGGTAAGAGGTAGGGAGGGTGATCACGGATGGCTCAAAGTTTTTGGTGTTGAAGGTGGTGGTGAAGTCGTTGGCAAAAAAGGATGCAGACTCCGGGACGCAGGGTGTGGCTGGTTCAGGTGTGGCAGCGTGAGCCGGAGCCATGGAGAGGACCTCGGACTCAAACTGCAGCAGCTGACCCATGAAGCTAAAGTTGGGTGAGATGACATCTCGGCGCTGCTTGATGATGTCAAAGGCCGCATCCAGTCGCAGCTGCTGCGTCCTCATGATGTAGGCCATGCAGATGGTAGGGGAGCGTGAGATGCCTGCTTCACAGTGGACAAGAACTTTCCCCCCTGATTGCTTTACGTGATCTGGAAGGAGAAGGGGACAATCAGCGTTAATGACAGTCTCATATAGAGACAGATCATTTTTTCTTTCTGTAACAAGCATCAAATGAATTATTGAAAAAACTGCTGGTGCAGATCAAAATATCAGCCATGGTTATTTTGTCGGGTTTTATTTTTGCTTTGTTAGTGTGCGTCTGTAATTTATAATTTTAAACTCAAGTGGTGATGGAGGTGTTACAATGAATCAAGAGGGAGTTTTGAACAGTGAATATTAACAAATGGAAGAATCCCATTATAACTATATAATTATTCCTGTATACCTTACTCCCACTCAATAATTAATGTGAACACCTTTTCACATCTTATCTACACACACACACACACACACACACACACACACACACACGATATATAGACAAACAACAAATCAACCTTCTCAGAGAAACACTTCCTGATATACCAGTTCTGCACACAGACGCTCGTGAGTCACAGAGCGCAGCTGTACATGAGACTTTCTCTCTCCTACGCTGCTGTGGGGGCGCTGGGCGCTGCTGCAGAGTTCACTGTGGCACAGAGCTGTGAGTTCTAATTCAGAGCTGCTGCAGCACTCCTACACACTTATATGGATGTTCTAATGCCGACACACAAATCTACTTTCTGATTTCAAGATTTTGTAAATTCACAGAACTACCCCTTATTACACATGCTTTTTTCTGTGTCTCAAGTTTACGATTGGTCTCCTGACACTTAGCTCCACAAAGCTACGGCACACACCTACACATTTATCTCTCACTCTCTCTCTCTATCACATTGAGGGTCACTTCTGTCTGGTCATGAGAGTCACTGGAGGGCGAACAATTCATATTTCTGACATCTCTGATCGCTGATTCCCCGCATGAATGAATTATGAATTTCCCATCTGCAGTGGCAGATGCAACAAGATGAAAGAGAGGTTAAAAAAATGGACTGACAGCAGCGGTGGGTGTTATAATGACCACCCTCGAGTCAAGTGATGCACCCTCATTGGCTGGAGATGTCATGACATGCTTCAGCTGCTGTTTTCATCCAGGGAGGTCAATAATATTTATTATCTCCTACCCGACTGTACATTTGTCACTAGGTCAGTAAGGGGTGTTGATTGGTGATTGATTTTCATTTGGGGACCAGCAGAAGCTCGATGAGAGCTTGTGTGCAGCACTTTTCTAATCACTCGGCATGGCCGACAAATTTCCGTGGCCCTCCTTGAAAGTAGGCTGAACCTGCCCCTTGAACAATTCGCTGCCTTATGTAATGGCCAGGCTCGCTCAAAATCAACCTGAAATAGGAAAAAAACAATGCACAAAACCAACAACAGCAGCCACCAAATACTGGTCAGCCAAGCTGCTCATGGGCAAGCTTTGTCCTTGGTTATGCCTGACTATAAATAGCTACCAGCACATTGTGTACATCTTTTGCTGCCGCTGCTGCTGCTATTATCCTGCACCCCTCTCCTCTCCTCTCCAACACACACATACATTGACACGCACACACACACACCCTCTTCCTCAGTGACACATTCATTGCCCTCTGACTGCCCTCTGGTAAATCAATGATTCCTACCTGTAAACAACCATCAACTGTGCTATTCTATTTGTGTCCGTCAACTAGCTTTTATCCTCCACCCAACCATCAAAACAACTCTGAGTGAGTGTGTGTGTGTGTGTCAGCCCCCAACCTCCTCTTCCCCGCTATTACTAACCACGGACAGCTCACCCAGTTGTCACACTGACTGACCACACCCGGCGGAGTAAGCCACTGAGATTAGGCCTGGGAGGCGATGACGGCATGGGAGCGTCTTTTTCAAGTTAAGACAGAAGGGAGGGAGGAAGGGGAAGGGGGTAGTGAGCAAATCCTGAATGAAAGCAGACTGGCTGGATATGTTGGCTGGTTGGATGTGGGGTGGAGGTGGGGGTGGTGGTGGTGTCGTGGCTGAAAGCAGGTGATCAAGTTAAACAGATTACGGCCTGGTTTCTTTTAGCCCTCTATTTGTGAATGGCAGCAGGCGAAGGCAGCGATGAAGGGGGTTTACATGAGGACGCATCTCCGAAATAAACATATCTATGTTTAGGTGTTTTCTCTGACTCTAGCTCTACTGTTTTTAGGCTCCTTGAGGGGATGTCCCACTATAAGTATAGTGAAGCTGAACTTCCAAGAAAGGACTTCATCTTGGCACTGGTGTATTTATTCACCTCTCTAGCTGCAGTGAGCTTGTTATGAATGTTGAGCTGAGTGAATCGGCTACTTTATAAGACGATAAAAGAGAAAGGACCGATCCTGACACAACATCAACCTTCAATCGGAAACCCTCATCAGGAAAATAATTAAAGCAGTATATCTGACATGCCCAAGGTTCATTTCCTTCAACTCACCGATAAACTCTATGGCCTCCTGGAAGTGGGAGCTGATGTCGGCCATGTGGCTGTCCTCCACGGGGATCCACTTGTAGTCGTAGTGGCCCTTGGTGGGCTGCAGGTCCCTGCGTGACACGTTGAGCAAGGCCGTGATGTGAAGGTCGCTGAGATAGTCCTGTCTGGAGGCGTGGTAGGCACTACCGAGGTAGAGGAAAGGCAGGATCTCTACAGGTGTACCCTGAGTGCGAAAGAGGGGGGAGAAAACAGAGACATGAGACGAGTGGATAAGGACCCATGCTCAATGCATCTCTGAGAAAAATGTACCCATAGTCTGAGTCACAACATCCACCTGCCAGCAGAACATTGTGATCATCTGCAGACAAAGGGTACGTGGATACATGTCGATGGAGGAATTATGGAACTGTGACGTGGAGTAACCCAAAATATGTCAACCTCAGACACAATAAGTGTACTCTGAGATGTGAGGCAGCCACGCGCTTTCTATTTGGGCAGTGGAGGTTATAAAGGAAAGGTCAGGGATGAAAGAGTGTTTTCCTCTCTGGGGCGTCCTGGTGTCAGCTGGCCACCAGTGAGTGATCGCTCCCCCTTTTCGAGCCAAATATAAGACGGCTGGGAAGCGGCGAAGGTCAGAGAATATCATGTGTATGATGAGAAAATGTTTTGATGAGCTTGATGCCAAATATAAATCTCTCTAATGTCAGCAGGGCTGGGATGTAAGTCTGTTTTCGTTTTTATAGCTTTATGTACAGTTAAAAATAAAAATCTGAAAGAGGATGTGTGCACTGTGGCTGTGTGAGAGATTGGAAGAACAGAACAGTGAAGGGGTGTTTCCGTACCTGATCGTAATCTGGTTTGTGGTGAGAGAGCTTCTCGCTGTGGGTGTTGACTCTCTTCTCGGTTTCAGTTCCGCTCTGGTCGATGGTTTTCACCTCAGTGCAAAGTTCAGGGTATTGAGAGTGGAAGTTCTCGAATCCTCCTGAGCAAAAATAAAGGGGGAAAACACATGAGTGTAAGCTCAGAATAATACAATCTGCACCCCCTGACACACACATACACATGTTGTGAAATGGCAGCGTTTATGAAACAGTCTTAACAGCGGATTATAACCTTTATAACCTGATTATAAGCGCGTAATTATGGAGCCCGAGGCTGGAGGACCGGTAATCCTTTTAGGCCCACATCCTGAGGAGGACGCAGAGGTGACAGACGGACATGGGTGTGTTTCAACACATTATCACCCCGTCGAGGAACTCGTTTACCTTCGGCTCTGGTGGGGTTTCACTTTTATTTTATATTTTATTTCCCATCAATAAAAGATATGGCACCACCAATTCGCCTGCGTTTCTCGCGCACTGACTCATCCGCTCCGTTGACGCACACAAAACATCTATCTCCCCGAGTAG
Source organism: Hippoglossus hippoglossus (assembly GCF_009819705.1). NCBI lineage: Eukaryota > Metazoa > Chordata > Actinopteri > Pleuronectiformes > Pleuronectidae > Hippoglossus > Hippoglossus hippoglossus. Next base: position 10,823,717 of record NC_047151.1, on the reverse strand, counting down.
TGAGAGAACAACACAGGCGGCTCAAGAGGAGGAGGACAGTGGGAGAAAAACGACTTGGCTTTATATAACAGTGTATGTGTTATATAGAGAAAAGTAAGATTAAATTGAACACCTATGGACTAGTCCCAAATATAGCCGCTTAAAAAGGTGATAAATAAATAAATAAAAGTGGAAAACCATCGAAAACCGTGTCTATAATAACATGTTCAATTATATTAGAGCCTAAAATCAATATGACGTATAATATTAAACTACTAATAATGTATATACTTGATTTAATAGCCTAGATAGGTTATTTTAACCTCGTCAGCCAACAACACAAGCCATATAAAGACAAAATCAGTGAAGTTTCAGTCCAAAGTAACATTTTCATCATTAGCATTAAAATAAGCTGATACAACGTTTGATAAAAAGGTATAAAGGGGATGTTTTAACCCGTCATGGTGGCTTTTATACAATATACTATGTTTTCAAAGTCAGGATTGTCTATAAAAGAGGAAGGAAGAAGAAAGAAAAGTACACAACAGATCAGATTTATCTCCTCTTTCTGGATTCAAACTCGTTTCCAAACAGCTCTCACCTTTCAGGAAACAGATGTTGGCTCCGCTCGCCAGATGCGAGAGCGTGTTTATCACCATTTGTGCTACACTGTCCTTTTTCAGTTTTTGCCAGTGGGACGTCCGGTCATCCACGGCTACGATCGCCGAGATGCTGCCCTCCCGCAGCCGGAAGAGCGCTCTCTCGTCCGGGATGACGAACTGCAGAGGCAGCGGTCCTCCCCGGGACCTCCGGACCACCACCGAGTTGAGGTTGACATTGACGGAGCCTCCGATGCTGGAGTTGGTGAAGGAGAAATACGGCCGGCAATCCACAATAAGGCAGCTCCCACTCTCCTTCCTGATCATCTTCCTCAGACGCCGGCAGTCGATGCTGGTCACCTTCATATTGTTATTGTTGTTATTATTATTATTGCCTAAAGAATCAAAGTAGATGGATACGGGCGAGTGCGGAGCCCCGTGCGAGTCTGTGCCTACATTTCCTCCGAGGGGATTCCGGCCCATCGGTTTTATGTGAATGGAACCTCCGGCGCGTGACGTCACGAACCACATATGGACACCGGCGAGGTGTGACACGACGGAGAAGGCCCGCCCCCAACGATGACTGGACCGAAACCACGCCTCCGTGCCTAGTGAAGAAAAAAAATAAAAATGACCACATTGCTGTGTGTGTTTGATTCAGACATTACTCATACACACACAAACGCACACACACACACACACACACACGCACACTCACACCCACACACACACACACACACACACACACACACACCCACACACACGAAACCTGATAGTTTTTTTTCTTTGTTTGTTGTTGTGACTTCAGCTATAGGCTAATTCAATTTGTTCAACTATGCCATACATCTCAATGCCTGAAAAAAAATGTAATAATGTGTCGATGAAAACATCAAGACCAGAATGACGAATCTTTAGAGAGAGAAAAATATAATAGAGAGATACATGGCCAATATGTCCAATAACACATGTAAACCCAAAAGGCTGATTTAACAGGAATATCAGATCCAGGCAATAACCTACATAATACTGGGCTGCCACAAACAATCTTTTCATTTATCTATCAATATGCTGATTGTTTCCTTGATTCATTTATTATTTGTCTGGTCTGAAAAAGAAAGAACAAAAAAAGACCCATGACCAACAATTCCAAAAGCCAAAGATAATTCATTTAGTTTTACATTTTTTTCAGCATATCAGCTTCACAAATGTACTTGAATTATCAATCAATTATTAGGGTCAATTTGCTGATATTTTTTTCTGTACGTCAGCAAATTAAATAATGGATTAATAATTCAGGCAAAATAGTACAATTTGAGTTAGTTCATATACATAAACTCATGAAACACCACATAGCCTACACAAACATACTGTACAACAAAATATGAACAAACACACACACTTATAAATATTCCAGTTACTTTATTACCTATATTCTTATTATAGGATATTAGATTACTCATAATATACTGCAGGTCTGCAGAGACATAACATTTACAGTGATACAACAGCAAATGAGAAGAACCATATAACATATAATGACACTAGTTGCAAGTACCACACCCACTCTACTGTAAATCCCCAAATTGTTTGTTTAAGGCCACTCCTGAATAATCTACCATGTGCCGCTCAGCAATGAGGGGAATTTAAAGAGGACCTCAGTGTCTGGACAACATGCAGCTGACAAAAGCAAACTCCAACTTCCGCCTTGTCCCATGTATAGCCCAGTGAAGCAGCCACATATCCACCAGCATGTAAGACTAATGCCCCCAAATGAATTAACAGGCTTAAACGTCACACCTCCCTGCGCTCACATGACAGCCAATCAATCCTAACACGCAGCTTAGGCCTCTGTTGGATCCTGTGTGCATGCGTTATGGTTTGGATTTCAATGTGTGACCACTGAGTGTCGTCTGTGTAATCCAACTGAAGCCATTTTGGATTCACACTGTGTCATACTCGCTGTAAAGAACGCTGTGCTCGCATCTGACTAAGCAGTTATTCATGTAATAAATTATTTTCTTCAATCTGTAGAGAATTTTGATTAGGCAGTAGTTTGACATTTTGTGAAATACGTATAAATTTTCTTTTAGAGTTTTTGAAGAGAAGCTTGGCATTAAACTCTCATATCTGTATGGTGAATATGAAGCTGCAGCATAAAGACTGGAAACACTGGGAAACAGTCATCAGGCTCTGTTCACAGATACCAACCTATTCCTTTAAAAATGTTTGAAGCAACAATTGCAACTGTTCCTGGAATGACTATTCCCCCCCCGTGTGTAATAAACATTTTATTGAAAGTTTAAGCAGAGAAATAAAACTACAAGGAATCACTTGGATAGTGATAGGGAATAAATTAAACTTTAAAAGAGACCACCATACTGACACTAATCTCCAAAGATACGCACATCAGGGGCCCAACATAAACATGTATTGATGTATTGATTAAGCTCATTCAGTAGAGAGTATGTCACACTTCCGTAAGCAGCCACTGTGCCATTGTTGTAGATCATTCTTAAAAATGGGGCAAGCCTTTCTTCCTCCACTGTCTCAGTACAACAGCCAAACAGATGCTATAGTATCCGTATAGACACAGAAATCATGAAGACACTATACAAATACAAATACAATGAAAATAATTTTAAAAAATTAAATAATCTCTTCTTTTTGAGGGGGGGAGAAGCCAGATTCTGGTGGATGAGCCAAAGATAAACAAGGTAGATGATTTTGCAAAGATTTGATTTTTGTTGTTTTGGACCTTTGCACAGAATCTGTTAGATATTATTCCAAGTGTCCTAAAGTGTTGGGCATGTCCAAATTGCTGTAAAGTGTAATACAGAGGCACAATCCCTTTCTTTCTCCAGTAAGAACCTACTGGTATTTGGTTCCATTCATGTAATAGTTTTGGTATCTGATCACATCTCAGTGGATTGTGTTATTACATGTTAATGATCTCATCAGATAATAATTTGATGACTACTCTGAATCTTTGACTCACTACAAACTGCATGTATTGAAACCGTTTTTTTAGTTTCCCGCCCAGACTGGGAAAAATGTTCATGATTTAAACGCCAAACCATGCTTAGTGAATACACCGTGTAAACAAGAGGTCCTCTTTGGTCAAATGAATCCGACAGATATGAGTTACATCATGTTGTGTCTGCTGCACGAATGCGTGGGAATATGTAACGAGGGAAAAACAGAGACAGAAAGGGAAGAAGAGCGGCACGACACAACAGATATGTGACAAATGGCCAGACAGCGAGACAGACGCAGAGACAGCTCCAGTCACACACACACACAGACGGGAGTACACCGGACCAAAAAGAAGAAAGACAGACAGACGGACAGACTGATGGAGGGATGGATGGATGGATGGATGGATGGATGGATGGATGGATGGATGGATGGATGGATGGATGGATGCTGGTGGAGGGATTAGAGGGACAGCAGGCAGCGTGCCATATGGTCCAGTCTAATCCGGGCTTGTGACATCATGGCTGATGGGTGGGGAGGCCCACCATCCATTTCCAAGCCCTCATTTCATTAAGGGGTTTGTTAGTGTCAGCTGTAGATAACAGCAGTGAACCCAGATGAGCCACATAAACAAGATGCATGTTGTACTGGCCTCTGACTCCGTCTTTCTCTTTTCCCTGTGTATGTCCTCTCTTCACCTCTCCTCTGCCCTCTTTCCTCGTCTACATGTACTTCCCTCCGGCCACAGTTCTGTGTGCACGGAGCCCTGTAGTTAGCTGACAGGTTATTAGGACTGTTGTGTCAACTGTGATTGCGTCTGACACACTATTTTCACAAAGTGTGCGATCTGTGTGCTGACGTCACCGGGTCAGTAGTGCAAAGGTTCCACCTGAAGTTTGAGTTTTTGTTTTGTTTTTAATGTTCAAGGTTTAATCGATCATGCCATAAGAGCAATGCTCTAATTACACTGATTAAACATACAATTTAACAAGATGGAAAAACACACTTTAATATGTAAAAGAGGAGAATAAAATAGAGGAACAAATCCTCCTCATTAACCTCTTGTTCTACTTATTTGATTATTTGTTGATGAATAGCTTAGTTTATCTACAGAAGAATTTTTGGTAACTATTTTGAAAACGGATTAATCATTGAAATTATCTTAAGTAAAATGTTTGCAGGATTTCCACTGTTAAGATTCTGTGGTTTCTTGGTCCTCCATTAGTAAATTGTATATGTTTGGGTTTTGGACTACTGGTCGGACAAAACATTTTAAGACTTTGGGGAAACTCTACTTACAAGATGTTGCTTTGCTGAGATTCTAAAGCACATAAACAATAAAATGTATCAATAAGATAATCAGTAGAACAACTGATAATGATATAAATATGTTGTTGGGTGTGTGACCAGTGGTCTCAGCTGCAACTATTGGTCCTTAATAGAAACATGTCAGTTATTTTTCACCTGTAGGCTACTATTCTCATTAACTCAGTGTGTTATTGAGTTTTTTCTGTAAAACAATAACAGCAGATTGTATGGTGGGTTTTAGAATATCTATGATGGAGGCTGAACATAGTAAGATTTGTCAACAATCTGTGACGTTCAATTTCACAATTGTTATTGTGAAATTGTATTTTTTTGTATGGTTTGTTACCTGTTTTCATGAACCTGCTTTGCCCTCTTCCATGAAGTTTTGCAACTTCTGGTGTTTTCAAGTAATTATGTCAAAATCAGAACCTAAAGTCTTTTTGTCCTACATGAGGACATTCCTTTTAAATCAAGGCAGCTTAAAAATAATACATATAAAACACAATAAAAACACAACATAATAACTTTTTTTTTTTTACAGCACCTGAAGGCAGCACCCCTGGGGATCGATCCTTCCTTTTTATGAATCAATATCGAATAATTCATATGAACATCAATTTTAATCAGAGAATAGTTATTTGAAACTCCGCCATATGACCAACCAACAATTCACAAATCAGGAAATGGGCCCGGTCCACACTGCTTCCTTATTGGTATTACCAATTAAGATTTCCATCCCAACAAATCATTGAGGATATGATTAAATGATCTATAAACCATTTGGAGTTTTTCAACATTAAATATACAGTTCTGCGGTTGAGAAAGAACTCATCACCTCAGGCCCGTGTGATGGCTCATTTTCACAAAGAGGACTGACAACTACTGTGTCGTCTGCTAATTTAACAATGTGCCTGTTATTACACTGGCTCCTGCAGTCTCTGGTGGAGAGAATGAACAGTACTGACATATGCATAAATAAACCAATCTGAGTCTTATTATTCTTAGTGCTTGTTTCTGAAAACGGTATATGGGCTTAGGTTTGGTCTGATGAGTACTGGCCCACACTATAGTACAATAATTTGCTTGTAACATAGTGGATTTGCCCAGTATACAATGCTCCTGGCCATTTTAGGAAAAAAAAACTGTCAAAAAACAGAAAACCCAAAGGTACAGTACATGTCCATGTATCTGCAAGCTACAGCACAGTTTGTGTTGAGGGTATTCAACTGTTAAATGAGGATTCATTTACCATGATGTATGAAGCATAGATCAAGATGGTGACTCTCTGACTGCGTCTTGTTTACTTTATCTGTCGGCAGAATGCTTCACACTGCAGCCACCCTCATGTTTCTGTGTTTATGCTCCTATATCCACACTTGTTATGTACACTAGACAATAAGTACTGGACCGCCTGCATCAGTGTGGTATGCGAGTGCGTCAAGTCACTTCCTGTTCAGAATGTCCCTTTTTTTTGTCCATGTGACTTATAAAAAGCCCTGGAACACAATAGGCCACCTTTCGCTATAGGACATGTGTCCCCGCTCACCGCCGCTCGCCCCTGCAGCTGCACAGGTGCTTCCTGGTTTGCTGACGGAGCTTCCAGATGATGATAATGACGCTGTTTCCCAAATAAGTCTCACATTACTCATTTCACCTCAGCTGACCACTGACTGCAACGCACTGGAATTCCACTGAAGCACCAACACTGACTCAAGGGAGGAGTTTCAGTGCAGGAATACCATTAATAGTTTGCAGAATGTTTTATTGGAGTCATTTCTTGTAAAGTCATCACAATTAACTAATAAACCACGGATGAGATGAGATTTGTGAAACACTGTTATTCTTTTTTTAATGGGAAAGGTCTGCACACTCTGAACACACATCCCAATGTGTTAACATCATTTTACTGTGGTTGGCTGAGATGGAGCTAGTTTTAGCTATTTCATATATGGTTAGGAAAACCTAAGATTTATTTCATTATAATTGTGGGAGTGAAGAAGGAAAACAGTTGTGCTGTGAAGTCTTTTCTTTTTGTGAAATACTAAAAACTATTTATTACAGTTATTTAAATTAAAACCATCTGTGGAGTCTGACAGGGGAAATGTCTGTTGAACTTGAACTGAAAACAACACAGACGTCAGGGAATCACAACTAGAGTGATCTATTGATTGTTATAGCTTGTTTTGTAATGTTTTTGTAAAGATAAACGTAGTGGAGTCAAATTGAGAGTCACATTCACCCACACAGTCATACAGAGTTTTTACATGCAGCACTTTCTCTATCACACACTGTCAGGGTAGCTTTGGGGTTCGGTATCTTGCCCTAGATACCTTACATTACAATGCAGACTGAAGGAGCAGGGGATCAAACCAAAGACCTGCTTGTTAGTGGATAACCCGCTCTACCTACTCAGCCACAGGCGCCACTATTTGCCTTTGACATGTAGTTTGAAAAGAAGCATGGCAAAGAAATCCTCAAGAAAAGTAGTAGTACCACAAACTGTATTTTACTTGAGTAAATGTACTTAATTACTTTCCATCGCTGCCAATCTCTCCTTCATCATGAACTCACAAACAGTTGCTGTTATAGTGAAAATTAAGTAAACAAGTGAACTAAATAAAATCTCTAACTCCAGTTATAATGTTCAAAACTAACTCAGTTTATTATAATAGACATTTAAGCAATATTAAGTCAAAGTATTTTGGTTAAGTAGCTTGGAGTAGTGGGAGAGTTTCTGGCAGGTTTTAATACAGAGAATAAGGGTCCATTTTATTACTGTAGCCCAAAATCACATATTATCTTCAGTGGGCTTTTCTAAATCTGTATTTAGACCCTCAATGTGCATAAGAATACAGTTAATGTTAAAAATGTTCCTTATCTATCTCACAGTTTGAAGTGAGTGTCAAGTGTTATCAAAAATACCATCTAAACCATGATGGGTTTCTCAATAATACTGTGATAGAGAGTCAGGTAATGCTGATGGCAGGTTGTCACTTGCAGTTTCTTGTTTGTGCAGAGTTATGATCAGAGAAGGCAACAAAGAAACATCAGCACGGTGAGTAACCACACACTCGGACCATATCACATCCAACTCACCAGTCAACCTGCATGGGCTGCCAAACTCAATACGAGGCAAGCATGTTTGGTATTCCTGAGTTCAAGTCACGATACGAAGGCCCTGATGACACATGCTGAACACACGCACAGGCAAACACAAGGCTTGAATCACTCCCCTTATTTCCACCCACTTGCCATGACTTTTTGAGGGGAGCAAAATTCTTGAGCAAGACAGGGGACAGAGGGTGTGTCTGTGTGTGTTTGTGTGTGTGTGTGTGTGTAGTAGATCAAACAGAATCCTTTCCCATTGTTCAACAGAAAAGTCATTGCGGGTCTTCAGGTGAAACTCAGGTGCGTAAAAAGAGTTGAGGCCTCAGGTGGTGTCAAATTAGTTTTGTCCTGTTTAGGGAAGTGTGCTATGGGAATTCAGTTTGGAGCTCCAGGCCTCTATAACGTATTCTATGTAAAGAGCAACTAGCCCACCTGATACTAATAATATAATAATTTATGAGGTGTTGTAACTCTCCCAATAATCAAAACCGCCCTGTACAACCTCCCAATAATCATACTGTAATGCTGAATGAAAGATTTTGACTGTTATAAAACTTGATACAGTGTTTTTTCGACTCTATTTTATTTGCACCATGAACATGAATTTTATTGTAGTTCAGTCAGACAACTCACGTTTGAATGTTTATTCAACAGTAGAACAGGTTTAGTGTTTGGCGTCTAGGCTCCGACTTAATCACTCCCCCATATGATACACAGGAATGATGGGAGTGATGAGCTAATACTGTAACCCCCCCGTCGGAGCCTACAGGTGGATGCTGGGGTGGTGGAGGGGCTGAGACAATTGTCTGTGATACTGCGTAGTACTGTAGATGGTAGTGGCGAGTGAAGTATGTCACATGATGTATGTCACATGATGTGTGTCACATGATATGTGTCACATGATGTGTGTCACATGATGTGTGTCACATGGTTGAAACAGCGCAGCTCGAGTTGCCTGCCAGAACTAGCTCGTCGGCGTCACTCCATTTATCTTGGCTAGTAGCTCGTTGGTTATATCTGGGAAGTATGACATATAAATAGTGACTATTTCTGAGGAATATCAAACAACTAGTTATCGGAAATGAATGGTAATTTTAAAATATGTAGTACAGAGTGTTTGACCCCAGTCCCCAAATGTTCAACCCAAAGTTACTCCCTTGAGGAGCTCCCAGCTTTATCACATCTCTAAGAATAAACCGATGAGCAGATCTGAGAAAGCTTAGATGACAGTCCCGTGAAACTGACTGCACTTCACATTCATATCTGGTGAGTGGATCATTCAAGCGTTTCCCATCAGAACCCACACTGTACAATGAATGTGTCCTTTATCCCCACTAGTAACCCAGAAATGAGTAAGTTATTTACAACATCGATGGTGAAATTCTTCATCACATAAAACGGTGTAGTCACTTCCTGTTTTGGACTGCAAACAAGGCTATTTGGTCCCTTGCACCTAAAACAATGTGTCGCAATCCTGACTGTGTTGGCAGCTCTGTGCTCTATGCGAAGTTTTTGTTCCAAGAAAACACAAGCAGCCGGGAGAGTTAAAAGGATAAGGCTGCTGGTAATCTGTACTTTGTTATTGTCAATAAATCAAATCAAGAGACCAAAAGCAACTATGAATTGATACTATAAAAGGCCGTAAATAAAGATGGACAACATGAACACTCCCTAAAAGGGAAATCTTCAACTAATGAAAATGTTGTAATGAGCTAAATGATTTTTAAGTGTAACCATACATCTGGGAAGTTTTTATTTTTAATTTACAAGATTTAGTCAGAAAAAGAGACACGGGGCTGGTAACAGAAACAGATGGGACTAATACAATGATGATTTTTGTTTTTTCAGGGGATTTGTTGATGACAAAAATATCATATCACAAGCCTTATTATTTAAAATATTGATGAATGATTGACACCAATCAACCCCATTAAACCCCCTCAGATACTGAAGTGTATTTTAATGATCATTATGTCTTAGGGGAAAGTAGGAAATCTTGCTTTTTCGTGAGGTTAATACTGGTAGAGTCTGGCTTCTTGCCCGTTGAGAAGAAAAAAATTATATTTGCAGACTATTTGGTGTCTTGCTTTTCTTATATACCAGAGATATGTTGCTACAGATTATTTTTGCTTATCTAGCTCACTTGGCCTCTTCCTGTTTCAGCAGAAAATTATTTGCAGAGATGCAGCTGTGAGGCATCCTCATAGCCTAAGTCATTAATCAAGTTGAGAGTATATGAAAACAGACTGTGTGGAAACCGTCACCCTTCTGTCTGCCTGCTCTGCATTATTCTAATACATCCTCGGTATTATACGTAACATATACGCTATAACAATGCCTCTGCAAAGCCTTGTCTTCCTCTCCCACTTTGCTCTCTAATTAATTTCGCTATCTATAAATACACACACAGTATATGTCACTTTATTTTTGTCTGTGCTCACTTTTTGCTGCAGACACAATGCGCTGTGGAAGAGAAGGTAGAAGGAAGCCAGGTGTTAAACAAACAGTATAGCACTGAAAATGTAGCCGGTGTTTGCAGCTCTGAAGGTATTATGTTACTTTGAGGAGGACATGAATATCACTTAGAGCCTTTGGTGGTGAGTCAGTGGCTGGATTATCAACGTGCACTGTGTACATCAAGCTTGTATGAATGGAAAACATAATCCAGTCGTATGAATGCAGGAGGACTGGACATGAAAGCCTTTAATATCATGAACTATGTGGAGAACTCATTCCAGTCACAGTGGCTGTGAACTCGTTCACCCTGACGCATGAATGACATCGTAAGATGTGAAATGTAAAGTAAATATAAGAAAATAAAAAAGACCCTCAGGATTTTCACTTAGCCACAAAATTGCAGGACTAGTTTGGAGATGCCTTGTAAAGATTTCAGAAAGAGTGGCAGTTATAGCGTTTGGGTGCATTGTTCCCTTCCTCTGTGTCTTTGAAGACATTGTCAGTGAACAACAGCCTGGGGAAAATCTAACTGATTTACAGGCAAAAAACTGCCGTCGGTGGCCCCTGAGGATTTGCCAGTATCCTGGCAAATCAGCCTTTGTTATTAGAGGAAGTGCAACCTCTTCTCGCTCAAAAACATTCCAGCAGACAATATTTGACATTTTTGTAACTGCAGCTGTGTGTGTTTTAAAGGTGAAAGTGTGAAGGTTGTAGTGTATGTACTTTTGGATTTTAAAACAAAAAGGATCCCTGTCCACACAAGCGTTTTGGCTCCTTATTCTTTATACTAACAAGCCTGAAAGCGCATATCACATGAACACTCACTGGGCACATGCCGTTGTAAACAGGAATACTCACAGATTGCTCAAATAACAGCTGGTCTCGTACACATGTAAACAGTTGTATCATTGTAAAATGCAGAATTTAACTGCACAACAGCTGATAGCAAAGACAACAGGCCCAGCGACGCTTGTAATTTGTTATCCATGTTGTGTTCTACATTGGCAGCCAAGGCTATTGCCAGATGTTTTCTTCTGGAAAGGGGGTCATGTGACGAATCAGCGAAGACTACGCCGTGACAGAAAATACCCAAATCAGCAAGCAGTTGTGAGTGTCTTTTAAGTTTTTTAACTAAAATGAGACCAGAAGCATTTTCAAACTTGTAGTAGTATGGATTTGGCCTAAGATGAACAAGTATCTTAAAATAAAAGAATATACAATGAAATATCATCATGCATTCTGGAGAAGAGTTCGCCTGAAATCACAAAGCATGTCCTGGTGTTCAGTGAAACAGATTGACTTGGCTCAGCAAATACAAATAAGTAGAATAAATGTCACATCCGTACCTGATGGTTTACTGTAAACACGACTCTTGTTTTTGTATGAATGTGATGCAGCATCTGAACAGCCCAGGTATTTTTCAATGAAGCATTGAAAAAATATCTCAGTTGGTATAAGGAGGCATTACACAAGAAAACAAATTATATATACCAAATAAAACACAGCAATTAGAAAAATAAACTGCGTCTTAAAAGTAAGTGTGAATAAGGGTCCAAAGTCCAGACATGCAAATGTGGAGAAAATGCACGTTTATGGCTGCAAACCAGCTGGGGCTGTACCGAACCATGGGGATATACATCACAATCTAAACACAGTTGGCAACAGGACTGCGGCTCATCATGGGAAACCATTTCAGAAATCCTCCCCTGCACAGATGCGTCAAGATATATTTCATTTAAAAAAAAATTATATTAAAGACCGGAACTGGAGAGTCACTCCCTCCCTTCCTCACTCTGTCTGTCTGTCTGGGCCTCCCCCCGCTTCCCTCCCTCCTCCCCTCTGTGTTTTACTTCTAACCTCTTCTCTCATCCCCTGTCGTCCAGCCTGTCTCCCCCCACCTCCTCCCCTCTCATCACCTGTGTGGGAGGCACAAAGCCAAATCCACTCAGCTGGAATTAAACTCACTGGGACCTTACAGATTGCACTGCTATGCTTTAATCTCACACACACACACACAGACACACACACACACACACACACACACACACACACACACACACACACACACACACACACACACACACACACACACACACACACACAGACACTCTCCCACTCAGTGGATGGAAAGACCAAGGCTGGGATGGAAAGATGAAATAGATAGGAGCACTGGGAGCGGGTGGCGACTGTGGAGCGCCCACGTCATAGGAAGTAGGTACAGGCATCACTGTCACTCACACACATACTGTCTGTATATATAGGCTATATGTACACACACACACCCACACACACACAGTACTGTATAGCAATAGTATACACACAAAACTGTTGGGAGCAGGTGCAAGTGTGTCAGAGAAGTGGAGGAAAACATTTGCAGCGAGGGTCGATGCTGATTCTGGATAAGCAGAGATAACGCTTGATAACACACACATCCTCATCAGCCTGATGGTGACAGCTGCTGCTCTACACCTACACTCTTTAAAGGGAAATTACACCGTTACCCTATTACTCTGTTACTCTGTTACTCTGTATTGTAAATATAAAGACTTTATTCCTTATTTGAGAAGGGACAATGTACATTAATCAACATTCGTGCAAAAACAAATGCACCCAAGTTTGCTTAAAGGGTCATTTTCACCAGCAGTCCCTTTGCCAGATATTGCTAAACATCCTGCATTGATAAAAAAAAAAATCTCCAGATGGTGAGTCAAGTGTGCCTTCCATTTTGAGTAACTCGCAGCTCTTGTGAAACAGCATCAAGTAAACTATTTGCTCAATTTGAAACGTTGGAAAATTGCGAGTGTGCATTTACTCATCTACAGTATTCCCATCATAGTGAGAATTTGCAACTATTGTATCTGTACATTGAGTTTGCATGTAATAAATAAAAATCCCTCCTTAAAAATCCCATGATCTCCAATTTGGGATGTTGGGACTGTAGATGAGGTGGGCTGTGGATGTGGGGACATACAGTGGTAGCTGTAAACATGAGTTAAACCTCCTTTTCCTTTGTTCTGTATAAGTCACTTTACTGAAAGGGATCATATACTAATGAAGAGTATAAAACATTTTAAAATCCCCTTGATCTCATAACCTGCAACATAAGAAATCACTTCATAAATCGGTCACACAGTGTTTTTGTGAATGGAAAGGACAAATCACATTTAAACTGAGAAACCACATTGAAATGACAGCATATGATTAGACTCCATATTGCATAAAACACACTGACAGATTTTCATATGATTATAATTCAGTCATCGAGGTGGAGCCAGCCCCTGCACACACATACACTGAATATTTATGAAGCAGATCGTTGGCTTGTAATCACGATGGCTGTGTTCAAACTGGTTTGATTCAGTTGACTGACGACGGTCACAGGGTTCATGCCGACAGTCAGCGGGGAAATGACATTTCCTCTTTCTATATCATTCTGTGGTGATCTCTCAGAGGAGCTGAGATAGGGGCCAGGCCGGTGACTCATAAGCTGTCTGTCTCCAACCAACTTCCCCCGAATCGGTGACAGAGGGAGGGGATGATGTGGGAGGTTTGACTCTCGCGTTTTGCCCTCTTCTTATATTAACTTTAATTCCCCATGCAGGCTGCCACCTCAACCATTTGACTCAGGGAGGAGAGTTAGGTTGCTGGAGGGAACACGGACGTTGCTGTTTTTTGGTTTGATGCATTCCTCCCCTGCCCCCTCCTCTCTCACTCAACCCTTCCTTCCTTCCCACAGAGCTATCAGATCAAATGAGGGACTCATTCTCTCTGGATAACGCACTGCTTTGATGAGGAGGAACCGCTGCTTCTTGATAAGGCTGGTCTGTGGGTGGGGAGCGGTGCAGAGAGGGCAGAAGAGGAAGCACACCTACGGGGCAATAAACGGTACAGGAATTCCAACTGTGATCAAGTGGTCGTATCCTAAACCAGACAAGATTGTAAATCCTGATCTGGCTGGACGAGAGACCGTATGTTTGTATATTTATTTCAACAAGTCCTCAGAATTAAACAGTCCATGTTCTCTAACCTCTGATGGGCTCTTTGTCTTTATTTTTCTGTTCATTCACTGTAGCTGAAATACTGTATTACAGATGCTGCACTTGGAAATAAATCCCCTGAAAATGGTCATGTTCTCTTTAGTAAAGTCAAATACATAGGCTGCAAAAAATCCTGTAAACATCTTATGGAAAACTAATATTATCACCACTCCAGGGCAGGCCCTGCTGCAAAGGTGGCTAATGAGAGTTAGCATTTCTAAACAATAAAACAGATCCACTGGCTGTTAGTTAGATCTATGAATTTGTAGAGATGTAGAGAAGTGATACATCTTGGTTCACCCTCAAATTGTTTTACATGTAATAAATATTTTGATGTTTAATTTATTTATTCATGGTATATGACAGTTTGGCTGCTTTCATTCATTGTTTACTAAGTTTATTTTGAGGGCATTCACATGTGTATGTATCTCTAGGTGGCACTTATTTCTATCATATCACATCATATCATATTATTTCCTATTATATAGTACAGTGCATACATTTTCAAAGGTCCAACATTCCCCTTGTTTTCAATCAAGCTGCACCAAATTTCACACACTCCTAGATAGCAGTCCTCTCAATAAGCTTGATTCTTTCTTGGCCCATGATGATCCACCAAGTTTTGTGGAAAGCCATTGAGTAGTTTTTGCGTAACCAACAGCCAGGGACGAATATATAACCTCCCTGGTGGAGGTAATAATAAACTGTCCATCACGACACATAAAGTTAGAGACTATAGCTGGTGAACACAGTGGAGCATGTAGCTGTTAAAAATCGACATCTATGTCTCAGATGTTGGCGTGGAATACAAAACAGAGAGAAGGTTATAGTGACATTAGTCATGTGGCCAGGCAACTCCACTATGTCCCTCTGATGTCTCTATAAGGTGACATTGCTGTGGTTATAACTCCTTCAGGTGGCGCCATGATCAGCAAGGCCCACCAAAAAAGCCTTTGTCATAATACCTGCACGAGAGGAGCACCATTCTCTGACCTGGCAAGGAATGGGAAATGTTGGTAGACTTCAGAAGGCAGAGATTGTAACAACTACTCTCTGACCAGACATTGTCATGTAATCTGCAGAGGAGAAAAGCGTCCTTATCATCGAGCTGACCATCCCCTGGGTAGAGGGCATGACAACAGCCCATGAAAGACCTCGAGTACTCTGAGCGTGCAGCGGTGCTGAGAGGCTGGCTGGAAAGCAAAGGTCTTCACAGTGGAGGTGGGATGTCGGGGCTTTGTCAGCAGAGCAGCAGTCCAACTGCTCCACAGGGCTGGTATGACAGGGGCAAATCTGCGGAAAGCTACAAAGGAGCTAGGAGAGGAGGCAGAGAAAGCTAGCTACTGGCTGTGGCTCAGGAGCTTAGGGTCCAACACCCCAGTATGCTACTGCCCCCCCCCACCCCCCCCCTGCCAGGAGGTGTACTGAAATAGGGGGCGAAACATCAGTGAACGCGGTCTCCAGCTGACGACCCTGCAGCTGTCCTAATGGCACCGGTGGAGGTGCAACAGGCTAAAACGACTTAAGCAGGAAACCCCATCCCACCTGTGCAACAGTCTTCCATTCCAAAGGAGTAAAAACAACACTTGATGCAGCTCAACATTTTAGTTAAAAAATGACAAAGGAAAATTCTGACCTTTGCTACTTATAACCCAGAGAGTCATGCATGGACCGGTCTGAAATGATGCACACGTCACTTCAGTAATGAATGACTGAGTCACAGGTGAGGAGTGGGCTGTGTGGGCAGTGGACAACATCCAAACCTCATCTGAGCAGAACTTTCACAACCTTTGACGCTGAGCCAGTGGTGAGTGTCCCAACAGACACTGCCCCTGTGATGACAGGCTTATCCTGCTCATCTTAATGACACAATATGTTGAGTCAAAACATTGGTGTTGGGAGTGTCTTTAAATGTCAGAGGGAGGAAAAGTTCTCTTGTTCCAGTGTTTCCGAAAGTGAGAGATCCTGGCTTGTGTGATGCTGAGTCATTTGCTTTAACTGTCGTGCAAATACTACCAGCAAAAAGATAAAATCTGAATTATATATTATTATTTAAATATGAAGGTTGTTGCCATCAGGATCTAAATGTTTGTTTTTCAAAGCTTCATGATATAAACTAACTTCTAAAGGACTGACTGTACTGTGATCTGTAATCAAGCAGTTCCTAATAATGACTCATTGATTTGTTCAACCGGGTGAGAAATGAGGTATGGAGGTCAATGAGTATGTGTGTGTGTGTGTGTGTGTGTGTGTGTGTGTGTGTGTGTGTGTGTGTGTGTGTGTGTGTGTGTGTGTGTGTGTGTGTGTGTTCGCAGGGTTGTGTGAGGATGTGTGTGTGAAGGCCAAGGCAGATTGACATTAAGCTGCTGTGCCGTCATCAAAGAGAAAACAACATTAATCCTCCAGCATCCAGCAGACATGTGGGTCAGAGATGCTGTAGCTGAATGAGAGTGGGGCCCAGTGTGTGTGTGTTTGGAAACCTCTATCAACATTTAAAGTTGGTAATTCTCTTCTTTTAAAATGTTTAGGCAGCTCAAAATAATAGTATTGATAATAAGTCTACTATGTTTGAAATTGGCTTTTCCGGTTTCTGTTTCTAGTTTGACCAATCATGGTAGAGCAGGCTTCAGTTGCCCACAGCTCCATGTGGAGAACAAAAAAGGCGGGAAGACACCTGAAAGTATCAGATTAGTATTAGTGTGCCAGATACAGATTTTCACCATCCACATTCTCAGTTCCCCTCAGTCCCCATATTTAAATTCCCCAAATCTGGATTTCTATTGGATCTGCACCACATTGGACAAGCTCATAAATATCAGTCCCCTATACATGCCTTTTTTTCATTAAGATCTATTAAACATTATTATCTGAGAAATCAGATAAAATGTTGCCAGACATTCTCACAATGCTCGAGAAAATGAAGAAAAAAAATCCTGGATGTCGCCCCCTTACGACATCCTTCTAAAATTTGTCATGGTAATCCAGAGGTTTTTGTATATCTTGCTTACTTACAGTTAAACAAACAAAGTAACAACAAAGTAACAAACACCAGTGAAGACATAATCTCCTTGACGGGGGGAGCAATTGATTAGTCAAACCACTGATCCACAATCGATATGTTCACACTAATCAATAGGTCATTTAACTTCCGGCCACCAAAAGGTCACCTGCTTGGATGAACCATTTCAATGATAAATGGATGTCATTTGACAAATGACTACAGCCTGTGATGTGTGAGTGTCTGTTGCATAAAGATATTGAATGTTCCAGAAATACAGGGTGAATGCCGAAACCTTTAACTCTGTCATTAAATAATGTGGCTTCCAAACCCACACATCCCTGTGTTAATGAGAAGATTGCAGCCAAACTGTGATAGGAGGCTGTTAAAATGTCAAGTGAGAGCACAAACATAGAGTCTAAAAGTGGCAACGTGTGACCTTTTCTTTCAAACGAAAGTTTAAGACAGTTTTTGAGATGCGTCAGCCAGAGTTACTCAGAGAAAGAAATGATGAGCAACACAAGTCCATCACAGAAACATATACAAAGCAGCAGAGAATTTGGCAGACATCTCCAGGGAATACCCCCACACTGTCATTTCCGTTCCTTCAGAAGGACAAACAGTTCCCGCTGACACTGAGGCAGACCTGAGGGACCAGCAGCACAAAGACTTCAGGCATGGAAGGAAACCACACAATGGCTCAATCAAAACCTGCTCAACTGTGCAATATTTCGCCCAGTTTCTTGTAGAATTAAAATTACATTACATTACATTACATTTCATTTAGCTGATGCTTTTATCCAAAGCGACTTACAATAAGTGCATTCAACCATGAGGGTACAAACCCAGAACAACAGGAATCAAGAAAGTACAATTTTCTTCAAGAAAGCCAAACTACAAAGTGCTATATGTAAGTGCCATATCAGTGATATGATATATATATATTTTTTTTTCTGAATTTGTCAAATAGACTGTATATTAAGATGGACAATGCATACGAACACTGCCATCATGCGCCAAAGACATGATTAGGAGCCAGAGGCTGTGTCCGAAATCACTCACTTATCACAATATAGTCCACTATATAGTGAGTTTGCCATTTTCGCAGTGCTGTACCAATTACCGGTTATTTTTTATAACCTATATAGTGGACTCATTGTTTCCCACAATGCATTGTGAAAAGCGGTATACAACCAACGGTCACTAAACGAGCAATATATACTATACTACATTCTGTACAACTTGTATAGAATGCAGTCATTCAACGTGCTTTTTAACGAACCGACGACGACGTTGCTGTAAGTCGTAATCCTGCGACAATGAGTCCTCTACATAGAAGACCCTCCTATATAGTGAAGTAGGGGTTGGTGGGTGAGTGGTTGCTTTCGGACACAGCCAGAGTCTGCACAGCAGCGATCAGGGGATCCAAATGCTAATGCACACGTTTGACCAATCTTGAGTCAGTTTAGCTGACAATCCTGACATTTCACCCTGTTTTTATAGTATCAAATGACTCATTAAAACCAAACACACCAGAGAAATGAGCACTTGAACAAACGGTCTGATGCAAACTACCAAAAATGACAGAAACCATCTTTGAGAAAAACTTGCTTGACTTGTTCTTTGACTTTCTAGTTCGGTCCATGTCCCATCCATTCACGTGGAGGAGGCAGGGTTTAAGACTTATTCTGAGGCCAGGCACCAGGGGGCGATCAAGATATTTGGCTTCACTTTAAGGGAGCCGTCATTTTGCATAAAGTCCATTGTTTTCTTCTTTTTCCAAAATCTGACTCATCACATATGACCACTGCTTGTTTCTCCCCCCCGCCTGTTCAGCCTGAACAAGTCTGGTCATGTTCCCTCACTGGCGGGAGAAGACGAGATAAGTTGATGCAGAGAAGAAAGACAAGAAAATAAATTTGTTATTACTAAACATGAAACATGGCGAGTGTGACGATGACTAAAGGTGTAAGAGCATCCAGAAATCCTTCACTTATCAAGGGGGAACATCACTTTCTTTTCTCAGTAATATTTTCTTCATCCTTTCAGCCTCTGACGCACATGACAAAGACATCACATGAGGGTCTAAATGAGAAATGCACTTAAGCTGACTCATATGATATTTTGCTAGTCAGACCGGAGAATAGTATCCAAATGGCAAACATGGCATCAACAGTCGGGACTCAATAGAATTGCTGGAAAATTGTTGGAAAATTGCTGCCTGGGACAATGTGTTGTTCTGCTCTACCAGCCGCTCCGGCAGTCTTTGTTTTCATCTTATTACAGAAAGCAATTTGCTTGGTAAAAAGGTAAAAGAAAAGATCATAGGGTAATTTCCTGTCTCCTGAAAGTCAAGCCTCTGACGCACACTAATGGCCATTTAATCTACCGCTGCCACTGATGGAGAGTTTTTGCTGCAATTCCTCCCTTGATGGAAGTAGAAGTAGATATGCACAAAGCCAGGTTATCTCTGTTCTTTGTTTGTTTGAGATTCACCGCTTTTAATGCAAAGCATAGGAGTCTGGATAGGAAAGGCTCCACGGTGTCTGTTCATTAAGGAGGAGATCAATGCCCTGGAAATGAGTCCCTCTACCTGAATTCAATCAGCGATGGAGCTAAAGCCTGTTATCATGAAGCATCTCTGGCTCTGATGAAAGGGGACGAGACGAGCAGACGTCCCTCCGCCAAGAGGAGCCGGGCAGGGCTGGACGCTGGCGAGGCATTTCCCCTCTGAGAGGAATTCCTGGAGAGGATCTGGGAGCAGGAAGCAATGAAACGGTCACTGGTATCTCACAGGGCTTTGTGAACAGTGCTGCAATAAAAACCTCCTGAAGACAAATTGTACACCAGAATAATAGAATTTATATTTATTTCCGCCAAGGAAGTAATGTTTTTGTCTATTTTTTGTTTGTTATTTAGCAGGATTATGCAGAAATTACTGAATAGATTTCCATTATATTTTGTGGAGGGGTTGGATATTGGCCAAAGGACGAACCCAATAAATTTTGGTGCAGATTCGGATCAGGGGGCGGATCCAGGAGTTTTTCACCTTCTTCAAACATTGTGAGATAGAGCGTTTTTCAACATTTTCCTTGACAATCATGATGAAAAAAAAAACTTATCTATGAGTGTGTATAATTTAATGAAGATCCACTTTAAATGTTTTTTGTGTCTACCATGTCTGGTAAATTTCAAAGGGGTTTCTTAAGGGAACTGTTTGGCCTTGGCCGAGGTATTTGCTCTCTGAGTGACATTCTAGTTGCATCTATTATCTACTGTATTTCTATAACGTAGCTCAGTCAGAAAATGCAGTGCTTTTTAAGTGGGACAGCTCATCGGAACAAATAGACACTTTATTTAACGGCAAGTGTTCAAAGATAACGCACAACCTGTTACTATTTGATCAGCTGTCAAGTTTCACAGTTTGTCACACAAGTGGTTATCTTTAAATCAGAATACATTATTTAGTATATGTCATTATCTCTATTTTCTATAGTCTATAAGTAGAACCAGCAAGCTCAAGCAGATGTGACATTACACACTTTATCCAACCATCCCTATGGTGATGAAATCTCCTGTACCACCTACAGAGGACAATTATCACATTTCAGTAATTTCTTCACTTCATCACACCTAAAATATGTGTTCATCTTTGAATCAACTACACATCATTTCTAATTCAGTGTGGAAAACCCAGAACATTATCAGCCTTAGTGTGATCAAACCAAGTGGTAAAAGATAGTCACGACACCGTTATCATTGAAGTACTCCACCTTATCAAAGACTCCTCCTTAGCTTCTGTTTCTACGATGATCAGAGCATCATTGGGCTTCTTGTCCTCCTCTCTGTGAAGGGTGCTCATCAGCAAGACATTGTGGTTTCTCTTGGAACAGAACAACAAATCTGTGTGTTCCTCTGTGAGGGCAAACGTAGATGAAAAACCAGGCCCTGTTGGTTGTGATGAGTAGTGCAGGTAGAATTTTGGGCTTGTTTCGTGGGATTGTCTCCACCATGTTGTGTTTTTCTCTGTAGCAGCTCTTGGCCAAAGGCACCTTGACTGTTTCATCACATGTAATGTGTACCTGGAGACCTGCTGATATGTCCAGGACCAGGTTTGGCCAGTTTCTTCTCTGGAAGCTGTTCCTGACACCATGCTGTCCAGATCTTGATCCTGTAATTCCCAGGTTCACTTGCCATATTGTGTTTGAATGGGCAGCAACCACAGAAAAGGACAAGACGTTGATCCACTTTGACTACAGTTTGAAACAGGATTTTAAGGCCGATACATGGCATGCTTAGTTGGCCTTGGGGTCTTCCTACAACATTCTCGGTTGACTCTTAGGTGGACAATCCTTGCTCTTTAAATGGAAGGTTATTGATCCTCGTCACTCGATTCATTGCCTAGATCATATTCTGTCCAAACTTCCACCAGGAAGACTTCATCCTTGAATGTATCTTCATTGTCAGTTTTTTATTTCTGTCCGATCTCCCTCCTTCCAGTGTCATGATCAAAGATCTGATTAAGAATCTCACCCAGAGTCAATGGTTTGGTTGTTGTAGTGCCACAGGATGACATGTGGATGCTTAGTTAATAATAAAGATAATACTGTGTGATTAAAACAAGGATGAAATTATTTACAAAAATGATAATATTAACATAACCCATACCTTCATTATCAATACAGCTTATCCTCTGAAGGTCGTGGGGCACTGGAGCCAATCGGAGGTGACACTGGGTGAGAGATACACCCTTGACAGGTTGCCAGCATGTCACAGGACCAACATAAAGAGACAAACAACCATTAACGCTCAAACTTATGGGCACTTCGGATTTGTCAATTAACCTAAACTGCATGTCTTTGGACAGGGAGGAAGATGAAGCACTCAGAAAAAAAAACATGCAGACTCCACAGAAGAAGGCTCCAGGCAGCTTTCAAGTTGAACCCAGAACCTTCTCGCTCATGAGGCAACGGTGCTAATCACATCCCCACTACTTCTATGTAACATAGTTTGACTATAAAGTGCTCTTTGCACTGCGGCCTCTGTGGTCTCACACATTCAATTGCAATGACTGATCATTTTTGACACAACATACTTTAGATGGACAAAATTTAAAAGGAAACAGACAAAATATAACAAAATTGTATTTGTGTTCATACCATCTGTGTCGAGGGTATTATAAAGCCTTATTCCTATCTTATAATCTGTCAAAAAATAGTATTTGAAGATTAGTCAAACTTGAGCAGAAAAAAGCAGGAAGACTGCACAGACACAGATATAATGTACTGTACAAAAACAGACCTGGTGTAAGCAACCTAATATGACTAAATGTCCCCAACCACCATGTCTGTTCAATGCAATATCTAAACATCCGTCATACTACTTCCTGTTTTGGTACTCAATGTGGCCACTGAAGATAAACCGCTGCATATTAATGTATTTCGTGGGAGTTGAAACACATACCCATGAACAAATAACCACATTCATACCAAAAGACACTGATGTTCCATGTTGATTAAAATGTGAGGGAGGTGATTGGAGGAAAGAGCCTCCACATACACAAGTGACAGTGTCAGGTTTGAAAGACCTGTGTGAACAAAATGAATGAGTCAGAGTAGAGACCAATGACCAAAGACAGCTGATGCCTTAAAAGCCTACTTTATCCCATTTGATGGCAATTACCTTTTGACTGATCCGTCCAACTTGCACTTTGTTTCGCTGTCATAACACTTGATAAATGTCAACTCAAATAGCTGACTTAGCACTCTTAAATAGCACTCTTAACCTGGGACACTTATTAACCTGGGACACTTATCCAACCACTGCCCCACCCCACAGAGTCTTGGGGTTCACCTGCTGAGTGCTCCTCCTCATTAGACTGTGCCATTCTCCGACTGACGTCAAAATGCAGAAGTTAATTGGCTATCTGTCTCTGCTCTGTCACACACACACACAAAGTTTTGCTTTAGCTAGCATCCACTCTCTCCGAGTGTGGGGGTCAGGCATCACTCGATGAGTCATCGCCACGCCGCCACCCGCTGGCGCTCTCTTATTAGCAGCTGCCGTAGTGAATGTGGTAATGATGCTGATGAGAACGTCACGATGAGAATCCGCTGAGCTGATTTCTGTGTTTTTAGTGTGATCTCGGTGTCAGCGGGAGCGGCTGTGTGAAAATGTGGTGACACTGTGACAGCGTGAAAATATATGGAGATGACGATGCTTTAAGTGGTTCCTGTTTCAATGTGTCGCTCCTTTGGTTCAATCTGTTTTTAGCCTCTGTAAGCAAGACCACTGTTTCTATCATGAACTCAACTTAAACCTGACGTGAGAACTTTGGTTTAGACTGACACTCAAACATGGACGTCAACGGAGTTTTTTGTGAGGTTTTGTGTGTGTCGCTGTTCCATATGATAAGGTGAGTTTTCAATAAATGATTGTTCAAAATAAACGCAGCTGAGATCAAAATAAAGAGATTTTTAGATCCTATTTGTGTTAGAAATGTGTGGCCACCATTAAGTTGACAATGTTTTAAATAGACTTATAATTAAATAGACTTATAATTTATTGTTGAAACTACAATATACTTAAACACACACACACACACACACACACACACACACACACACACACACACACACACACACACACACACACACATAATCAACACACTTAGGTTGCTGCATTATAATTAAAATATATAATATACAATTTGTTTTAACTAAAATAGTTAAAACAAATTAAATGAACAAAAACTTGACTATTAATGACTTAAACTGTTCACTGACATACAGTACATGTACATTTTGTCCATTTTATTAGGTACACCGGTACAGTTTCATGCAATCCAGTACAATTGTTCCATAAAATCTGCATTTATGAGGCCTGTAGTGTTCACTGCCTTAGAGGAGCCAATTACGTTTGAGGCCAAAATTAGTGGTTTGGACAAAATACTGAACTGCAAATTGCCCCTGACAGCAGTGCTGTAAAGCGCTTTGAGTGGTTATTAAGACTAGAAAAGTGCCATATAAAGACATACCCTTTACCATATAATGTAGTGCAGCACAACAACACCTTTGACCATGTCCTTAATAAACAACACAATTGAATTTAAATATTTATGTAATGTTGTGGATGTAGAATTTATGGCAGAACAGTTGTACTGAATTGAAACCTTTGAATTGCCTTTATATCTTTTTACACAGTAACATAAAGCATGTTTGTGTGATAGTAATGCAAACAATACTAACCACAATAAAGGTTTCACTTGACATTACAGTGTGCTCCCACACACTTTACTGGGTTCATATAGGCTGAACGAGTGCAGGACTTAACATGTGTAAAACTAAACTGCGGATTCAGCACTAACAGTCCTGATTGGAAAGGTCATCCAAACACTGCCGTGGACAGTGTTTGGGCATGTTCAAGGGAACGGTTTCCTTTCCAGCGTATTCTTCCTGTCCCTATTCTGGGAAGTGACACAGGGTCAGGAAATGGGGCCAATTAGGTCCGGAGGTTTGAGGCTGGATTGTAAACGTTTAGTTATGCAGCCAGTTGCATGGATAAATGAAATGATAGTAACCTTACTTATCCAGGGTTGGGATTTGACTTTGCAAAGAGTGTTATGTTGGTGACATCCAGTGCAAACAGGCATCTTTTAGCCTGATCTGCTTCACTTTGGCCATTGAAGGGTTAATGTTTAGCCAACATGTTTGGCTAAATGTTGCTGTTAAAGAAGCCGCACGGACGCTACATAGTCCTGAGATACAGAAGATGCATCGCCTGCAATTCAGTGGATGTGGTCAGTGGCAGCCGAACAGCAACCAGCAGATGTTGATCACCACAGGGTGTGTTTGAGTCATCACGTCAAGCTCAGGGCCTGTCAGCACGAATGGTGTTTTTATAGGTGAATGCTTTGCTCATAACACAACCAAAACTGTGGTAACACAGTTCACATAAGTGTGTGTGTGTGTGTGTGTGTGTGTGTGTGTGTGTGTGTGTGTGTGTGTGTGTGTGTGTGTGTGTCAGGGAGAGAGAATAGTGGTGAAACAAGTGTGAATAGGAAATAAGTGAGAACGGCGTTGCACATTTCTGTGTTTGAGTTATTAAACACGTCAGTGTGATACCTTACAAGCCCGGTATTTGTGTAAGTCTTTGTTCCTTGGTACTGTTTCCACTCACATTTACAGTAGCTCTCTTGTGTCACTTCCTATTGTGAGTCGTAGGTTAAAATCATTTTATTTTGCAAAACGTGTCACAGGAGCAGTCACATGAGTCTGGGTGAGTGTTTCTGATGATGTGGTGACACTTTGGACAAATATGTGGTGTGAGCTTGGAAATGAATGTATACATTTTTATAACATTTTATAATTTATAATATTGCTGAATATTTCCATGATTACAAATGTATCATGACATCAATAGATCAATCAATCAAACTTTTTTAATATAGCCCCTTTCATGCAGCGCTGTCCCCATTATGATTCACATGTAATTCATACCCATGTCACAGGGTGTATTTGAGTGCAACATACTAAACCAGTACATGATTTCTCATTCACACTGTATTTCCAAACTCAAACTCCAAAGCTAAGCTTAGCTAAGCGACTCTGAGAAAGCATGTGAGTCACATTGATCTTCTCATCTCAACTCTCGGCCGGAAAGTTTTGAAAACTACTTGAACCCCAACGTCAAGAATATTGTGTCTTGAATTTTATTATTATCATCAATATATAATCATTGTCCTTTGGTTCTTTTACATAATCTCTTCGTTTTGCATCTTCTGTGACACGGTGAACACACGCTGTCTAAGTGTCTGGATCCTAGGCGGAAGGAAGCAGATGGGGTGGTTGGTATCTGGGCCTCTCCTCCAGGCCTCAAAGCCCCCGATTCCCCCTGTTTACCCACCAACATCCTGCACAAACAGGCTTCAGATACAGACAACAGTGAGTAATCTTGCCCAGTCTGTTCCTCCACTGCTCTGGCTTCTGCTTCCTCCCAGCAGGACGCAGCCCCCGAGCCGAGAGCTCAGCTCGCGTCATGCACAGCCGCCGGGCGGGAAGACGGTGCACTGTTTGCGTACGCAGCCAAGCTGGCTGTTCAACTAGGTGTGATCTTAAAGGACGATGATAACAGGGCCTAGTGCCAGAGAGAGTGATGATGACAGGCTGATGCACTGCACAGTAGCAAGTGGGAGCCCATCTGGACAGAAGTGCTGATCAGAATAAGAGCTGGCTGATGCTCCAGTTTGACAGGGAACATGATTTTATGTATTTCATCGTGACACATGAAATGTTTTCACTGGATGTGTGAGAAGGAAGAAGCACCGAACAGCAGATCGGCCATCAAGAGGAGAGGATGTGGTTACACTGTGGAAACTAACAGGTGTGACCATGTGTCACTTTCATTTGAAATAAGTTCAGGTCTTAAAATGTAAAACAGGTGTTCCCTGAAAAACATGAAGACATAGATTCCAGGGAAACACGAGTTAGAAAGTGAAACATCCAGTGGAAACCACCTTCAAGTCCCTTTTTTTCTTACACTAAACTTCAACTATTAGTTTGTCATTATGGGATATACACATGGCTTTCTCACTGAGATTTACATTAGAGGACTTATACTATTCTCTCTAATCAATCAAGCAAATGTAATGCTACAACTAGCACATGGTTAGCTTAGCTTAGCATTGCTACCAAAGTAATAATCTGGGGTTTTACTCTCCGAAAAAATTTACTGTTGTTTTGACCAATGACATCATGTGTGTTCATCAATCAGCTTTAGAGGTGATGGTAGGTGTTTTTTTTACATTTAAGGCCTTTGCACACCAATGGCGATGCAAATAAACGACACACAATCGCGAGTTTCGTCTCGCCTGAGCATTCAAATTTAACGGCGACATGATTTTGCACATACATCAAAAGGATAACACACAACAAACTGGAAGCATACAAGTATCTCAAGATGAAAAATATGTGTCATACATGTAGAAAGAAGCCAAAGAAGAAGAAACCATCTTGGCAAGACAAGATTTGAGAGTGTATCGATGTACTGTAAACAAAAACGTGTGATTTCCGCAGCTGAATCCACACATTATGTCCCGCCTCCTGCATGCTGTGCCACCCTCCACCTAAATGTTCCGGTGATTTTCCTGTTGTTGTGAACAGAGGCAAAGTCTGGACACAATTGATCAGACATCAGAGTTCATGTCTGAAAAAAGCTTTGGAAAGCTTCTTTGCTTAATCCAGGGGTATAAATTGCCCCCCAGCCACTTCAGGACATGTTGAAGAACTGCTGCAACTGCTGGCACCTAGTTTGCAGAAGCAGAGGAGTCATTTCAGAGAACTGATCAATCCAGAGCAGCGGCGAGCCGTATGTCAGGGGTTAGATAAGAGTTTATTTCTTTATTACAGTATTTCATTTGAGGAAGGTCCCGTTCGTAAACAGTCCCTGCTGTGTTCATTTTAATGTGCCATTGTTAACAACATGCACTCTGATTGGTTACATGTGTCCATGATGGAAGCGAAACCTTGGAAAAATTGTCCTGGTCTGAAAAAATAAGAGCAGCAATATCTCTGTAATGTGAAAGTTTGAAATATATTAACAATGTGTGAATTAATCCCATGAAATGTGAAAATGCATCTAATGTGCTGTTTCTCTTTTTCCAATCGGTGTGCTTAGCTAAGCTAACCACCCTTCAGCTTCAGCTTGAGACAAGAGTAAAGCAGTTTTCAGACATGACCTCTCAAGGACCTCTCAAGGAACAACGCAGCTGCAGATTCTCAGCTCTGACACGTTCACAAAAGCAACAAATCCTCTGGAGGATTGAGGTGAGGGTTGGTGCAGCAGAGGGAGGACATGGAGGCAGAGATCATATGTTTTTGTTTGTCTGCTCTTATCACCACAAACTCTTGTGACGTCTTCGTCTGCGTCTTCTACCGCTTTTTCAACCTGTTTTTCTTTGTTGTTTTTTTTATTCATTTGTTCATCTGTCATGCGTTGGAGACGTCATCAACACGCCCACTTGCAGAGGATGTCCTGCTGTGGTCTCGCATCGGCTAATTCGGACATTCTGTGGACGATACTAGGGGGCATGGCCGGAGAAACTGTGGAGGCTCTCACTCAGACATTTTCATTGTTCGGAGGACAGCTTAAGTGTATTTCCTAAAATGTAAGAGTGAGATCTGCTGATATCAAATGTTAAATAAACTGATGAATAATAAAATAAATTGATGTGTTCAGTTTAGTTCCACATGAGGCATTTACTTTCATAGCCTGCGGGCAGGAACGATGACACCTTTATTAAAAACACAGGGAGTGCTGCTCAGAGGCGAGGCTGAGAGCTGTGAGTCAGCCGTGACACGAATGACCTTACTTCTTTCCCCATGGCTGTTCTAAGGACCCGTTCTTAATATTTTATTATCGTTGTCTTTTCAAAAACTGTCATCGCTCTGGTTCTGACAAAAACACAACACATACTTATATTCCACATTCATTCCCACCTGATTCTCACCTGAATAATTTGTTCAGTCTGAGTAAATATCTTTGTCACAGGCAGGGCATTGGATAAGTGATGTGATGATGTGTGTATTGAATCAGGTTTGCCGACATGCAGAGGAGACAGCGGACGAGTGATCCTCAAACATCCTGGACGTGGCCCCTTTTTTACACACAAACAAACCATCAAATATTCATCCGGTCACACCCGCTGCCTCGTGTGTGCGCATTCCTTCCCGCAGAGTCACCTACATTTTGTGTTTGTGTTTTGTGTCTTGGTAAACTTGATTTTGTCGCGTGGCACATGACACCTTGTTGACTCTGCACAAGTTGTTTTGCAGAGTCATTGGGTGTTGTATTATAGTGTTAGCCCAGTGGCTTTCTCAACTACGGCTGCTATTAACAGAGGTGTAATGTTCTTTATAATTATAATCTTTTCTTTTTTTTTTAAGTCTTGAAGATAAGCCTCCCCTCCTCTCTAACCAAACTCCATGGAAGTTAGGCCTCAGTTACACTCCGATTGCAGACTCACATGAACAGCTGTGGACGCTGCAGTAAAGTAGTTACTCTCCTTATACTTCTTTCAAGTCTGCTTGGAGTCCACTTGGAGGAGTGCATGTAGTTGTTGCTGGTCTTGTAGTCTAGTGACTGCACAGAGCAACATGGACATCTGCACAGACCCCAGTGTAAACCCTCTGATGACAAAACGTATGCTGCTCAGACCCTTTGCGGACACTAGAATACTCATTGATGCAGAAAGTATGACACAAGTATAAGCATACAAGTACAAGCACAAGTACAACACTGCTTCTCCGCAGATGTTGTGATCGCTATAATAAGCATTAACCATTACTGCTCAAACGATAACATCAGACCAAAGCAGCGAGTCTCTGTGTGTCAGACTCACACCTTCAAATTCCGATGCGTTTCCTGTTCGGTGCCGTCTTTGGCAACACCGACTACCTGCCCTGACAACGCAGGCACCAGTCCTCTCCCTCAGGCCTTCTGATGACTCAAACTGACACACAGCTCTCTCCTGCTGGGGAAACATTTTATCACAACTCCTCCTTGCAGCTTGGTTAAGGCCACAGTCATCACCACCACTGCTTTGCATCCTCCCACCAGGGGGCGGAACAGTGGGAGATAAAGGGCGGGGTGTTATTTTGAGCTCCCAGCTTGCATATGGAGGTGTATCATCATGTAAAGCTGCGTAAAGTTGGCAGTGTGAGTGGAAAGAAGACAAAGAGGATAGAGAGCGCTAATGGCTGAATCATACACCACTTGTCACACTCCCTGCTCCACCTGTGGTTGAGACCACTCCACATCCATGTGTGTGTGTGCTAAAGTGCCTGTGTAGGTGAGACGGAGGGCCGCCATGTGTGTGCACATGAAAACACTGTATGTGTGACAGAGACAGGGCGGAGAAAGGAATGAGCAGATGTGTGTGTGTGTGTGTGTTTCTTTGCGTGTATACACACACGTGGGTGTGATTCCTGCCTCTCTGTCAATACATGAACTGCATGAGGCTTCAATAGATTCACGGATGACGCATATCACAACAGGAACGGCTCAGATCACGCGAAGCCTCGACAACCACGAGTCATGATCATTTCTAAACTTTGAAACTAATATTCTCTATTCTTTAGGGAGGGGAAGCAAACATGAAAACTTGTGACTCTAGCCAAGGACATTTTAAGTATGTCACTAGTGTCAGTATTTTGGTGAACAAAGCTACGATACTTAAGATTTTAAAGATGTCAAACATCATTTTTGATATTTATGGTTTATCAGCAATAACTCGTACATTCATTCCAAGGTGGTTATGTTTTCATCTGTGTTTGTTTGTCCATTTGTCAGCAGGAGCAAATGAATGCAAAAATTACTTGGGGATTTCCATGAAACTTGATTAAACCAAACTGATAAAGTTTGGTGCAGATCCAGGTTTGGGAGGCGGATCCTGTAGCAGTGTCCCGCTGTTGAGTGGAAAACTACTTGGGCTGTAAGATGCATACATATAAATTGATACACATTTCAACCAATTGTGACTCAGCCCTTATGTAAAGTGCCTTGAGATAATCTATATTCTGATTTGGTGCAATACAAATAAAATTGATCTATGGCGGATGATCTGAACCCACAAAAGACACATAGTCATGACAATAGCCCAAATATTGTTTGTTATTGCTAAAGTATCACTGTTATGTGACCTGCGAGTAGTTTAATCATTGCACAAGACTTGTTACACATGCACGCACCAAAACAATAACACTGGTTGTGCAGTTACATACCATAGTAAATGATGGGTAAAGTAATTTCACAGGAATGTGCTCTGAACAAACAGAGATATAATGAGTCGAAACATCAGGGAAGAATGTACACACGAGGATATGGCACATTTTAGATCCCTAAACCAGTTGATGAAGATCAAATAAAAAATGTATTTATGGAAGAATATTGAACATTGTACCATACTGACTTCTTTAAGGCCCTGTCCCAATTCCTCTGCCTTGGCCCTACCCCGAGATATTTAGAGCCCTTCGCTGGGAGTGTCCCCGGAGCCACAGGGAAGAGGGCTAGAAAAATCTTACCCTAGGAATTGGGACACCACTCACTACGCCATCAGCAGCCAATCAAACGTTATTACAGTGACAAGCAATATCATCTAACAACCATTATCAACCAACATTATAACGGCGACACATCTGGCAACTGCACGACAGACAGAAAAAATATCTATCTATCGATCAATACATAACGTTTAATCGCTTTGTTCCTTCTCTGACAATCACAAGTGCCATCTTGTTTCTCTTCGTCACCCGAATATTGTTTGCACATTGGCGAACTTGTGTTTCCAGTTTTCACGTGTGCTTTGTTTTGCTCCTTCCAGTCAGTAGTGACTGACTAATCTACATGTGTCATTTTCACCACAACTGAATATTTATGTAATTGTGTCAAGCAAATGTTCGGTGTCTATGTAAGTTCACTCACACCACCCTGCGCAGCTGCATTGGAGCTCATACAAGCGTGTCGACATTTTTGTGGCCAGTTTCTTATTGTTGACGTATCCAGGTAACTAGGTAATTATGGAGGTAGACGGCATCGCAGTTTTCTTAAGCAAATGACTGGTCATTTATACAACCTGGTAAACAGTGGTCAGTGAGGACAACACCAGACCTGTTTGAAATATTAGACTTATCAGAATTGTTGCTGGCAGTTCAGGGGTCAACAACCCTTCCCCCAAGTAATCATTAGAAACTCCAAGAGATATACAGCTATTTTTTTATCTTTTCTCAAGAAGCAAACTGCTAAAATGACCCTAGATATAAATATTGAGGGTCATAAAGGACATGAAGTATCATAAAAAGACGAGTCTGTGCTACACATATTGTGGGATTGCATTTTGCTGACAGCGAGGGTTATTTCTCTTTGGAGTAAACACTTAACAGATATCAAACTTTGGTTCAAATCAGCAGCGGCTGCAGCCATTAAGCACCATCCAGCGTCAGACAGCACAACAACCTCCTCCTTTGTCTGCTTCGCTCTGCTTGATGCAAACTCATCAGTGACATCACTGTAGGACACCTGCCCACCGGCGTCACCGCTCATACGTGTGTAAGTGTAATGACAAGTCCAGTGCAGGCGTCAACATCCTGCCTCTCGGTTTTACTCTAAAAAACGATTCTCCAAATGTGTCGCTGAATATTGACTTAAGGCAGCAGGACAATTCATACAGATTGTGAGATATTTTCTTCACACCACTCACAAACAAGAAACACAAACATCAATTATGTTAAAAGGTACAAAATATCTTCATCAGATCAAATAAGATTTTTTTGATCACGTATTTATCATTTTAAAGTGCAAAAGTATAAAAACGTATATTGTGTTTAAAGGTCAATTTGTTGACGTCTAAGTCTGTATATCATGAGTTGTGCTTACATTATAATCGTGACGCACTGAAACACACACAGGCCTGCAGGCGCACACACAGAGGAGGCGAGAGAGAGAGATGCTTAAAGATAAACACACAAATACAAAGAAAGAGAGCACAAGACAGATGGATGATGAAAAAAGAGAAAAGTAGACCATGACAAGCCTGTAGGTAATAACACACATTCAGATAGACAGACAGATAGAAGCAGAAGAAAAGAAAAAAAGTAATACACAAAAGATGATGCTTATAAATACATTAATGTCATGTATTGAGTCATAATCTTTTGTCAAAACATTCATATGCACACACACACACACACACACACACACACACACACACACACACACACACACACGCAGACCTTTGAAGTTGTGAGGAGCAGCCACACAATGTAGAAATGTCCTTGTTGTCCATTTCCTCGAAATGATGGTTTCAATCTAAATGTGTGCACTCAACTATTGTCATTAATATCAACAAACACATACACACATTTGTTCTTCTATCTTGGTGAGGACACTCATGGGCATAATCTAACTAGAGGCCCAACCCTAACACCAAGTCCTAACCCTCAAACTGCCCATTAAAAGTGGGTAAGAAAGTGTGGACCGAACAAAATGTCCTCACTCAATAGGTTCTAGGCTCAAAAGGGTCCTCACAAAGAAATCTGTACAAGTACACACAGACAGCAGTTGAAGGAGGCAGACCCCTGGTGACTGCGATGGCAGGGTGACCCACCACTCTTAGTTGGTTTGTCGTAACAGGATGTGACCCACTCGACTGACCTGCCAAAATCACAACCTCCGAGCATTACCGACTGTGGACTACAAACCCCACTTCACTTCTTCCTCTCTCCTCACACAATGTGTCTTCATCGCTCGCAACAAAAACTTCCCCCAAAGTCAAAACGGACCCCCGTTGAGATGGCTTGTGCCAAACACAGCTTCCGATTGGCTGCCTGGGGAGAAACAGACTCTAATTGGCTCGTTTGATCTGACATCTCTCTCTGTACTGCTGTTGTAGCCAAAAAAGGTGTTAAACCCATCTGAAAGTTGTTGTATAAATGTAAATATATACTGTATGACAGTGGATTTACACAAATCACACAAATGACTTATATTGGATACAAAATGGACCAAAAAGAAGTTTGGATGCATTAATTAATCAAATGCTTTTTGATTGGATACATTTTCTATTGAAATCCATCTTTGTAAAATCTGTATTTGAATGATTGGAGAGAAAGTGAACATGACAATCTGAAATAACTCAAATGCCAGTCGAGCATAAAGGCGCTTATATTCTATGTTAAGCTACTTTTAGTTAGCTTCACTTCTGCTGAAGATTGTCATGTCTGTTAATTTTATGGTCTGTTGTCAAGGCGATATGTATTTAATGTGTATATATAATGAGTATGTCAGCCCTGTATGATGAGAAGTTGTGCTCTGAAAAGTTATTTAAAAGCATAGACATAAGGGAATACGTGGATTTTAAAGTGTTTGAGTGAAACATTTCTGCAAATATACGGCTTCCTCAACTTTATGAATCGTCTTCAAAGAAACGAGGAGAAAAAAGAGAGGGACTGGTGGGAGATACACAGGCACAGTTGGTGGATCTGCTTGTAGTCGGCTATCACATGTCTGTACAGTTGGTACATTGGCTATTTGGGGAAAATACAATACTGGCAGCATAGAATGTCCAGATGTCAAATTAACATGGCGCAATAGGAATGAAGCTAAATTCGAATGGGTCACAACAATCTGCGGTGCCAGCTCCGATATATTACCATCGACTGTCTGGATGACATGACGGCTCCCAAAAAGTGAAGCCAAAGTGTCTTGATCAACCCCTGGTGGCTGGCTGCAGTATAGGTCATAACCCCCCCCCCCCCCCTCTAAGTTAGTGGATGGAACATTGACCAAACTGTTAAAAAATTTGAATCCACTTTTCTCAAAGATGTTTTTTGTCAATTTAGTTGGTTCTTGTCACACTTATGTCCAAGTGCACTACTACTGCACAGTCTCAGGCTTCAAACGCACAAGATGGCAGCGTTTGTAACCAGGATATTTTGGCTTCATTTCTTAATAGTGGGAGGAAGTGGAGATGTGTCAGCGATCTTTATGTACAATCTATGGTTATTGTATAAATGTTATATGTTGTATTACGGTTACATGTGAGGTTATCAGATTAAATATACTCAAAACAAGATTCGTATTCACTTTCCTCTAATGATAATGACAACAAATGCATTGCCACACTCTGAAATAGGTCACAGTTTATAGTCAGATGTGAGTGCTCCAGCAGGAGCAATAACAGTCATATAAAAAGTCAAGACAAAAAGACGACTGATAAAGAGGTCACTCTTCCTCTCCTCCTGGAGACTTTAGCAAACACATCAAGTCTTGTCACAAAGGTTTCATTAAGACATGTGGTGATGACAATGGAGTGATCCCAGTGTGAGTCACCCCCTCCTCATTTCCTGTTGACCACAGAGCCACAAAGCCCCACACGAATCAAGGAGGTCACAGAGAGGAGATGCGAGGGCGATACAGCGAGCGAAAAAATGACTCCATCACGAAGGCCGTTGCCTTGGAGAGTTCTCATCAGCGGCCGTGTGTGATATGATAAGGTGTTAATAATGCTGCATGTCAGGCGCAGCAGATCTTACAACATCACAGTCGCATGTCTAATTTGACTAGTGTCAGCTGTACTCGTACTATTATTGTTGTTATTATTGTGTGGTGGTAGGATGCTCGGAGATAAAGAATGTAACAAAGGAATGTCTGTATGAGACACACAAAGAAACATGCACGCTCACACATGTATACACTCTCTGTCACAAGCACGTGTAGGTATAAAAATACATTCCAGCTTTACAATTAAGCCACACACACACACACACACACACACACACACACACACACACACACACACACACACACACACACACACAGAATGTGAATTCCACTTCAATTCCTCCTCCTCCACTGTAAAAGGGTGGTGGTGGTGGTGTGTGTGTGTGTGTGTGTGTGTGTTGGGGGGTTGCTGGTGGTGTTGCGTAGCAATTATCATTGTGCGTGCCCCAGTATTATAGCCAATCCTCGAGGATTAAGGTCGCAGAAGAAGAGTTAGTCATTATTCTCGCACGAGCGTCATCTCTGCCATCGCACCAGTCATCTACAGATATGTTAATTGAGGGGTCGGAGCAGGGATGAAGCCGGTGAAGGCAGGAACCTTCACTGAGACAACAGAGGAGGAATAAATGTTAACGTGCGTCCTGGAGCTTCCTTCATCCTCTGTGTAAAGTAAGAGGCAGATAAGGAGAAACACGGTTTGGTAAGGCTCACAAATCGCGGTTAAGAAAAGGACATCACTCAAAGAACCTGAACCCAATAGTGAATAATTGAGTACAGTAGGTAAATATGGTACATCATGGACACCATATGGCCACTCTCTGTGTGTACTTGGCTCTGCTGTGGACACAAAGCAGACACACAGATCCCACCTTCAGTCCGTCACGTAGCCCGGGGCTCGGTGCCATATCACGTGGCGGTTCTGAGAGCCCAGATTAACGCCTGGGAGAGAGACAGAGAGACACTGCCAGAGAAAGAGAAAGAGGGGGGATGATGTCGACATGACTGGGCTGATGCTGTGTCTTGTCATACATACCAACAGCACTGGTGACTCATCAGCCTCCACTTTCTTTTATTTCCTCTACACTGCCCCATTTGATCAACTGCGGATTACTATTAATATCATTATATCTGTGTAAAAGGGCTCTTTCCATTGTCTCCCACTCCTTCAAACAGAAACACACACTCAGAGTCTGATGCCTGCGGATGATGTGCTGCTGACACTTTCCATGATGTGTCCCTGTCTGGGCACCGACATATTTTCCGTCATAATCAGACCGTGGTGCACTCGCTGCCTTACCCACTAACACAGAGGTGCGTTCATAAATCTGCTTTCATAAAAACAGACCAGGTGCACTCCAGGTGACTCAGAACGACCAGGTGTGGGGCAGCAGCGCTCCTCCCTCCCCAGAAACAAAAAGGTAAGCATGTTCAGTACGTAAGCCGTTTTATTGGATTTGAATGTCACTACCGTTTGAAATGAGCAGGAAGATGTGGGTAGTTAGCATTAGCAGATATGAATCACCAATGGATGACGAGTCTCCACCTATGGTTTCCACCTCCTCCTACTATCTAGAAATAAAGCAAAAATGTTCTTGATGTAAACGATTTGACAGTCCTCCGACATGTATGGTGTAGAGATCTGTGAGATGGTGTGATTATGTAAAGATGATCTGACGTCTTTCTTCCTTCTAGCTTACAAGAGCTAAGCTAAGAAGTAACCACTCTATCATTGTAGTGACACGCGTGTGACGAATCACACGCATGATCAAGTCAAAGCTGTCCTGTGTCACAGAAGCCTTTCGTTTCCTCTCATCTAAAGCAGTCAAACCTCTCCGCACTCTGTCCAGGACTGATAACCTGCTTGATAAAGGCTCCCCACTAAAGCCTTCTGATTTGTTAGACCCATAAATATTTAATAAAGAGTTTCTTGGCCTTCCCAGTCATAATGTACTATGCACACCCCCGCTCACTGCAATGCTTCACTGTCACCCATTCATCTGCTGTGTACAAGGAGTGATGGGGGCTTTGAGAGGGGAGACAGTCAAGGACCACTGAAGCAAGGAGGACGGATCCCAGTGGCCTTTTCCAAAAGCTGTGCATTCGTCACCTCTCCAGCGGCCATGGACTGTGACAAGTCAGAACGCACACAGACAGAGAGAGATGACAGAGAGAGAGATGGAGTGAGAGAGAGAGAGAGAGAGAGAGAGAGAGAGAGAGAGAGAGAGAGAGAGAGAGAGAGAGAAGGAGGGTATGAGAGGAATAAATATTAAAAGATAAAGAGAAGTGGACAAACAGTCCTTACGTCACTGTAATGACAGCCTGACAAAATAAACACAGCGCAGCTAACATTAAGTGTTCTACATGGACAGCCTGTCGCTGCGGCAAGTGACATCGTGACCGAGTCAGCGTAATGGAAGTGTGTGTCAGCTACATGTGTCAGGGGCTATTATCTTTCTTTGTAGGTAGGTGTGTGTGTGTGTGTGTGTGTGTGTGTGTGTGTGTGTGTGTGTGTGTGTGTGTGTGTGTGTGTGTGTGTGTGTGTGTGTGGTGGAAAAGACATGCAACTCCATCAGCAAAGTGCTACTTCCCATTTTGCATCGAGCACATCTAAAGAGCGTCCTCTGCGAAACAGAGAGGGAGGTGGGGAGTTTAGGGGGGGGGGGGCGTCAGACAAAGACCTTAACCACGCAGGAACACCATTGGTCATGGATGTCAATCAATCACACTGTGAGGCAGACAGACAGGTAGCTGTTAGTCATACTGTATATAAAACCTCTTTATTGTCTGCGCCTGCAACTTGAAGCACCTCACACACAGAGAAGAAGCTGGGACACTGACACATAAAACATTATATTATATTATATTTTAAGACATTTTCACCAAGGTGCTTTTTAGGCTGCAAGTGCAGCTGTCAATGTATTTTTGTTTTCACAGTACAACCATGATTCCTTCCCATCTTTGTTTATTATTGTATAACCATAATGATGAGGTTTCCCTAATGTAAAAAGGGACCAAAAAAATCCAAAACCAGCCACAACATCAGTGACCTCACTAGTTTCTACAACATTAGCTCCGCCAAGGAGGTTATGTTTTCACCCCTGCCCTCAAAAACTACTGGATAGATGAACATGAATCTTGCTATGAATACAGTATGGCTGCTGCTCCGCATCAGCAACATTTACACTAATTTCCCAGGGAAATACTTTTTGGTGCAGCTAGTTACACAAGTGCTCAGTAGTTACTCTGCCATGTTTAAATGAATACTCAGCAGACATTACTACATCATTACACACGTGTTCAATAGGTTTTATCACAGTATGGCTAATCAGAAGACATGGATGAGACAAGATCCATCTTCAAACTCATTTCTATCTCAAACAGCTGTGACTGCATCTTGTGATGCAATCATGGTGACAACATCTGTCCAAAGACAGACAGACATATAAACACCTGCCAAAGTTAGTCAGAACCCCCTCTGTGGGAGTTCCTTCTTACAGCAGCGTCTCCAGGACACACACACAGACACATCTACATATGGTGAGACACAGTGACTGTAGACTCTCACACACACACACACACACACACACACACACACACACACACACACACACACACACACACACACACACACACACACACACACACACACACACACACACACACAGAGTGACAGCGCCACAGTTTTAATGTAATTTAACATCAAAAAGATTAATATCACTGCAATTCAATCTTCTCATTAAAATTCAAAGAAAGGAAAAATCAGTTGGCAGCCAACAGACACAAATTGCATCAAGGTAATAATGCAATTATTTAATTTAGGCCGAGGTTATTTGTTTTCCACTTCATACAAACATGTGGTCCTCCAGATAGAAGCAGCACATGGTAAAAAATGAACATTTCTACTTATTCCAGAGGAAATAAGACTGTGTGGACTGTGATCTGGGAGAGGTTGAAAATGAAATGCACATCACACTGCTCTAATTATGTATGATTATGTATGATTATGTATGAAGAGACGTCTGCTCTTTTGTTGTGATTCTGCCACTACACTTGTCATGTTTGTGTCACGTGGGCTGGGCAACATTTGGTGCGTGACACCTTGAAAAAACAAATGACTCACTTATAGTGGAAACAATTTGAGTTCTTGGGTGTCCCTGCCTCCAACAGGGTAGTGGTCTATGATGCCGTGCCAAGTCTAGGGACCGTTGCATCATGTCGTCCCCCTCGCTCTCTGTCCAGGGATCCTGTCAGTCTCCACAGTAATCTGTCAAATACACACAAAAATGGAAAAAAAACGCTTTCAATATCTGGAAATGCACAGGAAGTGTAAACCGAATCATACAACGATAATCACCACCACGACAAGCAGCTCTTCTCCATTTCCTTCTATGAAATTGCTCTTTAAAAAACGTATTCCACCGTCTCTGTCGTGATGGAAACATGTTAATAACGAGACGTGACTCACACTCATTCATTCTGCAGTGTTGAAATCTAACAGTGTTTCAGAGGAGAATAATAACAGAACCGTGGTCTTGATAAAGAAAGACTTCACGTCGGAAAGTGATGCACGATCATTTCTGCGCGGGGTTTTAAATTGGTGAGCGATCTGATTACGTGCAGCAGCTACGATCCCACTGCAAATGAGCTTCAGATGGGTTTTCACTGATAACGCTGAGGCAGCTGCCACTTCCAATCTTCTGTGTGTGCTTGAAAGGCCTGGCAGACAGTTTGTGAATTACCTGGAGATCCACGCAGGAGACGGGCTTCAAAATACCATGAACATTGTGTTTGGATAAAAAGAACACACACACACACATTTTATTCGCCATCTGAATTTGTCAGTGTAAATAACTTGGGGGGGTTAATGTTCCTGGACCTGCTGCCTCTGTGGTCACAAAGGAAACATTTGAGTTTCTGTCAGTAAAAAGGTGGAAAACAAACCTGACATGTTTGTAAATCTCCCTGAAGGAGATGAGAAAAATTATTTGCATGTGTTTAAATTTGTGTATTGGATCTCTTTCTTCCTTCAAACAGTGACCACAGCTCCACCCGTCTCCTCAGGCGTCTCCTCCTGCTGAACAGGACACGTTTAACAGGGACCAGTTTCTGTGTTATTGAGCCGCTCCGTGCCTCCCTGAACACTTCAACAACGATGCTCGATTATCTGAAATCACATTCCTTCAAGAGTAAATACGTTTAGGACTTTCTGTACGAGAAAGTCGAGACGGATTTATTCCTGTGGATAAAATAAAAAAAAGCAGAACAAAATGTCTGCTGGGAGCTAAAATCGGTCTCAAATAAAATTTCTGGCAATCAGCGTCCACAGTTATCAAACGTTCATGTGATTTGTCTCCTCGAGCTACTTGACGGTTAACAAGCTGCCACCGAGCGCGTGACGTGGAGCCTCTTGATTTCTGTTTGTCCTGGTGACTCACAGGTCACAACGAGCAAAACTCCCATCCGGGCCTTTTCACATTGTGTAGTGTTGTGTCGAGGGATTGAGGCGGCTGGCGTGTACGTGAGGCGAGGGAGGGGCCTTGATTTGTGCCTGCTGGGTCTTCTCATCAGGAGCGTGACTAACCCCACAGAGGCTCCGGAGACAGGGAGCTTGTCATGATTGGGTGCCCAGGAGCCTGTTCTGATCCTGACCGGCCTCCAGACCAGTCCCTCTCCCTGCAACTACAATTACTCTCCCCGTCCGTCACACTGACACACACCTGCCTCCTCATCTCAGAATTACAACGCACCTCAGGCCTTGACTTCTCTCCTGAGAGACGTCATGCATAATTTGTTTTGCCGTGAGCCCCCCCCCCCCCCCGCTCGCTCCTCAATCAACCGGTGAAGGACATTCGTGAGGAATTGCTTTTTCTCCACTGATAAGGCTGCTGTGATGTCAGAGGCCCAGTCGCCGTGGGGCCGATGACTCATCCGCATCACTGGAGGAACCCCCCCCCCCCCACAGAGTCAGTCCCTCTGCCCGGCTTCGTCTCAGCTTCTCACATTGAGCCATGGACTCCCACTGTGGCTCTCTTTTAGCACAGTAATTGGCTGCATGGGTTTGTTTCTCTGCGAGGGAAACGGAGAGGGGGGGGGGTGGATTGAAAAACAACAACTACAATATGGAGATGAGGTCTACAGAGTATGAGTCATGACGGGAGTGAAAGTGGAGCAGAACTCCTCCTGTGACAATCCTCACAAGCGGCAGACGCAGCCAACGGCCGCGCTCTCATTTCAGGCCAGGAAACCAAAACGCCCGCCAGAAACATTTTAATTAGGCAGCGTAACCCACTTCCTCTACATGCACTTCACTTGTCAATGACACCTGACCCACGTGGTCCCAACCCCCTTCACCTGTCAGAGGATGGGAGCGTTCTGACCACAGCCAATCCAAAGCAAAGAAAGAAAGCTATGTTTGTATTTACAAGTTTGTCCAAAGTGACAAAAAAATGACTCAAGGCCTTGAGGTGCTGAAGGAGCTGGAGGTGACCTTGATGGAAGTGCAAAAATCACACTTCTATTTTTACTTCTAAATGCAGGACACAAACCTTGGTCGACCCGGTGTTTATATTCAGCTGTGTTGACAATCTTCATCGTTTCTGTCCTTCATGCTGTCCAACCCTCATCTCAGCTCAGTTTAACCATCAGTTAGCTATACCACACATCCTGTAAGGGCCACGGGGGGGACTGGAGCCAGTCCCAGCAAACACTGGGCGAGAGGCCAGTGTGTCGCAGAGCTGTCATAAGCAACCATTCATAACTACGGGCAATTTAGAGTCTTCACTTAACAGAACCCCAGTCTGCATGTCTTCTTACA
The DNA here is from genome assembly GCF_009819705.1 of Hippoglossus hippoglossus. Lineage (NCBI taxonomy): Eukaryota > Metazoa > Chordata > Actinopteri > Pleuronectiformes > Pleuronectidae > Hippoglossus > Hippoglossus hippoglossus. The sequence continues at coordinate 10,781,390 of NC_047151.1, read as the reverse complement.
TGATAGAGCAGATGTTTCATTTTTGCAGTCTACATGGTGATGCTGCACCTTTTCCAGCGTGATATCAAATGCATGCATTGAACTTCCAGTCGTTGGCAGGTGAAAAGCCATGAATGTTGGCAAGTTCTTTTTTATCTTATAGGGACAACGTGCAACAACTATTTTTTTCTTCAACACTGGCAAGACAGCGAGGCAAGCGAGCTCCTCAGTTTATGATGTCAGACATGACTAACCAGGGGAAATATAAAACAGAAAATCAACCTCCTGTGTTGGCAATGAGAAAGGAGCTAATCACCTTTTGTAGCAGGTTTACCTGCTTTTAAAAAAAACACTAATTTTGTTGTATGACAGGTACGAGTCTTGGGACTGTAGGAGGAAGCCAGAGCAGCTGGAGAGAACATGCAAACTCCATACAAAGACCACAGCCCAACCAGGATTCATACAGCAACCTTATGACTGAGAGTGCTCCCCACTGCACCACCATGCCACCCAGTTTCTAACCATATTTTTTAAAATATCTAATTTAACTAAAGTTGTTACATTTTGTAGTTTTTTCTGGATCCAAGTGCGGACACCAAGACCTGCGGAGGAAGCTCAGTGATTTATTCTGACAACACAAAGGTGAGCAAGAGCCATCAACACAGGAAAATGTTAGCTACTGGAACCTGGGGTGGGGGGGCAGGCTGGGACACAGACTTATAATAACGTGTAAAACAGTTTAAAAAAGACTGTCCTAGAAATTTTTACAGACATACAAAGTGCCTAAAACTTGGTAAAACAATTTGAAACGTGGCTGACAGCAGTGCCTAATATTAAAAAGCAGCAAGAACACTTCCCTGTAGAAATCATGCTGTGAAGTGCAGTGTTGGTTGCAAAGAGTGAACCTGTTCTCTCACTTGTACATTAAGAAAAGCTACAGGAGGTAGTTTGACAATGAGCTGCATGTTGAGATGGGAAACTGTTTATCTAACCTCTAAACTTCTTCTGAATCCCTCATTGAGAAAATATTCATGGTATGAATCCAACATTTTCTGAGATATCACACAAACACGGTTTGAGATGAGTGCAAGCAGAGAAACAGGAACATATTCTGTGTGTATTCGAGTGCAAACTCCAACCCCGTCTGACCAAGGACTGTATTTGTGAGCATGAGGCAGGAAAAATATCTCTACATGCAAAACAATCTGCAGAGTCCAGACCCAGTAATCCAGCCATTGGTGCTGTGTAGTGTGTCCACCTTGTTCCAGTGTGGAACCAGGTTCAAATACCACAGGAACATCAACTCACCCCAACAGATCCTGAACTGACACAGAAGACTAGGAGAACAGAAACACACAAGTGAGGCTGCAGGGATCATTGAACAGGTGAAACACACGTGGACAGGTGAGGACAATCACAAGGCTGGGAAACAAGTAAGAGACACTGGGAAAGTGGCTTCAAAATAAAACAGGAAATGAGACAACGTGAGGGATGAGAGGAAACATATGATAATGAGTACAAACCACAAATCCAAACACAGGAGGCCATACGAATAACACAAAGAAAACTTCAAATCCACAAAAAGAATATTGCTAAAATCCTGATTCTTGTTTTCACCATGGACTCTAAGGTGTGATCACTTCCTGTTTCCACCACAAAGTTCCAGTGAAACACCCTCAGTGTGTCAGATGATGGAGGAGGTGAGAGCATCTTTTCATCATGGAGGAGAAGCCAGAGAGAAAAGACATTTCTCACAATAAATCCCCACAGGGAAGAAAGTCCAAACAATTAGTCATTCTAGTTGCAACTCACTGAAACGACAAATAGTCATTACTGGGTTCATTACCAAGTTCAGGATTTTGTGTTTCCTGTAGTTTTAACCAGGTTCTTCAGAACAATAAATATCCTGGATGGATTTTTGTTCTTTAAATATAGTTGTTTCTGACATTTCTTTATTGATCAACCACCATACAACGTTAAAAAGGCAATATCCGTAGCTGTTGAATTTACATATTTTATTTCAACAGAGGAGTAAAGATTTTAATTAGCAGTGGGCTCACTCCCCATGTGAGGTGTCACTTCCTCTCAGAGGAGACGAGCTCCACAGTGACAGTGGTGATCACCAGCTCCTCAGGGTTTTCTCCCGAGCTGATGAGATTCAGACGAGGATTCCTCTGACGTCTGGAGCAGGGGGGCTGAGCTGCAGGAGACAAATTAACTCGGAGATTCATTTGAAATGAAGAAAGGACAATTAATTCAGGACTGGATGGATTTATTCGTGACCATGAGAGTCCATCTCCTCCAAAGCCCTTCACCCTTAACCCCTACTAATAGATACCAATCATATTTCTGGATTGAAGGCATATTTTAACAGTGATGGTTTTCTGTTTCTGAAGATTCCTCCAATCATCCTCTTGTGCCTGATTTCCACTTGTTTATCACTGTATTTCTTTTTTCCATGCTTTCCCTCGCACAGGCTTTGTGATGTGGGAGTCACGGGAGCCATGGGAGTCATGGTGCTTTTCTGCAGCCTAGTGGTGCAATACAACACAACTGCTCCTAATGTTCAGATAGTCCGAGTCCTGCAGCCTCATCATACACCTTCCTTTAGTTTTATAACCAGCTTCACAACACTCGATTCTCCAAAGTTTCATTGTTTCCATTTGCATCCATGTGTGGATTTCAGCCAAAAATTTAAGTGTGGTTCAGGAGGTAGAGTGGGTCATCCACTAGCCAGAAGGTCAGTGGTTTGATCCCAGACCCCTCCACTGAACCCTTCCCTAATTTCCAAATTGTGATAGAAAAAGCACAGCATGTAGTTGTGTGTATGAATGTGTGTGACTTTAAATGGTTGTTATGACAGGAAAATGAGCTACTGTGTATAATAACAGTCCATTTACCATTTGTTGTAGATATAAACATAATATATTTTTTATATATTTTCAGGGCTGGGTTTGATTTATAAACTGTATATTTGATATATGTGTATATATCACACACATTTGATCACATCAAATACAGACAGCCGAAGGTGACTGGATCATTTCTGTCTTTAAAATGTCAATGTCAATTCAAAGCTCTTAGCATGCAGCCACATCAGTCTCTCTTGTGAATGTGATCCATATGCTATTTAAATATATTTACAGTGAGATCGCCGACACAGAAATAAAACCACATATGAAATCCAGTGAAACCAGAATTGGAAAAGAGATTGAATGTGATTAGTTTGTGCAAATAAAAGAAAATAATAAGGTTGATATCTCTGGCATTTGCAGTAAGAACATTTCTTCTCCAAATTTTCTCTGATACAGCTGCATTTATGTCATTTTAAAGAAACATTACAACACATCGTTGAAAAATGAAAAATCAACACAGCCCCATCAGAGAGTGGAGACGAGTAGATTATATCAGTAGATTTCTGATATAATAAGAAACAGTCACTTCACTGTCAGTGGAGGCTGCCAAGCTGCCAATTCATTGTGATACTGAGCATCTCCAGGCCTCTGCTGCCCCCTAATGGCTTGTTTTCTGTTGAGTTACTGTAATAACCTGAAGACGTTTTTATTTATCTATTCATTCTTTCATATATTTATCTAATTATTTTATGAATTGCAGGAGTTGAATTGTACCACAGTAAACGCTGTACTTTGTTATTCTGACTGAATGTGTGACTATTTTGGTGTTTACACATTAAAGCAGCTCTTTTCTTTAATGAGATGGAGAAGAAGCGACAGTCATCAACCCTCGTGTGCTGATAATAGGTCACACAGTCACATCCTTTGTCAAAGTGTATTATTAATAATCCTCATACACTATTATGATGTAAGTAAAAGGTCAGAAATTTGAGTTTAGCTGCTCAACAGAAACCATTGACAGTTTTTGTCCTGTAGGAGGCAGTATTTCACTGATTATGACTGATGAACCAGCCTGAATGGAGCATGTGAGCCTGAATGACAGCAGAGTGACTTCATCATAATGTTCCCACCGATAATAATAATAATAATAATAACAACAACAATAATAATGATAATAACAACAACAATAATAATGATAATAATAATAATAATATATGTGTATCGGAGACATGACAGAATTAGTGTTATGTAAATATTTCTAAAAGAAGACAAACTGTACATGTGATTATGTGATTGATTACTTTTAAAAATCATGTTTCCCATTATCTAGAATTATCTTGAATAACTGAGCTTAACTCAGAACAAAGTTTGGTTCAGTCGAAATGAGCTGTATTTTATTTAACCCATATAAACAAATGTGCTACACAGTGTGAAGCTGGGCTGTATTTTACAACCTTCTCAAATATTAGAGACACCCACTTCTCCTTTTCTGTTTTTAAACTCCAGTTTGACATGTGACATGTTTTTTTCTCATTATTTTCAGCACAGACCAGCGTCAGTGGTGAACCGTCAGTGGCATCTGACGTGGATTTGTGATCTAAGACAGATTATCTGCAGTTTACAGTGAGGGAGAGACATCTTCATCATCACTGTGTTTCTCGACGGCTGCGGCTGAACATGGTGGCTTTTGTACAACTTGGGAGGTTGAGTCTGACTCGAACCCTCGGAGCCTCTTTCCACAAACTGTGACCACTTGACGGGGACATTACATGTGGTGGACACTCATGTGGTCGGTTCAAGAGAGAAAAATGTATCTGCTTTGATCACACAGACATCATGTCATCAGATTTACAGCACGTGTGGAAAAGTGGATTTAGTCTAGCACGCATGCCAAACGTTATTTCAATCAATGTGACACGTTCAGTTTGATAAAAAGACGTTAGTTAAGTATCAGTGAGTGCGTGTGTAGAGGTATTAGACAAACAGCTGTTGTCAACCTTCTGAGATCCTTTTTAAAAGAGACAAATATCCTTCATTCAAAATCTGCTGAAAAGCTTCTTCCTGAACTTTCAACTACATCCAACAGTTTTCATCGGCAGGTGCAGTTTGTTCCGTTGTAAACTCTGGTCAACTGAACGAAATGTGGTTGAAAGTTCAGAAAAAAGCCAGTAAATTAAGTATTTCCCCCATTTTAAATTCTCTCTCTTTTTTTTTTATTTTTATTTTTTACTTTTATTCATCTCAGTCATTATCATTTTGTGTCAAAGTTCTGTTTCAAAGGTCGAGAATGAACATTGAGGCTCAGGATTTAGGTCAAAGTGGTACAAACATTGTCCAGATAAGACGCAGCCACACAAACTGCAGATAAACATACATATACATACACTGCACATATATGAATTCATATAGTCTATGGATTCTGTATCTATGTGATCCTTTATGTGCTCTTTCTCATTTTGAGCAAATTCACAACAGCTGCTCAAGTTGTTTGATTTTAATAACATATACAGGCCTGAAGTGATAAAACTGAAGACTATTTAAAGAAAAGGGAACATTGATCTTTTTCTTTTCAGTGTCACTATAATCATCCATCCGGACCTTCCGACCACCAAGATCACTCATGTGACCCATTAGAAGGGTTCAGATCCTCTATTCTATGTTATATTTCATGTTATTCTACAGGACACACATTCAATTCAGCTTTCAATTTGAAATGTTTATTTGTCCTGTAGAGTGAAGAGATGAACTCTGCACAGAATCTGCTCGTTTTAGTTTGAAAGCCTGACCTTCAAATCCTTTTTGGACACCTCAGCATGAGTCACAGCTGTACGGCACATTCAGCTCTGAGACGTTTCATGGTACAAACAATCCGGTTTAGTCGTTCAGGTTTGAAAATCTTGGTGTTTTTATTGTAAGTATTGCATCTTCAACTTACACGGCTAGAGTCATTTATCAGAGTGCATGTTTTACAAAGGATGGCCACAGGTTCAGAACAACAGGACTCCTGCTCGTTTGGTTTGGCTAAACTTGACCTCATGGACCCGTTTGCTCAACGTCGACCTCCTGAGGGGCCGACACCAGAACGGAAAGTGGTTTCATACAGCTTCCACTTTGCCGGGCTGGTTCACTATTAGTCAAGTCAACTCATTCACCAACCTGAAGCACAGTCAGGGCTGTGGGTCTAAACCTAAACCTTAAACAAAGAGGTAAAAATATAGCTTTGTGATCAACAGCTTATGTAGATATGACATTTGTTTTTTGAATTTGCAGCGTAGCCAGAAACTCCAGTAACCTGGACTGACCCTGGACCAGTCTGCTCTGACCTTAACAGTTCTTTTCACTTCCAATGCAAATCCACACCTGCAGTTTATGTGATGGAGCCTCCACCACCACTTATTATATCTCACACTGGACAGACTGGTCCAGGAGTCTGATATGTGCTGAGAAGCAGGCAGGAAACTAAGATCAGTGCAGACGAGTCCTGGACCAGGTGCCTTTCTACACACACACACACCCACACACACACACACACTGTACACTCACACATGAGAGAGCACAGACCTGGCTTCTGTCAAACCACTTCTTAAAATTCGTTTTCATCCCGTTTTAGAATACAAGATCAGAATAATTTGCCTCAAGAGACAATACAATGAGCGCCAGAGCGTTTTCACACATTTTTTTTGAAAAATAACAAGTCCAACATTGTCAGATTTGTCCCAATGACGTAAGAAAACACTTTGGACCCCAAGCAGGTGAAAAGACAAGTGTCCGATCTGCAAAAGGAGTGAATTTTATTTTTTTCAAACACGGGACATTTTTACCTGTCATCAACGCAGGTTCAAAAAAACCCAACGTATATGAAAAAGAAAAACAGAAACGAAGAGACGATGAAGGTTAATAACTTAAACTGGGGCAGAATAAATGCAAACTGTCCCTCGGAGAGAGAGAGAGAGAGAGATAAAGAGAGAGGACACTGAGGTGTTCTGAGGTGGTTTTGGCATTTGTGTATTTTTTTTAATGATCGAGCACCAACAGTGGTGACTTTCTGATTCAGTGCCATGTCCAACAACCTCAACAGAGCTCTGCCAGAGAGCTCACATGTCAAACTCTGTACACCGTAGTGACGTCCTTCAGAGGAAAGCGAAGGATTTGTTCTTCTTTGTTTTCTTTTTTACTTTAAATCCTCAGTGGGAGGCCTTGTAAATGTAAGACACATTTTTTTTTCAACTACAACACAAGTTTAATAGAGACTACAATCCTCCTAAAAGAGGAAAGTGGAGTTTTAGACCCCTTTTTATTGTGTAGCAGCCGGCTCAAACTGCCAGTAAAAGTCTTGGCTATCAAATAAGCCTTGTGCAGAGGAAGCCCCCCTCAGACCCCCTTAAAAAAACAGGTTCGGCCTTTTTGTTTTTCAGCCTATCCATGTTTTTTTTAAAGATCTGAATTCGTCGTCACAGGCATAGCGTAGGAGAGGTGGGAAAGTCGGCTCCGGACAAGGCTGACGACTCTAAACAGGCGGGCTCAGCATTAGGAGCAGCTTAGGGGCCAATTACATTTCAAGTGTCCATCAAAAAAAAAAAGAAAAGAATATATAACAAAACAGCTACATTTTCTTCTCATTCCCTCCCACCCTCTGGACCCTCCCCTCAAAAAAACAGAAGAAAAATCAAGGAATAATAATAACGACAATAACCCATAAAATATACATTTCTTAAAATAAGGAATGAGGAATAATCATCAATAAGAGGAGTCAAATAAGACAGAACCAAAATAAGTTAACTTTTCTTTCACCCCCGTCGCTTGGGTTCTTTGAGGGATTTGAGAAATAAATATTCAAAACGGTGGCGCTGTTTGTTTTTTTTCCTCTTCCAAACATAAAAAGGATCCATGGGGACTGAAAAGAGAGAATAATAAAATCTGAAAAACGTAAAGAGAACTGTGGTTGAAGTGCAATCTGTAACACCAATGGAGCTGGGATGGCGAACAGTGACATCATCATATAACCCGTTTTTTTCTTCCCCCCTGCACTTCAGACGTTTTCCTCCACAGAACACCTGACCACCAGTGGAATGAATGCCATATGCAGCATTTTTTAACCCCCTGTTCATGAACAATACAAACACGAGAAAAAGAAAAAAAAAAGTCTAATAAATTATAAGAGTGACACACAAACATCCTCCAACACAAGTCTCACTGCAACGCTTTTTTGTTTTTGTCGTTTTGTGGTTTCTAACGTGTTGGAGAATAAATTTTCTTTCCTCCTCTGGGAAGCAACGAAAAGGAGGAACTCTCAAATGTTTCCATCAATAAAAACTGAGCAGAGTAAAATAGTGTCCATGCCACATCCACTGTCACTCTGTAGAGGACGACATCTTTCCGTAAATCTGAATCTAAAAAGCACAATAAACACAGGTCAACCAGCAACAGAGGCAACATGTCTATCCATGAGCTCTACCCTTTTTTTTTTTTTTTTAAATCTCTTTTCTAAACTTTTATTTATTGAGCTATTTGTATGTACAAAGAAAAAACTAGAAATTTGCTTTTTTGGACGGTCACACACACACACGTGTCTTTAGGGAGAGAAACAAAAAACAGGAGGGATTTCAATCTGATGAGACAAAAAAAAAATGACTACAAGAGTTATTGCTTGTTACTGCTGGAAAGAGGTTGGGCGTCTATTCCAAAGTTTGTCGACTTTTTCGTTTGGACTTTTTCTCTCTTTTACTTCTTGGTTTGTTTGTGCTGTTTCTGTGGACAGCTCTAAAGTAGGCAAGTGCAGGATGGCTTGTTGTAGCTGCTTGTCGAGGGGAAAGAAATCAAAAAGAAACACACACACGCGCGCACACACACACACATACACAGTTACAATTTCCACTCTTTGAAAATGCACTGAGCACCCACATTCGATAGGAATGTATTTTTTCCCTCCATATATTTTTTTGGGGGTTGTTTTCCTCCACACTTGGTTGGAAACAATCATAACAGACATGCTTTGTTTGCTTTAAAAGCTTAGTGGTTGTGTATCTGATCTGCTTTCCCATTGGTTTGTTTCACTATAGCACCGATTCAAGTGTTCGAGCTTCTGCGGTGTCGAGCAGAGGTGACGAAAAAAACAAACCCAAAAGACGTGGCTTCAGTCAGGGGCTGGAAAGATGCTTTTTCAGCTGTGTTGATATGGCAAAGTTCACCCACAGTGTTCATTGAAGTCCAGATTAGATGTGCTCCCGATTATCCCGGCCCAACACCACAACATCAGGATGGGATATGAAGGATCAGCTCAAAACACACACACACACCCACAGGAGGGAGAACTTGGAATTATTTCAATATTTAAGTGCATTTTGAATCAAATTGGGGATCGATCGTGAATGTTTAAAAAATCCAGACATTTTAAGGTTTGGAGTAAAAAGGAGTAAAATCAATCATTCATTTCAATTGCAAGGTTTAAAAATCACGATGCTGTATCATTTTTTTCACATCAACCAAGTCTCTGACCTCCCTTTAAAAGAGGAGAAGAAGATCAGAACCAGTCGTCAGTCTCACATCATATGGGTCCCTGGTATTTGGCAGGGAGGGCAACTAAAATGCTGGGAGCAGGAGAAGGGGGGTGCTGCTCAGCCATTAGCTGGGACCCTGGTTGTCGTCTGAGGTGAATGGGTGTATGCATGTAGGCATGGCTGTGTGGATAAACAGATGGGAGGGCGGGTGGGTTTGGCAGGGGGGGGTGGCGGCGATGGTGGTGGGCGTACTGGCGGTGGGGGGCTCTAGGAGGAGAAGGCAAGTTTGACACTGCAGGAGGAGTAGCCCTCGTCGCTGGCCATGCTCTGCAGGCTGCTGTGGTCGTCCAGGTCGCTGGTGCTGGCCGTGCTCACACTGTCCAGCTCTCCATGGGAGAACTCTGTGCTTTCCACGTCCACCTCGATCTCCTCTGCAGCCGAGAATGGAGAGAGGGAATCAGAGAAGAAAAGGGAAATAAATCAATTCATCTGAGACTAAGAGACTGATTCTGTGAAGTACATTTGTGGCAATGACATAAAAATAAAGTCATGTCAGGAATAATCTAGAAGCAGATTTTTCTAATTTAATCTTTAAAATGTGCTACAGATACGCAGTATAGTAGTGAGTTCCATTTTTTCTTGCAAACAGTTCTAACAGTATATATCCATTGAAAATAATCAATTTGACCCATTAGAAGCAAGCCAGAATACAAAATATTAAATATCATAGAAAAACTAATATAGGGTTTAACATTTCTATATTCAATACTTCAAGATACTTACTTTCAAGAAGCATTTTGAAATTGTAATCTCTATCCAAACAATCTGTGGTTGATTATATTCACTTTACAAATAGTCCCAGAGGGTCTGCAACCAGTACAACCTGAGTATTGTAAAAATTGCCTGAGAGCAGCTGCAGGATTTTGATTTGCTAATTCAAAAAAATCCTGTTTAGCGACTGTGGTCCCACTCACCTTGGTCAGAGTCCGAGCGGTCGGAACAGAGGGTGGAGCCCACGCTGTCCATACGTATCCTCTCGCCCTCCCCTGGGCTACTCTGGGCTACAGCACCGCTGCCTCCCTTCAGCAGCTCCAGCTGACGGTGGAGGTGCCTCTGCTCACGCTCCAGAGACTCCAGCTGGTACTGGCTCTTCCTATCCGCATCTTCAAGTTTCTGACAGGGGAGAGAGGGGGAGATGGAGAATAGGTTCATTATTTGGGGGAGATAAATGTCAGCATGTTAGCCAGAATTTTTTTTAGAGGTGAGACAAACAAATAGTGGGTGATGGAGGAGATAGGAGGACAGACTGAGGGCGAGACAGTTAAGAAAAATAGAGCAGATAAGAGAAGAAGATTGGGAGGAACACCTTAAGAAAGAATGCAGAAATTCCTCTCTTATTGAATACGCTGTCAAAACCTCAACCACCTGTTTCAAACGTGTTGTGTCCACTCAGATCTAACCTTCTGGCCTTGTGTCACTGCCGCCGACAGTGACGAGCGTGACTCCCGGCGACAGACCAAAACAATGGGCCGTCAATAAGTGATGGAGAGAGAGAGAGAGAGAGAGAGAGAGAGAGAGAGAGAGAGAGAGAGAGAGAGAGAGAGAGAGAGAGAGAGAGAATTTGCATGTTTGGTAGTGTGTGAAGTGTGTGTGCGTGTGTGCGTCCAACAACAATATCGGCTCTATGCTCCCCCTGTCTGTTATGTGTAGCACGCTACCCAGGCCTTTTCACATGCGGCCTGCTCAGTCTCAGTCACGTGCCTGTTGGTAGCGTGGATGTGAAGGCATGAAGCTGATGTCTTAACATGTTACACGCTTCTCAGGATTATCAGGCAGAGGAATCATATCTGACGGTGTCAGGTGTAGTTAAATGTCGATATTTCACTTTTAACCCAGAAACTGGAACAGAATGGTACAACAAAATTTTGAGATTGAATGTGCCCCTGAAAACATATATCATGTGACTACTTACGTACACTGGTGGACACAGGAAGCAAATTGTCTACTCTGCAGTTGGTTGCTTAGTAACAGAAAATACAATGAATGGTGTTGAAATGGTGAAAAGTAAGAGCTATTTTCAGACATTTATGTCAGAGAATGTGCGGAGTTGGTCTTTCTCATATGAACAACTCAGCAGGAGAGTCTCTGCTCAGAGTGACAACGAGGTGGAACTGTGACTGGCTATAGAAGTGTTGGCAACGCTTATCATTCACTGCTGGTTGATGATCAGTTATGCACTGATAAACCAGTGAAAGTGGCAACTGGCAAATTATTTGGGGCTAAAGAAAAAAAGGTATGGGGATACAGTCAAATGCCAAAGCCAGGCGACACCAATGGTAAAAGGTAGCAGCAAAGATCAGAAACACTCATTTAGACAAGGAAGTGCATCATTTTGTATTTGTATCAACATTTTTTTCTTTGCTCAGTTTTGTTCCCTTTCTACCTATGTCACCATGATATATTTTTCTTCTTTCGATCTGTGTTTTATATTTGTGTCCAGATATGTGACCAGGACCTGCTGTACTGATGCTCTGCTCAGCCTTTACCTTTATGTGTGCTTTGGCTTTGTTGAGCAGGCCCAGGGTGGTGTGGCGGTTGCAGTCAGGTCCCAGAGGTATGAGGGACTTCAACCGCTCCAGACACAGCCGCAGGTGAGCTCGTCTGCAAAACAGGACGACAGAGAGAGACAGAGGAAGATAGCGATTAGATAAATCACAGAGGACAATGGGGAAGTTGTTGAGGCCCTGGACAGTAAAATGCATTCCATCCTGGTTTGTTCAGGCAGACGTGGTTTAATGACTCACTTCTCTTGATTACTCTTGTACAGGTCGTAGGGTGATTTTTAAGCAGTAAATTCCAGTTTCAAACAAGTTTTTCTAATTTCCAGCTACTTTATACAAACCACCAGAAGGTTATTAAAAGAACAGTTCACCCTTAAAACCAGCTATTGGAGTCTTTTCTCTTCTTCTTATTCTGCTGTATTTTTCTCTTTAATCTTGCACATGTTTAACTGGCTAAACACAGATGTCAAGCTATTCATGACTTCACACCCACTTTAAGCAAAAGACACAAATTTACAGCTGTTTTCCATGGGCTCTGATGATTTCTAACACGAGCATCTAATGGTGGATTTCTCCCTTTTAAATAAATCTGCTGCTCACACCAAAATGCGAACACTATACTGTCACCTTGGGAAGCAGCCTCATTAAGACACCCTCGTATTTCTCTCCGAGATCCGGCTCATGTGTTGTAAATCCCCCAGCTTACAGTTCAACAACACAGCAGGTTACATATGATTCATGTCTCACATAAGCCTCGAGACGCTACATTAGCCTCTGCTGGTATTTTAGTTCTGACAAACAACAAGTTTCAGCTGAGAGAGGGGGGGGGGCAGAAATGTGTAAGGGCATTTCCTGGACCCTGCTTGTCTTGTACTCACTCCATCATCCTGACAGTCCCTTATTCTGGACTATCTATCCTGCTAATGGCCCGGAGTCGAGAGGTAAAGAGAGATAATTGTGGCTATAACACAATCAGCGCTCCATTAGCAGGGCCTGCACTTTTAGCCTGGCCTGGAGGGAATGGTGGAGAGACATTAAGAGTCAGTGGATTCAGTGGAGCGACCCCGGGCTCGGGAACTATCTCTGTGGGGGCCCCAAGGAGACGAGCACGGGGGACCGAGAGCACACTGACTTCACAGGAATAGACTGCTCTGTGCTACGCTCTGCTGGTTTAAGACTGGTGGAGACATGTGAGCGATGGCTGGAGCATGTCTGTCTGTGTGTGTGTCTGTGTGTGTGTGTGTGTGTGTGGAGGGGAGGTTAAGCTATGCATGGATGGTGCTGATAAGAACACGAGAGCAGTACAAGCCATTAAACCATTACAGTAAGCACGAGTGTGTGGGTGTGTGTGTGTGTGTGTGTGTGTGTGTGTGTGTGTGTGTGTGTGTGTGTGTGTGTGTGTTTTAAGTACATGAACAAGACGAGTGCTGCATGTCTGGGGAGTGAACGAAGAGGTGCCTGATTCAGTCTGTCGTGCTAAAAGTTTGGAAGTCACAAGACGTAATGTAAACACACACAAACACACACACAATAAGTTAAGAAGTTTGAATGATGACTGAATCAGTCTGGCTCAGGTCATCTGTCTGTGTAATCAGTTCTATTCACAGTGGAGACAAGAGCCCACCTCTGTTTCTTATCTGTGAAGGGTCTATCTGTGTTTGCCTCATCTGTACCTCAATACCACCATCTTTGCCCTTCAAGTGCACACGTGCGCACACACAAACACACACTCAAACGTCTCCGTCTTTGAGTATTCAAACTAATACGGGACCAGCAACATTTCCAAACTTCTTCCCCTTAGGCGCTCAAAAAGAGTAGTAGTAGCAGCAGTGATGTCTTAGTTAAGGCTAAAACATAGTAGTGTGGATGTAGCCACAGACAGCCGGACAACATGGCTGAATATTTGTCTCGGTGGTTACAATTCTGTCAATTTTCTTCAACAATGCACTTAAGATTAAGATTAATACGTGATTACATGGAAACAAGCCATTAAGTGTATTTTACAGCAATTTGCCATATTTTCTACACAAGAAATTTCAAATGAAAAGGCCCATGTGCAAGGAATGTTTTAACATTGCTGATTTGCCATTCAATTATTTATTGTGCAGCTGTAGCTGAAGGCCAGACACAAATCAGATTTTAAATTACATGGAGGAACGAACACATACTTGCTCATGAATGCTACATTTTTTAGTTTTAAAGCTTGTGCTCACTTAAAAGACATCCTGCCTGATCTTACGTGTTTCCTTAGTTACTCACGCAAACATTGTTTTTCCTCACACGGTCAAGCGCTGCCTGATGAGGGAGGCTGCGAGGGCAGAGCAGGACACACTGTTCATGTAGAGGCCTGCGTGTCTCTCTGTCTGGCCCATCAGGCGTCGAGTTAACAAACTCCAGACACCGGAGACCACAATCTTCTCCCCCACACCCATCCATATTAAAACAACCATCTCAGCAGACAGCCTCAGATAACCTCCACTTACAAACACTCCTGTCCTTCTTCCACCCTCCCTTCTCCCCGACACACTGACATGACGGACGTATGGAGGAAGTAACGGTGCTCAGACCGCAGACTAAAGTATCACCACATCTCTAACGTTGCCTGTGACCAAAATATTACATTATGGTTCTTAGTGCTAAGACCTCGATAAGTGATTGTGGTGAGAGGCATAACTTGTCGGGCTGCTGAATCACCACTTTTATGCCAAGTCAGTGTGAAACCACAAATACCACTCCACACCCATGTGATGCTGATGACGACTATGATGGTGGTGAGAAGGGGTTGGAAGAGAAGAAGAAGTCTGCCATGTTTTCAACTCCTGCAGCACCTTTCTGTTCTTTTCACAGATACACTTTTCACAGTGTACTGTGTGATGCCTTCTTACATAAAGCTATTGGTTGGCAGCTTTTAAACGTTCTGTGCCTCTTATCAATAGACAGACATATGAGACGCCTGCATGGCATTCGTCCTAATCTCTGGGTGCAAGACATGCTTTACTGTGGAACACTCTGATAACTACAGAGGGCAAAGAAGCCCCAAAAAGCATCAGAGGGAGTGGCGGAGGAACAGTGTGTACTTCATGTAATGTTGTGTAATTCATGGCTATCACACTGGACGGTCTCGGTAAGGAAAGTAAAACTGGAACTTCCATTTTCAGCAGAAAAGTATTTCAAATGAGGGAAGAAAAATCTGCAGATTAATAGCCTGGAGCCGGAGGCCACTTAAGATAAAGACAGAGACACATTTATCATGGTGGTCTGCACCACCAGCTCTGCTATCTCGCTGAGCAGCAAGTGAGGTCACACTCTAAGAGCTACCGGTGAAGCTACCAAGACAGGTACCTAAACCCTGAAAAGGCTTGTTTATCATGTAGACCCACAGCTAAGGAGCTTAAGCCATTTGCAGCTTACAATATGAGTGGGCGGCTTATGACCATAAATACCTGCGTGCTGCAGCCACAGTCTCTTTGCCTCTGCCCTTGTGTAGCCACGTAACACAACAACCGGTTACAGAGCTTACTTTTTTCGCCAAGTTCTAGGAAAAGACTGATGCAGATTACTTAAACAGCTATGGATTTACTGCACAGCCCAATAACTTCATGTCCTCGGGTACTTAGACTAAGAACTGGTAAAATAAACGTATTTAAAGGATGCAACATCACCAGATCACAATCAGAGGAAGTAGGCTGCTGTTATTGTGACGGATGTCGTGTCGCTTCATCAGGGGTTAAACTGTTTTACTACAGAGGCTTGTTTGTGAGAAGAAAAAAAAAGCATATATGGCAATTAACTTATGGGTATTAGAGTGTTGGTCTATAAATGGTGCATTGACGTCTTAAGGCAGTGGAAAGTGTATAATGCATGAATGATCAACAAAAACAGCCAATGCTAATGAAGGCTATCAGTTTCAGTTTCATATTCTCAGTGATTAATGACTGGCACAGTGAGCTGTAGGTTGCCTGAATGAGGGACTCTCCATCTGTGGCATATTACATAACACGTGGCCAGTTGCTACCAGGACCTGTGCTCAAAACTGTCACGCACAGCAGGGACATTAAGTCCCTGTTTTCCTCTTGTCTTCAGCAGAGGGAGACTCCTAGGAATATAAGCCAGCACAACGGCATCTCTCATTTGGTTTTGGTTTGTTTCGCTGGCGTATGGTTATACCTCGGCAAACAGCTGCTGTTGGTCTCTCTCTGGCCATGAGGCAGCGAGCTCTGGCCGGTGGGCCCGAGCCTTAACGCAGATTGATTTATAATGCAACTGGTTATTAAGAGGAAACCACATCTAATGCTGCTGCTGATCCCCTGCGAGTTCACGGGAGTCACCTGAAACTCAAAGAATGAACCTGCACTGTCATGCAGTACAATGAAGTCTCAATATGATGTTGGCTGGGTTTAGAAATTACCTTCAAACATTATGAAAGTATATTAGGGGGAAACCAATGCTCTTTTGATTTAGACCGATCAAATGCAGCAAGAAATGTGCAGCAATTGTACCATCATAAAACTTACTTCACTTTTGCTATCGCACTTAATCTTAATTAGTTTGTTTATCACATGTACGGCATCAATTCAACTTCCTCTCCTGTGCTCCATCGTGATAACCGCCCCTTGTTGGCCGCTACAGGTGAGGTGTAAACAGGAGAAGCTTTTTGGGGCCTTCTTATCGATAGGAAATGATTCAACATGTTCATTACGTCCATATTACATAACTAACAAAAAGAGTGAAGATTGAGGTGTGTAAAAATCCTCCAATACACACATATCACTCCGACAACCGATTGGCAGGACTTGCAGGCTCACTACTGACACAGCCAGCCTTCCCTTTCCTCTTGAGACAATGGGGCACTTCCACTCTAGCAGCGTGTGTGTGTGTGTCTCTTTCATGTGTGTGTTCCTGTGCCTTGTGCTCCTGATGGGCCCCAGATGGGTACTCAGGCAGGCAGGCTCTGCCTTTTGGCTTTGTGAGCAAGCAGCCAGCCGGCCCCGGGTCACTGCACCACACCTTCCCTCATCACCTGCCCTCCTCTGTCATCTCGACTCCTCTGTGAACCACACGTACACACCCGCAGCCATTTCTCTCCCATACAGTTTTTCCATTCTGTTTCCTTGTGTCGATGCAAAGTGAATTCAAACACAAAGCAACATGAAATAACCAGTCACTGGTCGAGTATTTATATGAAAAAATCAAAATTCTCCGTCTCACTGTAGCTGTATTACTTGTTGCTGAAATGCGTCAAACTGCCTCCAAAGTGTCTGAAGCTCAGTCTTTTTTAAAGAGGCACTTTGAAGCGCTCCCTGTTGGTATGGAGGGGCTGCCCACCTCAGCTCTAACACAACCTACACACATCGCACACCTCTCGTCAGCACAGCTCTGTCTGCAATATCCTCCTTCGCCCTTGTCACAGCCACGCACTTGCACAAGTGGAGTGCATGTGCCATTGGACACACTGAAGGGCAAAGGCACTGCAATAATATACGTACACGCATATTCTGATTAAAAGGTACCTCTGCATTAAAAACTATAGTATGAGACTCAACTAACAGACAAATATCCCTTTTAAATGTTTGTTAGCATGACGGGAATCAACACGCTGTCATTTCAACATCATTAGAATGATAAGAGCACTCACTGCTGTAGTGTTCTGACAATATGACAGTGACTCTGGAGAAGTGATTAGAGACAGTAGAGTGAGTATACTGTGAACAGAAAGAAACTCACATCGGAACACATCCTCAGTCTGTTTAAAGGACTGCCTTGCTTTTTATATCAATCAATCCAAATCTATTTGTATAGCCCATATTGACATATCACAATTTGTCTCGGAGAGCTTAAAGGGACCGTTCATCCAAAAATGAAAATTCACTCATTATCTACTCCCTATGCCGATGGGGGATGGGTGAAGTGTTTGAGTCCATAAAACACTTCTGGAGTCTCAGGGGGTAAACTTTGTTTGAGCAGAATCCAATACAATGAAGTCAATGGTGAGTCCTTCTTCAGACGAAATAAAATAACAGAAAAACCATAACATGCCTCCATACTGCACCTGTAGTGTCATCCAGTGTCTGCAAGCCCCGACATTCATATTCAACTCAAAACGACGTCATTTACACCGTTTTTAGTCTAAATGTCCTCTGATATCTTCTGACCAGGTGCCTTTAGGGACCATCGGAAATGCTAACGTCCGCTAGCTTAGCCACTTCTGGTGGACTTTTAGACTTAAAACTTGGTGTAAATGATCGCGTTTCGAGGCGAATTTTAATGTCGGGCCTTCCGGACACTTGGATGACACCACACAAGCAGTATGGAGCATCTTATGTTTTTCTGTTGTTTTATTACGTCTGAAGATAGGTCACTAATCAGCTACACAACCCCCCCCCCCCCATTGGCTTAGGGGTGAGTAGATAATGAGTGAATTTTTATTTCTGGGTGAACTATCCCTTTAATATGGTGCGACATCCTCTTTCCTTAACCCTCAACAAGAGAAAGGAGTAACTACAAAAACAGGTTATAAGGTAAGAGGAATCTTTTTAGAATGGCAGACCCAGTCATATATGTACTGGAGAAAGTAAGATACGTGCGTCACATCAGTAGAATCAGAATAATAAAGATAAATTTGTGCAAATCTGAATCCTGACATTTCCTGGGCAGTCAGTATACAACAGAGAGGGTGGTGAGCAGAAACAAAGGAAATGCATATTCATGTAATGCTCTTTGTCTGGAAGGAAAATAAATGGCAATAAAAGAACACCTGGGTCTGAAGAGGGACGCGGACAGAACTGTATTTTTTTCCCTTCATCTTTTCAGGAAACAGACGCAGCTGAAAACAGCAGTGACAAACTTTGTCACTGTTGTTTTTAGGTTGTACTTGTTTTTTTTCATTCAAAGTTGTTGGAACCAACACCATTAGTCCAAGCTTGAGCGATGGAGGGGGGAGAAAAAAAATTGCTGCCCTAGATTCCGAACTTGTGGATAAGTAAATAATGGATAACTTCTCATGCCGTCCAAGATGTCTGACATAATTACTGAAGGTGCATGCTCTTAAAGGGGAGGGTCAGATTTCCAGCCCGGATAGCCAGTGGATACACTTCGCTTTGGCAATCCCCCACTCTCGAAAACCCATTTAACACAAACACACATGCTCGCACCCACACTCCCAATTCGACCTACTTCTAATGTGTGTGTGGTAGGAGAGGAAATCTGACCCTTCACCCAGTTATTACACTAATTACACATCACCAATGATCGTCTCAGTGGTAAATCTTTTTAACTGACATGTAAAAGGACATTAAGACATCATTACACAGGGAGGGAAAAAAAGCTGAACTTGACTTTGTGAGCAAGTTCTATTGTTCCACTTCTACTTTACTCCGTCTCCTGTGTCAAGGCTCATTCAAGGCAGCCGCAATATCACGATTAACAGTCGTGTCAAAGATAACCAGATTAATTACAGTATTTTGTAATGTAATGCCTCATTTAGAGGAGAGCAAGTCATCTCCATTGAGCGCCACGTCAACTTAATGGCAAATTAACTCACTATGTGGAGGAGGGCAATTAAATCAAAAGCAGAAGATGTGAGCACAGATATGTTCTCTGTCTTTGCTTTGAGTATTATTTTCCCAAACATACCAAATCCATTATTACATGGGTAAAAATAGACCACGTGAAATGAAACGCCAGCTGCTTTAAGGTAAATGGTCCACACCAGTCGCACGGTCAAATCACATGGAAGGCTTCCTCTCCAACATCGTACATTGCCTATAGTGAAACAACATGTTAACATGTGGTAAACTGATCCACACTCTGCAGATGGTGGCATTTAATATACATGGGGAGGGGCAGGTCTGGAGCCACATGGCAGCCTATACATTTGTTCCCCCATGATGCTTTGCTGTGGCTGTAGGAACCACCATTGAGTACAGGATGCATAAAAAAACTTAACTCTTTGAGCATTTCTAGCGCCACAATATAATAAAATGAAGAGACTGCACTTGGCTTAATTTTCACGTAAACAGAGAGAGAAAATAAAAAACAAAAGTGCTCTGTGAATAACATTACAACCACAAGAAACACAACGGCCCTCTTGTGTTTGCTCACTACCTCTGTTTACTGGTTCGCTGGTTTAAAACAAAGAGCAGGGTTGTTTTTTCTGCTAAAGATGCCCCTTCTAGGATTCTCTTGGTGGGGGGTGGTGGTCTTTCTCTCTCTCTCTCTCTCTCTCTCTCTCTCTCTCTCTCTCTCTCTCTCTCTCACCCCTCCCTCTCTCACATGACTGCTCCCGGGTTACAGCCAAGGTCACATGATTACACACAAAGACAGTGGCACCTGACTGAATAGGTTTTTTTTTTATAGGGGAAACCACCACTCACTAGGTTGACTGCTGGAACAGTCATCAAAGAGAGTCTAACAGCCCGTCTGCAAAAAACGGAGCCCGCTTTATGTGCTTTCGCCAAACTACATCTATCTGAGCTATAAATGGAAGGTTCAGGAAATGACACATGCATGCAGATGGAGACAAGCTTATGTGTGGAACTGGTCTGGATTTGGACAGCAAAAATCATTATTCTAGGTTTCATTATTCCCTTCATATGAAAGATTTACGTTGGCGACTTATGATTTGACAGATGGTTCAGCCCGTGGATGGCACATGATATGTAACTAGCGTTTAAGAGTCATTAATACCTGGACATTACACAGCACCGCACCACTGCCTCCTAAAACCTATGGAACTTTGGGGCCTTGACATCCTCATTACCAAGGCAACCAAAAACAAATACAAGAGCTGTGCATTGAGGCTACACCCGAAAGTTGTGTTTTTCGTCTGCAGATGACGAGCAAGTTAGTCCGTCACATTTTGTGCACACGCGCACACAAGATTAAAGCAATCTCTGCCTTACAGCGACCGTAGGACCTTTTTTTTTTTTATCTGACAGACGGATGATTCCCTCCTCTCTTTTATAAAGCACAGACAGATGGGATAGATACAGAGAGAGTCGGAGCAACATAGAGAGGGTAAGAGATGTAGATAGTGGGGGAGGAAGGGGCAGTGTGCTGCCTGTGTAATCTGCCCAGAAACTAGCCACGGGCACAAAACCAGAGCCAATCTGTCAGGAGTTTCACTGGGTTTAGAAATGGAAACGACTAAAATCGACTCTCTTCATTTCAACTGCCCACTCCAATGTGACACAAATATCCAAACAATGTGAAATTCTAGTAAAAAAACATTAAAGATGAGCATGCTCTGTGTTGAGCACATTCGTCCACAATGTCACGAGTGCATGGATTGTACGCATGATTGGCACCAGTAGATATTTAACCCCTAACCCTAAAAGATTAAGAGCAGTGCTCTACTTATGGAGCAACATAGAATGGAGGACTGAGTGAACTGCGCCAATAACATTCTGTTCTGTGTTGGTTTTGACAGTGACAGCAGGTAAGTGGTGATAAGTTGTAGAAAAGGTGATGATTATCTCTTCATTAACACTTTTTGTGTCCTGATACATACGTTATCATCAGCAGCTACACTTACGCTGCTCTTCGGGTAAAGAAAATACTCTTGCTCACCTTGTGCACAACGGCCTGTGTCCCACGTCCTGATCTCTTCAATCCTGCACTGAGGGTTTTACTAGACTGACTCTCAATTGTTGAACATGAAAAACAGGGCTGAGGAGTGAGGGAAATGCTCCTCTCTTTCCCACACACAGTACAGATTTTTGGTCTAAGTGATAAAGCAATTACTGGCAAAAGTTGGGATTCATGGGACCTACATGCTGAATTCTGGTTAGATGGCAGGGAACAAAAAAGAAATACAAAGGGGAGTAAGAAAATGAAATAACGCATGTGGGAGGATGATTGGGAACGGGACTTTTATATTTCTGAGTATTTAGGCAGTTGTGACCTCAATCCCATAAGAGATTCAGTGTGGAAGGAAGAGAGCATCTTTCTGACTGTTATTTAAGCTCAGCATAAAAACTCATATGGATTCAGGGCTGAAACCCAACTGGAAACTGGGGGCAATAAAATGCAAATGGGAGATGAAAAATCAATGTGGGCAGAAACCCACCGCACCCCTGCTAAACTTGTCCCAAGGCTAAGAAAAGTATAAGGTAAATAAAGTGAAACTCAGTTGATTCGGCAGGCCAATACTATAGTCACGGCAAACCCAGCTGAAGCCGCTCCAAGCCACACAAACAGCATCCGTCACGATGCATAGCAACAGTGCAGGAAGAGGGGGATGAAGGATGGATTGAGTACGGAGAGGAAACAGAGGAGACACGAGATGATGGAAAAGATGGGTGAGTCTGAGAGAAAGGGGGATGAAAGAATAGCAGCAGCGATTTGCCCTCTTCAGGCAACGACAAAGACACAAACGTGCTCACACATACAAACACAAGCACACGTGCAGAGTAGAGAGGCAGAGAGAGCGAGAGTGAGGGGGTGGAGGGGGTTGCACTCACTGTATGGCAGGGCCAAGAGAATGTGGGGCTCAAACCCATCACTAACACATGGATTAGTTCACACGTGCATATTGCCTTTTAATCTGCTCCACTGACACAGGTTGGAGAAGAGAGAGAGAGAGAGAGAGAGAGAGAGAGAGAGAGAGAGAGAGAGAGAGAGAGAGAGCGAGAGAGAGAGAGAGAGAGAGAGAGAGAGAGAGAGAGAGAGAGAGAGAGAGAGAGAGAAAAGAAGGAAGGAGAGATACAAATGGACGGAGTTAAAGAAAGAGATGACTGTAGAAAGAGAGGGTGGGGGAAGGGGGTAAGGATGGAGTTAGTGGGACGGGGGGGAAGAGATGATCGGATGATGGATGGTACGAGTTTCAATGCAGTGTATGAGACTCATGTCAAGTCAAGCAAGTGATGTGATCAATACACTTGTGTTTGGCAATCGAAAGATATTAATCAAGCACAAAATATCACAATCTTTCATTTTAATGAAAATCTACCATGATACATCATTATAGTTTTTATCCCTCAATGAAAATGTCTAATAAACTATTGAAAAGCATTTGATGATCAATGAAAGCAACATTTAATGTATAGAACAAACTTATAGATTTGTTTATGAGGTCATGGAGAGAAAAGATGACCAAAGACACAAAAGCATGTGATCACTTTTCCTGTCATCACCACACAAAACAGATGATTGAAAATAATGAATTCATTTCTGCAGTGACAGCTCAGGGCACTAGTGCGCAGTGGTCATTGAAGCCATTGTACCGAATTAAACAATAACAATTAAAAGATGAACAGACTATTCATAATAATGTCAAATAGAACTTATCAGACCTGTAGCCATGCCTGAAGTCAAACCTCACTACAGGTCTGCAAGGACTTTAACCGGGTGTAATGAGGGATTACTGCCGAGGTGATGCCATCAGGTTTTGTATCTTGGACTTGGACGGATGACTTCTCTGTTTTAACTTTTCCCCCCCAAGGCTGAACCCTGGATACTGGCACCATTAGCGCCACCTCAGGACAGGGGAAACTACTACAGGAGGTCTACATGGGGCTGATGATAGTGTTGCATGCCATTATGGTAAATTGTCCTCAGCGTCTTATCCGTCTAAATGACGAACGTCCCTCAGATTTTTCCATCAGTGTTCCATCAATGACAGAAAACCAGCGAGCACGGCCATGTGGGTGACATGCAACAACTGACTCAAACTGGGGATACTCCTACGTCACTTTAGCCCTGTGCGACTTTTAGGGTGAGGGAAAAAGCTTTGGATTATGACTCCAAAATGCCTTTTGTCCTAAAATGGGCTTGGTGTAAAGCCAGAAAGATCCAGCCAGATGTTGGCTCTGGGGGCAGGATATGGTGGGAGACGAGTGTGTATGCGTACAGACATATGTGTGTGTGTGTGTGTGTGTGTGTGTGTGTGCGTGGGTGGGAGGGGGTTGCCCTGACTCTTTTCAGCGATGGATGTGTTTGACTTTATCCAATAATGGGTGGAGGTAGGTCTAATCCACATGTTCACATCAATATTTGATGCACAGATACAGACACATTATGCACACATTCACTCACTCACCCAGGTTAAACATCATATATCTCGTAAAGTGACTTAGCCCAGTTGGCATGGAGGTTGTTCCACTGGGGTTAGACGTCAGTTCTTAACACGGAAATGGTGAATCGTGACAATCGACATATGCTCCTGATGATGAGTAAGAATGTGAGTTAGCAGTTGCGGGAGTGAGGGTGGGGACCTCTCTTACTGCTTCTTCATCTCTCGGCTGTCATTGGTGGAAACACGAACCACTGTGATTGGTCGGAACGCAGTGGTGTTTCCCCCTTTTTCCCCAGCTGTACGGCTAAAAATAGAAGCCACAGTCAGATTTAGCCTAATTGAGTCTGTCTTGTATCTTCAACGAGCATCCTATTTTTCCCCGTCTTTCTATCTTCATCTCTCCCTCTCTCTGTCTCTCTCTCTCTCTCTCTCTCTCTCCTTAGGGTGCAGATTAAGTAAGCTCAGCTGCTAACATGACAAGCTGCTCCAGGAAGGAGGAAGGAAAACAGGAGCATTTCTTCCTGGAACAGTATGTAACAGCAGCCTCATCCAACAGTGCCAAAGTGGGCTTATCAACAAGCCCGACACAATGTCGTTAATGGCACAGGTTGAACAGCACGTTGCGTGGGAGGAACTGAACACTTTGCAGTAGATTGCAGTACAGACTGAACATACAGTCCCTGCTTCAGGATTATTAATTTGAACACCAACAAACAAATAGATGTCAGTGAAAATGTTCCTATTTCAGTCAGTCAGAATTAAAACAGGCTCTGAGTCACGCAGCCTGGGCAAAACCTGCTGACTAGGCCCGTATGCTTGTCCGGCCTTAATTCGTTTGGTTACACTGTCCTTCCACAGAATGCTGTCTGGGTGCACTTTTGCAGGATAAGGGCACAACAAGAAGGCGCCAAGATAAGATGAGTCAAGGGTCATAAAAGCGGGATGAGAAGTGAGTGATGGGCGAGCCTTCAAGTGCCGACATCCAGTCTCCCTGTGTGGGGCCTTCTTTACACCTGTCTGCAGAACATCTGTGTGGGAATGGATTCTGAGGATGCGAAGCAAAATAATGGTGACCTCTGATTCTAGACAGTCTTCAACCGTCTGACAGCAAGCGAGTGGGAACGATAAGAAATGTCCACAGAATCATACCAAGTCTGCTGTCCTATCATCAGAGTTCTCACTAGACACTTCTCAAAACACTGCTTTCCATCTCACATTATAGCATTTGATACTGAAATCACAGCAAAGGACAAAAGATAAGTCGATTTTGGAGAACAATAAATTAAATGTGTCATGAAGCTACTCCATATAACAAGCTATTTCATGAAAAAAATTGTAGATTAGAAAAACTGAAATATTTGATCTACACCATTTCCCTTAAGGTCTGTGGATTTTCCAATTTCATGACATTAAAGAAATTGTCTTATGAACCTACTGTCGATGTCTTGGCTGAGGTGAATGTACATTCCTGTTTTAGCACCAGCAGTTAAACTGCCAAAGTATACAGGATAAACAGGGAAAACTTCCAGCCACAATTTGTCACCTTCTGAATGTTTGTGGTGGCTGCAGCAAATATCTTACCCTGATACTGGCTGTTAATTACAGGGCGGAAATGCTTACTGTGTACACACACTGACACAGTGGGATTGCGTGCTGCCCAAGACATCCCTTAGTCAGGTGTGTTTGACCTATCCCTCTGCTCATCCTATCAGCCTGTCAATTATGTCCTCGTCCTCTGACACTGTTGTTAGCTAAGCCAATTCCAAGCAAGGCTATTAAGGACTAGCACCGGGTGGCCTGAGGAGTGGCGGGGGTGGGGGCGCTGGGGGGTGGGGGGACAGGGCATGCCCCAGCACGTGTGCGTGTTCTAGCTCCGCTCACCAGACCAAAGATCAAGTCCCTTAAGCTGCTTTTCTGAGCCAAGAAAAGCTTACAAGTCGTCACGTTGATCAGAACAAATGGTCCCAGTTATAGACCCTGCAGCAGAGCCTGAGAAGAGGCTGCACTCACTCTGCAGACAACAGAGAGCCCGGTGAAGCAGTTTGGCTTTCTTCAAGGAGCCTCAGCACAGCCAGGGAAAATGTAGCCCAGGCTTATTCATGTTTGACTGCGCATCCAACCCCAAGGCTGGAACAGCGGTGGTGAGTTTATAGACCACTGGTTAGAAAGAATAGAAAAGCATGAACAGAGTTCCAACAGAATCTGTGACGTCAAGCTATATTCAGTGGAAGGGCTGGGTATCATTTTAAGATTTTCAATACTGACTTTGAATTGACAACCTTGACTTTGATAACGGTTCATTGATTCAAATTCCTTGTGCTGCTGGTCTTAGCATTTCTTTTTTGCATTGATTCAATCGCACACTATCGGCAACAGTCTGATAAAATGGAGCCACACGTTTTCTCCTTAGCGACTATATGATGCACAACATAGTCAAGCATCTCAAAACACATATGTGAGCCCTGTCTCTGACTCTATAACATGTTCTTATTAGATAGCTAATCACCAGCTTCATTAGATCTTGGTATAAGGATGACGCTTGCTTATTGGTTTGCTGACACGCTGATCAGATTTACTCATTAGGTATTGAACTGTGGTGCCAAATGACAAGGCATCTTTTGATATTCGATAATATTATTCAGGCAGTACCATAAACATATTACAGTTCAGTTCCTAGCCCTTTTCACCAGTGAGTTTTGGGGTCTGGTGTGGAGTGCATGTTCTTAAAACTACTTTCTGACATTTGGCCTTGTACCAACAGTTAGATACAGTCCTTACAGTAAATGCTGATGTACTCATCTACTTTGCAGCTAGAGAAAGAGACCTTCTCACAACACACATGGACAAAAAATAAAAACAGACGTTCAAGAACCCCCACAACAATCCAATGTTGATCATATTTTCATTTATTATTACACATACCACTGAGCCATTACCAGCCGAACCAAGGACGACAGGCTCCTGACACTAATGGACAAGACTGAGACTTTTTAATATTCCACAAGCACATGCTAAAAGGTGTTTAACTAACACTGTTTGCCCACCTCCCCTCATAAAGACTCAAGCAGAAAAGCTAATATTGCAGCCACTGTCTGGGTAGTGGGTATTATAAACCTGGCCTGATAAACAATATTAAAAGGAATAGGTTACACTGGAGGAGGAAGGTACATGATAAGTGACCGTTCCTGAGGATTTGTTGTAACAAGTAAAAGCTTGTTGTATTGATTATCCATAAACAGAGTCATCACCCAAAAGGGAAAACAACAGCCATGAATCTGAGCCATCTTTGTCTTTACTGTGAAACAAATCCTCTCAATAAAAAACAAGGATCAACCAATGACTCTCCTGAGCTATGAATCTGTTATCAACATGTGTAAAAGAAAAGGGACTTATGGGCGAAAGGCTGTGAGATCAAAGTCACAGCAACATGCAGCTTTTTCCTGTTACTGCTACTGAGGCAGTGTAATTTAGTGGTGACATTTGGAATTGAAATAGGGCTGTTAGGAAGTACATGATCAAAGAGGCAGAGCCGCCACATTATCTGGTACCGTTGCACAGTGTGAGCATCTACAATGCAACCCCCCCTCCCCCCCTCCCCCTTTCGGCGCCTTTAATCCCCATCCTGTGGTCTCTGCTGTCACGATGAGTCTGCTTGTCACAGGGGTTATCAAGACCTGTGGTAGCCATGCAAGGCAAATCGTCTCGCCGGCAGCAGATATACAGGGGTTGATAAGTGTAGAAAAAGGCCTCAGTCAGACTGAACCATAAAGGACGGGCCTCCAATTTACAGGACTTGAAAGTCTGCTGGGATGGAACGATTGCTGTTTCTGCTGCTGTTGTGGAATCATAGTATAAGCCTGACATACTTGGGTGAACAACTATGCC
The DNA here is from genome assembly GCF_009819705.1 of Hippoglossus hippoglossus. Taxonomy (NCBI): domain Eukaryota; kingdom Metazoa; phylum Chordata; class Actinopteri; order Pleuronectiformes; family Pleuronectidae; genus Hippoglossus; species Hippoglossus hippoglossus. The sequence continues at coordinate 10,753,600 of NC_047151.1, read as the reverse complement.
TGATACATATAGCTTACAGTGGGGCATGTGCTTAAAGGGAATTGGATTAACTGCTGGCAAAAAGGGGGGATTATTAACGATTCTGACTTTAAGTGTGCTTCTTAAAATATGGATTACCATTTCAATTTCTGCCCTCTTCCCTTGCTAATGGAAATTCAAATTAGTTTAGTACTGTTCAACCACCAAGCAACAACATCAAGCTCGCTGTGTCGTTCTGAAAACGAAGACTGGAGCAGGGGAGAAAAAAGCAGGCTGCAAGTATCTGGATGAGGTAGTGTAGTGTTTTACAGGACAGTCTGTTCCTGGCCCGCTCTGTTCTGCTGCAGCCCCGTTTGAGTCTGCACAGATCAGTTAGGTGGAGCCAGGAACAGGAGGAGGCAGAATAAACAAGTTTCAAAGGATGTAGTACACAAGACAGGAAAAAGAAACTAATGCTGTCAAATACACAAACGCATAGGTAAATCACCTTGTAAGTCCCTTCCTTCTAATTTGACTATATTAGTTTTATGATGTATAGAGTTTCATTCTACTGCCTCATTAAATTATCTATTTAATGGTTCATCACAGTGCAGCAACCATGATTCAGAAAGCAGTGATTCCTTCTGTTCTGTCATCTTCAGTCATTACACTACTCTGCTCTGATTGGCAGAGATGATTCTCGGCCATAAATGGCCACAAAACAAAATAGAGAGGATGCCTGCAAAAATGTGGGGGAGAGTCAGCCTTCACACTGTGTCGTAGGAACAAACAACTGTTCTGGCAGCTTTTTAAAAAGAATGTATTTGTGTGGGTGGAACATTGGGAAAAAAATCGCAACCTGTGCCGCAATCTGCTGAGGCCAGTCAGTCGACCGGCTGGCCTTGTGGGGCATCGCACACGAGCACCGAGATGACACATCAACTCTCGTCTATATTTAACTCACTGGACGCCTCTCCTTCCAATGTTCCCATTCATTTAGGAGAGGCTGCCAGGGAGAATGGTGAGAAAAACAGGCCGAGGTGATATGTAATTACACTGAATGGATCCATCCTCCCACATCCTTTCATTGTACCCACACCCTCTGAGATAATGAAATGGAAGGCAAAGCTTTTTTTTCTATTTACCATAAATCCTGCAAGTCTAGCCACTCTTATTTATGGTGTTGAAGAAAACCCTTTACCGGTTGACTCTCGAGGCCTGCAAAGTCACGGAACATAAACACCAGCAAGCAAACCTACGTGGGTGGTGGACTCAATCTGATAAGGGCTTCTAAGAAACCAGAGTTTGCTCTCTTCAGAAGAGGATGTGGAAAACCATCATAACCCAAGGTCCCCCTGAATTCCCCACATTTCTTCCACTGCGGATACTATCTTGAATGCAGAGATAGAACTCCGGATAGAACTATGTTCAGGCTTGAAAAACACTGAAAGGACATTTTGTCCAGATTTAGGGCGGACTTTGTTTCCACTACTACATACCAATGAAAAAACAGATTTGTATCAAAACTTTTGACAACAATTCCAACTCTGCGTGCATGCACCCATATGACTCAGAGCCCTAAGCAACAAAATATTTGCATTTTTAAAAGGTACAAAAGAGTGTGTGCATGAGAGGGGGAAAACAATGAGGTAAAAGGAGTGAATGTCCTTTACTGTACACAGGTTAGTCACCTCTTACTATTGTTTTTCAGGACCTGAAGAGCAGGAAGTGCTTATTAGAAGAATCTTGTGGGGAAATGAAAGTAGGACATGATTGACTTATTAACATGTCAGAGGAGGGTGTGCATGTGCCTGAAGGCTCTGCCCTATGATTCAAAGGCCAAGTGTTTTGAGAATGTTATGCCAACTCACCTATTCTTCTCCAGTTCATTATGTGTCGACCTGCAGAGAAAGAAAAACAGAGGTTATCACAAAAAGAGCTAATGTTGACTTTTTCATACTTAACTAGCAAAAAGTGCAGAACTATAGTACCTGCTCCTCCTGAGAAGGCACTACACTCTGGATAAATATGGTGTAATTATTTAATAATACTACATGAGGTAGACAAACAGGGGCAGAGAGAGAGAGAGAGGGGCACACTAAATTAGCTTGTCCAAATTGATTTATGAAATTATTAATTAATCCCCAGTGAGATGAACTCTAAACCCAGAGCACCGGAGCCTTCACACTAACAGAATGTGACAGTCGGGCATGCACTGTGGCATTATACAGCCTCTTCTTCAATAATGCACAGCACAACTCTGTGTGTGTGTTTGTGCGTGTGTCATTGCAGCCACTTATGCTCTTAGAAGTTTTCACGCACACGCACACGCACATGCACACACACACACACGTCCTCTGCATGCAGCACCCAGGGTTCAGCACTCTGTTAATAATGTAAAGTGAATCAGCTGGTCCCTAAGTGAGTCTTTGTGTGGCAACATACTGAAGGGAGACAAGCCCTCCTCCTGATAATTTAAATGGCCGAGTTCCCATCCACACACACTGCACTCAGCCTTGCTTCAGGGGGTGTGTGTGTGTGTGAGAGACAGGGGGGCGTCTTTTGAGTCATGTACACAGAATTTCTCGATATTGTGGGTTCACAACACTGAAACATACTTTGCACGTCAGCTAAGCTGCCATCTTGTTGATATGGAGGCAGGAAATATGGAGAAAACAGGAGATAAGAATGGGAGAAGAAGACGGTAAAGAGGGATGAGAAAGCGGGACAAAAGAGTGTTCAAAGCTGTGGTCTAGTGTGTCAAAATCAGCCCTGCCTCGTAGGAAATCATTTTTGGTGTTTAATAATTCACACCAATAAAAACACCATATGTCCACATTAGAATACATTACTGTTCATGTTGTTGGGTATGCAAGACTGCATGTGTAGTCAAATGTGGGAGCGCATTTGATTCAATGTGACGAGTTCTATGGCCAGTTTGAGCAGCTGCTATCACAGCAAAACAAAAGGCTCACATGGGCCAGTTCCTGAAAACCTGTGAGATCCTAAGTGCTCACATGCGTGTTCTTGACAGATTTCAACTTACATATTCCACAACCTTGTAATAATCATGCATAACTGCGTCCTGCATCACATGAGCCCCACACATAAAAAAAAAAAAAACAACACAAAACTGATCTATCTAAACCAGCTGCATCTTTTTAGTGCAGTTACTACGCTCATAAAAGCTATGGGATTCATCCATCGCTGGGAAAATGAACAGTCACAGCCTTGTTGTGTTGAATGCAGGCTTTGAAATAGACATATAATTACGTTCTAATCGCAGTCCATCCACTGATTCCTGGAGCTGATAGTGAGTCAGAGGTAGTTTTGCTAACAGAAGATGAGTATTTCAGAGTGCACCAATTTGCGTCATCAGCTTTCATTGTGCACTAATTTTGTGTTGCATGGTAACCCACACGCCAATTTGTAATATTTTCCAAACTTGGAGCATTTCACCATAATGTGATTCAGTGTGGTGTTTAATAATGTTAGCTTTCAGGCTGATTATCACTCTTGAAGAATCAAAGAAGTACTGTGTGGGGGGACGATTAGTCGTGGCCTCATCAAGCAGTGTACCAATGATTTGTTTTCAAAATGACTGTTTCATCTTAAAAAACGACAGCAGGAAATCAAAAGACAGAGTCTCTTCAGAGATAGAAATGGCAGTGGGTAAAAAAGTGGCAATAAGTGAGGAGACTTTCAGTTATTCTATTCTATTTTCAATAGAGAGATAACTTTAGACATGGAAGTCCATTTTAGTGACATGCTGATGTCACTTACGCCATCTCTTAATCTGAAAATGAAACAGGCCTCAATTCAGCCCCCCCCCCAGTCAAACACCACACACTTAATCTCAGTACGGCCTCTTATTCTGAGAGATCAATCTAAGTCAGCTCGCTTTCCTATGGGCTGTTATCATCACAAACCCCTCTCCCTGCCTTCTGAATCAGATATATGCGTGTCTGGACTTCAACAACAATGCAATACAGATTATAAAAAGGCTCAACGCCAAACACATCTGCAGCATTTCCTTTATGTAGGTGTGTATGTTTGTGCGAGTGCATATTAGCACACACAGAGTGGGTCAATGAGATAAAGCAACCCTGCTATAAACAGTAGGCAGGAGGGGACAGAGTCAGATAAGCTCATCCCTTTAAGCCTCAACACGCTACAGGGAAGGAGAAGGTATCTAAAGCGGGAGTGAGCTAGTGCCAGAAAGCAATCTAATGTATGTTTAAATAAAATGTCAAGATAATATAATTATTATAATGAATGTGTTATAATCTCTACAAGGTCTGATTAATATGAACTGAGGGGGTGACTGTAAGTGAGGAATGATCATGAACAGTAATATGACACATGAGGTGCAGGTAAAATGCCATGCTCTCATTTGAACACCATCATTTGTCAGTAATGAAATCGTCAAGTTTTTGTCATTTTGAGCGTACGCAGAGACGATGATAAAGCTGTAGACGTGTTGTTCAGACCTCTTGGGCTGAGGAGTCATGCATTTATTTCTGCAGACTCTGTAATCTGACAGTGTGAGGTGGGGAAAACAGCTCACAGCTCGGACTAATTAGCACGATTTCTCACCTATGCTGGCAAACCATGAATAGAACCATTGAATAAAAGTAGAGCGCTAGAGACCCTGACAGCACCTGGGATATCCATATAATGCTGTTTTCTTGGTTTGTGAAGTGTGCAGCTCCAATGGGAATGAAATGAACTGCTTCACGATATGAGGCTGATAAATGGTGCTAGATGCTAAATGGTGTTACCTCACTAAGTGAGATGTGAACATGTCTCTGTGGAGAGCAATACAAACACCTGACATTATTCCTGCATGGTCTCATCTTAAAACCCTTCAAGGGTGCTCATCTCTATTCTAAAGTTGTTCACCATAGGAGGAATATCTTATTGCTTTGCTACGATTTAATTTAACATGAACAAGTACAGCATTCTAAAACACAATTAGCCTATGCTTTCTTGTATTGTAGAGTTTTCCTATTATGACCAAACCTTAGCAGACATTATGAATATCGCCTCAGACCTACAGTATATCTGATTATGACTGTTGCTATGCAGAACTAGGCAGCGTTCTGCGCCCATGATGAGTAATACGCAGTTCCTGTTTGTGTCCCGCTCTTGCATTAATATTAAAAGGCTCAGAAACCGAAAGAGAGAGAAAGAGAGAGAGTGGGGCTTGCATTTGATGTATGGCTGTCAATGAGCAGATTAATGTAAGCAGCCTGACATCAAGAGAAAACACAATTACACTTGGTCTTAACTTGAGAGATCCCCGCCTGCCTCTCTGACTACTAAATGCAAGTTTGTGTCATCAGTGAAAGCACTGTGCTCAATGAGGGCCTTAATCTAAGTGGCAGCTCATGATGGGATTATCAGTGACATGAAGGGACACAAAAGAATAGATTATTAAACCTATGTTCTAAAAAAAACCACATCACTGGCTTTGAACCGATGCATGCAAAAAAGTGCACGAGTGCTTTTCTTCGTAAAAAAATGGAGCTGTACATAGAGGTGAAACAGAAAATCACTGATCACCCTAAAAAATCATCAGAGTCCTGAAAAGGCTCCACGTAGTCACCTTTGGATGTCTGCAAACAACACCAGCCATAAATAGCAGCTTTTCCATTTTAGGGCATAACACAAAACTACCTCCCTCTCCCCCAGTGTAGAATACACGTGGCATGCGGGAAAAATACGCTTGAGTGCCACAAAAACCTTTAACAACCCTCGTTTGAAAATAAGACAATAGGTGACGTGTTTATTAAACCAGGACTAAGCAGGCGACACGACGTTAGAGTAGACCTTTTTTTCCCTTTCGGAGCCAACACTTTAACCACGGTCCCTAACCTCAACCACTGCAGTCCGTTTGACAATCAGCTGATGAGAAGCTAGAGGAGCTGCCCCCCCCCCCCCCCCCCCCCCCCCCCCCACCCCCCACCGATGCACACAACAATTAGACAAGCCCAGACACGTTTCACCACGCATCTTGTGTTCTTTCTTTTGCAAACTTTCTTTTTTCTTTTCCAGCAAGAGATCTCTGCTCGCTGCCGGCTGCAGTCAGCTAACACGGTGGCAGCCTATGTTGTTTATCAAACCCTGCTGCCATAAAGACGCGAGCAGCGGGTGCGGGATCACATGCTGCCCTCAAACACCACATCGCGTAAAAAAACATAGTCTGAGTAATGACATCTGAAAAATATATTTCCAAGGGATGACACTTAACAGCAGGGGCACTTCCTTACCTATTGTGGTTACTGCTAAACTTCTTATTCCGGAATTTCCTTTGCCTCTGGTAGTTTGTGTCCTCGTTTGACGGAAACGTGGAGGCATACCCATGTTCACACTCTGTGGAGAGAAGGACGTGTGATTAGCAGACGGCATGTCCGGACACTTGTCTCACTCGGTCGTGTGCACCGATCCCTCGAGCTAACCAGAAAACTCCTGTGTGTTGTGATCATGTGCAGGTCACGAATATGATCTGCTGACAATACTTCCCCTTTTTCCCCCCAAAAAGCCCGTGTTCCCCAGCAGGCAGCGGGCCAAGCGACAGAGGTGTTTACTACATTTACACATGTGTAATTACCTCTTTCTCTCCTCTCTAGATATTCCGCAGCTTCCAGTAACCGTTGGATATTTATCAGCTGAACAGCCGTCATTCTCCCCCGAGGCTGATGTTAGCTGCTGCCTTCAGGGTTTAACGTGAGCTCCGCAAACGGCACCGACGACAGGTCGCGGTTGTTGTTTTTTTTAAATACAGGGAAGACGGTGCATCAGGTATAACTAAACTGAATTTTACTTTTTAAAAACTACAATAATTACAAGTCGAATAATAATTATTATCTCGTCGGGTGTCTTCGCTGGCTCATCAGCAGCCTTTGTCGAAAGCAGGAGAGAGAGAGGGGAGGAGAGAAAAACAATCCAGTTTTTCCAAGCTAGCAAGCTACAGCCAATCCATGCCAGTGAGCTGTTAGAAAAGGTCAAAAAAACGAGTGTATGAAAGTATTAAAAGTTTCTAGGAAACACGGTATTAATTTTCCTTAAAAAAAAAAAAAAGCGGATATAAACAATATAAAACTTCCCCGAAGGAGCCCGGAGCCAGCAAAGAGCCGCCGCTGCTCGCTTCCTCCGCTCTCCTGTTTGTTTACCTGCTGCACAGCTGACTGGCGCAGAGCAGGCGGGCTGGGGGGGGGGAACTCACCGCGCTGCACTCTGGGAAACACAGTCTTTCTCTGCTTTGGTGAATTACTGTCAAACGTGCACAAAACTCGTTATTTCCGGGATGGATTCTGACTTTAGAGCGATTAATCAACTCAAACCCCGTCCGCGGTGCTGCACGGTTTAAATGCGATCATGTCGGGGCAGATTGATGGGTAATCACAAGGAATGGGGCAGGTTTGAAGGGCAAGAGAAATTATTTATAAATGAAGTGGTGATTAATCATGTCAGTTTCAATTGGGGGCTAATGTAGAGACACACGTCAATGGAGAAAACATTGAAATTCAAGATACCACTGAAATATTCAACATTATTTTTAGACCACACACCAGTTATATTATACTATATATATATACTATATTATATTTTACTATATTACACTACATTGTACGTTTATTATTTGGCAAAGACAAAAGAAGGCCAATCCTAACGAAGTCAGCCCATCAATCATAACAGATAGTTCACGTTTGCTCCATGTGTGTCACTAGTTCATGCCGCTCTCCTCTGTCACTCTACAAGTCCCATGATCCACCGGGGCATTGGGGGTGTACGCGCCGGCTGAAGCCAGGCCCAGCAACACGTGACGTCGCCACCGAGCGGGCACCTGATTGGCCGGAGGCTCTGACGAGCGTCGGGGGCTGAGCTCGTCCCTGGCCAACCACCGGGCCGCTTTGCGCCATGTGGAAGCCAGTGAGACACACCCACAAATAGCAGGAAGCAAACAATCGAGATGATAGGAGCGGAGGAGCCGCTGCTGCGATCTGCCCCCTGCTCAACTCCCACGTTATATTAGAATACATGACATTACTCGGGGGACATCTGCAGCGCTGCATTAGCACATAAGCCCCTGTCTTTGCACGGAAAGAGCCCTGCACGGACAGATGCTTGTATTCATGGCGTAAAAACAACCTCGACTCCAGTGTTGATATAAAGCATTGCACGTTGAAAAGGAAATGGGGGCATCATTGATAAATCGTTTTTTAATGTCGCACTTCTTTGATTTCATCCCGCATGTAAGCAGATGTAGGTCAGGATCTACAATTCTGAGAGATCAGGCCATCTTCAAGCAACCCTACATGCATCATACATTCCTTATAAGTTCCCTATTAATTCAGGACGAACGAAGGAAACAGCCAGACATCCATGTGTCCTATAAACGTCAGATTCGCCAATCAGCTATGTGCGACGCGTTTTATCTATAAAGTTTTCAGTTTTTTCCATCCAGTCTGCAGGGGCACAATGACATCATCCCTATCTGAGTTGGATGGCGCTGCAATGTGGTCAGATTTATCATATCACTGTGGTGGCCAACACACACACACACACACACACACACACACAGACACACACATATAATCATTATGTCATTTTGCTTTATATGCTGATGGCTCAAAATGAAGGATCTAGAGTTGAGAGTTGTGCAGACGCAAACCGATGCACAGAGCCCCGCTTGCACACAACGCAGATTCAAAAATAGTCCATGAAATACAGAAAGCTGTAGGTTTAAAGTGCACAGAGTAAAAGCGACCCATATGAGTCAGGTGCCCCGGCAGAGGCAGTGCTCACAGCAGACACTGGTGCTTTAGTTGAACGGAATCAGCCCTTTGTTGTCTGAGGCTCTTGACAATGAAAGTCTTGTTTTTTCAGAAATATTAGTTGGGAGGAAAAAAGGGACAGGATCAAAGGCAGCACAAATCAAACTCACTTCCGTCCTTCCTCTCGGCGCTCTCGAGAAACCGAGCGGCCTCCAGCAAAACTTGCACGTTTTTCAGAAAAGTGTTGATCTGCTCCATGTGGGAGTCTTTGGAGTTGCTGAAGACGTCATTGAAGGGGCAACTGGACATGTCGAAATCCGGCTGATCCAGCAGAGACGCGTCGGAGTCAAAGAAGAACTCCTCGCTCTGCAAACTTCTCCCCTGGCTCTCACTTTTGGCCATTTTTCCTCCTCCTCTGAGTTTGTGCGTCTTCTGCTGTGGGGACGTGCTGAGCGCAGTGGAGTGTGAGGCGTGCACGCTGCTCTTGTCAGATGGCACGTCTTTTCCTTTTTCCTCCTGTTTTATGAATGCAGGGGTGTTTAATGTGGAGCAGTGGCCAATGTCAGTGGATGATGGTGCATGAGAAAACCAGAGCCCGCCTCCCCCCTCTCTGTGTCGGAGCAGTCCGCATGGTCCCTGTGCCCGCCTGAAGCACTGCTATTTCTATACACAGAATAAAACACCAATGACTAAATAAATATTCCCCCAGTATGTGTCAACACTACTTTATCATTACACCATTTTACACATTAGTAGGTAAACGCATCACATTAGTGCAGGAAGCAATATACTGCCAGTGAGAGTTGCAACAACACACTAAAGATGTTACAAGCAGTTACAACAACATCATGCACATGTCATGTGAGTTCCTATCAATAAGGCAACAAAAACGAAAATCAAACTCTCCTTAGTCTGTATGGTAAATAATAGACTATGCTGATTTTGAGCAAACGATGGCACTAATGCACTTTGTCTTTGACACTGGAATTTATCTTCTTCTGTAGTAATATGTTGTACTGTTTCTTCCCTCTCATCTGTCTAGTATTTGTTTTTCATGTTGTATTTATGATTGTCTGTCTAATTTTTATGGTCTGGCTGTGACCCAATTTCCCTCTGGTGGGATAATAAATTTCGACTTGACTGTACTTTGATATCAGTATGAGAGCTTTTATTGGACTAATATGTGACTTTAGTAGCCAACTGATGTACGAATCTACACAAATCATTCTTAAAGTTGATCAAAAGTTACATTAATCTCTCTGAAATGTTGGCTTATTGCTGTATTTCAATATAATAATGGGTAATAATAATTATGTTATTTAAAACCCATCTTGTTGCATATGTTGTTTGTTGGATGGATTGTGATATGTTAGCATCCCCAGTAGACTTTCAAAAAAGTAATTACCTTACTTAAAACATATTTGGTTGAGTATGTGGTATGTTAAATGTATTGATGTATTCGGATACCCGATAGACTTTAACTGATGTCAAAAACAACACAAGTCACTCTTGAAGGAGCGCTTAATGTATATAAAAAAGTTACACACATATTGTATTCAATTATATATTGACTAAATGTAATAACTTCACTTCAAAACACATCTTGTGTCATGTGTTGTATGTTGGATGTATTATGGTACGTAAGGATCTAAATAGTGAACGTGAGGCAGTAACACAGTAAGAGAGAATGAAAGTAAAATGAAATGACACAGCAATAAAGGGCTATGATGTCAGAGGGATGAGTGGACTTAATAGAAAACCAGATTGTTTGAGGTGGAAAAACTCAAAATTGCATTTAGAGATGAAGCCACAATATTGATATTGGAATAATGGTGTTTGGTGCAAAACAAGTAGAAAATAAAGGGAGAAGACAAAGCAAATTAAGAGGCAAATACTGTTGTACAACACTATGCAACAACATAAAATATGTAACGACACCAGAAAAAAACATGTTAGATATGAAAGTATGAATTGATATTAAAATATGAATATACATACATTATTTATGGCAGTTTTATTACTAACTGGTTGAGTAACACTCTTTTAATTAAAAGGCATCACTCATGTGTTAGTTTTTGTTAGTGATAGCAGTGGTATGGAAGCAGCAGTAGCTTGAGGCACAGTACATCGCTGAAGTAGCAGCAGCAGCAGTAGTTGTGATAGCTGTGTCTGTTATATTATACTGTGCAGTATAACACTGTAGTGTGTCGATAGGCCCTCCTGTTTGTGTCAGGAACGGTAACTGAGAGATAAGTCGTCAGCCTTGATCTCGTGCCAGTCTCAGCAGACCTTTAGTAGAGCTGTTTTTAAATCACGACAGAGTCCATTTTGAGCCGGAACATGTCAAGGCAGAGGCCTGTGTTCGACTCTGAACCCCCCTCCTCTGCCACTTCAAAGACCCAACAGTAGCTCACGACCGTTTGATGTAAAGTTCACAGAGACAGAAACTTTCAAGTCCATCGCACGGGGGAATCTCTGAAGGTCCCCCCCCGCCCCTGCTCCACCTCTCCGCCCTCAGTCAGGGGTAGCTGTGTAGGAAGGAAACACATTTGAGAGTGTCCCTGTATGCAGTTTGAAAGGTGCCACAGCCACATCCTCTTTAGGGTTTCAGGGCAGCTTCCCCATTTCGAGATCACTGGGTTCTCTTTTCCCGGGCTGTTTTTAGGTTTCATTTGTGTCCTGCAGTGATTGGCTTCAGGGCAACAGGAATGAAAAAAGTAGCACAGGGAGCTGTTAAACCTTCATCATAATATTTTCATCTTCATGAAAGTTCACAGGGCGTCACAAGCCCAACAGGTCACAAGTCACAGTTGGACCTGTCAGGTCACGTGCAGCAAAGAGAGAGAATAGAGGAATGCTGGAAAGCAGGAGGGAGTCATGTGTCCCAGTGGGGATCTGTGGTCCCAGTGTGAAGGTAAAGATTTAAGAGGGACTATATAGCTTAGGGGTATGGATGTCCTACAGACACATTTTTTCGGGCCTCCCCCCTACACAGACAGGTCAAATCATTCCTCTTCACGCTATCATTCCGATTGAAGGCAGCCTCGTGCTCTTTTAATTAAAAGGCAAAACCGGAGTCAAAGCAACGAGGTAGGATTAGTCATGAAGCCACACCACCAGAGGAGAAACAGGGAGAGAGGTCAAACATGTTCAGTGAGATGAGTTCATTTTTCCAAGCCTCGGGGGCAAACCACAACAACCACCATCTCATCTGTGGGTTAAAAGAGGGGAAAGCAGCTAAATGGCAAAACAAATGCTAATGTATGCTAAATGAAATGGAGTGCAACAATGTTAGTCCATTACCTGTAATGGCCTTTGATCATCAATTAAAAATGGCCTGCAATTGATTCAATAATGAAATCATTCTTTATGGAATAATTTAGTCTGTAAATGTGATGTCTTCAAATTGCTTTTTTTCTCCGACCAATTGTCTAAAACCCAGAAATCTGTAATCAAAATAGAGAAAAGCAGTAAATTACATTGGATAAGTTCACACCAGGGAATATTTGGTGTTTTTACGCATGTTACATGGATGGTAATTCAACAGAATATCTCAACATCTATGGGATGTTTTGCTGTCAAAGTTCGTACTGATGTCAAAGTTCGTTCCTTTGACCTTTCATTTAACACCAAACAGTCAAACAGACGCCAGTGTTGATGTGCTGTAAACAAAAACACGTCATTTCCGCAGCCGAATAGTACGTTATGTCCCTCCTCCTGCATCCTCTACCGAGATGCCACCACTTGCCTGAAGGCTCTGAACATTTTCCTGTTGTTGCGAACACGTCTGACCGGGACAATCTTCTGCTATGTTCTTCATATGTGAAATGTCCAGACACAATTTTCTGAACATTTCCAGAGTTGATTTCTGGAAATGACTAAAGTCTTGTCAAAAACTATATTAAAGTCTTTTGTTAGTCATCTGATCATTTCAGTACTAGTAAAAGTTATTCTGGAGAGTTTATATGAAGAACAGTAGAACAATTTCAAAGCCGTTGATGCTACTTACAATTATACAATGATAATGTGATGCTTACGACAATGTGCGCCCACAACTCTGTTTTCAGAGGATTTAAAAAACACTCAGAGGCATATTGAACATTCATATAATAGAATTTTGCCCGGGAGAAATTGCACACTTTGGTTTACAGGAACTGTTTTGCATCATTCTTGAGTCAACACCATCTATTCAGCCTCTGTGGATTTAGGCCATATTACAGTACCCAGCAAAATGAAAGTCAAATCTTCTGAAGGCGGTAACGTTGGGATGGAAGACGCATCGACAATAAAAACACTCAGCTATAATGGGGTCTCTGTCGTCCGTTATGGCTTCCTCTGAAAACTCATTGACATTTTCGTAAATGCCACCGATTTACATCATTCTCGGAGGACCACTTTAGCTGTTGGTGTTCATGGGTAATTAGACAACATCCACCATGTAAAACTCTGCAACACAGGCAGGAAGAGCTGGTGGAAGGGATAGAAACAAAGTGGAAATGAGTGATATGAGGAGGAGGAAAGAGAGGAAGAGGCATGGAAGGATGGTTGGAGAATATCTTTACGATAAACACGACCAGCTCTCCAAAGCGAAACCCTTTGTCCTGGCAGCGGGCGTAGAGAACGAAGAGTGGCCATTCATGCTGCTGACCTTTTTACAGCCTTGTATTTCTGTCTGTTTAGCTTTCCAAAACACCAGAAGCACCCTCCTGCTTCCCATTCACACAAGTGGCCTTTTGACCTCAGCCTACACTATGTCCACGAGGTGAATGAGTTTGAGTATGAACTTTATTTATGACCAAGGAAATTACAGTTAAAACACAGCAACAGGAGCATTTCTAAAATACGAAAATACGGTAAGCACATCACATTAAATGATGCATATCAAAGTACATTAGTTATTTCCCAAGTGAGGAGATAGAGAACGTGAGCATCAGCTGAAGGGTCGCACCATCCTAAATCAACCTCTGTCTTTTGTTTTGGCCCCTGTCAACTGATGTGGTTAACTAGGCCTCTGAAAGAGACCCTCATCCTAAACCTTTATGTCCTCTTCTCATCAGCCACAATAGGTATTTGTTCTCCATGGGAGGTCAGGCCTGATCACACAAACACTGAATACGTGTCCTGCCTGCTGTTTTCTCTCCAGCAGATCAATTACTGTAATTGTTGGCTTACATGTGAACCAGCCATGGTGGCACACACTTGACACACACACACTTGACACACACACACTCTCACACACAGACACACACACACTCACACACACACACACACACACACACACCCACACACACACACACACACACACACACTAATGCACACACTAATGCACACACAAACACACCTACACAAATCTGCAAATCCCAGGTTGAATTGACCCAGCTACACAATGAAAAGCTACCACTGTTTTTCAGTTGAATCTTATTTACAAAACTCGCTGTGCAAACTGTCGGCGAGCTAGCACAGGTGTCTGTGCGTAATCGCTGCCTGCTCAAAACACCGTCCATCAGATAGAGGGAATACTAGCTCCAGGGAAATGACTGGGTGGGGGTGACAAAGCATTTTTTCATGGGAGCCTCTTCCACTGACCTCATGTTGACACCACCAGGCTATGCTACTGTCAGTGCGCTTATTTTCCCAAGGGTCTCCAGGCTGTGTGGTGGTCTGCTTTGTCAGGACTTTCTAGCCAAGATACTAATCTGTCTTCCATCAAGATTGCAGTCAGGCTTTTCTTTTGTTTGGCTCAAACCGTGCGGCCACTGGGGAAAGGCTTCCTGGGTATTATCCCCATTCCAGGATATTCTCAGCCCTTCCTTGTGATACAGTATCAAAACAACACATTACACAGCTGCACCCCACCCTCTTCCTTAAATCAGTGCTGCTGATTCGGCTGCTACTGCACCTCTCAATCTCAATTCTCACTTCCTGTCTCAACACTCTCCCAGGTGCATATTTTCATCATTTCTTTCTACAAAATTTCACTTCAGTATCCTGGGGTGAGAAGAGACACCCGCACCACTCACAGCACCCACTCGCTCGCAAGCATGCTGATGAAACGACAGGGTGGATGAAACATAAACCTGTTAGACGACAGACTGGTGTCGCCCCTCCCCAGGCGATTGGCCTTTGGCTCTTGGTGACCATTGTTTGCCTCTGTTCCCAGGCACTGACATCTGGTGACAATAGCCAGCGCGGGAAAAAGGAAAGCGAGCGCACACATGCACAAATTCATACATACAAACACATAGGCATACATTTGCAGCCTTAGAGAAACAAACAAACTTGGGTGCACACAGATCCAAAACATGTACACATATGTCCACACATTTTGCACACAGAAGTTAACTCAAAGGCAAGAGCAAAACCTAAAATGAACACAAACAAACACACTCACATTTGCAGATTACACGCACTGCCCGAGGCATGGGAGGGGCGAGATACAGAGTGACTGAGGGTGACACGTACACAAACATGTACACAAACACACACAGGGGTAGAACGAGAGCCTTACAAAGTGATGTACACATAAGTCAGATGTTTAGATGCTTATTAAGAGTTTAGAGGATCACGCAAAATCAGCACACAGAAATACGCAGAGTCATGCATGTTAAAGGGGAAAGTTAGACAAAATAGGCAGAGAAGAGGAATCACATATTCAGCTCGGCCCTTTCTCTCTTCTCAGTGGCTCCAGCGTCAACACACCAGTCAGAACATTGTTTGCTTCAGGTGCCGTGCAAACTTGTCATTTATCCACGGGGGCCTCAGACTGCTGTCTCTATACGTCTTCGCAGCACCACACTCCCAACAAAAAACATCAAAACAAACCCCTAGCAGCCACCCAACTCTACCACTATGTCTCTGATGTGGGGAGCTGCCAAATTAGCTAGGGGGGCCTTGAGGCAATGTGTCTCGTTTGCAAATTAAAGAGGAGAGCAAAGGCAGACCCCAGAGAGAGAGACAGGGTGTGCACAGGACAGGGAGAAAGAAAGACAATGACAAGAGGTAGAGAGGTTACAGGTTCAAAGAACCAATGACCTGCATAGGCGGGGAGCTGTAATGGGAGTTGTGTAGACAAATACAACAAGAAAGAGACGTGACCTCATCCCTCTCGATTGTTTAGCCTGATCAGACCAGGAAGTGCCACAATGACATTCAATTTCACATTCTTACAGCATACAGGGTCCTGGAAACGTATCGATATTGTGACAACAAGCTCCTGGTCATTGTTCATTTGAGAAAATGTATTTGCATCATCTGCTCCTGACTCACATAAACCACTGTATCTCTTCATGGAGCTGCTCATACTTCAGCAGAGTAAGCCTATATTACTTTGAATGATGTGACACAGCCACTATCATACCCTCCTCCACTATCGCACACTTGGATTCTGTCCGACTGTGTGTGCGGCGCTCAACCCCAAATCTATTCAGTCCATCTGAAGAAGTAAATCTTTAAAACACCAACATGTACTTTCATTTGTTTTTTCAAAGGCCAGATATTTTTCAGCTAATGTTACTCAAATAGAAATAGAGCGTTTGTTGGGTACTACTTTCAGCTGTGGATCAATACACAATTTGGTGCCCTAGCAAGTGGGATTGGATCTTAATGAATTAAGGTGCATGTACATGGAACACGTTACCCAGTGCAATGATATGTCAAATATAGTTTTTGGAGACATGGCACAGAGGAAATCAAATGTGTCAGGCTTCAGCTGTACTCATCATTTTTAATATGAATTGATAATAATTGATGAGAAAACTAAAGAATGTCACCTGACTTATCCTTAAAGTATTGCAGATTTTTTTCTCCCTGATGAAACCATAATGCCATAAATAGCGTTGGAGTGGCTTTTGGACAGTAAATACTCATGCAGGTTTGGCATGACCTGCAGGAAAAATAGTTCTATGTCTTTGTTCTGAAGTCGATTTGTTGGAAGACTGTCTGAAAAATGTCTGTCAGCCAGAAATGTGAGAAGTTTCAAGTATAACCTGCTGGCTGTGGTTGCATGGTCATTAGTTTGTATGTTAAAACACAGCATGAGTATATTTCTTTGTTCTCCCTTTTCAAATGAAAGAATTGAGCATGGCCAACACTAACACACAAACCACAAGCACGGCTTTCATCCTCAGCTGACACACACACACACACACACACACACACACACACACACACACACACACACACACACACACACACACACATACACACACACGTACACACGTACACACGTACACACAAATGCAGACAGTTACAGACACTCCTGCTCTTATTTTCTTGTAGCTGTAGACAAGATGCCTCAGACCCTGGAGACACCACAGCACGATGACTGTGTGCATCCAGAGAGGCTGATGGACAGGTGTGAAGAGGAGCCAGAGGAGATGAAGAAAGCAACAAGGAAATGGAGGAGAGGAGAAGACAGGGGAGGAGATGCTGTGGGAATCCTCCCGCTGTTGTTTTCACGCTGGCTTCCTGTTGTCACTGCTCCCATTTCCTGTCCCAGAGGAACTCTGCTCGCACATCCCATAATTCTCCTCTTAGCTTGTGTTTATCTCGCAGCCTTGTCTTGTAAACACATTTTTTATTTTGGGGAGTGACTACCTGTGGTACTTCAGTCTGAATTCATGTGTAGAAACTAGACGATTCTCAGTTTCTTTGTCAGGAAACTGTGTCCTGGAGAAGTAAACACGGACCACTCGATACATACGGACAAATTGAAGTGCAAACCTGAAAAATGAGTGTATAAACAGGATGACAGTGACTTCATCCATAGGGCACGAGGGGTCATGAATGGTTTGCTGGGTATAGAAATGGTGCGAGTCATATGAAGTGATCTTCACAGTCACCAGATCTCAACCCATTTAATCACTTATGGATGATTTTGGACCGATTCGTTTGAAAGCATCTCCACTACCATCATCATGACACCAAATGGAAATGAAAATCTTTAAGAAGGATTCATTGTGGAATCAATGCAAGGGTGCAATGTAGCTGCTCTGGTGGCATGCGGTTGCCCAACACCTTACTTAGGCCTTGATCAGCCCTGGTATTAACATTGGTCCTGAATGTGTCTCCTATGACCAGGTGTGATGGGATGTCACTTCCCAGCTCTATATGCAAATAAACATGCCTGTAAGATTACAATGAAACAAGATGTTACCCATTTGTAAACAATAGAAAATCAGCATGTAGTAGTCAGTGTTAATATTGGGGCTCTGGGAAACACTGAGGTGAAGTGTAAAAATACTTGGGTTCATTGGGAAATTGTGGTGGATCAGATGATGTCAGTTGAGTAGGCCGCTATTATGTGGTCTGGACCACCGTCAAATGTGGTCTGAGTGATCAGATCTTAGACCCGGTACACATCTGGTATTAACATGTGGTTTTTGTGATCCTATCACAAGTGGACAGCTCTAAGTACAGGTGTGAACGAACTCAGATCAGATAGTGATCCGATCACACCAGACCACATTCAGAGGTGGTCTGGTGTGATCGGATCTACTCAGCTGATGTCCTATGACCAACAGTTTCACTATAAACTGAACCTATTTTCACTCTTATCTGTGCCCGTACACTGATTTGTTTGTGACCATCACCAAAATATCAACACTGACCACGACATCATGAGATTCATCCAGCGCCTCCTGACTCCTATCGCATGCCGACATACAGACACACACAAACATTGTCATCTGACACATCTGTAAACTCAGGCTGGGTCAAAACAACATAATTAGGTCTCAAGTAACACAAATGAAATACGTGTTAAATTGCATCTAATTGAAGGAAGTGAGATCCGATCTGACACGTACTTAGTGCTGACCACTTGTGATCGGATCTCTCAAGACGGAATTTAATACCATGGGTCTGAACAGGGTTAAAAAAGCGTCCTTATTGCATCTTGGGTTTGTTAACACATGCTTAGAGCTGACCACTTGTGATTGAATCACTTAGGACAAATATTACTACCAGGTCTGAATAGAGTCTATGTTGTTTTTTCCTTTATTTCCCTGCTGTCTGGCAGGCTAATTCCTTTCATGTTTACTGGTCAAATGGCCACATCATTCAGATGACTGATCTGATGAGATCAACACACATTCCCCCTTCCATTGTATCTTCACCACAAAAACCTGCCTCTCTCTCTTTGTTTTTCTTTTTAATTTTCCCAGTCACTTCTCTCTTCTGCACTCCACCTTCCTCTACCAGACTGTCTGCATATCTCCTACTCCTCCCCTCCTCCTCCTCTCTGTGGTTTTCTGTCTGTTTACTGTGGCAGGGAGGGAAGCAGACCGGCTGGGGATTCGCCTGCTAGAGGAGCAGTAACCTTTCTTTGGGTCCTTGCTGATTTCATTATTTTCATTATTGGGCGACTTCCACCATGGCAATCCCATTAGTATAAGACGGGGCCCAGTAGGGTAGGGCGCGCTGTCTGTGGGAGGGGGTCGAGAGTGTATGTGTGTGTGTACGTGAGTTCATGGCGTGGGTGTCCCGCAGGATAAGAGACTAAACTTAAGGCTTATGGCTGCATTTACCCGGATTGTCAGGGGGTCTAAATTCTTAATGTCTCAGTTGTGATATTTGCCTCCATGTTCAACTTTAACAGCTGGAAAAATAGGGTTTTCACACTGATTGGTTAATAGGGTTCTAAGATGCAAAAGAACGATTAGGAAATCTAAATAAAACAAAAATAATTAAACATGAAGCCACTGCAGTATATGCAGGTGTTACATATGACTAGATTTCAAGCTTTATTTGTCCTTGAGCAAATACAACTTCACTCCAGCTGTGATGCCTGTCAACACATTGATGTTCCAGCCCATGAGTTCCCACTAGTACTACAATAGTTTCAACTCAAGCAAAGATGTCATCATTCTGGGGTTTGTTTGCATTGTAACAGGCCTTGTCTACACTACTGTGGATATTCTTTGAACAGATTTTTTCCCGTCTATTGAAAAACATATCTCCCTCCACCTTGACCTTCATTTTACAAAATAGCTCTGCTCAGACTAGAACCCAAAAACTACTACAAAGTGCTCAAACAAACAAGTTGGTGGCGATAATGTCTATCCCAACAATCCTTCAAATATCAGCAAAGAATATTGTGAGTTTGCTCGAGCTTATTCTCTTTTGGTGGTGTGGTCCAAGTAACATTGGATGGGGCATATGTGTGTTAATGCCGGTAATGTGGTGCAGTAATGCTACATTTAGCTGCACACTTGTAACTAGACCTTGCTAACCAGATGTAGAGAAACTGGTACATAGTTTCACAACAACAATTGTTTCTTGCGCATGCTAGTTACACAAAGCAAGACTGGGCATGCGCGAAGTATAGCTCTGACGACATTGTTTCCCAAATGCTCAGTGTTACATGTACAAACAAATATGTTCATGAGAGGCCTAAATGCAGACAGAAAAAAATTGTTTTGCAAAATATCCGCACTTGTGTGGATAGGGCCTGAGTGCTAACTTGACCCTGAAAACACAACAGAGTTTCTTTCTGTCACCTTTCAGCTCCTCTGTGCGTCAGCTGAAACCCTTTTAGAGCTGTGAGGATCAGGTTTGCTTTCAAGTATGAGACACTGCAGGCGGCTTCAGTGGCTGAAGTATAACTTGATGTTTGCAGAGGCTTGGATTACAGCACGGACACTGGTACATCCTCTATATAAGCTGTCCATCTGCGTCAAAGCATCTCTATGTGGTGAACAAAAAGGAGCAGAAAAGGAGATGTCAGAAACATGCACAGACGGTTCATATATACTAATATCCCGGTAAGAAGCATTTTAGTAAAGTGGATAAGACTGGTCTTAATGTATGTAACCAGGTGTCAAGTCTAATCCAGTTAACACAGATGAACTTTCACCTGGAGACATACGATTACGTGTATGTTCCTTGTTTTCGTGCTCAGGAAGTCCTGTTCATTTAATTACATCTTTTCCGATAGATTCTCCTGTTGGTTCATGTTCCTCTTCTATTTCTCAGAGCTGTGTTTTCGTATGATAACTGCAGTGCTCTAAATGAATCTAGCAGCTAGCCGTTTATTATTATTTTCATGCTAATACCTCACTTAGCTATCATTTACAGCCACATCCCTTCGCTCACTTGCATCTCTGATGAGGCTCAGAGGGAGCAGAGGAGTGTAGCTGCCAATGAATCATCATGAAACTGAGGGGGTGTGACCCTCTGTGGCCTCCTTATAACATCATCATTTGGAGCCGTACTCCATGTGCGCTCACCATTTAAATGCCCCATTTAACATCCTTTCTGTGTGTGTGTGTGTGTGTGTGTGTGTGTGTGTGTGTGTGTGTGTGTGTGTAGGAGGGCAGCAGGAGTGGGTGAATAGCTGAGGGGCCTCGTTTCTACCTAAGGGAGTGCAGACACATACAGACATATGTATATACATACATTCAAACAGACAAGAAACATCCACATACTACTGGCCATACTACTACAAATGCATACACACACAGCCACACCACCCTATAATGGCCTTTGGCACAAACAAACCCATGTCCCCTAAACACATGACTGGAGCTGCTTAATCCTTATAAATCTAATACTTCAATGGTGCTGTCAGCAAAATAAATGACTTTCGTGCCACGACTTTGGAATTACAGGATGCCTGGGTCACGCAAGTGATGACCACAGGAATGTACAGTGTTTTTGTTGACGAGATTGTGATCAATAGAACACATATCTAACCCCCTTCCTATGGCCTATCCATCACTGTTACTTGTTTTGCTATTTTGAACCAGTTAGAACCTTTTCTTCTAAAGGAAATTAGTGTGCCTATTGTGAAATCTCCACTTTGTCTCACAGATTTTTTCCTCCTTCACCCTTTAAAGATGTTTTCCAGACTGTTGGACCAAACATTCTAATAAGTATGAAAATGGTCTTGCACTGGCAAATTCTAGCATGAATTAGTACAACCACTCATCAGTTGTCTGCAATTTCCAAACTCCAAACAATTTCAATATAATTACAATCACTTTTGACAATTACCACTGAATCTAAATTTAACAATTTGAACAATCTTTGTGAGGTACTGACTCCAGGGATTCCAACAGTCTTATGGATTTAGATATCTCACAGCTGTATTCAACACCGTAGTATCCTCATTGCTCACCTGGATCATTGAGGGTAGGCTACTGCTGTGGAATGGATTTGGTCTTACTTGTCTAACAGATGTATTTTCTGTCAGTCTTGGCGACCTTGAACCCTCATATGCACCTCTCCAACCCTGAGTCCCTCAGGGCTCTGTTCTCGCACCAATCCTATTTTCATTTACACACGCTCCCCATATGGTCCAGTCTTAAAAAATATTGCATTTTGTTCCACTGTTTTGAAGATGACGTACCTGCCTTTGAAACAGAAAGATGCACATTCTTTAAAATCATTGTTGGACCTTCTCAAGTACAACAAAGATGTGATGGCCTTATTCTTTCTTTAAACTTTAATGAGAATAAACTATAGTCCTTATATTTGGACCCAGTTTTGCCTGTGATATCAATCATGAGGAACTATGTGCTCTTGAACCATGTCTAGAACCCTGTGAAAAATAATCTGGATAGGACGAGGGACAGTGATTTCATATTGGACAAACAGATAAATTCAGCCTTTTCCAGATGAGGATCTAAGTTCAAATCCCTTTATTGTTTAATGATTTTAAAAAGGTTTTACAGGATTTTATCAGGTCTTGACTTGACTGCTGTTATGCCCTTTATATCGTTGTTAACCAGGCCTCCAGTCTAGCAGTTGTCCAAAATGCAATGCTGCTACTCATCTTCTAACAGGAACACAGTACTGAGAATATATTTCCCCCTAAATGACCTCCCCTTACCGGCTCCCTGAACGATTTAGGATTGATTGTTTGATTGTATTGTTTGCCTACAATCATTAAATGGGCCAGCCCCAACCTATATCTCTGACCTTTAGAACCACGTGTCCCAGCACGGCCACTCAGGTCTGCTGACCAGTTTTTTTAAGTTTGTTTTTAAATGTCTTTATTACAACAAATGACCCGACTCAACTTCCAATATAATATTTGAAAAATGTTCAAATAGGATTGAAAAGCTGAGGGGTGGTTGCACGCAGATGAAAGCTTAATGGAGGGTTGAGACTGCAACGCGCTGTTTATTATCCTCTTGGTAACCATGATGATAAAGATCAGGTGTCACCACTACACACACACACACAAACACACACACCCACTCTTGGACACTATATTCATGAGGATTTCTGACTTTAAACTTAGTCGT
This sequence comes from Hippoglossus hippoglossus, assembly GCF_009819705.1. Lineage (NCBI taxonomy): Eukaryota > Metazoa > Chordata > Actinopteri > Pleuronectiformes > Pleuronectidae > Hippoglossus > Hippoglossus hippoglossus. The sequence goes on along the minus strand of NC_047151.1, from coordinate 10,730,613 downwards.
AAACATAAATCCTAAATGCAGATAAACTGCTGAAGAGGTGAGTCATAGCAATAACCAGAATCATGTCTCTTCACACAAAATTGCACGCTGAAGACTTAAATAACCAATAGATCCTCACAACGGTGGAAAAACCAGCTCACCATTGCTAGGTGACTCAACCTGTTTTTTCTAAACGAACAAACAATTGAAAGTCTACAGTGCAGTTAAGGGTTGCTCTTCAAAAGCTGAATGTGACTCAGGAAAAACAATGTTTATTATTGCGTGTTGTACAGTCCTTGGATTTGGTATAATGAAGCAACACTAACCAATCCAATACATGAACAAAGTCAACTAATTACACCTCAGTCCAATTAAAAATGCACATTGCTATAGCGCGACTGTTGAAGCAGGGAAATGACTAATTGTGTTCGTCGGTTGGTGACGTCAAGTCTAGGTCATGTCAAAGCCTCTCCTCTGTGTGAACCACCACGTTCCGCACACAGAGACAAAGAGCACATTTGATGTGCAGAAGTGAATGAAGGAAATGCCATCCGCTGCAATACCTATTTTATTGCAGTTATACTAATGCTTGATATATTTGCAAAACAAAATCACTGATGTGAAAGTTCTGTCATAAACTAAATCGTAGCATATCCTTGTGCATTCATATACGGTGTAAGGCAAAGAAGAAGAAGAAACGCAAACACAATGGTTCCCCAAGAGCAATGCTGTTGGCTTGCTTCTTTGCTGTGACAGAGCGTTTGTGAAGGTTGTTCCTTAGTTTCCATGAGAATGACTCGTCTTCTCCCTTCACGAGCCATCTGTGGATCTGTACATCTCCTTCAATAATGACATTAATGAGGGCGCTTAGAGATGTCTGTAGAGACAGACTCTTGGCTTCAGCTCAATTCATCCACCAAGTCCAAAAAAAAATGGGAGATGTGCGACCTGCCGAAACGACGCTGCTCGCAAGGACAAATATGACGCGCATAAACTAGGCTTAATGGAGCCAATGAATGAGCCACTAAAATGGCTGCAGCCAGTCTCATGTATTGAGATGAGAGCCCTTACATACTATATTCATTAGTTCTTTACTAATTAAAATATGTACTTTTTTGTGTTCTGGTGTAAAGTAAATTAACTTGCATTTTGTAAAACACTGTGCCACTGCTTTCAGCACACCAAGTTCTTAACATTTGTTGTAATAGCCATAAGTTAGATCAACTCAACAGCAGTTTTTACATAAAAATACAAGATGGACTTCATCAATAAGGTAGTGTGTTGGGGCCTCCAGTGAGGCAGAGGCCTGGCCAAACAATAGGAGCCAAAGAGAAAGAGTGGTAGTGAGGGTCCTCCAGCCTCTACGACCAAAACTAGGTCTTCTATTCACTGAGCTGTTCTCCACAGACAATGGGACTGACTGAGTGAGTGAGTCAGCACGTTGAAATTGACAATGGCAAGTATACACGTGTACTTCGCTTTTTTTTCTGGATCTACATAAGCTATATACACACTCATGCACACAAACACAGATAGAAGAAGCCCCTATAGCCGCGCCTTGCAACCCGGTCACGGCTTCTCCGCAGTCTAAATATGTCTCCCTATTGAACATCTGTGCTTTATCCAAAGTGAAAGGCTCTCCTTTATTAATCTCACACTCTCATAGCTTGTGAATGGGGATTTGATGTGTCTTGTTCGTCCCTCTGGTCATGAACCCTGCTCTGTGATATTTTACTCCCAGGGAGATTGTGGAAGTGGAATGGTCCTTTATTTTCCAATTTCCATGGCTGATTACGTGTCAGATGTGACTTTCTTCACTCTTTTATCCATTTGGATTCTCACCGCACATTAAAATGAGTTATGAGTCTTTTCTGTTTTTCCTTTGCATCATGTTAGATATTCAAATGTGCAAATCTTAACCCACTGTTTAGTGAAAATGACTTTGGTGTGAAGTTATTTCTCTGTTGAATAATTCATACATAATCTTTCAGAAGGGGGGTGCCTGGTTTTTATTTCCCCAAAAAGTCTGGGCAGAAACAATGAGCTATGGGAACAAATTTGGCGAGTCAATCGGCAACTCCCATGCAAACACAGCCGGTCATTGTGTGGTAGTGAGATGGGACAAGAGACGGAGGAGTAGAAAGAAGAGGGAAAAGTTGATATTTCATACTGAATAGGTGAGAGGAGGAGCAGAGCAGAACTAAGGCACCTGTCTCAATAGGAATCATTTTTCTTTCTTTCTTTCTTTCTTTCTTTCTTTCTTTCTTCCTCAAGATGGAGAAAGATTGGGGGAAACAAGTACTTATAGGGGTGAGGTCTCTTCAAGCTTGAAGAAAATCTTTAATTCTGTCCCTCTCTTGCAGGGTTTCCTTCGTGTGTGTGTGTGGGTGTGTGTTTGTGTGTGTAGGGGTGCGTAGAAAAGAAACGAGGTGGCTATATCCCCCTCCTTAGACAAAGGGCGCAGATGGCTAGCCCTCCTCAGCTTTGGGGTGGGGCGGTGTGGGCAGACGCCTGCGACGGAGCGCCGTGCCCTCCCATGGAGTTCATTTCAGTTCCCCACTGAAAGAGACGGCAGACAGGGGGGGCCCTGCTTATAACAAGACAGACTTCGAAACCCCCTTCAACACCCCGAAGCACCCTCACCACTGGCCCGTGACCCTTGCTCCTCACCAGGTCACATACACAGTTACGAAGGTGGGAGGAATGCCAAAGCAGAGGAGGGAGAGAGTCAGACAGAGACACAGCCGAGTAATACAAACTGGACAGTTTAAGAAGAAACAGGAACACATTTTACTGTACTGTAAGAGAGATGAGAGCCTGACAGAAGGAGTAAAACATACTATATGTTTCAAGTTATTTAACGTGGCAACATTAGGTGAAACGTAAATTTAGCTGCAAACTTTGACAATGTAGTTCCACTTCAATGTAAATGTATGTATGTAAGTATTAGGCATTAAACTTCAATGCAAAAATGCTTTCAATTCTGAAATAACCGGATTGGAACAGTTGAGTCAATTTTTCTCAGCTTAGTATAGTTCACATACGAGATAAATAGCAAAGCTAAAAGAAGCTAAATAGCAAGTGTCCATATTACAAGTGTGTTATTTGGAAGGAACAGTTTGAGGTTTTTGCTTGTTTTCTTGCCAATAGCTAAAGGAGCGTGGTGTTGTTAGCTTAGCTTAGCTGCACTGCAATAGTTTCCTCAAAAAATACTCTTTTGTATTGTATTAAATAAAATCGAGTGAGCTTTATAGGTGATTTATTTCTTCTTTTACCTTTACACTGAGTCTAGCTAGCTACAGTATTTAATACTAGTCTTTATACTCAGCTAAGCTAACTCCCTGCTGGCTCTCGCTTCATTTACAAAGTGATATTCTTCTAACTAACTCTCGGCAAATATCAAAAATTAGGGATTTTTATTATTGCCAAATAATTTTATGTGTCAAGGTTAAAAACTCAACCATATTGACGATCAGACCACAAACATACAGCCTCAACACAGGGCAACATAAGGTGACAGAGACAGAGAAGCTGTTTTCAGACAGAAACTCCAGAAAATAGGGTCCAGACATTTTCACATATGAAGAATGCAGCAGGAGATAGTCCAGGTCAGACATGTTCACAACAACAGGAAAATATCTGGAAAATTCAGGCGATGGTGGAAGCGAAAGCCGGAAGCAGGACATACAACGTATAAATTCTGTTTTGCGGAAACCACAGTGTTTTTGTTTCAAAACCAGCCTCATCTCTTCGAACCAAGCGCTCTCAGATCTCATTGTCTTTCCGAGTTGACATCCTTGTCAACATCTTCTGCGTGAAGAGATATTTGTATTATTTTGGCTTTTTTCCCCCCAGTTTTGAATCCGTTGAATGTTAGAAACATCATCAACAGTTGCTGGCTGTGATATTTTCCTGCTGTATTCTCACATGGGCTCAATTGGAAATTTTACTAGGGGTACCTAGAAAAGAAAAAGTTCTGGAAAATATCTGGAACAACCGACTCGGACATTTGCATGTCCAGACTTCAGTTTATGTCCGGAAGAAACTAGAGACTGTAAAGAAAGACACATCAGGGAGAAAACAGGGAGGACAATGATGAGAAGACTGACACTGACCCAGAATTATCAGTCCCCTCCACCTATCTGAAATACTTTTTAAAATCTTTTGAGGAGTTTGTTTGCTAGTGTGTTATGTTCATGTCCCAACCCTCCCTAACTTCTGTTCTGACAGTGTAACCTTCTTCGGATAGCTCATTCTTGTTTCAGAAGATCTCTCAGCTCCACGGCGACAACATGATCTTACTGTTCCAACTTGCCTGATTAGCGGTGAGCCAATCCCGTGCATGTTTAGCCGACGCCAAAACAAGTCAGCACACCCTGTCGACTTTCTCTAAGCGGAGTTTGATTAAGGGCAGCATTCGGCCAGGGATAATCTGCAGGTGATTATCTGTGGTAGACAGGGAAGAGGAGCCGGGATGCACATTCATAATTCCTATGTAATACACAGCACTTAGTCCCTTTGACCCAATGACCCATATCCTGTCTTGTAGAAGGGGGAGCCTATATTGTGATACTGAAAGGCTTACAATGGCTTATCTGGAGGGACCTCAGGCACAGTGAGGCGCTTGTCAACCCACTCCTGATCCAGGGGGATTTGACCACAATGTGTGCATTATAATGGGCAGTGGGATGTATGTAGGCACTAGCAGCTGCCCCATACACTGTACAGAAAGTATTGCTGGGTGTGTGTGTGTGTTAATGGAGGAAGAAGGGAGGGGGGGTGTTTTCAAGTAAAGACGGAAAAGACAGGAGAATATTGTTTGCCATGTTGAAGGGGCAAGTGTGATATTTATTGTGTTAGCGTGTGCCTATGTGGGCATCAGTGTGTGTGTGTGTGTGTGTGTGTGTGTGTGTGTGTGTGTGTGTGTGTGTGTGTGTGTGTGTGTGTGTTGTACAAACCAATTCCTGCTGGGGTGAGAAGAGGACATGCACATACATATTAAACATTTATGAATATGTACACCCAGATGAAGATTGTTTGCAATTCTGAGTATGTAGTATTCAGTGTGTGTGGCGTGTGTGTGTGTGTGTGTGTGTGTGTGTGTGTGTGTGTGTGGGTTGGTGTGAGTATGTGTTGGGTTTGAGAGAGATAAAGGACAGATTGTTGTCAAGGCTGTGAGCATGAAAACACTGTGTGTAACTGGAATGAGGGAGATGAAGTGAGTAAGAAAAGGTTTTGTGTTACTGTCGCACAGTAAATGTGAGTGTGTGTGTGTGTGTGTGTGTGTGTGTGTGTGTAGAGTCCCAGAGTGTAGCGTTACAGTGCATAGGGGTGGAGCCCTTGTTAGTATCTCGTGAATGGAGGTCAGTGTGACTCCTGGATAGCAGGGATGAGAAAGGAAAACATGACAGATAGAGGATTAATCAACAACTTCTCCTCGTCTCTCTCTCTCTCTTTCCCTCTGCCTTTCCACTTCTCTTCTCCTTTGGCCAGTTTGACTCCCTCCTCCCTTCATCCCCTGTCTCAGTCATGTTCAAAGCAGGGGAAATGCCCTGTAACCCAATTACTGTGTAGCTACCACATATGACTGTGTGTAACTTTACAAACGTAAAGCAGAAAATTGCTTTCCACCTCTTCAACACAATCTGTAAGTGAAAGAGACCAAACACTATTCAGATAATAGAGAGACTGTGGTTCAGGGTGTAAAGAGATAAAATGTAGCCACCACAGGGTCAGGATATTCTTTTTTTTTTTTTTTTAAACTCTGTTCAAACAAATCTTGACTACAACTTTCGGGTCAGTCAACACAGACGTAATCGACTCTTTCCGGCCCCTGCAGTGACCCTGCATGTTTGACGCTGGTGTGAACGGGTCAACAACTGAACTGACCCATGACCCTGCTTCACACCTGTGTTTGATGTGGGTCACAAGCTGCTCAGCCCTGGGATGACTGGGCAAACAGACATAGGTTGGATGCTTGTGCAGAATCCCAGTTCAGACGCGACGTGTTTTTGGGTGAAAGTGGTGTTAGTCTCATCAGCCAAGTAGGATGATTTCCCCTGTGGGGAGCATGAAATTGGGCAAATTCTGCAACCAAATGTGATTATTATATTTTACCCCTGTTTTTATATAATCCACAATAGATGTTACCTATATTATTCTTATAATATGTTAATATTACATTAATACATGGTCCACTTTTTGCTTAAACTAAATTTTTGTCACACAAAAAATACGACCTTTATATCTTATAGTCATTGGGACGTCGGCCTGTATATTTATTCATATATTTCTTATGTCATGAGTCTCTCCACATCAGCCAGAGATACGTGTATATAATATACATGCAAATGTAGCAGGGAGGAAAATTGAAGGCAGTAATATTCATTTTTGTTCGGCTTTCAAAAGAGAGATCCACAATTTTAAAAGTGAGAATTGCGAAACACGTTTTTGTAAATTATTATTATCTGTATTTTCATTGGATGGCTGTCAACCTCTTTGATTTAAAAGTGCATTTTTCTTTTCAGGAAAATGCTAAAGCCTATTTTTCATTGTGGCGTCTCTGCTCTGATCCCATCTCTTCTATTGCTCTGTTACGATGCCACTCACATGCAAGCAGCAGCTCAATTTCCTCAAAAGCACCAAGATAGCCCCGGCAGAAAGTTTATCCTGATCCATACTCTCCCCCCCCTCTCTGCCGTCTTCTAGCTCTTCTCCGCCTCTCACATCTCTCCTCTGTGTGCTACACCTTCACTCCTCTGTGCCCTTCATCCCCTCCATCCACCTCTCCCTCTTTTTTTCTTCCTTTTCTCACCTCAGCACTGAGATAGAGAGAAAGAGAGAGAGAGAGAGAGAGAGAGAGGGGGGGGGGGGGGCACTAGTGTTGCCCTCCAAATCTCTGCTGGCAGACTATCTAGAGAGAGAGAGAGAGAGAGAGAGAGAGAGAGAGAGAGAGAGAGAGAGAGGAGGAGAGGCAGACAGGAAGAAATAGACTTCAGCCACCCCCCTCCCCTCACCATCCCCCACTGTTGCTACTGTTGTCGTCCCCTTCAAATGTCTGCAGGCGGGCTATAGAGAGCCAGAGAGAGAGACAGCGAGAGAAGGTGGAGGTTTGGGAGTCTTCGCAACAGGGGGATAGTTCTCAGGACGGCAGGAAATAACCCATGTTGTTTTTTTTTTTTGGGTAATCCTTTTTTAATATCAGGTTTTGAGACCGTGGGGGTGGGAGAGGATAAGAAGGCAGGAGTGGGGAGAGAGACAAAAGAGGGATCCAGGCCAGACAAAACGATTGGCGGCTCCCAGGGGGACGATATGGTGTCTGTGTGTACATAACACACATCTCAAGTGTTGGAAATGAATAGCATTATGGGATTCACACAGTATGTCTTTGCTGCTCAGTAATATAACTGCAATGAATAACAACAATGACCTTTTAAGTTTTTCTCTTTTGATTATTTTTTTTCCTTTTACATCCACAAAGCTCTTTTTCCAAAAAGACAAATAAATTATTGAATGACATACAGACGACTACGTCGTCCACATAATTCAGAGTGATACTCAATGCAACGGCTTTAAAGTTGCTTTCCTCGTTTGACAATAATATTTGAGACATAATTTTGCCATATTATTTTTGGTATTTCACAATTTAACTAAGGCACAAAAGTTTGACTTTGCATCAATCAATGGTTTATATCACTAATAAAACCATTATGTATTATTTCAAAGGTGTCACATAGAATTATCACTTGTGTCCCCATCCACCTTGTTCATATACCCGCACAGTAGACAACTGTTTTCAGCAAAAAAGCTGAGGCAGCTGTCGCCTTTCTGGTCAGAATCATAAGGCAGATAAACTTATTATCAGCTGACTGGTCTAAAGATTTTAACTTTTGTAGCTAAAGATCCTAATAATTTTAGTTCAAATAGAAAATAGTGACCAAAACAGAGTTATACTAAGATAAAAGTACTAAATACTTGAAACATGACATGACTTTAAATGAATGCTGTTGTTGCTCTGTCCCTGCTGGATGGTTAAATAGGGAGACTAAAGAGGGAACTTGCCAAAGCATCTTTGTAATACGACAATATGTCAAAGTGTCTTCAGCTTCGGGATTCCTCTTCCTCCAAGTGACTTAATATGTCTTAAAACAAGCAAAAAGCTATGAAATGAATCTGTATGAAAAACAAATATAAACAAACCGATGAGAATTTTAAAATTCACTCATCAGTAACTGTTCTGCTTTTGATGAGCTTATGAACATTCACTGTATCTGCTAAAGAGCAAGATATTGACCCGACCAAACGGAAGTTAAAAGGAGGATGAACATTTGGACCTGTGACCAGAGAAATGTCTCCAAATGGATGCTACTGTTGCTCCATGTCTGCTAGATGTGTAAACAGGCAGCTGTTTGCTCTCACTTTTGCCTGAATAACTTAACATGAAGTGGTGAAACATGATATAATAATCATATAAATACTTTGTAGATTCTGCTGGACTGTCATTTAAGATACGTGTTCAACATTTGACTCAAATATTTAAACTGAGTTTCCTGTATGAAAGGAAACGTCCGTACTGTCATACTGTTCAGTACTGCAGCAGCTAAATCATATTTATCACAGTGTTTATGCTATAATGACAAATGTTGTACTCATCAGTGTTCTCCGTATTAACTCGGGTGAATGTACGCCCTTACAGACACAAAAAAGTAATGATCTCATGATGTTAAGAAGCTTAACTACCTCACATTTCTTTTAACATTTAAATCTCATAAGTGCAGACCATGATCCAATAACCACTTAACCTTATATATCCCTTATATCCCCACTAATCTTGGCTGAAGTGGTCTCAGGTACTTTGTACCATTCAATTCAATTAATTCTAAAACTTCATTATCTGCTGGCTTTTTTTCCAACTCTCATTTCTACTAGTTGTTCCTTAGTTGTGTTATGTTTGTTTCCCTGTGAACAAGACTTCTCATTCTCAATGAGACGACCGATTTAAATAAAGCTTAAAATAAGGAACATGTTGTGTTTGCAGCTTGTTGTGCTCCCACAACAGGCTTCAAACTAGGGAAGACTCTTTGAATACACTTTATTCCACTTCCAAAAAGTCGAGACCTTCCTTCAAAGGCACACTTCTCTTTATACTTAGGGCCAGGTCAGTGCAGGCTCACACTGATAAGGGAGAGAAGGACCTGCCTTCTTTCTCAGTCATTAATCAGTGTCACTTAGGGAAATCTAAGTCTCCCATTAGCGTTCCATTGTAGAGATAGTGGCTGACACAAAAGAGGAGGATCATCCCACAAGACAAGGCTCACAGTAGCCTGGTTGTACCTTATTGACCCCCTTTATGGCAGATGCACCCCTTTCGTAAAGGAGTTAGGCATCTGTCTTGGCTGTCTTCCTCTCCTCCCCCACCGCCTTTCTTATACAGGGTGTGGTGGATAGAGAGAAAGGAACAAAAAAAAAGGAGGGAAAGAGGCAAAAAGGAAACGATACAGTGTCTCTATTAAGTCATTGTCAGTAAACATGTACATCACCCTCTTTTCAGGATGCCTCGTGACCCGAGCATTTAGCACAGCAGTGGTATATACACACACTCACCACATATGTGCGCAGTATTTGTCCAGCAGCAGTCGGACAATTGCTGAAATTCCTGGTGGTCAGGGAAGAGGAGCGGTTCACTCAGCTCAGTGCAACATACGTCCCATGACATAAAGCCTGTGAGCCGAGTTAGTTTGAAAAATCTGCAATGGAACAACAAAGTGCAGTGATGACGTTTTTTGCATTATGTGACGTTTCCAGCTTTCCTTAAGTTACATTTTACTTCGGATCAGATGTAAAAGTCCTGGTTTAAGAGGTAGTACAGAGAGTAACAGTGATGTTAAGATTCATTTTCTCAATCGACGTTTCAGGAAGTCCTCATAGAAAGAGCTTCAAGTCTGGAAAAAGGTCGACTCGCTACGAGATAATCGTGAACCTTTGATTCAGAGCAAAAAAAACGACTTCAAAACAGAAAAATGACTGTATACATAACTATTTCAATAGTGAAGCAATAAACCATTGTGAATTATCCTTTTCCAATGACTTCCAGTGCGGTACTTCTTGTTGTTAATATGTTGAATACGTGTTGCATATATTGTAGTTTGTCTCCTTTATGTGTGTAAACAATTGTAACAATGAATGATTCTGATCGCAGCCAATCGTAGCCATGTTCGCGATTGTGGTTAACATTTCCATGGTATCAGCAATCCACCAATCAGAGACACTATTACACCTGAGGATTGTGGGCAGTGTAGTACAAACAATGTAAAATAAATAAAATATTATAAAACAGTTTTTGTTTAAAACGCAGTTGATATCATAAAGACTTGTAGTTTCTACAGGAGCATATAATATTGTTTCATGATCTTATATCTTGTGGTGAGTTCATGGCTGATAATCAAAATCTCTATTCAGAAAATGAATGGTATTTTTCCTTCCATCACTGTTGAGCTCTTTTAGAGGCATTACGGCATCAATATCTGGTATATTACATCTAAATACTTCTAGTCTGAGTCTCGATCTATAGTCTAGATGACTTACAGTAAACCTGAGCATCTTGACTTTCTGTCATTTCTATAGATTTTACAAATTTTAAATCCATTTTAAAAACTTGTATGCTATGTGCTGCCATTATTAAATAATAACAATGAACCATCTGATCCCCCCATCCTGTCTTTGTGAAGGTATTCTATTCTATCGATTTGTATTTTAATGTTTGTAGCCTGGTGTCCCCTCTATATAGAGAGATAATTACAAAACATAATTAGGGAAAAAATAGCGACCATGAAGTCAAACAATGGTCCGATTTAATGAAAATTCTATACGGATTATAAATTTAACATGCTGATATCCAACCATAGCTGTGGAGGGATGTTAAAAATTAAATCTAGCTAATCCTAAATGAACACAAGTTGAATTATTTCTGTGTTTAATTCCAGTCAAGTACATTTCATCTTAATCACACTCATTTTAGACGAGATTAGTCCTGTTAATTCACTCCAGTCCAATCCAGTGCAACGACTCAGTTCAGTTTCACCGAGTGGAGTCATCCCCAGGGCATCAAATCCTGCTCAATTTAGTCCACCATAGCATAACCTACTTCAGTCCAGCCCAACAGTCTGACCAAGTTAAGCCTTGTTCTTTTCGCCAGTTCACGCCTGTCTTCTTAACCTTCGTGACTGAACAGTGTAACGCTGTGCATCGGACCCAGCTCGGATCAGCACACTTCAGCCTCTTCTCTGTCTCTTCCTTCCTGGATCCCTGGTTTCTGGTGATAAGGAGGTTAAAGGGCGGTGTGTGGGGGGAAGACTGTAGATCATAGTGATGGGCCATAGTTCTTCCTTTTTCTGCTGAGGATGCACATAAAAACACTACCATCATCCACTTTGTGAAACTACATTGATCCCTACAACAGTTTACAGCGATATTAACAGATAATCAGGTCAGGTTGATTTAGGTGACATGATCCGGTGTACTAAACATAAGAACATAATGTCACTTACACACAATATATAGAGCTAATCCATTCTATTGTAAGAAAGCTTTTAATCAATGAAAAAAAAAATTCATATACTGTTATGTATATTAAAATGTACACATATATACAGTCTACACTAGTACTATGCTGAATTCTTGACAAGTGAAAAGGGAAATTGGATGCTATTGATCTCCAATGGAGGATTAGATTTCCAATAGCAAAGGGATACATGTCTCATTGTACAGTGGGAGGAGCATATGAGAGAGTGGCCTATATATAACCCATAGCAGGGAGTCAATAGCCAGGGAAACAAATAACTCTGTGGCCGAAGGCAATCTATGCCACTAGTTCCTCTCAGCAGTTGCAGCATTTGTCACATGGATCTCTTAATTGTAAGAGTGCAAATCAGGTTCCCATCTGTTCACAGAGCTGAAGTCAGTGGGATCTCCTGTGTGGTTTTTGTTTAAGGCCACTTCATGGCCATCACTGTTGATTATAGCTCCTTTTTGTGAGCTAACTGGATAATATCATGAACATACTTTATATTCCCAATGCTTTATAGCACTGTTAAATTGTTGCTCTGTTACATGTACTGGATTTATGTTTTTCTATGTTGTAAACCTGTCTACTTTGAGCACCAACAGTATTTCACGTTTTCATGTTTTTCTGTCCAGTTGGTTTCTGCCATTTCCCCCCTAATTGGTAGAGCCTATATACTGTGGGTGTTGTATGCTGTAGACACTGCACCAGGTTCTGAAAAATAAGTTATAAAGTTGTACAAAATGTGACTATGATTTTCAACTAAATATGATACACGGTCTTATTTTATCAGCTCAAAAGCTGTGTATAAGTTAAAACACATATATAATCCGAATCCAAACATGTATGTCACCATTCTCCGGGACATATACTGTTCACATTCATTGTCGATAACTTATTTTCACATGTGTCCTGCAAGTAGTATCAGTGACTGGCCTTAATTCTGGGTAAATGTAGGTGTACAGTGGTGGATCTTTCTAAATCAGGGGCTATAAAGGGGCCACAGCTCACACAGTGGGGCTAGTTATATGTCCAACATCCATCCACATTTCCTGATTCAGTAAGGTGCATATTTAAGTCATCTCTTGTTTACTGTTAGGTCTGTAGCTTTGATTAAAAAGACTACTGACAGGACAGGGCACTTCAGGGGCCAATCAGATTTCAGCTGGGGCCAGTGCCCCCTGGCCCCAACCCTTGATCCGCCCCTGGTATGTAATGCACAATAATATTGTTTATGAAACTAAATCATATCAGAAAGTCAGAAATATAGCGATGTTTGTGAAAAGTTAGGCTTGTAGACAACTTACTGACAGTAAACAAGTCAGTCAGCTCAATACAAAATGAATCAGTTCTATTTTGCCCATTGTGTTGCTCAGGCTGAATGCAGAGTCTGACTTTCACAGACCACTGACGAATAAATCACAAACTTCCATCTCTAACCATCAGACCATGGTTGAGGGCTCCATTGTGTCCCCTGCCCTTGAATGTCTATGCTTAAAAAATGGCACTGGGCTCCATACTGGGAGAGGAATGATAAAACACTGAGATAATGCTGCTCAGCGCACTTCCCTGTCTTGGTTTCCACAAACAACATCTATTATCTCTGTCCAACAGCCTTCAAGGAATTAAAGATTAAAGGGCAATAAGTGAGATCCTTACTGCCCCATAGCACCAAATGAACTCCATACATCTTCAAGGATTTGATAAAGCAGTTGATCAATAACTGTGACTCCACAAAATAATCTAACACACACACACACAGACACACACACTGACTTGCACTTTCTCCTCCTCCTCCTCACTGATGGAGCACAGAGTTATGAGGAGACCATTATGTTCTCAGGCCAACAAAGCCAATAACAGCTGCATTAAAATCCCAGTGTAATGCATTCTATTATCTGTTGCCCCATCACAAAACGCTGCTGCTGGAGTTTTAATTAGTTATCTATCCCGTCTCTGCTGTGTAAATTTGACTTCATTAGTTCTGTTGCTTACAGGACACTGGGACCTTTTACAGCGTGTGTAGAGTGTAGAGTGTGATGCAGAAGGAGGTGATTTGAGATCATACATACACTTAGCATTATGTCAGTTTAACTCTGTGATGGGTCAGCAGCTGGGTAGATTGCATATATATATATATATATGGCTAGCACATCTCAAGAACTGTTCATCTTATCGTCTTCTCATAAGAAGAAGAATTTGGTATGATTTGGACATGTGATACATTTAACACTAAGTTTTGAATAAACAGGCGAGCAGCGCAACTTCTGTAGCAGCAGCATCGTGAGTGACAGAGACAACCACATTCACAACAAGGGGTGTGTTCATGGCAAAGGCGACAGATTCCGTAGATCAGATTCTGTGAGTCAAGCATAATGGCACTTTGAATAAACAGGTGAACAGCTCTTTGAGCAGCAGCGGCTTCCGGGTTCCGCAGACTGAGTCCTGCAGCCGGTCTTTACTTGCTGCAGGTCACTTTCTCAGTGTCAGAAATAAAGCACCAAGCAGCGTTACCACAGGAACAAGCAAACAGCCCATTCCAAACAGACAGGTTTAGAATTGACACTGTACAGGTTGCAATAATGAGTGGAAACAGAGGAGAAGGTAAACAACTAACTAATTCACCAGCTGTAGCCTGTTTGTTCAGTTTTTCAGACACATGTACTAAGGTGATAAACTGACGACTTTTAATTTATTCGTTGGCATTTGAGGTCGGGCCTTTACTCGTCACCCATCATGCTCTCTCTCACACAGGAGGCAGTTTGGATTAACAACATGTACCAGCACAAGCTTGTGTGCGTGGGTGTGTGTGGGTGTGTGTGTGTGTGGGTGGTCCCATGGGGTGTGCGTTTGGGCTCAGACCTAACTGACCCCTTATGTTGTTTATCAGTCCCTAATTCAGCCCAGTGGCATCTGGGCATCACTGCAGTCTCTGGGAGCTGTGAAGCACAGTAGCGGGGTGTCTAGCCGGCTGTGTTCGGGTGGGGCACGGACATATGCATGTGTGTGTATGTGTGTGTCTGTGTTTACAGGGGTTGTCCCCACCCCAAAATGGCCTATCATGATTTTCCCCACTCCCCTAACAGAGCATCCATCTGGACACAAGTAGGCTCATTGTTTTGACACTCACAGTGTGGTGCTGTCTGGAGATCACCTCCATAATTGTGCTGAACATGATGCAATGGGACGGATGTGTGTATAATGTATGAGTGTATGTATCTGCGTCGCTTTGTGGTCAATTTGAAGTGTTTCAATCAATCAAGTTGTAATAAACCTTGTGTTTTTGACTAAGGTGAACGATGAACCTCATTTGTTTTGGTGTATCAACAGAAATGAGGTGATACCAATGCGAAGGCCCTGCTCACCATTCCTACAGTCCCAGCGGAGGACCAGAGGGGACCGGGCCTTTTCGGTCGGGGTCCCCACTCTGTGGAACAATCTCCCAGAGGAGACCCGTCTGACAAACAGACAAACTCCTTCTCCTCTTTCACATCTCTTTTAAAGACACATTTTTGTCCTTTCTCTGATCATTTTATGATGTTTTGTTTGATCTTGTTTTTACAATTTTCTCATTTGCAACATTTTTATTTCTGTATGTGTGCTCTAATGCGCAGTGATCTTCTCATTGCTTTTAATTGTTTCCAATTGTTTGCTTTAAAAAAAAGTTTCCTCTTGAGGTAGCACCTTGTAACTGTGGTTTGAAAGGTGCTTATATAAAAAGGATTTATACAATTATTATTATTAATATTAGGCTTAATTATTGTACATGTTCCATTTTTCTTAAATTCTTCTTGTCTGCTAAAACAGAAGAGTATTACATGATGAGCAGACCCAAACTTAATCTGAAGTATTTCTTTTACTTTTCAGAATTTGAACAAAAGGAAAATCTGTGATTTTTTTTTCATACAATCTGCTAGACAATACTCATTAAAGATAACAAAGATTGTTCATGCAACTGATCCCTCGGTTATTTGCATGGTCCGCACCGCACCAATAAATTTGATCTTAAAGTCCCAATGAAATAATATAAATGAAGTTAGTGTCTTTAACTTCTGCGCATTTTCCAATGAAACGGTTAATTTGGGTGATATACAGTTACAAGAGGGATTTAAATCGAATCCATTCCTATTGCAGGACCACTAACAACGAACAGAGTTTACTTACAGATTCATTCTTTTTTTAATTTCACTGTGTCTTAGATGGTAGCTGCACACAACTGTCCCACACGTGCAGAAGAGAGTGGAGATGTGTCACCATTATGAGTTTTACAAGCAATATCTCGTTTTGTTTCAAATCTGCAGAGGTGTAGTCAGAATTCCACGGCTGTAGATTCCGGGCAGACCTGAATGATGACAGAAGAAGCAGTTTCATATCCTGTGTAGTCATTTGTGTTTTAATATACTACAGTTAAACAATGAACAACAAGTCCAACTACCTCAGAATCATCATCTGTAGCAAAGGTTTCTGGAGCCAGTTGGAGGCTTCCTCACTTCACCAGAAGTCATGACAACCACAAAAAGCACTGAGTCACAGGATCGCTCATGGGCTTTTATTGTTTATATATCAGGAACGTTGCCAAATAAAGTACTGTATCACATTCACTGACGCCAGGACAGGATTACAACGCTGTAAATACTTTATATGGAAGCTTCCCCTAGCGATGTGTAAAACTTAAATGATCCTAGACACAGACAGAGGAACAGTCCAGTTTTCATTCTCTCCACACAGCAACACAACCCCCTCTCATTGGGCCTCAGTCAAATGGAAGATGATGGTGATTGATTGATTTTTGCTGTAGTTATCATTCTCCTTCGACCACCACAGGGATGTCAGAAGTTTCCTTTAGCTAAAATGACATTTAGATTCTTTTCTCTACAACTATTCAAACATTCCTTCAAATCTCAAACTAAATCATCGGTGTATAAATTCTTGAATTTTCCCCAGAGAGTACATGTTGCCAATAGCGACTAAACAAATAGACCAAAGCAAGAAAAGAAAAGCATCATCACTGTTAAAGTGTCTCATCTCATCTAAAAAGTGAATCATAATGATCTAGACAGCGGACGTATTTATCAGTAATATCTGCAGCAGCGTAGCATCACAAAGATATTGTTGAGGCTACATCAAAAGGGGAAGAAAGGGAGCAAGAAAATAATTAGAACCATTAGTTCGTGGTCAAAACGTAAAGATTCCCTCAACTGGCAGATAGTGACATCTTACATGGAGGTTAGCACACTCTGTTCTGATGTGTGTTTTGCATATTTTGTTATGTATCTTCGGATATAAATGCAGTCAAGGCACGTTGGCTGCTCTCCTGCACACAAAGGTTGCCTGGATACTCTACTGTACAGTCCACGCTCACTGTGCAACACAGATGCCATGTTGTGTCGAGCCGTGTTCTACTTTTAACAACACAAGACACAGATGTGGCGGCAAATATGTTTGTCCCGTTGATTTAAGAGTGAAGACGATCCTTTGGCGGTGAAGTGAGCAGATGCAGTCACAACCAAACTAAGTAAAAACTAGAACACAACCATTCTTTGTAGCAGCTATCCCAACCTGTCTTGGTTTTTACCCGTTAAAAGGGAACTCCACCAATTTATTCAAGTCTCTTTACAGATTGTTTAAGTGTAAAACACAAGTCGTGCAAAGTATTCTGTGGCTTCTGTGCGAAACCTGATAAGTGTCCTCATGAGGCCACTTAATGTCACTGTGGGTGTGGAAACAGGAAGAGATGAGTTAACCAGTAACCTGCTTCTCATCTCTGCTCCAGGCTACATCGGCCTCTGACACAACCGATTCTCTGACTGAACTATCTGCTGCTGAGATGCATTGTGGGTAATGGAGGCCACAAGAGGACTGTATTGAATAAAGCTGACTTCAAACAGAACTTGTGAGCTTGGAGTTGTGATACACATGGTGTGCCACAGTCAACACAATGCAGGAGATGCAATAACAAAAGAGAGAAAAGATGAGTCAGGAATATCCACATTTCCCTCACGTTTTTGAAAAACTATACAATGCAAAATGTTCCTGTCTATCAACATAAAAGCAATTTTCTGTTTGTTTGTAATTTAAAAAATTGTCATCTTTCCGTATTTGAAGATATTTTGTCACTTAAATTTTGCTCCTAAAATCAAGAATCTCAAAAATCCTATTTCAAGTAATTTGATGGTTTAATTTAGCACCCACTTACTTCAGTGGCAGCCAAATTAAATGACATAATATGAATTTATCATCCAATGAAAATGAACTTCCTCTTCGGCCCCTGCCATTTCTGAAAATGTTTGCAAACACATTCCAGCTTGTGAGCCATTTGAAATCTGAGAGATCCAAAGTTATAAATACCACAAGAGAAGGAGGGTTCATGTGGACACGGTTAACACGACCCAATTTACGGGCATTAAAAAGAAAACTCTGGTTTGTGTCATTTTGTTAAATGGTGCAGTGCTATGATAAATTGGTGGAGTACACGTTTAAGATAAACTAGCTGTTGACATCCCACATGTCATCTATGAATTGTGAGCAGAGTATTTTTCTCTTGACAGATTGTTTGACTTTTTTAAGAGGCAACACTTATACAGTAACAAGCAACAGTTAGAGAACAGTTAGAACAATACAAATAATTTGGGGGAGCAGAATTTTGTTTTTTTCTTGTTTCCTGTGAGTCATTATTTCACAGGACACTTGTGGAACTCTGGAAACCGGCTTAACCACGAGTTCACATGTAAACAAAATGACAAACTGTATTTATAGCGTGTGAATAACAAAATACATCTTTTTTTTAAGATATTGAGGAGAAACACTGTCGTCATGTGTGTATTTTCGAAATGAAAATGCAAACAAAGATCTTCTCCTCTATGTCTCTATATTCCACAGACCAAACCCTCCCTTGTTATGGCCTTAAAAGGTACAATTTGCTCAAACAGAGCGATGCATAACTTTTGTGTCAAAGGAGTCATTGTGCTCCCTCTCCACTTGACATTTCTGTCCAGTGCTTCCACATTTCCTGTGCTTTCTCATTTGCATTCACGCCCTCTGTGTCACAGCTTCCTGATTGAACTATTCACACATACAGTACACTCACTATTATCTTTCATCGTCACGAAAAAAAGACAAAAAAAAAAGGCACCAGTCACTGTTTTTCCTGCTCAGTCAAAACTAAAGTACTGTAGCATAGGTTCTTCTATATGAAACTGTTCCACAATACTGGGAAATTATCAGCAGCATAAAGCTCTTTGCATTTAAATGCTCAAGTCATGATCATGGTATAAAGTGAAATGAGTGTGTATGAATTATCCGGAACTGAAAGACAACTTGAAGAATGACGTGGATTGTCATGCACAAACATGAAAAAAAAATGAGCTTCCGTTTCTTAAAATACAGTTTTATTTGTGAATGTACACTGATTAGCAATACATCTAAAAGCAACTCCATTAGATAACCATGTATATAGGATTTTTCACAGGTCACAAAGTAGCTTGGCTCATTCTGGCATGCCAAAGCAAAACTCGATCTTTTCTTTTTTTCTTTTCTTTTTTTTAAACATAACAAAAAAGGTGTAAGTTAGTAAAGCAAGGTGCAAACAGCTGGAAACAAGAGGAGAAAACAAAAAGGATGCAATGCACATTCAGTTCATCCGGGAGCAACGTATGCTCATAAAATGGCTGATTAAAAAAAAAGCCATGTGCTCTTTGCAAACTAAAAGAGGAGAAAGAAAGCGTACTGCGATACAAATGGAGGATGAAAAAAACATTTTCAGGAGAGATGGTATGAAAGAAAAAAAAAAAAGAGACAAGTCTGCGTGATGAAAACATGGTGCGTTAGTGTCAGGTTGTCTTTACCCCCCCGCCCCGTCTCACATGCGCACACACACACACACACACACCAACACACGCAGACGTATGCACTTTCATTTCCAAACCCACACCTCCCTTCTCCGTCACTCACTTGTGTGACCTCAGCTCTCCGCCTGGAGCCGAAAGCCTCTAACATGGCTAAAGATGTGTCCCCAAACCCTCCCTCCCTCCCTCCCTCCAAATCCAATACTTCACATTGCTAACTGGGATATTGGTATATCTGGTTAAACTCCGGGGGGGGGGGGGGGATGTGTGGCAACCCATCACACTTTGGCTTTTGCAGAGTTCAACTGTGGGTCATCTGACGGTTACACCACAATCGTGTTTGCTGGGGAAATTACACGAGGGGAGGCTTTAGAAACTGAAATGACGACCGGGCTTGCAGAGTGATAAAAAAAAAAAGAATAAAATAACTGTCCATACGACCTCCCTCAAATGGTTCCAGTACCAGTAGGAAGTAACTGACAAAATTCAGCGAGGAAGCGTAGCTACTGTGAATGTAGCTACTGAGATTAGGAGGTTTTTGGGGGAGGAAGCCTGAGAGGTGTCGATGCAGTCACTGGGGTGATTTAATATAAGTCTTATGAGGGTCCTTGACGGCTGCGCAGGCAGACGAGAATCGCAACCCTTGTCTCATCATTAAAAACAATTTTTATGGAGGAAAATAATTACAATATGGCTTTAAAAACAAACACACAAACACACCAAAAACAATTATGTCACCGCTCCACACTCCAAGATTCTCATAACAGCAAACGACTGCGGATAGTTCAATGCAGTATTTCAATGCTACACTTCCTGTTTTCTGTTGACTTGAGACGTGATGATCACTTCTCATGTGCGACACCAATGAACGATTTTTCTTTCTGTCTTCATGCGACTCACTTTCTGGGCCCCGGACTATTTTGTATTTCTCCCAACACCATGCCTTGCTTTGCTACTTTTACCAAATACTTCACAATCTCCTTCAATGGTGAAACCACCTGCAACTAAAATGTGTTATATACCACGAGAAAAGTGCAGCACAATAAAATAAAAAATATATAGTTAAAAATCTATAGCCAACATATCCAGTTTTCATGTTATATAGTAAATTTGTGTACTCTGAAGACTAAAATATAATTTGAGCAATCAGGCATCACTACAGAACATAGTCAGCCGTAGAAATTCAGCTCTCGCAAAAGAGAAAACATGCGTAACGTCCGTATTCTCTGTAAAAGCTTAGAAACGAGTACAAAACATAGTCGACTAATACCAAATTTGTTTCAATAAAAAAGTTTAAATTTCATGAGATGACAAACTAGACACGGACAGTGACGCTTTGCTAAAATGAGATCGTTTTTTTTCCATTCTTTCATTTAGTTTGGCAAAAAACACTGAGATGAAGAAAAAGACATGAAAATGCTACATAAATATATTTAATATGTCGGCAGCTCTCATGAGATAACGTGGACTTGGCTGTGACGGACCACCAGCCTTCATCCTGACCCTCTAGTCCAGTTTGTTAACCCGATAACTCGTCTAACACAATCGGCCGCGGAGAAGGTTTGTATCGGATGCCTGCGCCGAAAAGAAGCCTGAAGAGTGTGAAGCGACGCGGAGAGAGAAACGTCCCTCACAGCAAAGGAATCAACACAAACTCATTCCAGTGTGACCTCAAATTTCATGTGGCCTCTCGGTTCCCAATGTGTCAGGTGACCAGAATGTGAGCAGAAAAACGAAACCTGAAAAGACCCGGAAGTCTCGACAGATTAAATTATAAACAAGAGGTTTTAGTTTCGACTTGTGCAGTTTTACAACATTCAGGTTGCAATCCAATCATTTCATAAAATTGGATTTTGAAGCAAGAAATACGCTCTGTGGTTTCAAGTTCGGATTTTCAGACTCAGGGAGACGACTCAGGAGGAGCCAGATAACTCAGGATCTAAATGGCCTCAAATGGCACTTGCTGGCTTCTGTGGAGCCCTGTTACAGAACTGCATGGGTGATCAGGTGTGTGGACACCAGACACCTACCCACTGCAGTTTGAAGATGTGGACCCCCACACCCATCCCAAACTCCACAAACATACTTTTGTTGTTACAAACCAATTCTTTTTTTTCTGTAATCCTTTCTTTTGCCATTTGCACATAAAACCTTTTGTTAAAAAAATCTAATAAAATTAAAAACATAAAAGGACATTAAACACAGAGACAAAATAAAAACACAGACGCTTTAACAGAAACGGTGACTGCCGCCCCTCACTCTTCTGCACAGAAGGGATTTCCCCGCCCGCCTAATCTCAGGCCTCTGTCTTCTCCTTCTTTTTGTTCTTCTTCAGGAAGGAAGGGGTGCGGAACTTCTTCTTCTTCTTGGTGTTGGGGGACTTGGAGGGCGAGCTCTCGGGAGACAGCGCCTCCTCGATCTTCTCGCCGGAGCGCACCGTTATTTCCACGCTCTCCACGCTGGTGGTCAGCTGGCTGACGCGCTTGGACAGCTCCTCGTCCACGTCCCTGTGGTTGTCTTTGCCGTTCATCAGGCCCCCGTGGTTGTCTGAGGGAGGAGCACGACACAGGTTAGGTGAGGGCGAGAGGCAAGAAAACGGCTGATCCCTTCATTCTGCAAACCACACCCTGTTAACTGACAGCAAGCACAATCATACGAGAATCTTCTGACTGACTGATTAACAAGATCAAAAGGGCTGATCACTTATTACTGTGGAAAACAGCGAGACATTACAGTCTGGAGCTTACAGGACACAAATCAAGAGCATTTTCTAATCAAATAGTTTAATAAATTCAGAATTTTGTTGGTTTTTATCATAGAAGTGGTTTTAATTTAAAGGAGAGATGTACTTTTACAATAAATGAACGTGTAAATGGACAGTGGAAGCGTACACGGTTTTAAAATGTTTGACGGTGCCTAAGGCTTGGCATGTGTGTTGTTAAGGACCCAAGGAAGTGCAGTGTTGAACTTTGTGCGATTGTGCCGTGCAAAACTTTTAATCATTAATATCATTGAGAGAATGTAACGTAACTGCGCGTTCATGACAACAGGAACTTTTCACTGAACTTTGAAAAACAGGTGAACAGCAGCGGTGGTGCAGCTTCAGGGCTCTGTGGACCGAGTCCTGCAGCTGGTCTTTACTCGCTGCAGGTCACTTTTACAGTTTCAGAAAGAAAAGCTGCAACCAGCATCACCACAGGCCAAACAAACCATTCCAAACCGACAGGTTGAGAACAAGCACAGGACTAGTTTTTCATAAAATCCTATACCACTTAAAAATGCATTAAACTTAAAGAATGTTACAACATTCAAATATCTAACAAATCATTTCTGTAAACTTCTTAATATTTACACTCCTAGTAAATCCTTAACATATATTGGGTTCATGTCTTGTGTCAACACCTGTAAGACTGTTTTTAATAGAGCAGAGCATTACAAGCTTCAGCAGAGCAATACAATTTGGATTTACTGCAGGACCATTGCATTGGGCTCTATTAAATCCTACAAGTGTTGAAGTGGTTGAATGTCTCCCAGCCTCCTGATGTGAGGCCCCTCTGTCCCTGTCACACTAATTCTATTCGAAATGCGTTTTCAGCTTCCGCTCACACGGAGACGTGCAGTCCCCGTGCTCTACATATTTCGTAACATGCCTGCGTAAAGGCCCCAGTGACCTAATAGCCCAGAGCCTGTCCTCCTTTCACCTCAAATAGGCTTTGAACAGTGGACTACACCCACACTGCCTTAACGGCTCCTCACGAAACAGGCTGACTGGTGGGGCATCCTTTTCTCTGGGTTGCGAATGGGAGTAACATGGGGAATGCAGGCGTCGTGTTACTACACTGAAACTCAAAGCTGCTGACGACTTCGTGGCTTGTTTTCATCTCAGCACCAAAAAGGAAAAAAAAGAAAAAGAAGCGAAGCAAAAATAAAGAAAAGAAAAAAAAAGAAGCCTTTTACAATAATTGACCTGGATTCAAACACAACGACTCACTGACCTCACAGCGGCGGTGTCATGAAAATATGGGTCCCCAGAGCCAGTGTGCTGTCCTGGGTTAATTGATCCTCATTGTGTGGTTTTTTGC
Source organism: Hippoglossus hippoglossus (assembly GCF_009819705.1). Lineage (NCBI taxonomy): Eukaryota > Metazoa > Chordata > Actinopteri > Pleuronectiformes > Pleuronectidae > Hippoglossus > Hippoglossus hippoglossus. The sequence goes on along the minus strand of NC_047151.1, from coordinate 10,707,148 downwards.
GTGTTTGTGCTGGAGGGAAGCTGACGGGAAGTCAATCCCATAGTGTCATAGTTATTTACAACCTGCACTGGGGCCGCTGTGATCTCTGTCTTTCTTGGAGGATCGTATGTCAGACACACAAATTTCTGTGTAATAGATGAAAGTTCTAGTCTATGTTTTTAGATATATGTTCTTCCAGAGTCATAGTTTGATATATTAGGGAAAACATTTTTCAATTAGCGATGTGTTTAGCACCTTGATTTCATCTGTTATGTGATATTTAAATCCTATTGATGTCTATGATGTTTCACATTTTATTGCTTTTTGTATTTTCTGATTATTCCTAGATTTTGTATATATTTATATATATTCTTTCATATGTTTGGCTTGTTTAGCACTTTAGTCAAATGTGGTTGTTTTAAACAAGTAAATAAACTTTGAATTGACTTTTTTTGGTTTCTTGGCGAGAGCTGGGAGAGAAGATCGATCCCATTTTCATGTCTGAGCCTCAGGTGTAGAACTGGAGCCAGGAGGGACTTAGCTTAGCTTAGCATTAAGACTGGAAAACTGCTGTTTGTCATTAAAAAGTTGGAACATGTGTCTGACATTGGAACGACAAATTGATGTTTTGACATCCTGGTTTGTGTATAGCCTGATTTTGAATGCTCTCTGAGTTGCCTGACTCATTAAGGACTTAGACTGACATGTCCGAAATTTGACCCATATGATCAAGGCAGATCGAATCTCCCTTGTTAGCATTGTTGGGGAAACAAACTTCAACTTCTTCTTTGACAAAAAACACCAGCCTGAAACTGGTCCGGAGGAGGTGACGTCAATGTGCTGTGTGAGTGGCTAGATTGTGTCAGACGATCTGAGTGTAGTCTGAGCTCATCAACATTTCTACAGTCCCCCTGGGCGGACGGGTTTTCATCATCAACAACAGAAATGTGAAAAAAGGACAAAGGAGGTATTAATAGTGGAGACGGGGCACTGTTCTCTGAATTTTTTGTCATGACAAATCATTAATGCAGAACAAACCTATAGCGCAGATCAGTGTGTAGCGTAGTGCATTAGGTTCTGAGCTTTTAGTTCATTTCATTCAGTTAAACGTACACTTCTCATGCACACACGTCAGATCTTAAAGACAAACACAACATGACAGTGAGGATCATTCTGACAAGTGTCTCTCAGTCTCTCTGTGAGTGAGCGATACCTTCTTTAGCCGGAGTGCTTTGCGGGGACTTGGTGAGAGACAGAGACTGAGAGAGAGTGGAGCCGTCGTCGGAGGTTAGCTCGTGCTCGCCATCTGCGGGGGGTGGGAGGGTGGGGGGGTTGAGGGAAGGTGCAGGGGATTGAAGCGGAGGGACGACAGCACGGGTGAGTGGGACGAGAGGTTGGGGAGGGGTGGTGGTGGTTATGGAAGGATTTGGGATGATGGGTCAGAGGGGGGTGAGGGAGTGGGTGGGAGGGGGGGGGGGGGGGGGGGGGGGGGGGGGGTTGAGAGATTAGTGGTAACACACATGTTAGAATCAGGCCATGCACAGCTGCTTTTCCACAAAATGTTCCCAAATCCCTCTGATGACGGTCAGGGCCTCTGAGGGCCATCACTCGTCTGTGTGCTGCAACATTTTGTTGAGCTGTAATAACCCGGAGATGGGACAGATGTCCTGAAAAGTAACTTAAGCACCGTAGGTTCGATCCCCTGAGCAGCAAATATATCCTTGTGCTACATGCTAACACACATGTAAAACATTTAACAATTTATTGGCTTTTGGTGATAGAGTTTTAAAATAATACTGAATCAAGACTAAAGAATAACTTGAGACAAAAATGCAAAAATCATCACTGTCACATAAAGAAGATTAAAACTGATCAAAAGCGAGTGCTGGGCAGTATTTACGCATATCAACTTTTAGTGGAATGGTGTCATTGTGACATTCTAAACCACATTATGTTGTCCACATTGCTATTTCTAAATGTTTTTGAGTAGTTTGTCGATTTTATCTTTAATCCAAAGGGACAACACTTAATCTAAGTACAGTAGGAGACCTTGTAAGTGCTAAATCTGTTCCACATGACAAAGTGTGGTAGATAAGATAAAGAAGCGCACCACAAAGTCTGAATACACATCATGATGCCATGACTGTTATCAGATGGTCTTCTCATAAAATTGTCATTGAGATAATCAATATTATCATGAGGCTGTGGCAATTCCAATTTTGTTAATGCCCTCCTTCTCCTTTCTCTATGTAAGATGAGTATTCTTTATTATTTTTTTCCTTCCTGTCACAATTTTTTCATCTTCAAGAGAACCATCACATTGTGGTTCCTGAGGAAAAACTCATTGAGCATCTCTAGCTTATTAAAAACCAGTTTGCAGCAACTTTAAAACAACATTTGTAAGTGCAGTGAATGTTATAGACCAGTCCAGCGTTAGCAGCTCCATTAGTTAAACACTGAACAGTGTGAGTGAATGGCATTCCCATTTCACTTTGACAAATTCATGAGCACATTCAGGGTTACACATCGGTTCCACACTGGCTGAGATGTCACAAGTCACAACTCCTTCATGGAGTGTGTGTCGCACACGATTACATAAGATTCTGTGCTGTCAATGTCTTTAAATGTTGTGGACATAAAAAGTGTGCACGTAAAAAGACGTGGCATTCAAAATTATGAGATTTTAGAGAATTTAATTTACAGTTGTGCTTTTTAAGGTGTAGAGTTGGAAACATTACTCAACCCAATACACACAACTATTTAACACCGTGCGCATGTGTGTGTGTGTGTGTGTGTGTGTGTTTGTATGTGTAGCCCAGGCATCTATCAGGCCATTCCAGACGGTCTCCAGCTTGCATCCAGATTGGTCACCGGGGATTCATGGGGCTGTGGGGACATCAGTGTCATAGCAACGGGCTGCGCTCATGTGGCGGGTGTTAAGACCTGCGGTCTGCTCGATCTGCCATCTTAGTCATACCGGCCTCTGACTCACACACATTTACACTTTGCACCGTGTTTCACAAACATTTGGACGGTTCCATAAAAATGCATGAACACGTGTGCATGCTGATGTATATATATCAGTGTGTGTGTGTGTGTGTACGTACGTACACACACACAATGATATCTATACAAATACACACATTAATCTGGTTGAGCGTGGCAGCAGCTCTGCACAATGAGGACTGGTGGGTAACCCCATTTACTATCTGTTCTATTGATTTTTCCCTTGTCTCTCTGAAAGGCAGTGGGACAGAGGGCTAATATGATTAGCAGTGACTGAGTGTGTGTGTGTGTGTGTGTGTGTGTGTGTGTGTGTGTGTGTGTGTGTGTGTGTGTGTGTGTGTGTGTGTATACACAACGTTAACGCAGCAGATGAAGGCATCGGTAGAGCCCGTGGGGACAAACCCTTGTGTTAAAAGGTATGTGTGTGTGTGTGTGTGATACACCAGGCAGTGTGTGAGTATGGGACTGTCCACTGGGACTGCTGCTAAGGCAACTGTGCTATAGACCCTGGATTATATGGATGTTTTTTAAAAACAAAACTGCTGACAGAGAGAACACAGCAAACTGGGGATGTGCAGTAATAAATCTGCAAGTCATGGTTTGAGGAGGTGGTGGCACAGATGTGTGAATATAGAATACCTTTTTTTTAAAATCCTGATTTAGTTTAAGTTCATTTCGAAATCTGCTCTGGCCATTTTAGCTGACTTTCCCTTAACAGGCTTCTGTAGGACACTGCAAATATCTGCCTGTTAGGGTTGTGTCTTTTCTCACAGTTAAAAGTCTAGTGGTGCACACCAGGAAGTGTATTGAGTCTCATCAGTATTCAATTTGACTAATAAGATATCCATTAGTGAGGGGTTGCGATGCACATATTGTAGAATAGGAACTGAAATGTCTACATATTTAAATTAAATTATGATTTTAAAGATGACAGTCATAACAATCAGCTTTCTAATTTGACATCTATTTAAACAGCAAAAATATAACTATTATTAATAACTATAAATCTAAAACCCAATATATTAAACTATGTAAAACTGCACTAAAATTGCTTTCTGCTGACATACACACAGATAAAGTATTGGCTGGTTACAGTGGCCCTGCTGATGCATCAGTTGTGCTCTAATACAAACTGCCAAGACTGAAAGTACACATTTTATTTGAAGATCTGCTACTCAATCAAATCTAGTGACACAATTCATCCTGATGGCTCAAGTTCATCTCATGTGTGCTTCAAATTGAGCCTTACAGATTGATTATTGATCCGATATTAAGCCTGGTCAATAGTTTGTTGTGAAATGAAGAGTCAGATTGATAGGGCTGCTTGTTGCTGACACAGAGGGATATGTTTTTGGCACAGAGTCCAGGTCATTGAGTGTGACACTGTGTGTGTTTGTGTGAGCATGTGCAGTCCATATGTCTCTTGCTGTATTTGCAGGTGGAACATGAATGAATTCATGATGCCCACACACCCATGAACGTTCATGCAGTTATGGACTGGTTGGTATGCCTTTGCATGTCAGTTTAAGTGTGTGTGCTTTTCTGTACGTGTGTGTGTCGTACCACTGAGTCCCAGTTGCCCTCGCTCGGCTTTTTTGCGGGACTCGTCTTGGTCCTTCTCCAACAGCTCACTGAAGGGGTTTGGAGGCAGGGGAGCCATCTGCTCCTCCTCTGTGGGCACGTATGGCTGGGGAGGAGACAGGGAGAAGGGTAAGCATGGGATCACACACACCCGCACGCAAGCAAGCACGCACGCAAGCATGCACACACTAACAATAAGTAAAATACACAACCTTAAAAACCACACACACACACACACACACACACACACACACACACACACACACACACACACACACACACACACACACACACACACACACACACACACACACACACACACACACACACACACCATTACAGGCTTCTCATATAAAGATAAAACATGGGTGTTGACCACATCACACAGAACTCATGTAATCACCCGCTCTGCACTGAGTTTTTTCATCCCATTACTGCAGACCCAGACATCTTTACAACAGACACATGAAGACAATCGTAGCCACAACACAAGTCACACACATGCAAACGAAACACGCACTCTATTGCAACATGTCAGCTCAGGCTTTCGAGTAACAATATGTCCTAAAAACCGCAATTGCCCAACACACATGGGAACAAAAAAGAAGTGCAAATTCATCTTAAGCAAAAACAACACTTGTACAAATCAATTGAAATCGGTGTCAGTCTAAATAACACGACTCACACATGCAGTAATTTAACTGTGAGCAGGCAAACAGTGTCAAATAATTACAAGAGAGAGTGAAATGAAAATGTCACAGCAAACATGAACAATTACAAAACTCTTGCAGATATTTACCAGAATGTTAATCTGCACCAGATCCTTCAGGACAAGATACCAACCACAAAACCATCAACATCAACATGAGAACATTTGACTTTATTCTATCTATTATTTACCCTACGTGTTATTTTCTTTTGATATGTGGAGCCAAGTAGTTGCTACTATCAGCATAAGTGAGTCCCTTCGTCTTTGCATAATGTGCTCACTTGACTCCCCCTAGTGGTCAGGAGGTGTCATTATACTGGCAGTGCTATCTGGTGAGTTCCTGAAGTACCTGAGCACAATGATGTAACCTCTGTTTTCACTTGTTTGACTGATTACATCTCTTCTCATGACTGTAGCAGCTCTTGTATGACTCTTTCTTGACCTGGGAAAACCGTTATGATTCTTATCTCGAACCTCAGGTCATTTCCAGCACAACTCTACCAAAATGCAGCCTGAGCAGATTTTCAATCATCAGTTAACACATCTAGGTTACTGCTCAGTATGGAAGTAAATAGGAACATCTGTTATTATTGCTTCAGCGCAGCAGGACAGCTGTTAATCCTGCATAAACCACTGCATGTCCATAAACTGACATACTGATGTTTCTATAAAAAGCTGGTACATCAATATGAAGTAAAAGTCTCTGACTCTGCTCATTAACAAAAAAAATACAGGAAAGCAATTTAAAAAATAAATTTAAAACGGGTAAAAATGCATAAAAAACTCTGGATGAAAATCTGATTTTTGTAGTTTCTCAGTTTATTTGAAAATCCAGAAGTGACAGATCAATATTATAATCAGCAGCTCTTTTGCGTTTTCGTCAAACTTCTGTCATCAAATAAAACATTGTTAAAAGCAGCCTCTAATGTCACTGCTAGTTTCCCTTTCTACTTATGTAAATGACCAATAGCAGACATTAGATAATTTGTGGCAAAACCACAGTTAAGTTGAAAGTCAATCTAAAACCAACAGGCTTTGGTATCAGACACTCACGATTTTAGAAATTAAGTTATAAGGGTGGAGATTGTTAGGATTGTTCCCTTAATACATAACCTCACAAAGCTCATCCTCACCTGTCGTGGTGCGTCGACAGGGATTCCTGCGAGGTGTTGAGAGCGTGGACCTGACGTCATCACATCAAACCGGTTCTGCTCTCTGATCTGCAGCAGGACAAAACACACCAGGATGTTACCGGGAAGCAGGAAGCACCACAAGTGACTGGGAATCATTAAAACTGTGGTCACAGAAAAAAAAATTGAGCGATCAACCATTTTAAATGTTAAATGGCAGCTAACTACAACTGTACGTGTAAAATGTCATCGAGAGGAAAGAGTTAAAACTCACTTTGTTCCTCTTCTGCAGAACCTCAGTGGGGTCTGTGTTGAGAGGGACAAACTGATTGGGGTCCTCGATCCTGATCGGGGTTCCTGTCTCCTCCGCCTTCATCCACTGTAAAAGGTCAAAACAGGTCAGAACAGGTCAGATCAGAACATACAAACTGCAACCAAGCACTTGCATAAACACTCTATAATAACTATTGTATATAACCTAATTTATATAGCCCTTTTAATTACAACAGTCTGGCAACTGGATATAACATATCTATTCTGTAATCTGTCTAGTCAACATATTCTTATCATGGAGAGTTTCTCAAATGAAAGAGGCAATTAAGATGAATTATGTGAATTGTAGTAGTCACTGTCACTACTGATGAAAGATATGGACTTTTCGTCCATATCTTTCATCATATTTTGCTTTGATTTTGATATTTAGTTTTAAATATATCTCACGTGAGCTTGCTAACATTGTAGAAGTGTAAAAATATATTAATAAAGCCTCCTTTTAAAGTCTGATTCATTGTTGTGCAGCAAGCTGACTGCTTCAAAGGTGACACCAATCAGTGCAACTGATTCACTGTAGGTCTCTGTTCCGCCAGTAGGTGGCGATCTAGTATCAAGTTTAAAACACTGGGGAGATGACAAGTGTCAAAACTCAGGTCTGTGAATTAGACTGAAATGAATGATCTTTCAGTCCATGACTTGCTCTTTGCAGTTTCATGTTTAGACTTATTACACCAATTCACATGTAAACACACAAAAACACATGCAGTCTATGAAAAACACAGGAACAACTGTCACGTCCTCCTATATTTTCAAAACTTGTTTTGGTGGAACATTTGCACGAGGGGAGGCGACCACTGTAAACAGTACAAGACATATGTTGATTTTCCACATGTAGGTTGCGAACATGGAGGTCGTTGTTTCCCGTTGTGAGGGGAATTTTGAGTACGGGCAGGAAGCAGAAGTGGAGGAGAGCCCCGCCTGAGATACGCACCGATGACAGGATTATACCCACAGTGTACATCTGATGAGTCAGACAAGCTTAACCCTGTTTTTACCTTAAAAACATATGTTTTATGTTACAGGCACTTGCTCTTTGTCCCCATAAGGTGAGTGTGTAAGCAGATTTATGTCCCCACAAAACACCTTAACACCACAAACAGCTCACCGTGGTTGTCCGGCTATTGTAGCGTTCATCGCCGCCCTCCACGTTGACCTTGGTGTAGCTGTTCGGCGAGTTGAGCCAGCGCGTCTTCTCCCTCTGCTGCCGCTGCTGCAAAAACTTGTAGGGCAGGCGCGTGGCACTGCAGTCCTCATCCTCCTCGAACAAAAACGCGGTGACAGTGGCGGGGATCTCCACATCGCTCTTGTGCCTCGGCTTCTCCCGGACGATGGGGTGTCTGTAGGTGTAACCGGTCCGGTAGCCCTATGGCAGGAAACAAGATCAATCCTTCAGTGGGTTTTCTTTGTTCTGAAATGATTTGGTCTGTTTGGGTTCACCACGAGCAACGACAAGGGAACAAAACCGCAAGGCCTCAGAGGAAGCTAATTCATTTATTTGTACATGGTGTATGTTTATGTAGACCCCCCGCTCTATTCCAGCTTCTACACACTGCTGCAGCACAACAGAAATGAGCTCTTATTATTCTGTGACGTTTCCTTCCTGAAACGCTGGCCGAGCTGCCAGTTTCACAGTTAGTAAATGGAAAAGAAAGACAGAAACAGCACTGTGACCGCAGGGTTTCTGGCAGCGCAGTGAACAGAGTCACAGTGTCATTTCCTGTCTGACCCTTTTCTCTGATGCAATTCTCCCTCCATCCCCCTTCTCCCCCTTTTATCCTCATTGTCCCTTTTTCTCTTCTCTTCTCTGTCTGTCGCCATCCTCTCACATGGTCCCACTGGTTTTCAGATGTTTTTCCACACTGGGCTGACAGCTAAGATCCGTTCTTTTCTCTTTGGTCCTCTTCCTCTTCGTCTCAGCTGCATGGTCAAAACTGACCTTTATTCATCAGTTTTTATCTGGAAACAGTCAACTGAGGCGGCCTAATCCTTTCCTGCAAAAATCCTGATATTCAGAGATTTATACACAATCACAGCTGGAAGCTTGCTGCACATCCTTGCGGCACTATTCTGGTTGTTAAAGGAGATTTCAGTTTGTGGATCCTTTTTTTTCCTCCCACGTCTTTCTCATCACTGTATCCGGGTTTTGTGAAACTGAGAGCTTATCTGAGGCAAATGTTGTGTTTATGAAGTGTGTGAGAAGAGTGGGATGGTTGGAAAGGTCCGGAGACACAGAGGCGAGCTGTTCTGAGGCTTGACGGGCTGATTTGTCGAGAAGGGGAAGAGCAAAGAGAGAAGGAAGAGAGGGAAATAGGCAGACGAATGAAGTGCGGTGTGAAAGAGGTGACACTGGCCATGAAACGCAGCCTCCAAGGAGTAACACAGATGCTCTTTGTGGTGACACACTTTTTATGCCTCATTCCAGCATCTCTTCAAAATTCCTTTCCCTTTTCCTTCATCCCCAAATTACTAATTGTGTCTTTTAAAATTAACTTTTTAATTTCCTTGGATTTTTACCTCCACCAAGGAGATTTGGTTTTGTCTCGGATTGTTTGTTTGTCTTTCTGTCTGTTCCTTTGCAGGATTACCCAAAAACTTCTGGATGGATTACCAGGAAACTTGGTGGAAGGATGCGCTATGAGGCAGAGAAGAACTTATAAAATTTTGATGCGGATCAAGGAATTCTGTTTCACTTTCTTTAACATTTCATGGTAGGGCATTTTCAACATTTTTGAGGATTTCTCAAAAAATGATTCATGAATCGCGATGAAAAAACATCTGACATGTTTAGGAGACTGATATTTATGAGTGTGTCCAATTTGGTGCGGATTTAAATGTAAATCTGGATCTAGTGAAGAAATGTGGTTTCATAAGGGAACTGTTGGTCCTTGGCGGATGTATGCGCTCTAGTGAATTGCCTTCTAGACTTTTGAGGCATCTTAGCTTTCTGTAGAAGGAATTCTAATCTAATTTTGTTCATTTACGGAGGCCAGTGCTTCTGAGTAGATACCATGAGCAGTGTGACTTCATTCTTAACAAAGAAATGGAAACAGACAGAACTGTAGAGCTGACCACAGAGGATTTCATCAAATGTAACATGTCTCTATTGTATTTTATCAACCAGCGACAAAGTAAAATCAAACAGATATTCAGTTATGTGAAAATGGCCCAATGACTGATGTATAGAAAAAAACTTCACTTAAACACAATGATTGAGGAACTAAAAGAAATCTTCAGAGTAGCCTTAACTTTATGTAATTCTTTTGTACAAAAACAAGACACAGTAGCGAAATTAAAAGTTCAGGTTAAATGTGTATATAATCTGTAATTATCCAGTGAGCCTTAGGCCTTAAGATACACAGTATATTTATGTATTTTCCTAACGATGCATTTGTGCAAAACGGACAGAAAGTCTCACGCTGACGTCTGTGGACTCACCAGGTTATCCAGCATCCTCATCAGAGACTCGAACTCCAGCTCCCCGGCCTTCCACTTGATCTGGCTGGCCATGTTGATGTGACCTGCTGTGGCAATGTTGGCCGTTCGCGATTTGTACTTCTCCCGGTCCAGCACGATCAGGTTGTCCACGCTGCCGGCACACGAGATGGCCTTCACCTAAACCCACACAGTAAGGAGGATGGGACAGAGCATGTGAACCTCTGATGGAGACTGGTGACATATGTAGCATGAATTAAATAAAAAAGTAATTTTTTTTTAGGAATAGCCAAGCCTATTTGGTATCAGATCATCCACCTCTATGAACAACACAAAGGGACAAACCGCCATGCACACACAAGAAAGATGTAATTTTGCACAATGGAAATGAGACCCCCCCCCCCCCCCCCCCCCCCCCCCCCAATCTGAACCCACCACAGCATCAAGGAATATACAGTTCATGGCATGCAACACCCATGGTTGGGGGATTTATTTATAGAAATTAAGCTGGGCTTTGCAGGATGGATTAATGTTTTCCTTTGCTTGACCGTCTGTGGACAGTCAATCAGGAGATTTGGTTTTGCCTGTTACAGCTGAGTGAGGGGAGGGGGGGCAGCACAACAATATCCCTAAAACCCAACACATCTACAAGTGAACACAAAGACGCACAAGAATCCGACGCAGAGGGATCTAAAGCTAACTTTAAGAGTTTATGCGTCTATGGAGGCCGCCATGTTTCTTGTAGTAGCCCAGACTGGACAAACTAAACACCCTTTGTGTTTTTCTGAAAACTGAAGGTTACCACAGGTTCTCTTTCATGTTTGGAAGGGGCGGATGAGGCGAGGGGTACTCAGCTGCAACATGACACTTCACCACTTTATGTCACTAAATTCTACACACTGCAACTTTAATACTAACAAATAATTAATTCGGAATAATTAACCGGTCTCATTTTTATTTCTCCCCCCTGATCCAGGCCTCTTGAAATGCCCTCCATCATCAGGAGTAAATGATAGAACAGCATCCTTCTCTTCTCTAAATGTTGCTTTGGATCGTCAACAACAACATCAGCTTCTTACTCCCCTCTCCAGCCTCCTAATAGCCTGTTTATAAGACTGTGTTTAGCCAACATTTTCTACATGACAAGAGATTATGACTATTGGAGCATTGTTAAAAAAAAAAAAAGTGTGACAGCGGCTGTGGGGTGATTTTTCAATTTTGGAGGGCAAGCTGCCACCCTGCCAGTCTAATTCATGTGTAGGGGAAACTGAGAGGTGCTGGAATGTGCTTGGTGCCCAAAAACAGCAGCATGCAGTTAGCTTCTGTGTGTGTGTGTGTGTGTGTGTGTGTGTGTGTGTGTGTGTGTGTGTGTGTGTGTGTGTGTGTGTGTGTGTGTGTGTGTGTGTGTGTGTGTGTGTGTGTGTGTGTGTGTGTGTGTCTGTGTGTGTGTGTGTGTGTACCTGGATTTCACAGGCATACTGGACATTGTAGATGACCTGAAAGGCCTCTTCAACGGTTTCCCCAAGCGCAACCGCGCCATGATTCCTCAGCACCAACACCTGCAACACACACACAGAAACAGTGATATACATGCAACAGCAGATCAAACTGAATTGTGAGACGTCCATCTGCCAAACCTGAGTTTAATGTGACTGAACAACTTTGCCCCAAGCCTTTTAATTTATTAGTAACCAAAACAACTGTTCTGTTCTATCCACACGGGCTGGGCGACTGGATGACGGAGGCAGGACCTGGCAACAGGCCGGTGATGGAAATTCCCTTCAATTCCCTGAATTCTTGCCAATCAAAATCGCTGAATAATCATTGATTATTTTAAAAGAAGCCAAACGCTGAGACACTCGCCCAGTGAAGCACAGGCAGGGACAAAACATAAGGAGGTAACATTTCAACAGGACGTGCTGGTTTGACTGTCTTCCTACTGTTGCCTTCCAAATACACCACAACCTGATAAGATCATTACTCTTATTCTTGACTGCAAGGACAAGATAAAAAAAAAAACTTTCCTTGATTATTTTTAAAACTACGAGCCCATAGTTTTTAAATTTTCTGAAATGTTCACTCCTTCTCATAATTTTTCCTGCAGTGAGAGTGAGTGTAAGGTTTTAGTATAAATTAAAGAAATGACATAAGTTGTTAATAGAAGTTTTTAGGTACTGGAGGTTTTAGAGGTACTGATATGCAGACCTTGTTACATTAAAGCTAGGGTTGGTAATCCTTGAAAAGCTAGCAAGAGCAGGCTACACTTTGAAAAAAATGCAACCAATCTTCTGCTCCTTTTAGAATGATAAACAGGGCGACTTTCCTCAGAGTTAGAAAAAAACGGTAATTTTTCTAGGTTTTCCTACCTTTGTTGTCGGCCCCAGGGCCTTCTGCAGGTCTCGGCGCTCCTCCGGGTCGTCCAGGCTGCCCTGGTAGTTGTAGTACGCGATGTCACCCAGGAGCAATGCCTCCTGGGAAATGGGCAGGATTCCACACTTCATAGATGAAACCTAAATGATCAGAAAAGTGAGGAAAAAGGGAAAAGAGACATCGGAGGGTTTAGAGGCTTTGTAGCTGTTTCAATCCTCCAGGTTTGTAGCCCTGCATTTTCAGGGGGTGGATCAGTGGGTGGATCCAGGAAATGTTTCACTTTCCTTCATATTGTGGTAGGACATTGTTCAACATGTATGTGAAATTCTCAAGATATAATGCAGAGGTTGGTCATATGAATAGTGCTAATATCTATGAACTGGTGAAAATTGGAGCCTATATGGACATTGATCCAGATGTATCTTATCTCAACACATGACGAAGTGGCCAATCAGTCTTAGCAGCGGTAAGGCACCCGTCGAGTATCCTTCTAGTTCAGTAATATGATTTCACAAATCTAATTTCTACATTTCCTGAAGTGAAATGCAGTGTCTGATCTGGGAATCTACGAAAGCTGATTCCGTGTAAAAAAAAAAAAAAAAAAATTAAAGCCCTTTATATAAACAGGTTGGATTGAACTGTCATTTGCTTACAGTGCAGGTCTAAAAAAATAATTCCTAGTGTTAAGTGAACTTACTGCAGCCGTGGCAGGAGTGTGCACATGTATGATGCAGCGTATGTCTGGACGCATTGAGTAGATGGCGGCGTGGGGGCTGAACCCTGCAGGGTCGACCCTCAGGTTGGTGGAGCCCTGCTCGATCACATTCCCGATGATGTTGACCTTCACCTGGGGAAACAACGAGAGGAGATGGAGTCAGTTCTGAGGATTTCTGGAGCTGGTGGATGTAAATCTCCGAACAGTTTTTACCCAAAACTCTTTCGTATTTTGCAATCACGTATAAGCTTTACGAGATTAATGCAGTTTTACAACAGCATAATTCAGAGGGCTCTCGTGAGAGGGCAGGAGGAGGAATATCACGAGAATGAAAGAGCGCACAGGGAGACATACTGAAAAACTAACCAGGCCCATATCAGTCTCATCAAATGCGCCCAGGCAATAAAGGACGTCCAGAGACTGACACATAAGATCCAACTCCTCAGACACAAACAAAGAGATGATAACCTCCAACATTAACTCAGAAAACATGAATACAATTTAGAACCAGTGCACGTTAAGACGCAAATCACATTATCAAACATTCCTCTCCTCTGTCTGCTACTCTACTGGAGATGAACATAATGCTGTTAGAGACATGGACATGTCGTCCTCTGCTATGAGTACTTCATTACCAGCCAGTTATTAGATTACATGACAGGAGAGAGGGAGGGGGAAATGGAGGTCAAGACCTGGAGGGAAGAGAGTCGGATATCCAGGGAGAATGAAGACAGAGGACTGGACAAAGAGACTGAGGCATAAAACCCGGAGGAAGAGCAATAACAAAACCCAGTGCAGATGTCAGTCCTTGCAGAAAAAAACAAATAACTAACAGAAAGTCCATCTTGGCCTGCAGACCTCGTACAACATTTACGTCACTGTAACCACATGTTCTGTGATATGAACCAGAACCTACGAGCTCGCATTTCTCTTTCATAATATAAAGTACAAGTCTGTGCTATCGCAACAGGAAGAGGCATCCATCATGAAGTCGGAGGCTAATAAAATACACCCATTACAGCTGCAGCCTGGAAAATATGAAATTAGACCCTACTTTTTTTTACTTAGAGCATTTCTTCTGCACTCTGCTCCTTTGAGACAAGTTTTGTGTTCCAGAAATAACTCTTAAAGTAGAAGATGTACCCGAGTGTGTGCACCCCGATTCCCTCACCAGCCTGCATCCCATGAAACTAGTGCATCAGCTCCACCAGAAATATCTTGCAAGATGAAAAATTCAATTTAAGTAAAATATGGAGAAATGGCATTTCTGGGAAGATCTTAAAATATAAAGTGCCTTTGTCTGAATGCTGCTTAATAATAGTCATTAGTCTGCATATGAATTAGCATATACACAAACGTTATTTAAACTCAAGAATAATAATTAACACTAATTAAAACCACATGATTAATTAATCTATATCTGTTTTTTAAACAATAAATTAACGTTCAGTTATAAACTATTAATAACCCAGGAGTAGTGCTTTTAACAGCCATATGGATGTGTGGATGAATGACTGTATATTGATCTTTAACCAACCAGAGGGAAGTGAATGGCACCAGCCGAGCGTAATTAAACGCTGCCATCTTTGTCAAAGCCAGCGGTCAGACGATCGAACATCGATTGGGTTACATCACATGTCTAATACAGTATCAGTTCACCCTTTCACGTCCTTCAAAATGCTGCTGCCTCACCCCACAGCACCCTGTCAGTCACACAGCCCTACATCTGAGAGGCCCATCTGACATATTAAATATATATTAAAAAACCATGTCAAGACATGCGTCCGAGAGAATCTGCAATGTGACTTGGTTTGATGTAGTTGAGTTAGTGATAAGAAATCTCTAAGAAAAAAAAGGCCCGGCATAGAGAGAGAGGGCCTGATGAAGTAACCGAAACTTGGAACATGAAATACCTGAATTCTTTAAGGATAATTTAAAGATTCACTTCTGATGCAAACTCACGCTCTGTCATTACTCAGATAATGTTTAAAGCCAAAGTCCGATGTCAAACTGAACTAAAACTAAGTTCAAACTACAAAATTCCCCAAAACCGAATTTCCCTGTGAACTCAAATGACCCCACCTCACCTCAGAGCTCAAACAGAGACAGAGAGAGGGAGAGGCAGATGGAAACTGACCAAAGACAACTGCACTCGGGCCCTCCTCAGATCCTCCAGAGCCTCCACCCAGCTGACCCCGGCACGACCTCCAACACTCTTTATTCTGGACGGCTTCCTGTTAATCAATGTGTGTCCAAACACTTGAGCTACGAGCCATGTGACTGAAGAGGTCGCTGGAGATAAGAGAGAAACAGCAGCGACGGACTGGCTTCCCGATACAAACAAACTAAAACACAGTCAGAGAGTTCTGACAGATCTACGCAGACAACGTCGTTTTGTTCTGTCTGCCAGCAGTTACTGTGTTTGTGGTGATCGCACTTATACAGACAACCACAGCAAAGATGGACGCGGCCCAGACGCACAAACTATAAATACTCCTAAATAATGTTGCTTTAAGATTCTAAACCTGAGCGCAAATCTTGCTGTCATCTACTGTATAATTTACTCCAACAAGGAGATTATGTTTCATTGCCGTGTATGTCAGTCAGCAGGGTTACTCAAAAACAACTGAACCCATTTCCATTAAACTTAGTGGAAGGGTGGAGGTTGATCCGAGGAAAGAAACCGTTAATTTTTAGAGCGGATTCTTATAAACGGGCAGATTCTGAATTTTTGTTCTATCTTTAACATGGCATGTAGGGTGTTAGCCTTGTTTGAGGTAAGCTCACTGAGAACCCTTCTAGTTCGTACTTTAAGAGGCTGTTTGCAAAAATGTTTGATTTTGAGTAATTAAACTCGGACTATATTTGTTTGTAGTATTTAGGACATTTAAGGCTCTAGATGAGTAATTCTTTCAGACACTAAGACACATGAAAGAGTTCAGTAAAAATTCTTCTGAACTGGTCAATTTACTCTACGTACTCAACGAAGCAACACAAGCTCTGGACAGGAAAATCAGTCATGTTACAAACATGCTAATGTTAGGTTGACCATTGAGCCAATGTGCCAAAACATTTTTTTCCACAATAGTAAATACTGTTGGACAACTTAAGTCATTTTAGATACAGCTACAATAATCTGGTGGTGAAAATTTGCTATCTAGCAGCTACTGGCATATACTTTGGTCTGTGCTTTTGAGACAGATTGTTATACACATTATTGCTTTATTTTATTTGGAAGATAGAAATATAACATTTATCTTTACTACGCCCAAATTAGGTTTGATTCTGTAGCTTAATTTCATTCTTAATAGAAGCGTAGCTCGGCAATGAATCTGATTCACTTTTACGAGGCTTTGCTGTCAGGCACCTGCAGAAGTTACCTGCTGAACTTCAGCCGAGTTTCTTTCAATATCTCGTTCCTGCCAACAACTCTGGAAGGTCAAACAGTAAAATGTGTCTGTCAGCAGCACGGCTACTACATCCACTGTCAGCCAACACCTGCAGCAACACTACACAGGTGTGTGTGTGTGTACTGTACAGATATCTTTGTGAGGACCACTTTGAGCCTGCAACCTACAGATCGAGGATATTTTGGCCGGTCCTCACTTTCTAACCCACTTTTAATGGGCTGTTTAATGAGAGTTAAGACTTGGTTTTAGGGTTAGAATTAGAGGTTAGGGAATCCATTATGCTAATGAGTGTCCTCACTAAGATAGATGTACAAACATGTGTGTTAGTATGTAAGCACAGGTGTTGCAGATTAGGTAGAACAAAGCAAACAGAACAGAAATGAGAAGAAAGACTAAAGATATGATCTAAGTAGCTTTTATGTAAACTTTAGCAATGTCACAAATCATAAAAGGGGAATTATGCGGAAGTTATGTGGCTTAGTTGGGTGGATACAAATAAAAACGCCTTTTAACTATCAAAGAAACCACATCTGCAAGTAACACAGGGAACATTCAAAGAATGTTATTACTACAGGGCAAGTTAAATTGAATCTTTTAGTGTCCTGTCATGCTTTCTTTATTTCTGATTACATGGATTATATTAATCAAATAGATTATTTTAAAAGAACTATTCACCTGCCTGGTCATTGCAAGCATATGCCATTATTAAATCAGGTTATTTAGTATGTCTATCCTATGTCTTATGTATTGCTTATATATTTTTTCTATTAACATCCACATAAGGGTATTAAACCTTGTTTTAACACTGGGATTTTTGTCATTTCACCTTTTTGAACTCATTGGAATAAGCAGAGATGGAAACCAGGGAGAGAAAGTAGAGCGAGAGCCAGATAAAGAGACAAACGGACAAACAGATGGAAACAGGAACTGAATTAGAGGGAGTTCAAATGCATGGCAGGAGGAAATGAGGTTGTCAACAGATTATTACACACGTTGTTACACATCTATCAGCACGGCATGCCCAGCGCTGTGACGACATATGCACTCTCCGAACCTAAGCTGGAGACCAACAGCCTGACCCACCCACAACATTTGCTCTCGTCAGACTAATGTCAATATGAGACCAGTCAGTGACACTGAACATAACAAACACATAAACAGTGGGATGCAGAGAGGAGGCGGGAGAGATGGAGGGAGTTTTTCTTTTGTGCCTAAAACCAAAACACTGATCTGTGCTGTATCTACTATCTGCCTCCTTTATACAATTCAAGGAAGATATTTGAAGGAAGTAAATGGCTGATTAAGCAAAGTGGAAAAGCATTAGCATTGTCTACTGAAGGCCAAAACTTGAATATGCTAAGTGCTCTCTGCAGACATCATGCACAGTCAAGGATATTTACAACCTATTTCATTTGATTCAGTTTAACCACGCGATCACTGGACTATATTAATCTCGGACTATGAAGAAAATCAGTTTCTAAATAATCCTGTGCTTTGGGTTCAGTTCCTGTGCTACACCACACTTACATAAACACGTCAGTCTTATCTTTCTTTTACATAAAGAAATTCATCCCCCAACTCAGAATCTTTCACTCATGCAAATCTAAATAAATAAAATCAACTTCACGTCAATTATCATCTCTTTACCCAGGTAGGTTAAATGATCTCACTTTATGTGCTTATGTTTCTGTTGCACTTCTGAAGTAAAATTATATTTTCTAAGGCTGGGTATATAACTAAATATAAACAGTATGTTGGCAATGGTCCACAGGTGCTCATTTTTCTTACCAGGTTTGATGCAGATGCCTCAGCGAATGACAGACCTCTCGGGATGATAAGGATGTGGTCTTGCTCTTTACTGACTCGGGCCTTAGAGAGAGAGAGGAAAAAATTGAAATCACATTTTTGTCTTGAGACTCAAGAATAATGTTTTCTCACACAGTGACTGTGTTTACATGAACACCAATATTCCGACTACTGAACTTATTTTGAATTAGACATTATTTCGATTATGGTGCTTACGTGAGTTGCTGATAGAAAATTCCATTCATATTCCTGTTAACATGTTACAGAGCATAGTCTGATCCCAACTTATTGTTAACACTCGAACCCAGGGCATGTGTCGTTAAGCAGTTCTTCCCCCATCGTGTGTTGATGTCGCCACAAAACAGTGAAGATTCTAATGGGACGTTAGAATGCGATTGAAACATATACATGTCTACATAATGCGACTGATTAGAATACTTCTCATATCTGAATTGGATTTTTGTTTATTCTGAGTATGACCTTATTCCTGTTGAGGTAATCAGAAAATCCTGTTTACATGGCAGTATCTTATTCAGACTATTGTCTTAATATTAGAACATTGTAGTCCGTGGAAACATGTCTAATGTCTTCAATGCTGGAGATACTGTTTATTGTAACTATATCAGTCAAAAGCAAATAACACGGTAAGTCTAACATGGAAATACAAGAAAAATCTGTGATAAAATCTCATTAAATCAATCATATACTCATCTATTCAGACTGTTTTCATAAATCACAACTGTCCACACTTTAATTCTTTCTCTTCTAATCCTCTGCGGTTCCTCCTGTGTTGACTTACTGTGATATAAGAGTTGGCGAAGTGTGCCCAGCTGAACAGGTCCACCAGTCTGTAGAGGCTGGCCAGTTTACAGCGCGTCAGCCTCTCGCCTTTCACCATCGTGGTGGATTCCACTCCGTACATGTCGTTGATGGGAGTGACCATCCCCAGACCTGGAGGAAAAAAAGACAGGAATGAATAGAGTTACAAAAGAGAATTAAAAAAAAAGGTTTCCAGTGTTTTCTAATTGGGTGGCTTTAAAACAATATCATCGGCTTTGTGTTAGTGTAGACACTTTTATAGTTGCACATTACATTTTCCACGAGTAATGTTTTAAACTACAGAGGGACTCAGGACTGCCACAGAACCAGTGTACAACATCTGGATTTCGATTTAACAATTTCCTGTATCTGACACATCTGGCTCCATATCAAACATTTTACTAATTTACACACTGACATGTTTCTAACAACACTCCTTCCTTTGAAAGTGAGTTTACTGCCACGCCTCCTCAGACTCACTCATTACAGTGGTATTTTAGAGGAAGAGCTGAGCTGAACTATTCTATTGCCTTTGACATGTACTTCAGCATTAGTTGTGCATTCCAGCCCTGTGATTGGAAGCAGACTTCACATATGGACTCCTGGATAGAACTCACAAAGGATCAAAACTTCGAGAAAAATGCACGGCTCTTCCGGAGTCTGGGGTTGGGTTGTCTTTTGGTATTCATGCCTTTAAGCGCACAAATCTCGTGTTTGCATATCTTCTCTGTTCAAATAGTGATGCTTTTGTTTTCCAGTGCAGCTCAAAGCGGCGGCACCCTGGGCGAGGGTGGTGCGTTCCTACTAAATGTCAGTGCCCGGTTGCCCCGGGTAGCGGGATGCAGCACTGTGTGCACTCACTGAGGGAGGAGGTGTTGAAACCAGCCACTGAGCTGGCCATGAAGAAGTCTGCGATCTGTCTGAGGGCGAGCAGGCCGGAGGGGTTGTTCCCCTTCCTCTGCTGCTCCTGGATCAGACTCTCCAACTCCTCCTTGAAGGCCTGGAATAAAAGAGAGGAGAGAAAGAGTTGAGAGAAAATAATACTCGATGCAATGAGTCAGAAACTAGAAATATAAGTCTCTGATTTTCCTAAATCAAGAAGTGCGAGGTTTTCATGTTCTCTGTGTGTCTGCACAGGTTTTCTCACAGTTCTCCAGCTTCTTCCAACAGTCTAAAGACATGCAGATTAATTGACGACTCTAGATTGCTTGTAGGTGTAAATGTGAGCGTGGATGGTTGTTTGTCTCTAGCCCTGTTAACGTCCGTCCTGAGAGGTCTGATCACAAGAGGACAGCACAAAGTGTTAAATTAAAATGCATCCTGAATGTGACTCCCGTGATGACTCGTGATCGGATCTCACTTCCCCGCTTCATATGCAAATAATCAAGTATGTCCTTTGTGTTCACTAAGTCCAAATGATGTTGTTTTTACCCAGTCTGAGTTTACAGATGTTTGTGCGTGTGTGTGTTGGCGCGAGTGAGAGATGGAGAGAAAGAAAGCGAGCTGAGTCATGGGGGCTTAATGAATAAATGTGCACAGCTATGAAGGAAGAATTTAACCAATATAAAAAAGGTATCCATCGTTATGTGGGTATCAGTGTATATATTGGGGCTGTGATTCCAAACAAATACACATATCAGAGGCAAAAAAATACAGCCAACTAGGATTGCCTTCAGCGCCCCCCCACTCACAGGAAAAGCAGTACAGATAATGGGTGGGATGGATTTCCATTAATGCAGGTGGAAAAGCTTTCTTTTTCACATCAAAATGCATTTGGATTAATATTTGTTTTGATTTTAAATCTCAAGCTCAATGAACAATGTCATGGGACCAGTATCTGTGTGCTATAAAATCAAGCCTTTACTTTGAGTAACAAGATACCATGCTTCAATCAAGCATTGTGTTGCTTAAAGTGTTAAATATCATTCACTTAACTTTAAAAATGAAGCTTCAGGTATGTCAACTTTCTTGGGTTGTAATCAAACTTCAAATGAAAAAAATATGGTGAGACACATAAGAGCAGAGAGCTGTAGAGAGCAGGGGGTTAGTGGGGACAGCGATGACAGAGTGAAAAGATGTGGGAACATGTAGAGAGACGGGATGAGTGCGAATAAAGAGGAAGAATGAGGAGGACATGTTAATCACAGATTACACACGCTCCTCTGGTGTCGGTGTGACTCGTCCTAACAGGGCACTAGATGAAGCTGGATCGCGGTAGGCTCGCTGCACAAGAAGCTGAGTCAGGACTGGCTGTCTGACGAGCTCACAGCCTGCCCTGTGATTGGCTACTGGAAGTGACTGGGAGAGAGTGCGGATAATCCTGTCCATGTCCAGACTACAGTCATCAGCTGAATCCACAGACACAATAATACAGTATGTGCTGACACGCTCTTATGCAAGACCAGATACACTCACCCAGCTGGATGCATTATGTCATGTCAAGCACTGTATGATTTGAAGCTTTCACTTTCCCTTCAAAGAAAATGTTCACGATCAGGTCGCAGCTCATAAACTAAATGTTCAAACAGCAATCCCAGGCTGTGCAACTAGTGCAGACATGTTATATACTCACCCAGCTGCAGCAGGTAACAGCAGACCAGGTTACACTGTGTGTCTGTAGCTCCTGATAATCTCAGGGGGCACACTCACCTCTCTCTGCCGGCTAATGCAATTAAAGCTGTGACCAGTGCAGAGGATTTCAACACGCAGACCCAAACAGAGACACATACTGTGCATGTATATACTGTGTACGCTGCATGTATGCACACAAGCCACATTTCGAAAGCGGGAGATGTTCTCATTACAGCAAGAGAAAGCATATTAAACTGTCAAACATTTTAAAGTAATTATATACAGGATCATATTAGGCCTTTATCTGAAAGTAGCCTCTTTTCCACTGGTCACAAAACCCAATAACATCTGGCTGCATTGTTTGCAATGGGGAATGGACGCAATCAGCATCCAGTCCTAAATTGAATTACTCTGCAGTAGACACAGGATTTAATCAGCTCCAATCGGAAGTGATGGAAACGTGACACCAAGGTGAACTTGCGAATTTGGCAAAATAGGTGAGAGCGCCTCAGTTTTTGGTGCCCTTGTGATGTCAAACTGGGAAAAAAAACAGAGAGGCAAACTCCCCTACTGGCAATGGGAAAGGCATCAATCGCCTATCATTAGTGGATTTACCAGCTGTTAAAAAACCTGCATATATCAGCTTCTTTTGGTGTAAAGTGACATTGATGGGACATGATGAAGAGAAAGAAAAGTCCACAGCCCGATTCGAAGCTGGGACATAATGATTTGTTATTGGAATCTTTAGCCCTAAACCACGGGAGCACCTCAACTTGCGACTTGTGAACAATCAGATCATTGAAAGAGCCCTATTAATACAAATCTCAGTGAACACCCATGAAGTTCTTAAATACAGTATGTTCATTAAGTTTCAAGGTAAAGCTGGAGTTTTTTCAGCTGAGTCGATATCTGACCACCTGTGGGGCGCTAGATAATTCAGTGTTGAGTGGCTACGTACTGAGGAGTCTGCAGCGGCTGCAGGTTCAGTTTGAACACGGCCCTTCACCGTACGTCTTCCCTGCTCTCTCTTCCCTTACATGCCTGATTTCTGTCATCATTGAAACTCATAGTGCCCAAAAATATCATTCATATCATCATCACACATTCCATGTTGCATGTTTATATTCTCTGACTTATAACCTGCTCTTCTGACATTTGTATTTTTGGTCTGCATTCATGACTCAGACTTCTCTTTGTCTCAAGCAACGTTGACTCGATCTTTCCAGTTTAATGACGTCTTCACCATCTGGTCAAACTTTCTGTCTTCTAGCACCAACAAATTCAGAACAGCGAGAGAGTGAAAACAGGCCATGACATTGTTTCCATGTGATGACTCCTCGAACAGGGCGACATCAAATATTCATACATTTACATCATCTCAGTGCTTATGCACCAGTCAACACATTCCCAATAGAGCTGTGTCTGCACAAACACATCTCTGACACATAACTGCCTCTTGTCTTTGCCCTTAATGTTCCCTCAAGCCTCCCAAGGGACGGTCCATTAGTGTTGACCGAATGGCGTGGGGGGCCTTTGGTTTTATGCCCACGTGGGGGTGTTTTGTTAAAACTGGAGCAACCAGTAACTCCACCCCCTGTGTCAGGACACATGCAGTCCTGCGGGGCTGCTGGTTCTGAACCCCGGCCAGACTTTCCTTTATCCCTAATGGCCATTTTCCTCTGGAAACCGGCCTGTTGCGGATGTCTGACAGTGGAGGTCAGGGTTCTTGTGCCGTCACCCTGACATTGGACCCACTCTATCAAACTGTGACACTGACTTGACTGAAACATTTGCACATATGAGGTCCCAGCAGTTTCTATAGAATCAGGCCCTCTACACATCACATGCAGCACACAACTGTAGATCATCTGTGTGAGACACCGACTGGCTGGCGAGACTAGAGGAGGCAATATAGAAACGCCATAAATACACCCCACACGCTCGCTCCAATTCTCTGGACAATGACCGCCTTTATTCACACATTGGTTCAATCAAACGTTATCAGTATCAGACACTCCTTTAGGCTGCTGTCCACACACTGGACTGTGGTGTTTTGGAATGAAACCTATTAAAAAGCACATGAGCACAACACACACACACCCACACCCACACAGAGAGAGAACAGCAGGCATCTGCTCTACAGTATGTGTGTGTGTTCCCAACAGATTATGACAGCAGGGATTTGATTCCCATCATCGAAAAAGATTAATCCTGGGACCTAAAGTGGATCGTATCATTAATATTTAGACGAAACCCTGCACATCTGCAGCAGTGAAAACAACATCACATGTCAAGTTTGTTTTTTAGCTGCTGCGGGGGCGTGCCTTCTTGTCTTTTCAAAATCACAGTCCCACTGCAACAGAGACAGGAAGTCTGGTAATACAAAAAAAAAAGGACATTACATTGTTACAGCTCAATTACCTCTGGTATGAAAAACACAAATGTCTTCTACTCTGCCAGATTATAATGACTGACAACCAGGTAGAGCAGGTCTATCCACTTAGCGCTGGTAAAAAATGATTGTTCAATCAGAGAAATGAGGAAATATTTCCATGGCTGCTCTGAAATGACAAAAGCTAATCTTTTAAAATGAAACTGCGGCGGTCTTGAGGGTATTAAGTCGACCTGCGGACTGGAGCTTGTCCAACTACTCAGTGGAGAAGTCCAAGCCTGAGACTGGAGAGAGAATAGAGACGTGGCTATGCACAGTAATACAATTTTACCATGAGAAATCTAACACTGATCATTCTGAGGCACAACACAGTCCGACAGAAAGGTTTCAGACGTTCTTCATCTTAAATCTAGGTTCTTGTGGGGGATCATTGAATTTCGTGTTTCCTCCACTGGGCAATCGGAGTGATCTGACAAGCTCCAGGATTCACGTGTCACTTCAGGACATTTAATCAGGGCCGATGTGACCTGATACAAGTGTTTCATCGCCACTTCAATGGTTGGTGCATGGTGAACAAAAAGACTTGTTCACATGCATCTTATAGTTCACTCGATTCTCTCTCTGAGGGACAATAGAAAGTTTCCTCCACCCTCTTACTCTAACAGGAAGTTTCTAGTCTTCCAAGAGCTTGTGTCATCATCGCACTTCCAGAGAAGTTTCCTTTTGTTGCGATTCCCTTGTTTCTGCTGCAGTTATTGTTGCACATTCAGGTGACGCTCGCACTGCTGCACGTCATCCTGTGGGAAAGGAAGGCAGGACTTTTCATATCTTGGTTGGGCCAAGGACGATTCTACACATTCGTTCGTTTTGCCTGATCAGAAGAATTGTGTGTCACTCCCAGTTTCATCATTGCATCACAAACTCACTAGTATGATGTCAACTGTCTCATTACAGCAGATTTCAGTTAAGTACGCGGTTATAAATGCGGTTATTGTTTTTGTCTTATGTGCACATGTGTTTTGGTGTCATTACCTCCAACAGGTTAGGATTTTTTCTCAGTCCTACAAAATGTTAAACTCTGTCCACCTGGTAGCACATGGTGACCTGCATCATTAGGTCGTCTTAGTGATGAATTCCATTCACCTCTACAGGTCAACTAAAAGAAATGAATTGAATACAACCTCTTCAAACGTACCCTGTCAGAAAAGACTGAAACATACACAGAACAGTAGATAAACGATAAAAGGCAAATACACACTCATGTTATCCTAAAAGAAAAAGAAACACGCCAGGTGAGGCCTGTAATTTCAGCCTCCCCACAGTTATGTCATCACAATGCTTTTCTTTCAAGCAGCCCACGTGACAGTGCTACAAAGAAGCCGGGTGCCTGTCTGCAGGCCTCCTAGTGCTATTGACCCCCACCCACCGAACCTCAGAGGGTGCTACAGTAAAATTGGTCCCCTGCCCCGACTGCAATGTCTCCCTACCCTGCATAAACTCCCTGCCTTGTTTCTTGAGATATGCGCTGGTTCGCCGTGACAGAACAGATTGAACCAAAAGATCATTTACAACGGTAGCTTTCTTTAAAAGTGATAAGAAAGTGTATCTGTATCTCCTGTGGTTTGGTCACGTCATGGTCGATACTGATCCGACATTTTAGACCGGCAAATATTGCAAATATTTTCATGCACCAGTTTCAACAAGAAATCATTCATTACATTTATTTTTCTTAGTGACTAAAATACTTTCGTCTCTGGTTGAAGTATAAAATACAAGATCCCAGGAGTCACAAGTGTTGAATAGGCCCGAGATCCAGGGAAAGAAACAATAAGGTGCTCTGTGTTTGGATGAAATAATGATTTTAGTTTATTCCTCAAGCATGTAGGCAAATTAGCAGACCACTAAAGAGCACCTGTCAGATCAGCTGGAGTCATGCAGCACTCCCCCCCCCTCTGTAAAGCATTTATGTCTTTGGAGACAGATGGAGAATAGTTTAAAGCTTATAACCTCCGCACAAAGGCCATTCCTCTGACTCCTGGCCTCTCCTCTTGAGGTGAAGTGGACCTCGGTAACATTTCACTGTGTTACCCTCTAACCCTGAGAGCACTGCCGGTGGTTTTGCTAAATTCAGCTCCCAAGATATGTCGTGAAATGCCAAAGTAAAACAGAGACATATCTCTGAGAGGAAAGAGGGTGGTATTAAAGAGCCTCTGGAGTGAGTTCAGCCTTCTTTTAAAAAGAAAAAAAGGAAAACATAGCAGAGAGCAGCCCTGACATTTACCCGACACGACAGAGTCCTCGACAGAAGCCGCCACTGCACCATAAATTATCCACTGGTGATTTCTGGCAACTGAGAGGGAAGAGGAGACCCGGAGGCCTTGAGTGCAAATGAGGCTGAGCAAATGTACCACTTGGTATCGGTAAATCATTTCAGTGGATGATGAACAAAATGTGTCACATGCTGGAGAAGGAACGGAGAAGTGCAGGAGACTGAGCATGTGGAAGTGAAACAGAAATTAAATTTCATCTGATTGAATCTCGAGCCTCAGAGAGTTTTTGACCTTTTGACCCTTTGGGGCAAATAGAGACACGACAACCCAGAAGCCAGAACTCATACAGTTATCAGGCAGGCAGAAAATTTCCAGGTGAGACTCTAACAACAACAGGATAATATCAGTAGCATGCACCAAACAGGACATGACATATTAATTCCGCTATGGAAATCAATTTTTTTTTATTCCAGCTCAACGCCGCCGTTGGCCCAATCTCCACAAGCTCTCGAATCTCGTCAACTGTCCAAGTTGACATCTTCGTCTGCATCACCTACATGTATGCAAGCTCTTTTTCATCCTGAGATATTTGTATTATATTTAATAATAATTTGTATAGATGTACAGTTTTACATCAGCTAAAGAGAGACAGAGAGTGAGAGAGTGGGGCTTGAACGCAGAATTAAAACAGTAACAAATTAATATCACGATTTAAAAACCGTGTCATCATGAGACTTGGCTTTTCAGCCGAGAGCTGAATCCAAGCTCGGTCTCTAGAAGAAAGTGCAAAGAAAAGCAGCTCACACATCACCTGAAGGCAAATTTCAGTCCTCGCATGTCATACAAAAGACTCGTTATGATCGCTGACTTAAAAATGACCCTGACTCCTCCTCCTTTGTCATGTGAATTAAAGTACAGCAAGTTAATGTTCTGTATTTTTTTAAAGGAACCATACATTATATTTCTTTTTACAAACATGACAATTTCCCTCTACAAGTGTTTAATGGTCACTAACTGCATCCACAATCTTGAGGATTTTGTTGGTATAATTTCTATAAAAAAGATGTGATCATTACCTTGTGCTAGATAGAGCGACTGTGCCGAACATGTATTTATTATGTTTTATGTGAGCTGGGACTCTGTCCGTGCAGCCTCGCAGGACGAAAAGACTTAAGGGCTTCAACCTTGAGCTGTAGCCTTTGACTTTCAAAGGTAAACACAGCTGCATGAATGAGGCGAGTGGATGAAGTCAGCTCAGTTGATTCAGTCCCGCCTGCTCTATATTGGTCCGACTTTAAATACAACCTGCCATCTGAGCGCTGGAAACCATGTAATCTGGAGCCGCCGCTAGTCCCATAACACTGGAATCAAAACAAACGGAGGGGGGGAGGGGGCGAGAGAGAGAGAGAGAGAGAGAGAGAGAGAGAGGCACATGTGTGGACGTCCAGCTGTTGACATGCATGTTGTTTGTGTTGTGTGCGGTTGAACGCGGTTGAACTCGGTACAGCGACAGAAAATAGAAACGATAGGAGAGAAAGAAAGAGAAAGAAAGAGAAAGAGACGGGGTGGATCGAGCGCACGTGTCCTGCTCAGCTGGTGACGCTTGTTATTGTTGTTGTCGTAGTTGAATGTGAGTAAACCGACTGTCCTGATGAGAGGGCTGCAAAAAAATCTGCGGCACGCGGGGAGCCACCTGTTCCTGCTGACAGAGCCGCTTGGCCCACGTTCAAAACCACATCAAGCTTCATAATAAACGTGACAGCAAGTGAGACTCGGGCAGCGTCTTTCAGCGGCCGACTGTCCTGATGCGAGAATTTGACATCTTATCAAATTCATCAAAATTTGTGCAGCTAACGTCGACAAGCAGCTGCCTACACATCAGGCAGACACAGCTCAACCATACATGGATTTGGTGTTGATTCCAATGTTTCTTTTCGCTCTGTTTGGTCCCAGTTTGTCAGGCAGATCATGTCCAGTGGGTTTTTGGAGGTTTTTACCTCCGCCAATGAGATTCTGGTTTTGCCCCTTTGGTTGCTTTGTTTCTTTGTCAGCAGGATTACAAAAAAACTACAGAACAGATTTCCATTAAACTTGGTGGAAGGATGGGACATGGGCCAAGCAAGAACCCGTTACATTTTGGCGTGGATCTGGAGAAAGGGGCGGATCCAGGAATATTTTAATCACTTTCTTTAACATTGCAAGATAGGGCGGTTTTTGACATTTCACAGATTTCCCTGAAATTAATTCATGGATATTGATGAAGAAAAAACTAATATGTTTAGGGGGCTGATGAGTGAGCAAAATGTGGTGAAGATCCAAGTGAAGATGTAGATCTAGCCTGGATGCACTCTACTGAGATCTATTTGTTTCTGACAACAGCTGCCTTATGTGTCTTGAAAATAAGCTGTTGAGACCCGTGACACTGGACCCAAATTGCAGGTCTCGAAACCATCGAACGAGCTGAAAGACGCTAAATCATTTAGTGGAGCCGCGGGGGAACCTGAGTGAGGCTGAACAGTCAGACAGCTCCCTCTCTCTCTCTCCCACTGACTGCCTCTGCTTCTTTTCAACATGAACTGCAGCTGATAAGGACAAACTGCAGCCAGCTGTGTCAGACACACCGCAGAACAAACCAGTGATGGTCGGGTCCAGACGCTCCAACGGGGGCCCAGCAGTGCACTGCAGTCGACATAGAGCAGAGCCCTTTAATGTGCTCATTCATTTGCTCACCCCGAACTGCACTTGTGGTACTTAATCACACACAAACACACAAGGACACACACACATACACACAGAGGATCAAGTGGAAACCTGCATCAGCAGCACCAAGCTCCTGCCCCTCCAGACATCTGGTGCAAAAACGTTGTGTGCCAAGGAAACCACACTGGGCATGTGCAGAATGTGGATCACATTTAAAGCTAAAAAAAGAAACCACAGCGCCGCCACTAACAAATACCACACAGACGCACACAGACACACACACACACGATTCCAGACTTGTATTACTGTACTTGTGAGGAACATTTCATTCATGACATTCATTGCTGCAGCAGCACCTGACCTTATCCGTTACCCAACTGTACCACAAATATTAGAGCTGTAACGATTCTCCAAATCCACGGTTCAGTTTGGACCTTAGTTTTTGAGCCATGGTTTCGTTCATACCTCGATTTTATTTTAAGGGGGTGAATAGTGGGTGCGTAAGAAAAAGCGCGGGGCGGGGTGGGGTGGGTGATGTGTGGGTTTTATTAAAACACCATCATTTGGAACAGTGAAGACAACAACATAAAGCTGCTTTCAGACATGCACTGGACTCTGCAGATCCTCCGTATTTTCTCCTCGGGGGGCGCATGAGAGAACGCAAATGTCAGAGTGAGACGCTCCACAGTTCCTACAGACTTTATACGCCTGACCTCCTTGTATAAAGTCCGTAGAAAT
This sequence comes from Hippoglossus hippoglossus, assembly GCF_009819705.1. Lineage (NCBI taxonomy): Eukaryota > Metazoa > Chordata > Actinopteri > Pleuronectiformes > Pleuronectidae > Hippoglossus > Hippoglossus hippoglossus. The sequence continues at coordinate 10,677,187 of NC_047151.1, read as the reverse complement.
CCAGGAGAAGTCGATGTGAGAACACAGCAGGGGATCCCCCGCAGGATTTACCGCGACTGGGTGGGGGTTGTTTGATGACGCTTTCTAACACACGACACAAAAATTAAAACACAAAAAGAAAACAAATATCTCCCGGTAAAAAAGCGGTGACACACACGTAGAGCTGACAACGGTGTCGGGGTGCTGTAAACATGATGACGTGATCTACGCAGTGGAGTTAATACGTCACTTCCTGCCTCTGTCTGCTGCACTGAATGCTCTCGCTGTTGGATTTGATGCTGTTGTGAACACGTTTGTGCAGAGAACCTCCCGCTGTGTTGTGCATGTGTGAAAGGCAAACTACATGTAGCCAATTCTCCAGATTTTACCTGGAGGTCATGTCTGAAAACGGCTTACGACTACACAAAAAAATACATAAACAAAAATAACCTAAAAATAATCCTTTCCATGCTTTTTAAAGGTAAAACAGACGATCCTCTCCGACCTCCCCACTCATTGTTCTGAAGCTACTAGTCACTTCTTTGTGTTGCTTCAGATTACGCGTGGCTGTGATTGGATTGGAGTGTGAATGTACACAAACGCACACACGCAACAGGCTGCACATGCTGCTGTGGCAGCGTGTGGGATTGGGCAGGGAGATGTTTGGCGGTTCCGTCTTTGTCTGTTGCGAACCGAAACTGTGGTCGTTTGGACTGCGATTTTGGTTTCGGTTCGAGAATCATTCAAGCCCTAATAAATGTCACTGCTGACTCTAAAACCATCAAAGTGTTTTTGTCACTTCAACGTAAATCAACCTGAAAATGCATACGGACAAATACAGACAGAGACACACGCTGTATCTAGAAACGTAAGATACCATTGTTAACAGTGAGAAGCACTCCCTCAGTCAAGAGACCAGCCCTGTGCCAACAGTGCAGAGTAAATACTAAGTAAGTGGAGTGGGAGGGCTTGTTGTAAAATATCCACACATGGTGACGCAACTGCTCAGAGGACACAAGCAAGAAAACAGCAAGACAGGAAAGAGCTGTGTTGACATTACGTACGCCATGACTTTGTCTCGGACTATGATTACCACAGTTGCACAGTTTTGTGCTGACTGCCAGATCAGGATGAAATGCATTTAGGTGGTAGCTGGAAACAAATTGATCCAGAAGTAAAACATCTATAGGGTACATGATGAGTTTTTTTTTTAAGTCTGATATTGTCGTGTACAGTCTGATGTTCAAGTGTTGCTTTAGCTCGGCCTCTCTCTGAGCTTCTCCCGGTTATAATCACAACCTTTGCACTACATTCGGATCCTTGCAGAAGTTGCAGCCATCAACAAACCTACAGGACACAATATCCCCTTGTTTTGTACAATACCTCAAGTGCCTAAACAGTAAGTATGTGTCGCCCCAGCGGACCTGTAACTGTACCTTCAAAACTTCTATCAGGCTTGGCTAGCGAAGCAACAGTAATTCTCAAGAATTCAGACCTCCGGGCAAAGAAAATCAAACAACAACAGTACTTGTGTTGGCTGAAATTTGCCCCATGCTCGCAGAGTTATTTACTTCAGCAAAACCTGACTGAGCATGGGAACCGCTGGCCTGGAGGGCACTCGGAGAGCACCGGCAGTACGCCTGAGCCAGGGCGCGGCAGCTGGTGGTTATATCAGGATGTTAGCGGGGGGCTGACTACTGAGTTTCTGTGGCTAGTGTCACAACATCAACACAAACACACAAGCACGTGTGATGCACTCACTGCTGTGGCTTTTTTAGAAATCACTTGATTGGCGAATAATAACTGTCAGAAAGAGAAAACGGGAAGTGATTTCACAAATTGTTTGTCGGTAAGGTGAAAAGTTCTCCATCAGGTCTTGTGTAATCTTGATAGTGTTCCTCTTAAACTTCTTTTGCAAAAGTATCAGGCACTTTTGAATAATTAATCAGTTAATCCTGCTCAGAACTGTGGGAATCTAGTGCCAACTCCAGCATGTATTCAGTGACAGTTGTGGAACACCCAGGCTAAGATGCCAGGTCTATCACAGGGACAAAGAATTATAAACAGACACATTTAAGCCATTAAACCCACTAACACTTGCTAAACTTCTGACAGCAATGGGAATAGCTTCAATCTGCATTCACTTCCAGGTCAAATGACTAATCAGCAAACACAGGTTTTAATTGGCTCCGGCTCCTATCAGCAAAGATGGAAACAAGACGTCCGGGTGAACGCGTTAATTTGGCAAAACAACGAGGTTAGGGAGCACCTCAGTTGTCGGTGCTTTCATGACGTCGAACATGACGCCCAAGAGGAAAAAAACAGAGACGCAAACTTCTCTACTGCAATGTACCACAACAGCAAAGGGAGAGGAGTTAATCGCCTTTTTAGCTGGTTTACCCACTTTAAAAAAACCTAATTAACCACAAAATGTATCTGTGATCAACATTCTGTAAGGAGAACCATCTTTGATCAGTCCCATCAAACTCTCAGGACCATTGACCGTATAAAGAGCTGGACGACACAACAGCTCAACAAAGGTAATCAGTGTACAACTCTGTATACAGGTCTAAATGAATATTCTCTGGCCTGTGCATAGTCTCTTTTCTGTCTTTTCACTTACGGGGCTCTGTAGTATCTGTGTGACACGTTTCTTCTGCTCCAGAACGTTGAAGTCCTGCCGCAGGTCGGGCGACATGTTCCTGGCCCTGATGTATTCGGGATCATTGACGTTGACCCGGTCAAAGTAGCGCTCCTTGGTCCCTCCGCCAGGCGGAGGAGGAGTGGTCACCACCCCCTGATGGCTGTCCGCACTCATGCCTGCTTCACCTCGCTCACTCACTCAATGGCTCTGACTCTACCTGAGGAGAAAGAAAGCAGGGAGGTGTACATGTTAGAACATCAATCATTTCATTTGAAAGAGGAAAAAGGTTGGTATCGACCATTTAAAAAAAACTTGTGCTCAGATGTTTCCCAGCACAAGGAGTGTTGAGAACAACACAGAACGGCATGGACAAGGATTCAAACTTACAGCTAATAAAGCAGCGACCAAGATGCAAAACAGATTTGCTTGTAGAGGCAAAATGCTAAATGCTATTTCTGCCTTATTTCAACTTAAGTATCTTCACTGACGAACACATCCCCCAAAAAAAGATTTGGTCACTGGTTGTAACAAAAGTAAAGAAGGCCTGCATTTGTAGTCTACTGACAAATAAGGAAAAGGATATTAGTTTCATTAGTGGACATGATGGAGGTGCTGTGCTTTGGTTTGATTTGCTTTTGGTTTACAGTTTGGCTCCATATGCACATTGCGTCACTCTGTATACACCCACAACTGCACACAGGCATTAGCCAGGTCACTGTGACACACCTCCCAACAAAGTGGAGGAGAATGACAGGAGGTTTTGTTTGGAACATGCAGGCCTTGACTGGTGAGCTGGTTTACTCCCACTGTTCATTCTCAGGTCAGCTGGCAGAGCAACAAGCATTTCCCCGGACGCAGATTGTTACAGTAAAATCAAGGATCGTGACCGACCCTCTGAACGCCTTGTTGTCCTGCCAAGGGACACAGCCAATAAATAAAGGAAGGAAATACATAAAGTTGATTATGTTTTTTGAAAGACTCGGGAGGGAAAAAAAGAAACGTGAGGCTAAATAAATTTAAGAGGAATCTGACAATGAAGCACACACGAACAACACAAACTGGGAAACACTATTTTTCTTTTCAGGGGATAAAGACCATAACAACCTCCGCCAGGAAAGGTTCTGTTTTCATCTGCAAACAAACACATGATACAAGCACTTCTCCTCCTATGTGAAGAAACACAGATTGATTCACAGGGGGAGAAAGACAGAACATATAAAAATGTATTTTTCAGGATTCTTTGCAGTGCGGCTAAAGTTGTGGTAGTGGACCATAAGCTGGTGATGTATTAGGGAGAGGCGGGACTTATGGGATCTCCACCAGATGGTGTCTCTTAGAGGAATGAGAGAGAGAGAGAGAGAGAGAGAGAGAGAGAGAGAGAGAGAGAGAGATCATTTAAGAAAAAGGGATCCCCGTGGCTTTCAGTAGTCATATGACAGGAGGCGGCTTGAAAAATGTTGGGGTTACTCCGCCAGAATCGGCCCCTTCTCTCCTTTTAACCTTCACTGCTGTTTACTTGGTGTGGTGGGAAACAGGGGGCGGGAGCGGTGATTCGGTTTGACACATGCTGCTAAGCTACTCATTCAGGTCAAATGGCACTCAGAAAGATGGCGGAGATTAGTGGAGCGACACACCGATAAGTGAATAGAGGAGACATCCTCAGACCAAACAAACAGACAGTTTAAAGAAATCCTTCTTAGTGGGTGAACCCGGGCATGAGGAATTTTGGTTTTTTTTCTGTTCACGTGTTCCTGTGGAATAAAACCACTTTGTTGAGACTTGATATGTACAGTATTGCTACAGTAGTAAATATGTAAAAAACAACATTCAACACTTACTATTACAAATGGCTCATTTTTTTAATATAGAGTCAAACATTCAGACCTTAGTTTTACTCATATATACGACCACTGTTGCTTCCTCGGGTGTTTAGTGCCTTGCTCAGAGTTCAGTGGTAGTTCAGTGTATTCATCGATCACTTTTCACAACTATATTTTCCCCATTTCCAGTGGGAATTTGAACTGCCGACCCTCCTGCAACCCCTCTTTGTGTTTGTATTCTTAAGATGTTGCAAGACACAGAAATAGTTACAAATTTGATAAGAAATGCAACCCTATGTAAAACGTATTTTAAAATGCAAAAGTATTCATTCAAACTACCAGCGCTTTGTCTATGGTGTTATCTGGAAACAGGAAGCCTCTCCTTCTCGACCTGATCCCTCTACTAAAGCTGTGATTTATATTGTGGAAATGAATAAAAGCCGCATGAAAAAACCTCTTTAATTGAAGGCAGCTGGGCAGCAAAGAGTTATGTAACCTGATATTGACTCCGTCCTCCTGCGCCTCTGTGCTATTCTGCTTTGTTTTTTTTCTCGACCATAGTCACTGTAATTGGAAGTTGTATCGAGATAAACTGAGGGCAGAATGCATTATTCAAAAAGAAGGCAGACATGTGGCTGCACTAACTCGATGATCCGGGGCCAGAATCTTTAAAGTAAATGAAAGTTGGAGCATCAAATCTAAAATGCATCTAAGAATGTGCGACTGACAGTTTGAGCTCGTGCCTGAAATTTTGTGTATGAGTGGAATTCTGCATGGCCAGCTGTAGCCTCACCAAAATACAGTAACACCCCCCCGCCCGCACCAAACCCAGCCTCTCAGTTCACCGCCCAATCACTGCTCTGTCACAAGACACACAACTCTAGCAGTCCCCAGCATGAGCCCCCCCCCTCTGTCTCTGTCAATAGATCATTGTCCCCGTCCTGAAACCTCCTGGCCTGGTCTCATCCAGAGGGGTCGACGGTTGGGAGGTATGAGAGGGTGAGGGGGGGTGTGGGTTGGTAGTTGTGTGGGTGTGTGTTTGTGTGCATGTCAGAGAGCACACGACTAATCTGAGTAAGAATGGAATCCAATCCTCATATTACAGTATCAATGTTTACAATTCAATTTTCATGCGTGATGGCAGATGTGTGCTTGTGATTCGTTTAAAACACTTCTTGAATGAAACAAATAAAAAATCCACAACAACTCCAGAAGTTTGAGTTCAGCGGCCAAACCCGGAAACTTGCAACACCACTGCCCTGTAGAGATGTGGCATTGGAGGACTGTGCTGTGCTGTGATTGATTTAAGAGCCGTTATTCTGTGGCAGATAGACGAGGAGGGCTGTGTTTTAGCGAGACTGCAACCGCAGCCCGAGGCAAGGTGACCGTGACCTTTCACCCTGTGACCTTTACTGACCCTCCCTCCCTACCTCCCTCCCTCCCTCCACCTCACCCGTGTTTGGCAGCTCTGCAGATATAAGCCGCCTTCATGTGTGGGGAGGCTGTCCATGAACACTTTCTCAACTATAAACAGTTATTTAAAGAGCGTCATAAAACCAATCACTGCTGTAAACCAAAGAGCGCTAACGTGTTTTTGGTTACTAGGAGTAACTGAGGAATAGTGTGAGTCACGGACACTAAACCTCCATCGAGTCTGGACTTAAACTCCAGGCAAAAACAGGCCGTTACTGCATGAGTGGTACAGATTTATAAAATACAGCGTAGGATTCCTAATGTTTTATATATTTTAATTATTGGTGAATCTGTCAAATGCTTTCTCAAGTAATTCAAACTATAGATAATTCATTATTTGGTCTACAAAATGTCAGAAAATAGAGATTCCATTTGCTAAAGCCCAATGTGATATCTTCAACCTACAGATCAATAGTCTTAAATATTTAATTCACTGTCACATAAAATTAAGAAAGGCAGCACAGCTCACAATTAAGATGCTAGAAAGAGAAAAAGGTTAAAGATTTTTGTTTGAAAAAGAAACTAAATAATCAACAATTGAAAAAGATGTTAATTTAATTTCTGTAAATCAATCAATTGATTAATAAACTCATGAACTGAGCCCTACAATATACAAAAAATGATTTTTTAAATATAAATATGCACTATCAAGTACTTGTAATTGTGTAGTGACATAAACATGCGTGTTTTAGAAATTTAGGTAAAAAAATCAGTGAAGCAACACTGCTGCTTTCTAGTCTCTCACATTTCACGCGTTAGTTTCCCTCCTTCATCTCCGTTCTGTGTGTTTTATCCCAGAGACTGAGAGTGATCCCCCATAGGGCCTCAGTCGTCCTCTGACATTTGGAGCTGGATTAGAGCCAGCGACTCAGGCAGCACACAACTCTCTATCTTCCTCTGATGACAGGCGGCTAATCTGGAAGCCAATCACTGTTAATTTGTCAGCCGCTGCATCTCTCTGTGCGGTGCCGTCTTTCTGGCTTCCTACATCTCTCTCCGACTCGCCCTTTCTGACATTGTTTGTCACTGTTCTTTCAATTGCATGCAGTAGATTACATATTAACTTAGTGGAAAGGTACAACAAACACAGTTTATCAACAGGCAGCAGACACCAACACTCAGCCACACGGTCAACCCTCATACCGTCATCTGGCCTGGGGGCAGCTTCAAAGCATGCATGCTTGACTCTCCACGAGCTGCCACCACTAAAAATAGGCAAACAGCCTTTTGGGTTGTGTTTCAACCCGACGGCAACAATACCAGGAAAGAATCTGTATATGTGCTAATTATATCCATACACACAGTAAATGGCAGAGTGAGCACACGCGCACAAAACCACACACTGGGACCTGCGGTGTTAACCCTGTGAGAGCAACTCGCACATGCAGACACACACACAAACAGAGGAGCAGGTGTGTACGTGTCTAAACACGACTGCATGATAGACCTAGCAGTGAAACTGGAGCCACATGCTCAGCAGCCTACAGATCATCCAGCGGCTTTACTATGAGATGAGGAAGACTTCTCCTCCTGCGCCCTAACAACGTGCCGGCTCCGCAGCCCGTGTTTTGTCTGATTGACACATGGAAACATCTGACTGTAGTTTGCGGTGTTTCTTTATTGTGCAACTCTTTTGTCAGTAGCAGCAGCTGCTTCTTATGCAGGTTAGAGGACACACAAAAAATCTTATCTGGATTTTCTTTTTTGCAGACAATCACCCAAAGGAATGTCTTGTATCTCCACATGCCTTCAGTGCCCAGTGTTGCACACATCAGAGTTAATAGCCAGAGCTAATCTTCTCTGGTGCTCACACTCACTGCACTGTTACTGCCAAGCGTGTTTATAGTGCAGGAGTGTGTACTCGCCTGTGTGAGTGCCCAGGCGGCTGCACTAACTTGGAATTCCCCTAAAACTACAAGTCAATTTTATGGATGGCAATCTGTAGGCAACATATAATAAACCGAAATGAATGGGATTAAAATACTAGAAGGTCTGAGAACCGGAGGGATCAAATTCCCAAACAACATTCCAAATGTCCAACCAGGTAATGACACAAGAGAACAAGAGAATAAGCCCGAGCCCAACCAACCTTGTGTTTCCTCCTCGGTCAGTGAATGGGAGAGCACAGGCAGTGGTAGTAGGCGGCTGAGGCAAAACACATGTCTCTATTTCCCTCTGCTGCTCGCCGTCTGCGCTCAAAATTCCAACACTGAGTCCCAGAGAGAAGACGAGAGAGTCAAAGAGAAAGAGCGGGACAGAAAGTGAGAGGCAGGCAGCGATCACAGGGAACCAGTCGGTCCACTTGTCCCTCCAGGTTGTTCCAGCAGAGAGCAGATTCGCTCGGATTCCTGCCGGCCCCTCTCCACGTCTGTACCGGTGTTCATCAGTGAGAGAAGAATCAACAGCTGTGAGTGTATATGTGAGGGGATGTGTGTGTGTGTGTGCGTTCAGAGAATGAGGGTGTGTGTTTGTGTGGTAAAGAAGCTAAAGGGACCACGTGATGCAGGCTTAATCCCCCGCCCACTGGCTAGAAGCACACACACACACACACGCACACGCACACACAGAATGATTCATGCAAACACACATGCACACACACACTCACACAGGCTGCTGGACCAATCAGAGCTCCGGCTCACACACACTAATCACCCCTCCTCCTCCTCCCTGCCTACTCCCGCTCTCTTTCTCTCTCGCTCTGTCTGGTCTACTCGTCTTTTTTTCCTCATCTCTCTTTTTCCTCTGATCCATTCACTTTCTGCTCTCTCTCCCACATTCCACAACCCTCTCTTTTTCTTCTCTTTATGCCTTTCTTTCACACACCCCTCGCCACCCCCTCCGGGGCGACTGTACTAAAGGTCAGTGTTTAGGAGTTTGTCTCACTTATGAGCCGCACAACCTGCCCACACAGCCACTCCGGCTGCTGTGGATCAACGTAACCTGTCGCTGCGTTGAACTGAAACACCAGATGCCATAAAAAGTCAGGAGGACCCTGTCGGAACGACTTTAAAATGGAAACGTCACAATTTAATGATCCCAGGTCACATCCCAGGTCAGAGGTCGGGGTCGGTCCCCAGAACAGCTGCTGGCAGTGTCTTGCCTGGAGGAGAATTCAGTTTGTTTTTGTTTAAACTGCATCCGTAAACTACAATAGTGAATTATTACCCAGCCCAACTGACTATAGGACTAATCCAAGACATGCTGCCACATGCTGTAAAGTAGACCTTTGATTCTTTTACCGGCCCAAAAGCAACTGCAGAGAGATTTTTGTCGAAACGGAGTGAAAACAGAAACCTTGGTCTTTTGAGGACAGGATGGACAGTGAAGACAAGGTCCTTTGACGATTATCTGAACCCAGCCCGCGGAGACCAACCTGAGCCACAGACCAAGGAACCACCGCAGTAACACCACATATTTTCTCTTGTAAAATTAAGCTGCACAATGTCAAACACCTGTCAGCCAAGCCTGAAGTGACACTGCTTGATTTTCACTGCATCATACTTCACCTGGATTGTTCTGCAAATTTACATGTGGATCTCATTCACTTACCTAAGCTGCTTTGAGACATGCACTAACTCTGGATGTTTTCCTGAGATTTTCTGGAGGGGCTGCATGTGAGAATGCAAATGTCCCAAGTCAGTTGACATCAAGACATTTTCCAGCCCCCCCCCCCCCAAGTCAAGTTTATTTAAAAATACCCACGTGAGAATAGAGCAGAAAAATTTCACAGCCGACAAGTGTGTGTGTTGATGCCGTTTCTAAAGCCTGACGGACGCAAAACTGGAGAAATACAAATATGTAAAGATGAAAAAGTAGTTTCATACACGTAGTACACGCCGACAATGACACCAACTTAGAAAGAGGACAAGATTCGAGAGGTTTTGGCGATAAGGGCAGACACTAAAATAATCAAACAAGTTGCAGGGACTGCAGAGACTTGTCAGACACAGGGTCTGCCCAGGCCAAACCCCTTATCTGAACACTCTGGAAATGTTGCAGTGGTTGTAAAAATGTCTGACCCCGACTATCAGCATTCTTAGTTTATGAAAGGCAAACTCTGAAAAATGTCCAGAGTTCATGTCTGAAAACGGCTTACGTCATAGTCATTTATATTACACTTGATTTAAGCCTGAGAACAAGCTGCACATAGGTTGGATGTATATAGGTTTGAAGTCAGCTACAATTGGTTCTACTTTTATAAGAATAATTTAATAAAAACTCCTAAATATAAAAATAAAGGTACTCTCTTCATGCAGCAGTCAGTGCTGGAATGTGACCTGCTTTCTCTCTTAACGACGTTACTTATTAACTTTGAACTGTCTTTTAAATCTGTGTCACAATATTACTTTGGCACTGAACTTATATTGTAAAATATAACTTTTTAATTTATCTAAGAGGAGCCGCAGATTTTCGTGCCAAAGGATTTTGCCTCCGAGCTCCCAGGTAATGAACCTGTTGGTGTTTACTGTCAGCACCTGATAGCTTAGATAATAAGGAGCTTTCATTTAGGCTCCCGCAAGAGAAACTGTAAAAACACTGCGACGCCAGACGCCTTCGGATGATCTGTGCTGATGCTGAACTTCGGCCAACATTAAACTTTAGCCCTGCACTGGTTTGAGAAATCAGACTCTGAATTTTCTCCTTCCGCTTCTACGACTGTGCAAAGGCAGATTTCATGCAAAAACACAAGGTGGTGAGAGTTTTGGCAGGCAAGTGGGGAACATAAATGTGCTGATTGTACGTCACGATGGATTAAATTGGTGGTGAGAGAATGATTAAGCAAAGATTAATGGCCGCACACAGCATGAATTCATGTTTAGGTGTGTGTGTGTGTGTGTGTGTGTGTGTGTGTGTGTGTGTGTGTGTGTGTGTGTGTGTGTGTGTGTGTGTGTGTATGTATCTGAGCCAACGGTGAAAATGAGAGGGACTGAGTTACTGACAGTTAACAGCTCAGAGGTGAATCTGCACAACTTTGCAAAACCTTAGGTGCAGATTACAATACTAAAGTTTTTAATGGTTTAAACAAAATAAAATAAGAAATTTATTGTGTTTTTAAAACTCTTTTTTCAGGATAATAAATGTACTTAAACTCTAAGGACACAAACCCTCTACCCTCACAGACTTAATTGACTTCAGTTGATAAGTGATTGAGTGTGACAGGCAGCAAAAGCTTGAAGTGGTATGAATAGGACTGGGACAGCACACTGCGCCATGTTACATAAGTTTGGGGCTTTTTATTGTAAGTTGTTTACTTTCTTCACAGCCAAGTTGCTCGAGGGACTGACTGCCTGATATCACCATGTTCCTGGTTCAAGTCTTACAGAGAGGACGGGAGGTTATCTAAAAAAAATGTGCTTACTCTTTTTGGATAATCATTATGCAAAGATAGAAAAAAAAGTAGTAACACCAACTTTGACTATGACTTTTGGGTAAGTCCCATTGGCAAAGTCTGCAAAATGCAGACTTATAAAGTGTGTTTAAGGTGCTCAGAAAGTCTGCGTGGGAACCCTGTTGCAATTTACGACTGGAACGCACCTCAAAGCCTGGGAGTCCTTGAGAGTTGACAGTGGGACTGAGCCTATTTCACTATAAAGATACTAAATGTTATTTACTGTTGTTTGCTGTGTAAATGTCTTGTTCAGTGTCTTCACCAGAATGCAATGGCAGATCACATACATCAATGAAGAGACCTTTTCAAGAAAGAGTCATGTGCTGTATCACCCACTCATTCACTATACTGCACAGTATAGCGATAACTATATAGAGCACTACATAGTGAGCTCATCGGGAAAAGAAAAAATGCTTTTGAATGCTACTCGATGCATTTTCTCTGAGCCAGTAATGACGACCTTGTTGCAGGATTGTGACATAGAACAAAAAGGATAAGGTATAAAACATGTTGAATGGTCATCTTTAAATGTAGAAACAAACGTTGTGCTGTGATGTGCTGCTCTGCTTCCATTTACATTGAAACGACAGGTCCTGCCTCCCTCGCTCCTCTCGTCTCTCTGCCACGAGCACAATGCATGATGGTATACATTGCTCAGTTAGCGACCATCGGTTGTACACTACTTTTCATGATGCATTGTGGGTAACAATGAGTGCACTATATAGGGTATAAACTTCACTAAACATTCTGACAGCACTACAAAATGGTAAACTCATCTAGATAGTGATTAGTGAGTGATTTGGGAAACAGCCCCTGTCACACTAACACACAAACCCATGGTGATATACATTTCGCAGACATGATCTGGGAGCTGCTGGCGACGATTCCTCTAAGTGGTATCAGATGCATGTGGAGGAAATAAGTGGAGTGATCGCTCAGGGGGCTGCAGCTGGTTTGTTCCAACAAACAGGAACTACCATCCTGCTGTCGCCACATGACTTACTGTCTTCACCCACAAACTGAGCCCTCTGCACAAATTCAGAATAATAGGAAATGCTTGCACTCTATGAAATTTCATTACAAGCAAAAGCTTATAGAGCACACTCCTGTATGAAGTAGCTGGAGGGGGCTGTTACCGATTGAGCATGGTCTGCAGTATAATGTCTTAAAGAGAATATTATTCCTCACCAGTGCTCCAGATATGCAGAGACTGGTGGTGAGCACTGTGGAACAGAAATACACACGCGATGGAGTCTGCAGATTTTCAGTGCCACCTAATGCTGACGGAGCAGATCTTGCTCATTAGTTTCTCAAGATGCAGATACGCCGTTGCAGTGTCAATTGATTTCGATCAAATCTGCCAATTACACTGTAGGACACGGACAACTTTGTGCATCACTACACTTTACACAATACAGTGGAATGCAGCTTACAAAGTTTTTATCAGTATTTTTTCTTTTTTATTTGGTTATACCTAATGTGTGGTAATAAACATTGAAACTGGTCATGTTATTGTTACTTAAACAGCAACAGGGAACACATTTCTAAATGCTGCAATATTTTATATGTTTTAAACTATTTTCACTCTTGCAATGGACTGAGGTAATTTAATATATTTATCATGTTGGAAAACTGTAATCGGTTTCTGTTAACATAAAACATATATCTGTTCAAATTAATGACAAAATGTAAACATACTTTTAGAGATTTCTGGGAAAATCACATCCGACAAAAACAGCTAATGTTTATTTTAAGAAGTTGTTTTGCTCCTTCAATGTGCCCGTTTAATATGTTCCAGACTTAGTTATACATTGATGTTGGTTCATAACTCAGCACTTTATGTCAAACTCCTGGACACACTCAAACAAACCTGCATAGTACTGAATGCACAGACTACAGCCACAGGTTATATGTGTTAATTTATCAAAAAAAGTGCATCTCTTGTGATTTGGATTTTACACTCTGCCATAATGTAATGTCAATAATATTTCAATTGTTTGTTTGAAAGCGGTTACAAGCTGTCTAAGCACAGGGAGGGCTAAAGCACAGGGAACCCATCGAACTGAGACATTTGGTCTCAGGACAGTGTCCAGGCAGCTGCGTCTCACTGGTTGATAACAGCAGGCTTGTCTCTTAACAACAGGTAATCATGAGCCTGTGGAAACCTAAATTACTGTTATTGCTCTAAGTTGACTTATGTGACATATAAGAGACAAAGATAGACTAAACCCAGACAGACGAGTGCGTGCTTGATACTCTACTGTCTCCATGCAACCGTTATTGAGTCTGATGATTGATAAGTCCTTTGCACACCACAGTGCTCTTAAGTAAGCCCATATTTCTGTGGAAGTCAGCCCCTCCTTGACCCCGATGATAAGCTGCGGACAAAAGAAAAAACCCAAAAGAGAGGAAGACCTGAGCGTCAGCTGGGCTGAACGTACGCTGGTATCCATTTACTGCCAAAGCCCTGCTATCAGCGTTCTGTCAGCGTTTCCCACCAAGCGGCGAGCGGTAACAGGAGAAGAGCGAGGGGGCACGTTCACTGATGCTAACTGTTCAGGAATGTTCAAACACTTGAGCTCAATAATGGGAATTCTGAGCTTTCTCCCCAAGTACAGAAATTCGAGAGAAAAAAACTGACCGACAAGCGTGGGGACCCCACAGTGGGAAATGGACAGATGTGGTAATTCTTAAGAAAATAAAACTTGTTCGGTTAATGGCTGTGAGGCAGAACCTTCGACATCTAAGAAGTATTTTTTTTTCACTAAGTTGTTTTGACTAGTCTTACTTCAAACACCATTTTCCCGCATGACGCAGAGTTCAAGTTGATCCCTGGAGGATGGTATAAAGTCACATCCTGGCCTCAAAAATAACCCTGTGAAACAGCTTGTCAATTTATACATAACATCCTCGACATCATGAGTCGAACCTGCAGGAGACATTTAGGATAGAGCGACTTCAACTGGTTTTCACCAATGGTTCCAGACAGTCATGGCCCCAGTCCATGAAGTGTCCCAGTCGTCAAAGACAGTGAGCAAGCAATCAGGAGCTGAAAACTAATCTGATTACTTTTCATCTAAAGGATATGAATAATTTCCATCATTGGGTGATGCTTATTTTAACCTATAACAATAAAACCAGTAAAGACATGACAATGCCAACATACAGCATGTGGCTCTGACTTTAACAGCATGTCTTCATTGAAAGACCACGTGTCATTGCTCTCACCACTTTAAAAGAACAGATATGCTCCTATTTTACTTAATACAGCCCACACAGGCTGTCTGACAGCTTGTGTGTAACCGCAACTAGCAGCATATTTTTAAGCTTCAAACCTTTTTTGACACATGCTACAGTGATCATGTATTGGTCTATATGGGTGATCCAAGATCTGTCCAAAGGCTGTACAATTTCGAAGGCTCCTTCAAATGCAAAAACAAATATGTCCATCCATTCCTGAGCAATGAAGGGTCCAGCAGGTAGCTCCACCTTGGGCCACCCTAACCCAGGATTAATCGAGAACTGTTGATGGTGTTAACCAGCTAGCTATGCGGGTGACTGAGCATAAGTACGTGCAGCCACTCAAAGTAGATAATGATGCAGTGGTAAGAGTGGGACGAGCTGTTGATGTAAATAGGAAATCCTCCATCGATCAGACTCTAGCTTTTTCGGATGCCACATCTTGGTAGACGGTTTTCGTGTTAATGAGTAACAGAGAAATAGAGGAAAAGCAAACAATAAGGTTCACAGGTTCTTGTTGAGTTCTAGTTATCAGCCTTTATGACTGCCATTGTAGTGGGTGTTGCGATGCGGGAAGATCAGGCCATCATCATTTTTTAACCCTGCAGGGGCTGAAAAAGATATCCCATCACCTGGTGTACAGATGCAAACACACACATACGTGCACACACCCACTGAGTATAGCACTGTCACTCCACAGTTTATCCGGCTCTTAACAGCCTGTCTAGTTTTACGCTTGTATGGGAGTGATCCTAAGTATCCACTAATCCGTGTTTGAGAGCAAATGTTTAACGCATTGAGACGCGTTCAGATTCACTTCCTGGAACGCTCACCGGGAAAAATGCTGTCACTGTCTGAGCAGCCGTCTTACTTAGCAAACACACACACCATTAAAGGGAGGTACTCGAGTGTGACCAGGGGAAGTCTGACTCAAGCCTCAGGTAGAGAGATAACAAAAAAAATCCAGCAAGTAACAGCGTCCTTGATGTGTGTGCGCGCATTTGTGTGTTTTCACTGAGTTGTTGTTAATACTTCATTTCCTCCTGATGGAGCAGATGAAACGAGGCATGGCGAGGACAATGGGAAGTCACCGCCCACCAGTTACCTGGGTCAAGTGTGCTATTCCAGGTCAAGTTGAACAACGGCTGACGACCACTTCTGTGACAAATTGCTTAGGAGACACAGAGTTTCCCTGCAGGAAATTTAGAACATAAACAGGAACTTTTCCCTCATCTCCAAGTGCTCATAATTAAAACTATGACAAAACAGCTAATAATAATGATTTCATCTTTAATTTTTTTTAAGTGACGTTATGATGCTCGTATTTTCTATCTTGTTAAAAAAAAAGGTCATCAAATAGATTGAGACAGTTAAAATTTTCAGTAAGTTGAATTATTTTGTTTCCTGTCAAAACTGTACTGTGAAAGAATCAATGAAGTTCAATAATTTGATTCATAATGTTGGCAAAGCGTGTAAGTACAAGTTCATTCAGGCGCTCAACAATGCATTTATCTGTGCTGTATATTGTATGTGGAGGCCCTGGACTCTTTCTAAGCGCCATCACTCCCACAGCATATCAGATAACCTCATACACACTTGCATGCACCTTTCCCACTCCCTGTTCACAATAGAAAACCACACACACACCTTGAGTCAACACAACAAGAGGACAAAAGTGGATAATAGCATCACCCCCTCTGGATGTAAAAACTGGTTTTTATACATTTATTTTCAGTCAGATTTCCTGTTGATACTTTGATAGTTTGAGTTTAACTTTATAACAATTTTATATTAGTATGAAAAACAGAAAGGAGAACACAAAAAAGAGAGATATTTCCAGAGGTAGCTCTCCTACATTTCCTTTAGTCCTTGGTTGACTTTCTGTTGTCAGATTTTGAAGGAGCCATTGGGACCAAATTGAACACATCAACATGTCAAAAGACATTTCCTGTGACCGTTCAGCCCAGAATGACCAGACACATTGGAGCCAAAACTGTAAATGAGTGTGGCACATTTGGCGTTTGATCGAATGAGAACCAAGTCTATCACAAATTCCACACAGTGCATGACTACTCACTGAAACAAGGACATGAAAGCCAAAGTACTGCGATGCACACAAACCTTCACGAAACAAAAAAGTGCTTTGTAGCTCCACATCTAGGCCAATTCCTCTGAATCAAAGCCGTGAAGGGAAGAGATTGTCCACTTTTATCTGTTGCACTGAAAGTTACTGTTCGTGGAGCATGAAAGAACCCAGTCACCTTCAAGGGGAATATGTGTGCTTGCATGTGTCGCATGTGACGCTTCTTTCAGACAGGCACTGAAGTCCTGACATTTACCTGAAAATATCTGGAGGGGCTGTAGGAGAGAACTCAAATGTCCAAGCAGGTTGCTGCGGACATTAGGTTAGAACTGCTATACACTGTTGTTTGATTCCCACTAATAAGAAGTGGTTCTACGTTTTTCTGCAATAAACATATTACAATCGTCAGATGAGAACATTGAAAACATTCCGTTGTCCATACGCCAAATATAAAAAAATATATAGCTTGCAGCTGGTTAGCTTAGCTTTGGACTTTGTACTTAAACAAACTATACAAAAACTGTCACTGACCGTTTGCAGTAATGTCACCAGGACAAGGTAAATTATTATTTAACATTTAGGTTAATTGGGGCTGCTCAGTTAAGTCTTTCCGAAGGATCACACAATAAACCCATGTGAAATACAGGAATAAAGGCTGCCACTGACACACACACACACACACACACACACACACACACACACACACACACACACACACACACACACACACACACACACACACACACACACACACACACACACACACACAGTTGGCTGCTAATCACCCTGTAATTATAGCAGGCAATGACAGAGCCACAGACAGAGCTTAACAGGCTCCTGTTGCTTCAACCACGCAAACAAAAACAATCCATTTCCAAGTGTTGCAGCTGCAAACTGCTACCGTATGTCATCTCGTCCAGACACTGGGCTTTTCAGTCGGGCAGCAGTTAAACAGCAGAGCGCCCTAAGCGGCTCCATGGCTACACAACACAAGGTCGTTTTACAGACCTGTGCTGAATTAGCGTTGGGCTGAATTACTTGTCAAAGCTCTTATTGAGATCAATGCCTGATTGAGGGAGACGGAGAAAAACATGTTGATTCTTGCTGCCGTTACTAAGCCCCGATGGTTCCTGTTAACAAAAACCCTTCATGATACTAGTTTGAGATTCAAATCACTGCAGGTCTCTGTACACCAAGCCTCAGCTCCAGGTTCGGCCCTACTGGCCTCTGATGAACTGGATTCACATCAGCGGTATCACCATGCTAACTCTGTAAATACAATTTTTCACGCTGGTCAGCTTTAGACTTGCACGTCTTCTCCCTTGCAAACTTACATTAGGTTTGGATTATGCTTGATGAGAGCTACTTCAAGCTACGCGTTGTCTGAGCATGTTGGAAGCGTTTACAGTTGTTTCCAAACAGTCACAGTCTAAGGTGGAGTGATAGCTTTGGAAGGGAGATGTGATTTTTTTTTTTAAGTTTTTTTTTAAAAAGCCATGTATGACTAATTTATCAGATATGTTAAAGAAATCACTATTTAGCTTTCATGAACCAAAACTGCAGTTTCCCTTTGGTTGTAATAAAGTTTGTACAGAAGAAACTTTAACAACTTATATACAACTTTTTATATTTATAGCAGTAGCTCATACAGACTCTGCAGTAGAGCACAATAATCCACTGCTGTCCTGGATTTACACAAAATGGACAAGCTATTTTTTTAATGGTCGTCTCAGGGGCAAATACTTTGTCCCTATTCCAGTGACAGCTGATAGTCATATGGGAATGAAAAGTTTAATTTTGCATTTTGAGGAATAAATCAATATGAAGAATTATGAAGAATGATAAAAGAAACTTTGTCTTTAATGCCACAACAACTACTGCATTTTAAAGCAAGGGTGTTGCACCATAAAGCTCAGAGGCAAATTTCGCAGGAAAATGGTTTCTATAACAATCCCTCCATAACAATCTGAGCGTCTGTCTGCACCAGTGTGAACACACACTTTGCCTGAACTGACATGTGGGAACAAACAGGCAAATTACCCATCCAGCACAAGGGGATTTCTGTGCTACTCTGCTGGAGTTGATACATGTTGGTTGAAATCCCTGACTTGATGCAACAACCCTTCAGAAGGGACTGGCTAAAGAAATAACCAAGTCAGTTGTTATTCATTTTTTATTCATACAGATTTACTTAAATATTAAGATTTAGTTGGATTTTGAGTCAAACTTATAAAGCTGCATATAAATGGACCAGTGGTCATGTGAATCCATATGTAACTGATTTACTTTTCTGTGCTTTGAACAGTTATGCAACTGACAACAAACAAGACGACTGCAGCAGCAGCAGCAATGATCTATCATCTCAAGCATGCACTGAGGCAATGTCCCTGGATGTGGCCTTTTTGCAGTAACTATCGCCTTTTCATTGAAAGCCACAGTCACAAGGCAAATCAATAATTGGGCTTTTAATAACTGTGTACGTTTTTTGCTTTGGGGGAGAGTACTTCTTCGAGAAATCTCTGGGAAATGAAGCAGAAATTCCCCCGCTAAGAGAGAACGACATTCTTTATCTCACAGAAAAGATCTCTTAGCGCCGACTTGAATCTCCGCTGTAATAAATACACACAATAGCTGGGCTGTGCTCCACGTTTTCACACTATACGGGATTAGCAGCTGAGAAACGTCAAGTGTTTGACCCCGGGTGATGAGGTGGGAGTAGCAACAGTTTTGTAACAACATGAAACGCTGAAATACAGCACAAGCGCTATGTGAAGAGCTGTCAAGTTCAAGGGCTCTTGGTCAGTTCACTAACTTTCTTTCCATTTTTCGAGACATGAGACACAATTCCATTGAAATAAATCTAATTCTACATTTATACACTATAAGAAATCAAATTATGAAGCTGTCACACATTGTTCTTGTTGTCAAGTGGCGTTGTACTACTGCTGACTGGTGAAGGGGCGTCGGCTAGAGGGCTGGCGTGTGTTTGGGGACTATCCATTACACAATCCTGAGGAAGCAGACGGATTCGATATGTTGGGGTCTGTGTGTGGATGAGGTCATTATGCATGAGGAGAACTGTGGTCCTATCACACAAGCGCAAACACACACAGAGGAGCATGAGCACATTAACAGTCACACACTCACTGGTTTCTATGGCAACTCCAAACAAACAGTCCGAGCATGTGGTGACCCCACCCCGGGAGAAAAAAACAGCGAAACCAAGACACCGAGACAAAAACAGAAATAAAAGAACAGAAAAGGACATTAGGAGGATTCTGCAGCACCACATGCTTCATTTTATGCATGCTCATAGCTGAGACATTAAGTAAAAGATCACAAGCATCGAAAAAAAAATGTTACCATATGGAAGTGTTTACCCCTCCACATAAAGATCATGAACCTTTAGCTTAACCATGCATTCATATTATATCATTCTTAAAGATAAAAGCTCCACGGCTTAGACTTGCTTGTTCAGTCACTTGGAAAGACTTGATTTCACAAGAAGGCAGAGGAATTGTGAAATAACCTCATCCCCCGAGCATCTCATGGGCCTCTTTCAACACTCAGTTTAGAGCCTGAATACACAACGACCACACATCAACCAGTGCCCCCGCCAAAAAGGCCTTTTAAATCACCTTAGAGCTCCAGAAACCAAAAGAAACAAACCAACAATAGACGTGCAGCTTGTATCAAAGTCAGGGTCGATTATTGAGGCTTAGCAACTTCCAAGTTCAGTCGAGGCTGAAGACGCCCACATCCGCACATGAAAAGGACCCTGGCATTTAGATGTTTTGTTGGTTGAAGAAAAGTCTGAACGATTGGCATTTTCCCTTGTGTTTTGCAAGTCTATTCTGTCTAGGAAATTGATACTTTTAACAAATAGGTATTTAAGGAATTATGTTACTACTACTAAATATTGTATTCTTCCCATTTAGTTAAGTTCCTGCCAACAACTGTTGCTTACATTGATGAACTGTCTATTTTGTGATAGCACTAAATGGGCAAACTAGCATCTTAAGAGCCACTGAAACTCGACTAAATGCACTTGCGTAGTTAAAGGATGAAGCTGTGGATTCCTTGCCGTACTTATTGTCAACAAATCCTACAAAAAGACCAAAACCAACCATCTTTGAGTCTGTCTCATAATACTTTCTGACGTCTGTATTCCCCCTCTCATCCCCCAGACTACTGAAAATGTGCACAGTCTCTTTGATGGGTCATGAATAATGTACTGATATTATATAAGCTCTGCACCATAGTTTTGAGCAAACTTCACTCAAACAGGCATAAATGGTGCATCTGTTGGGGACTATTTTTCAGCCGTAGCTTAATCCACAATCGGCAGTCCATGGTATTCATGGTACTAGGATGGTGGGGCCTGTCATATTATCCATATTCAGTTCTGTGACATGTCAGAGAGTACAACAATGTGATTTGTACCGCTGATGTATTTTTAAAGTAGCACAACAGTCATAAGATTGATTCTTCCTCTTCTTGATGAAAAGAAGCCAAAAGAAAATTCAAATCCAAAAACAGCAGTGAAACCGATTATTGACCAATCAAAATGAAGATTTAGCTGATTAGTTAACGAAGCAAAAACTGGCTTAAGAATCTTAGACATTTAGGATATGAGGGGATAAAAATCATACAAAAGCAAAATACTGAGTTGTTTTCAAGTTCCAAGAGCTGCTCATTGGGCAAGACTTTCTGGACTAGAGCCAGCTGTGGATCAAATGGGTGGTCGCCAAAGACTGGAACTCATCCAGGGGTGCTTTGATGAGTTGTTGCTTTATTTGAAAGGACATCTCAGCATGTCTCTACCACAACAGGAAAGGAAACAAGCAGAGTTCTTCTCAGAGAGTTACTGAGTCACTGAGCTGTGCTTTGACCCCTGGTATCACATCTGACCGTTCAATGGCAGGCTGTCAGGACAGAGTGAAAAGAGAGCCGCCAGAGTGTGTGTGTGTGTGTCCGGGACTGCCGAGCACAAGCCTTGAGGGTTGTGACACAAATCCATACAAAGCAATCATCATGGAAAGGAAAGTGGCAGCAACCAATGATGTTGACATCCAGAAGGTCTGCCATCTAGCTGCATAGGCCCCTGGGGTTCTCTCTTTCCTTGTCAACTATTCACCCACTGACCATCGCTGTCAGGGAGAGTCCAACAAACATGACTGAATTTAAGTGAATCTAAACCACTGACCTTTTCTGAATGGGCCAAATGTGTTGCACTTGCTGTATTGTAGTTGTTACTACAGCCAACACAGTTTAATGACCTAACCTTAACTGCACTTAGAGCATGGAACAATGGAACACCACTACAGCTAAAGCAGGATTTCTAGCATGTATTAAGTACTCAGAAGAAAAGTCTTGTTAAACTGACTTCTAGCTTTGTAAGTCCACTCCCCAAAGTCATCTTGGAACACACATAGTCTGCATGAGGCCAGCACATAACAATTAGTAGTGACCTAAATGCCTTAAGCATTACCATTTTCATCAATGTCGGAATCAGGGTTCAAATGTTGTGTTTTAAATTATTATACATACATAACCACAATAACCCCAATAGCCCACAAAATAAGATTCTTCATTATGCATCAATATTATTATTACCAGCATGGGCACAGTCCTAAAAGTGATTATTGTGCAGAGGCACTTTGGGAAACCGGGACCTCAACATGTGTTCAGAAGTCCTGGTGCAATTTAGGCTCCATTTCACCCATTTGTGGTCTATGTAATGAATTCTATTCATCTGTTTTAATCGCTGTCTCCTTATCACTGTTATTTTCTGACTGTACAAATGTGTGTGAAGGAAGGACAAGCTTCCTGTCAGGATGTGGGGTCCAGCAGTGGGACAGTGGCATATCGCCAGAGGTCAGAACTTTTGTCTTAAATCTAGTGTGCCAAAGTTGTGTGTGCGTGTGCGTGTGCGTGTGCGTGCGTGCGTGCGATGGGTGCATTAAAGTGCAATCGCCCATGTCCTAAATTGCTCTGACCATTGGCTGATTATACTTTGGTTGTTTCATCAACTTTGGGAAATTCTTTGTTAACATCAAAGACATTTCAAACTCGTGCTCTATTTGTTTTTTTCATTCATGGACATAGAAACAGCAGAGCTCCAGATGAACCCGAACGAGGCCAATTATCACCATCTCTCCTGCAGGTCCCGAAATATAAAAGCTTCAAACGGTGGAAAGAGGTAACTGAGGAGGTTGCATTCTATTGTTAAAGGGATATGGTGCCATTAAAAGCCATGGGTAATTTAAGATGTCTGATCTGTCCGTGTCTTAGCCCGTTTTAAATTCTGCAAGAAGAAAGATTGCAGTTCAGATTGTAGATGGTGATAACATATTGAGCAACTCAGTGTCTGTGGCTGTCGGGTGTATGGGGAAAAATTGCAATGTTCCCGCTATCACATGTTGTCCAAAGCAGATTCATGCTTTCATTGGCACAATCGTACTTGTAAGCCATTGACAGAAGACAAATGAGCACAGCCAATGCTTTCCCATTTTAGAGGAATTGAATTGGAGACTGAATTGGGGTGCTAAACGTACCTCACATGCTTCCTCTAGGTAATAGATGCTATAAATTGGTACAATGTCAAGAGACCAAACTTCTTTCTTTATAATTCTGTAAATAAATTCATCTTCATTACCAGCTGTCCAGATGTGGATGAGTGATTTGTGTGAACATGTACATGTGCCAGCATGTCCAGCTGTTTCCTCACACATCCTTCACATTCACACTCACACACCAGATACAAACACTAACTACCATCCTTCCTGATCAGGAAGAGCTTAAAGGATATCCAAAGAGAAGCAGCGTATTATTGTGGCAACGTATTGTTCCTGACCAGCAGTGTGTCGTATGACTCACAGTCACCAATGAGACCTAGTGATGCAATCAGGAAGGACAACTTTGAGGCATGGCTGAACCAAGTGACAACTGCAACAGCTGAGTGCTGAATTAAATGTGCTCAAAACTTCTGTTCCTCATACAAGTTTCTAGGTGAAACTCCAAATTCCTCTTCAGTTTCATATGCAGTGATAGTCTAAGACAATTGATTTTGGAAGATTTTATATTGATGTAGCTTTGGGACATGTCTGCTCACCTCTAAACTGCCAGGGGGGGTTAAAAAAAACAACTGTTAACTCAAATCCAAGCTATCAAATCCCCCGTTGGACTTTAAGGCCCTAACCTTGAACTGCATAACAAGCTGGGTTTGAGTCTGGTGATGGATCTTTGTTGCATCATCTCTTCATCTTCAGTCATAATTTGATACCATGCATCAAATGTCGATGGAGCTTTGGTGTAGCATTCAGGAGCTTCACACTATTTTTCTTACAGAAGAAAAATACAGTTTGACAGTTTATTTTCATTTTCAGGCTACAGGACATGTTCCAGCTCTGAACTTGTACAAAGCACATCAGTGGTAACTCATGGTGTTCACCTGACTTGTCTCTGACACCTTCTAGCTCTTTAATCTACTTGGCATGTTGACAGGCGGATATTTAGATTCTCCAGTTGACCATCAAACATGTCGGGTCCCACAAAGCATCTAGTGACAGATATCTCAAAGCCACTGTAGAAAGGGAGGCCTTTAAAAAGGTAGAATAAGAGCAACGCAGGCAAAGAAAGGATTACACAACTGATGGAGGATCATAAAGCACTAGGGATTATCTTTTCAACTTTCAGGCTTAGAAGTCTGATCTTTTTCCCGCTGGGATAAAGATTACTCAGATGTTAATTCAAGAAAAACTCCTCCAGGCTAATGGTTACTAGGAACTTGTACAGCTTGTCCCTGTGCATCATTGTCAACTCAAATTGGCTCAGCTCAGTTGTCTGAGAATTTCTCATTTCTAAAACTGAGATGAATCAAGAGACAAACACATTTTATAGAGACAAAAGTCCACCTGGGTCAAACTTAGACTTGTGCAGTGGATTTACAATGAATACCACTGAAGGAACAGTTCAAATTTGCATATCACCAATGTTGGTAACATGTACCTGGGGTTTTAGTGTTAAGATAATCGTCTGCTCAGCGCTGACAGTGGAAGCAATCACTTCCTATGGTTAAAGGCCTAGCTACTTCAATGTACGATTTAAAGTACTGTGTGGTACTGTGACTTTAAGTACTGTGAATTAAAGATAACATACCCATACTTCCTCTGAATGGGCACATTTTAAACTAAGGTAGCTAAAAACTTCACCATCATGGTTCATCTTGGCTGGTTCTTACTGCCTCCCCTATATATATTCAATAACTGTTTCGCAGATCTATTTAGTCTGAACCTGGGGAATGATGGTTGGATTCACTGTTTCTGACAATTCACCCGTTGGATGAGACATTTCACACACTGATGCCTTTACAGTTCAAGCTGGAACTCTTGATACAAATATGTATAATCTTTTTCCTTGACCTCTTCAAGGAAAATCAAGGAAAAACCTTGAATGGAATGCCTTATCTCCTGGACTACACATTGACGAAAACCCTTTGACGGATTGATGATTCAAATATATTTACCAACTTCAGCACACGGGGATGATATTTCCAGCTTGTCTTTACGAACCCAAGATGAACCTTGGAGTGGAAATGTGTTCATATTTTTAAATATCCTCATGAAACCAGATGACAACCTCAGTAAACTTTTGGACATGTGTTTCCAAGTAATAGTTTTAATTTACAATACCCTGCTGTTATTTTAAACATCCCAGCTTCACGTCATTGGTATTAAGGAATGCAGCTGACCCAAGGCACTGATGTCATGTCTCATGTTGTGTCAGCTTTGCAGACATGCATTCTAATAACTTAAACTGGAATTGGACACTTGAATCTATGTCAAAGGCCACTACCTTTTGGGAGGGTACATTGACCCAGGAGGTAAATGTAAGGTCTCGTGTTAGGTCTCAATTAGCCACCAATTTGTTGGTGAGGCAGGTAAATGCCAGGGATCCCCCCCCAAGCGTCCACGTTGTAGTGTCACTTTCAATTAGAAATGATCAAACGCAGGGAAATGCAGAGAAAAAGAAAGAAAAAGGGGGAATAAGAGAGATGGAAATGGAGAATGACCTCACTGAAGGCCTGTTGCCGCAATCTCTGTCTCCTGGTTTACGATGAGGGGAGTATCAGTAACAAGAAAGATCACTTTGATACATTTTTCAGCTGCGCAAGGCGATACCACAACTATGCAGCATGAAATTCCACAACTCCCTTTTTTCTCCCTCAGGCTCTCCATCCTCCAAAGCTGACAGCACCATTTTCATCCCTCCTTCCCTTCCCCCTGAGGTGTCCTTACAATCTCCTCATCCATTATCTCTGGTTATTAGAGATGGATATGACAGAAAATTGGGGACAGAGTGGGAAGCACAACACAGCAGTTGGCCTGACTGTAGATAATCAAGCAACTATAACGTCAGATGGTAGATGGGGTCACTAGATACAAGGAAATGGAGACTTAAAATCTTTGAACTTGAGGCGGTGACAGAGGTATCTGATGGAACACTGTGAGGCCCCTTCCTCTGGCTACAGAGGTTGTCTTGGCAAACCCTCATACAGACCAGGCGGTTTGGTTTTTGTCAGCGACACACACACTCATACAGAAAAAAGTGTTCTCCCTGGGTTAACATCCCACACCAATATTCCATTAAAGTCGTACCTTCTGTTTAACCAATCAAATAAAAACGCCCACCATCTCAGCAAGACGTCCATGGGTCTGGTGTTCAAAAAGAAGCATGAAGGGATCTTTCCACATTTAAAATGAAGGCAAGGAGGAATTATGAGTAGTTGGTGGGCGATGTGCAGCATGCCTGTGAATTTCACATGGAGGAACTAACGTGAACGGCCAACAATGCTGGATGGCTTCAACAGTCTGATTGTCCAGTTAGTAGCGTCTGTGCGTCTTAAAAAATAATTCAATATCTTAGTTTACTGCAACAGTAACAAGCAAAATATTTTGAACACAATTAGAAAAGTTACAAATTTCATCATGTAACAAATTTTACAGTTGAAATTGTATTTCAAATGGTTGCGATCTCTGTGATTTTAAGGCTCTTTAAAGCCATAAGCACATTATCTTACGAGATGTCTTAAAAGTTTGCATAAACTGTGCTTTTCAGTTTGACAAACTGAAGCTTTCCTCATCTATCTACAGCTCTCTGTCCCTCTCTGCATCCCTCCCTCTCTCCATTCCTCTCTCGCCTCCAGCCTGTGTGTGAACCCATCCGTCTCTAATCCTCCTCTTGTACGGCTCACTGAAACCTCAACGTTCATTTTGCAACTCTTTGTTTGGCATCCAGTTGAGGTTGTCTAGTCTCTCTCCCTCCTCTCACTTATACTCTCCATTCACCCCCGCATCCTCCATTTCCGTCTTTCAACCACTTCCGCTCTCCCTCCATCCCCCCGGTCCCTCAATCCGTCTGTCCTCCGCCTCACTCGTTCCAACCCTCTCCCCTCATCTGTCTTTCATCTCCTTCCTCCGCGCTCACAC
The DNA here is from genome assembly GCF_009819705.1 of Hippoglossus hippoglossus. Taxonomy (NCBI): domain Eukaryota; kingdom Metazoa; phylum Chordata; class Actinopteri; order Pleuronectiformes; family Pleuronectidae; genus Hippoglossus; species Hippoglossus hippoglossus. The sequence goes on along the minus strand of NC_047151.1, from coordinate 10,650,069 downwards.
ACTGTCCACGCTCTTTTCTTACTGAGAGGACAGTGCGGCGTCCTGGCAGCTCTCCACCCTCACAGGCTGGGTGGAAAAATAAACAAGTGTCCACATGTTCTCAAGGAATTTTAATGACTTCCATAACTCGGGGTTCTTTACCTGCCAAACCCCAGGCAGTGTGAGGGAAGCAGCGGCCTCCAGACAAGTCAGTTTAGCAGCACGGATGACGAGCATTGGGAGACTGGGCCAAGTAACATCCTTTGAAGCGTTGAGCGGGATTCCAATGGGCTGGAGCGTTCTCATACAAGAAGCCATATAGACCAATTTATGATGTAAAAATGCAGAATTAAAGTTTCAACTAAAACACACATCTTACTGTTTAATAAAAAATAGAATGTAATATAAAAATACTTGCTATGATGGCAGCAATGTGCCAAATCAACAGTAACGTGCAGATGACCGATTTCTCTCTCATTCATGCAGAAACACTACTTTCGATAACGCCCCAGGGAAGAGGGGGGAATTAAATGCCCCCTTGTGTTGTCCTGGTACAGCATGCATTAGATGTGCCGTGTCATGATCAATTCACCCCTACGGAGGAGGACCACTGCAGGAGGGCCAAACCATGACAGTCTTTGTCCTCAGCTGAGCTATGTCACTGCACTAACTTGGTTTGCTATTTGACAGGAATCACAAAAGGAAGCACCATCTATAAAACTATGCTTAACATAGTAGTTCTGTAGCTGTGGTTTGCCTCACTCCTCCATTACAGCTCTTATTTTAATTGAACTATTTTCAGTTACGCTCTATACAAACAACTATAAGGGCTGTAGAACAACGCAGGTGAGCATGTTGGATTTGGGAAAGTTACAAACATTGTACCACGGAAAGGGGGTTTCAGACGCCAACTAGATGCACAGATGCCTTGACGTAGACTTCTATTGTGCTTCTGCTATTTCTACTTATTTATAAGGTTTCCAATGGCAAACCTCGAGAAGACTTTTATTGTGAAGCAGTAAGGGCTCTGATAACTGTTGAGTAAAGAACGACATGTGGCGGATATCACAACCATATGGAAAGCATAAAGCATAAGGGGATCTTTTCCGGTGCAGGACGGTGTGCGGTGTGTGTATAAGATATCCACACATGATTTGGTTGTGTGTGAGTAAGAGACACCACCAATGTGCACTGACTGAGGCGCTGGAGAGGCCGACCGGCTGTCAGGTGAGGAAACTCTTGTTGGGAGTGTATTTTAATAGGCCCATGACCCGTTGGCTGTCAGGTCATACTCCAGTGACCTGACCTGAGAGGAGACAAGGGGTTGATGGAGGCGTCTGTCTGGGGTTGAGGCAGGGCAATAAATCTGTGGACTAAGTCAGTCAGGCTACATATTGAAACCTTCTTAAAAGAGCGAGGAACAAAAGACGAACCAATGCATTCAGTAGCTAGTTAATTCCACAGTTTCTAACTTTTGATATGAATGGAATTATTACTCAACACACCAATCTTTTTAACATGGGGCTGCGTTACATCTGTGCAGTTTTCTCCGGCTTGACCTTCCCATCACCTTCATTAGCGCCCCATTACAACATTAGACATCTGCTATATTACACGTGTCAGAGGTGGGGAACCCGCTGGCAGGAGCGCTGTTTAGATTTCTGATCTCCGAAGTTATGCGGGACCAGCTGCAGAGGATATGGCAATATAAGGGGAAAACAACAGAGATTAATAACATCTACTACCGCTTACACACACTCCCAATTCAATCACTTATTTCTCCCTTCATTCACTGGTCTTTTCCCCACCCCTCTCAATCCGCACTTCCATCTACAGGGTTGTGACCCTCAGCCCATGAAATTGATACGTCATTCTGTGTTGCCAAAACTATTGAAACTCACACACTCACACAAATTCTGTTTTCTCTCCCCCTTTGGACCCCGTCCTCTGTCATGCATAAGGCATCTGGGATGTGTTCTCCAACTTCAAGCCCACAAGGGTTAGATCATTTTGGACTGTGGAACCACAGACCGCCCCCACCTTCCTTTCTTATACTTGTAGTCCTCAGGTACATGCTGTCTTTAAAACTCCCTCCCGCCACCACCCGCAGTGTTTCCAGAAAACCTGATAACAGAGTCTAAGATAAGTGAGTACAACGAGAGAACAAACTGATCATCTCCTGGCTCTAATCCAGACAGGAAGAAGAGGAAGCTTCTTTTACAGCTGAGATACGAGTTAAAGAATAACAGGATTCACAGTGAGCGGGAACCAACGGAAACTAAAAGAGGATAATGGTTTGAACTGAAACTTGGAGAGTACTTTGAATGACAAGTTGGATTCGATTCCCTCAATAGTGAATGGCGATTTATTTCTTTTAGCTATGCCCAGACTAGAAACAGCAGGTGCAACCGTTTGAAATATACCTAGAAGTAGTACAAACTATTTGAAAATGTCTCAAACAGACAAAAGACCAAATATACAGTAAAGCCATATCAAGCAGTTTAACCCATATCAAAATACAACACAATAAAGCCTGAACATTTAAGTTTGCAGTGAACAGTATGTTTACCAACCCCGCCCCCCATACTTCTTGTAACATCTAGTGGGACTTAACGCCAACACCACTGACTTAAACTGCACATTTTCTTTTTAATGACCTACAGGAAACTCTGTTTAAAAAGACTGTGGCACAGCCTCTGCTTTAGTAACTGTTTGGTTAAAGCCAAACATCAAACCACAGCTGGTTCCAGCTCTGAGATCTTCAGCTCCACTCTGATGCAATCCCCTTGATGGGAGGTGTGGGATGTCAAACTGAAGTCCCTACTCACTGAGGTCTACTCACATATCCACTTCTGGACGGGAGAAACCCCATCCTGACTTCATAAATTACTTCCAGGTTTTAGTTAAGGAAGGGGGAGGGAGGGAAGAAAGGAATGATAGATAAAAAAAGAGAAAGAGATTCAGGGGGAAATTGGATTGCTGTGTTCTCAGCCTCTTTGCCACCAGAGTCAATATTTGCAAGGACAGTCAATCTTTACCACTGAATGATGAAATCACAATTTTTGAACTTCTAATAACAAGGTTCTGTGCAGGGGTTTTGCAGCATTTCCCATGGATGAACTGTAAGCTTGCACCTGTGTGCTTCTAGCTGGTTTGCATGATTCTCAGTTATGCAGGAACTGACAAGGTCAGAGAAATTAAAGCATTATCCCCCATCCTCCCTTTTGAACCTGCCACACATCAGATCAGTTTCAAATCCCTGCAGACAAATTTGACATCTGGAACACACGGATAACTCTTCAAAAACATTCCTCTTCTTCTCTGAAATTCTCACTTTCTTAGCAAAGCTCAAAGTGCAAGTTTTTATTATTGAGAAATTAGCGCTTAATATGGCATTTTATAGCAACTGTGAAAGTCAATGGGGCCTTTACCATTGCAATAACAAACTCATAAAACACCTTAGTTCACTAAGCACTTCTACAAGAAAAACTAAAATGGCTTCAATTTGAATCACTTGCCGAGTAGATACTTATTTGAGGAAGATTGCGTCAGCATTAATAACTAATGCTAACAAACGTCTTTTTCCAGTTTTTGTACAAACAAAACCTTTCCCCCTAAATCCAGCTGATCTGGTGTGAGACACAAGATTATGTCTGTGACTCAGCAACAGTCTGATATTCTCAATGACAAGAAAAGGAGGGAAGCTGCATCCAAATAAATGTTGAATCATAGTTTTGGTTGAAATTCCCATTACTAGCTATATCTAGAGATTCATTTAGTATTTAAGGTCAAAGGTGAAATACAACTCTTAAGATTTATGGCCAATTGTAGTAAATACGTGTACAGTGATATTTACAGATGAAAAGTGACATGAGCCCAAAAGGAACTTCAGCATAATGGAAAGTAGAGGTTGGTCATAACTGCTGGGGGGAAATGTCCTGTTGCACCGCCTGAGTCATCTGGTGGTTTCTGTAAATACAGCTAACTATTTCATTTGGTGGAAACTTTAACTCATAGGCCGTTTCCAGACTTGACCTCTGGGTAAAATCCGGAAAATTGGCGATGGGGTTTACCCGCAGTCTGCCTTTCAGACATGTACAACACAGCGGGAGGTTTTCTGCACAGACGCGTTCACAACCATCAAATCATCCACATTATTCAGGCGAAGGGTGGAGCAGCCGGGTGGAGCAGCCGGGTGCAGCAGACAGAGGCAGGAAGCGACGCATCATCTAGCCACTGAAATACTGTCTTTTATTCAGATACAAATTTAAGAGAACATTTAAAGAATTGCTATTTGGTCCTGGTAGCCGATCAGAAACTAAAACTTATTACTTACCTACTATTAACACAAGTCCAACAGGTCATGAGAAACATGTAAGCAGATCCAGTCACTTGGTCAAGACAAGTTCAGCAAAGCTTTCCCATGAACTCTGACCTGGCCAGAGCCATCTATAAAAGTGTGGGGAGAAGTTGAAGCCAATACTGGTTTCACCCTACAAGCCTGAACCCACTGTGGTTGAAAGCAACTGGGCCCCCGGGATTAGAAGGGTGTGACCACTGTGGGTCACGAGCAGAACCACCAGACATTTCAATTGGTATTCAGCCAGTTAACCGATATTATCAACCAGAGGATTACACGATGGATATAGTTAGGACAGTTTCTCTTTCTAGCACAGATCCTGTCTCAACACCCTCTCAGATATCAATCCAACACTGACTGCAGATGCATGAGAGGTCCTCAGTAAATCAAACATCAATTCAGCATCCCAGCATCAGTCTCTTTTCAGAGGAGAAGTAACCGGCCTGTACCTTGTAGGAGAAGACAACAATGAGTCAATCAGTCTAGAACGTTGAAAGAAAACAGAAGATATTGCCCTGTCCATGGAAATATCAAACTTTTTAAGAACTCATTGCTTACTAAACAAAATTATCCCGACTGCAAAACGTCATCCACTTTAACACTGCAAGTTCAAAGTTTGCAAAGAAACCTGACCGTGGAGAGTTTGCGGCCCCATGTGTGCACCTGCATTAAATCTGTAATGTGTGCTGTCCTTTTGTCAAAACTCACGTTTAAGCCCCTCAGTGGGACCCGGCCCAAATACATTTGGTTTAACTTAAGAGTTGGACCACAGCGCTCCGTCAGACCCAAATCACAATGATGAAAGAGGAATGAAAAAAAGAGTCAGAGCTTTTATCAGCCAGTAACTGACGGCTATAATTTCTTCACTCTTTGGGCCAGTGTATGACGACAGAGTTTATTGAATGTGCATTTTTATGCAAACGATTTAGGACAAGTTTAGAAAACACACACACACACACACACAAACCACTTGGGGATGACTCTCTTGAAAGCAAAATTAAATGCAGCTGACTCGGACAGCTGGAAACCATGCTGAATGACATAATCGCAGGCAGGCTAGCCAAGCTATTTCACACACACACACACACACACACTCACAAACCCAGAGTACCATTACATAAAACAGTGATTTACAACACAAGTTAGCATGAGGAGCAACACCAATTTCTTGCATGATAAGACACACCCCTTCCTGTCTTTTTATAAACACACGCACGCACGCGCGCGCACACACACACACACGCACACACACACACACACACACACGTTTTGTCTGCTTGAGTATAAACAAGCAGAGCTGGCCAATGAGAGGTTTTCTAAACTGCAGTAAAGCAGGATCTCTGTTTGAAAGTTGCTGCACGGTCCATCATCCCTCCTAAAGTGGAAACATAAGGAGAAGAGTTGGAGAGGTGCTTAGGTCACTGGGGTTGATTGAGAAAGAGGGACCATACTTCACCATCGGAGCACTCTGTGTTCACCTCCTCAGACTCTGCATGTGGGGAAAACTAACTTCCTTTGGCTACTTCTAAAATGTTATCGAATTACACGTGCAAGTTCGAAGAGCGATAAGTCACATGTAACGCTGAGAAATCTATCTTCATTCGCCGATACAACGATGTATCTCAGACCTTGACCCCAAGAGCAGGCATGCAGTGTTGAATTCAGACAGATACAAACATCTCCTTGGGAGAGGAAATCAAGGCCAGCAGGGCTGCAAATCATTCGGCCTGAAGCAGCAATTTTCTCCAAGGAGCCGGCACACTGAGTCATTCCTGAAACAATGAGAAAACCTCAGAGAATGGCCAAAAGATGAAGACCAAACAAGGCTCTCTGCAAAAGACCCCGTTTTATTGCTTCTCTGCAAAATATCTCTCTGTTAAAGATCTCGGGACAAATATTTGCCATGAGCCATTTCAGGACCAAGGTCATCACCATGTCAACCAGCGCCATGGATACAGCGTACTCCACTACAGACAGAGTAACAACACAGAATGCTCTTTGGTTTCACATCTGCAAAGCAAGAGTAACACATAATGAAAGTACAGATGGTGCATTTCATTAACTCATCAGAATTGGTGAGCTATGCACAGTTTGATGGTGACAAGATCCAATATCCTCCAACATACAGCTGTAATGAGAAAACAAACTGAAGAGGAAAGTGCATCTTGGTAAAGACAAAAGAAAATCTACTGCCACAACACAGGAGGACAGATTTAAGGGGGTCACTGTCTTCAGGGGACAGCATCATGGACGCGGGTGTCACTGCAGTGAATCCATCAGCACAGAGAAAACAAACATGACAGCAAGTCAGGATCTATTCGCCTGTGGCTAGAAGGTTGTGTAGCTGATCTCATCAGTAGATAAAGTCAGATGACAGAGAGGGAGGCGACACCAAAACAACAATTGTTATATCATATTAGAGTTATTTCTATATGGACAAGAAACTGACCTTCTTAAGCTTTGTTTACTAATTACAACCCAGTGTACTGTTTTATTACTGCACCATAGGACTGCAAGTTCTGCTCGAAAACCAGATTCAGCTTTAACTCATATCTCCTTCCTATTACACTCCTAATCCAATGAGTAAAACGTTTGCTGTCAGAGAAACACTGAGTCATGTTGAGATTCATCTCTACAAAGAGATTTTACACGTGAATATGCAGAATCTACGGGCGAGGAACAAAGTTTTGAGGCTGGGAGCCTTCTGTTTACTGTTTCTAGTTTCTAGTGACCAATCACCTTTGACCAGGCTTGACCGGAATGCAGGTTATCTGCATTCATATAGAGATAGATGTTGAAAGAGATTAGCCAAAATGTCTCCATAGAGCTAAAACACCTACAAAGAGTATGGCTGTTTGTGTTTTCTGTGGTCAAACATTCAACCAACATTGGTTGGACTCGTCTGACTGTACACAGTGTAAGGCGGAGGACTGAGTTGCCCGTTGTCCCCAGAGCCTTATCCGTCCTCAGACAACAGCTGATGGGCTCCAAGATTGTGTTGAGATCGGAGCTGATTTGGCTGAAATGGTGTAAACTTCTTCTCTTGATCTTGTATCGAGGTTAAAGAAGTAAAAGAAAACCTTTGAGACATGGAACGCAAATCCTTCATTATGCAAAACCCCTCAAGCAACATAAAAACTAAATGAACTGTGAGCAGCAGAATCAGAACTATAGCAAACAGGTAACCCAACCACAGTTTCCTATCAGCATGTCATGAAAGGAGGCCTTCAATAGGAACACCCGGAAAACAACGGTCAGAAATAGAATCGTCTCCTTATCTCTGGTCAGTCATGAGTAAACAGACACCTATGAAAAGCCAGATCGACTAAAGTACCTGACGTATCCTCCTTTCCCTCAGGGGGTAAATAGTGGAACAGGAGTCACTGGACAGGGAAAAAACTAAAATACTTAACTCTTAATGCTCATTTTAAAACATGTGGAGAATTAAACACAGGTAGCACGTCACACATCACTGTGGCCCAGACGCATTAGATAAACCCAGCACCCCCCACCCCGCCGCAATACCCCACCCCCTACCCACTGAGCATGCTGACACTTGAGAGGGCGGCACCTCTCCTCTGCACACAGAGAGCCATCCCGGGCCCATTCACGGCTCCCAGCTCTATTCTTCTCCATGGTAAAAGAACCCTTGATCTGAAAGGAGGGAAAAGGGCCTCTGGTATTTCATTTAGCACGAAGCAACCAAAAGAAGAAAGTCTCCCATTCCCTATTGGCAGCGTAAAAGTTTCTCATTGGGCCTGAACATTTTGCACATACAGCAAATAAAAACCACCACAAAAAAAAAAACACAATCTATGCCTCAGCCTTGAAAACATGCATGAGATCCACACAGATTTGTGTACTTTTACTTAGTGCTGTCAGCTCCGGGGGAATGTGGCAGCTGCACAGAGGCAATGAAAGTAGTGAGATAACAGCCTGGATCGTGGAGAACACTGCATCCATTATATAAGTCTCACACACACACACACACACACGCACACGCACACACAAACACACACACACACACACACACACACAATAATCAACAATCAGCTATCATTATAAAAAAAGCTGCAGCACAAACCTGCTGAACCGACGATCCGAGTCAAACTGCTGCCTCTGAGTCGTCCTCTCCACCACACGGCTGAGATCCACCTGCACTGCAGCGAGTTCCTCTGCCCCTCTGTCCGTCTCCCTCACTCTAACACGCCTCTCTCACTGTAGCAGTGTGAAACTGTTGCTGCCCTCCTTCCTCCACGCTCCTCCTCTTTTCTCCCTCTTTCACTCACTAAATCAGGAGGAGCCGCTGTGCTTTATCAGTGCAGAACGAGGGCGAGGCAACACCGATAGAGAGCACAACTTATCTGCAGCAGGGAACGCAGACGACCAGCCCGCAGAGAGAGAGAGAGAGACAGAGAGAGAGAGGGAACTGTGAACTCACTGGCTGCGGATTGTGGTGGTGGAGGGGTTGAAGGGGGGAAGGGGGAGGGGTGAACCTAATTTAAATTCACACACACAGGGGTGAGATGACAGGGTCTTTTGCCCCCCCCGGGAGCTTCAGTGATATTATGTTAACAAAAAGCTTGACAAACAGCTTATTGATTGGCTCATCCTTCACAGCAAAGTGACAGATCGGGGTAGAAGAAAAAGTTAAAGTCTCCTCGATTGAAGCTTTCTGGATTTACTCCCTCCATCACTGTCTTTTACTTTATTTTCCTCCACCCAATCTCTCCCTAAACCCTTTCAGCCACCCCCCCTCCTCCTTTCGTTTGAGACCAAACTTTTAATTCTAATCCCAAATCTCCTACACTTAAAATTGTTGTTGCTAAATTTCACAAAGTCTTTGGCAAGGCATAAAAAACACCGCCACTTGATTTAACTGGGTCTGACAAGAGGGCTCGTCGGCTCCAGGGTCCCTCCCTCCCCACTTCACTTCCAAACGACATCCAGCACTTTCCCTGATAGCAGCTTGACAGTCTCCTCATACGAGACATTTCCATCCACTCAAGACTGTGGAGGGAGATTTACCCAAAACAAAGAAAGAAAGGAGGTGATGACATTTTAAAATGAGGGAATTAGCACAAAATATCAAGGTGCTGACTTTGGATTCATCAGTAAATTAGAAATTATCAATTATTGCAGCCCTACAAACAAGATGTAATGTGTTAACTAGTAAGGTTTATGTGCTGGTTCAAACTATATGATTTTTAGCCAAATTTCCCCCTCAATAACACGTGTTGGGACTCGCCAACAAAAGCTCCAGATCGAAGCAAAATCGGCCAAAATAAAAAGAGTTTTTTCCCATGTCTTTGATTAAAAGTCAAATAAATGGTAAAATGTTAAATATAACTAATTGGTGAACATATTAAGGACTACAAGGTTTTTTTAAGTGAGAATGTTTCAGTGCTGTCACATCGTCGTGATAACGTCAATTTGTTAACTGGGTTGAAATAAAAAGAGGCCAGAGGAATGACATTAAATTAGCATGTGAATGGCTCAGTCACTAACCAGGCTGTCCATGCAAAGTTCAACTGAGGAGCCATTTCCACAGCCTTCCCTTCATGACTTCTCAAGCCGTTTCAGACATGACCTGCAGGTAAAATCCGGAGAGAATTGGCTATGGAGTTTAACCAGAGTTTGCCTTTCACACATGCACAACGCAGCAGGAGATTCTCTGCACAGACGCTTTCAGCATCAAATCATCTACATTATTCAGGCTAAATGTGGAGCAGCCGAGTGCAGCAGGCCGAGGCAGGAAGTGACGTATTAACTCCGCTGCGGAGATCACGTGATTTTCTTAACAACACACAGACATCTTCGTCGTGTGTGACACAGGCTTTTTATTGTTAATTTTCTTTTCTTTTTTTCATTTTTGTGTTTGTCGCTTGTTAGAAGAGTCATCAACCCCCCACTCGCACATGGTGAATCCCCTGCTATGTTCACACACCCAATTTTCATGGATTTCTACAGACGTTAGGAGGCCAGGCAGAGAAAGTCGAAGAATGCGGAGAGTCTCACTCGGACATTTGCGTTTACACATTCAGTGCATGTCCGAAAGCAGCTTTATTGAAAGCCATGCCATCCCATTGAAGTGTTTTATGGACATTATTTCAGTAGCAGGTTTCAAGCAGCTTGTAAGAAGATTGAAACATTTTGCAAGAGGCCTCAGTTTTCTCAGAGGAATTAAAAAGGGGCATCGCCTGACATAACTTGTGTGTGCAATTTATGGTCAGTGAGGGCAACAAAAAAAATCTCAAATGAAATTTTAATTGCCACTTTCCTGAAAATCGTTTCCATGTGTAGGATTAAAGTTTGGATTTATTGCTGACCAGCAGAGAAACGAGGCTGACAACAATTACAGGAAGCAAAAATACATGGTAGTGCCCAAAAGCAAGTGAGCCAGCTGAGCCCAAATCAATTCAGAATCAATTATTCAAGCTCAGAGAGAGGGATTATGGGGAGACGCAGTTCAGCCAAACTACCGTCTCAACAGCTGTGGATTTCTAAAGCTGCTTTCAGACATGAACTGAACTCCAGAACACCTTTGGACACATTTGGAAATGTCCGACCATGAGCGCCTCCAGAGTTTCTGCGGAGTTTGTCTGGCCAGCGCTCTGGTAAAAACTCTGCAGAATGTCTGAAGGAGCCAGTGAGAACACAGCAGGAGATTCTCCGAAAACACAGAGCCACACACGTAGAAAACACTGACAACGATGTTAAGAGAGCATTTGGTAGTAAGGGGCCGACACCAAAGTTGATGTGCCTTAAACAAAAACACGTTATCTCCGCAGCGGAATCAATATGCTAGCTTGTGTCTGCCTTCTGTCCCTCACCTGAATCCTCTAGGGATTTCTGTGTTGTTGTGAACGTGGCTGAGCGGATAATCTCCTGCTGCGTTGTTCATGTGTGAAAGACAAACTCCAGAGGAAGACCGGACCCAATTCTGCTGACATCTCCCGAGGTCATGTCTTGAAACGGCTAAAGTGAATGGGATTCTTATCCCACTTAAATGCATGTAAATAATTTTATTGCTATTTTATGCACCCTTGTTACCTCGACTTGTTTATATTTTATACTTAAACTAATATAATATTATATAGTTGCTTATTATTTATATCTCCTTGGTAAATCTTTATAACAGGCACAATTTGATTTGAGGATGACACTTTCATAATTTTGTTGCGTTTCCACAATGTCAATAAAGTTCTTGAATCGTGAATATTGCATTTGGGTATATATGATGAGAGGAAACTGTGAAGTTGATGCATGTTCAAAATGCACTGAAATAAAAAGCAGCCTCAGCATGGTCCGGAGTCATTTGTATCTGTCAGCTAACGGCCCGTGCTTCCAGAAAAATCACAAACCTGTGACCATTGAACATGGAGATTTACCCAAAACAAAGAAAGAAAGGAGGTGATGACATATTTTTTCAGCTTTTTTGCGATTTTAGAGTTACAGAATACGTACTACAAGAACACACGGGCAAACAATCTTTGGCTTCATTAGTAAATACAAATAATCAACTATTGCAGCCCCTACAAACAAGATGTAATGGCCCATGCTTGCAGAAAAACCACAAACCTTAGTAGTCCTCCTTCATGGAGCTCACTGTCATGATGCCACTTCAGATGCAAACACCGCACACCTGCATTCATTACACACATAGGAACCAGGACCTCATCCCTCCAGCTCCCGGCGACAGTTCATACCTGTCCCAGAATAAACCTCGACCCTCTGGCCTCCTGTGGCAGAGCTGGAGCTGGATGCCTGGGCTAACATTAGCACATATCTGAGTGAAATACGCAGGGGCCCGGCACTCACCATGGGTTAAAAAGGGATGCATGTCTAGATTATTTATGAGTGAGATTGCTAGTTGTAACTTTCTACAATGCCACCTTTAAGGAGAGAAAGATGGCGGAGTGCACTTTGTGAATGGTAAATGCTGTATGTATAGTGCATGTTAAAAAGCACTCACGCTGGTGGGTAATTATATGGTGTGTGTGGAGCAGAGTGAGTCTTAAAGTCAGTGTAGAGATGTAAATCTGCAGCTTGTTAATTCTGTGTGTACACATGAATCAACAAATCAGCAAGTGCTTGTGTGTCAGTCTCCTTCCACTAATAGATCCAGACATAATGTTGCTCATCTCAAAACCGTAGACTCAGCAACGAGTTTGCATGTATGATGTGACGGACACTGACACAAGCTGAGGCTGAATATCAGCAGCTGTAGATCTGACTTCAGCATCTCAATGCTTTTTAAAACATTTTAAAGAACAAGTCTTCCATCACATCCACACTAAGGCTACATAAAGCAAAACAAAAAATCAAAGCACAAACACATCATGTGACCATTCATGTGCACTGGGCATGTGTTTGCTAGTGTTAACAGGGAGCAGACTATCTACTCTGCAGTTGGTTGCTTGGTTACAGAAAACACAAACAAAAAAACAACAATGGTGAAAAATAAGATCGGGGATTTATTTTCTTGGACCAACTATGAGGTGGAGTTATTACTTTTACACCACAATTAGCAGGTATACACAGGATTTGTTTAAACACTGCTAAACCCGCAAAAGAGGTGATTAACTCCTTTTTCATTGTCACTTGAGTTCCCCTTTTTTTCCCCTGGTGCGTTTGTGACATTGAACATGAAGCACCTGAAACTGAGATTCTTTCTCACCCCATGTGTTGCATCTTACATGATATGAAAAAAGTAAAACAATAAATTCATAAATAAAAAATATTTCTGTTTCATGTTGTTCCCAAATGTAAAAAAACAATAGGTACATTAATGTTCATGGCTCTTTATATGCAGCTTATATGACATGTTAATATGCCTGTCATCATTTTGCAGCGGGAAAGGTGCAGCGTCAAGACAACCAAAATAGAGAAGAGGAAAGTAGTACATTCACCCGGGTGTCGTGTTTCCATCACTGCTGATCTAAGCCGGAGGCGATAAAAACCTGTGTTTACAGCAAAGTCATTAGACCTGAGAGTGCATGTTGAATGTATCCATTCCCACTGCAGACAAACGCCGGGTGTTAGTGGCAGTTAGTGAGTTTTTTGATAAGTGGAAAAGGGGCTTTTGTTTCCTCAGAGTTCAAAATAAAACATCTCCATTTTAGGTGCTCAAAAAGTCTGGAGTCGTGTGGACAGCGGGTGTAAACAGGGATGCATTTTAAAACTAAATGCAGTGGTGTGGATATTAACCACAAAACAACAACAGACATTCTTCTCTCTCCTCTCATGTTTGACCAAGTGTCATCAGAGCAAACGTTTGGTGAAGGAGGGGACGGAGGGGGACAGTTACCGTGCTGCGTCAGAGAGGGTTAAACATCCACTGCGACATGAAAATATGAAGCCGGTAACGTGTGACGTGTTATACTGACATTTACAATGAGAGATCTCAAAGAGAGTTAGAGGCAACAGAAAGTTGGCATCTTAACACTAATTCCACAAAACAGCTGACGGTGCCGAAGCAGACACACAATTTCCCCTGTCAACACTGAATTCAGAGATGCAAGAGCAGCGTTTTATTAAGTATTTACTCTGCAGAGTGTTTTTGACCCTGACTATTTTGACCAAGTTCATGCTGACACTGTATCCATTTTAATTGTCAGTTGTCTCCTCTCAAGCCACAAAAAATGCTCTTCTCCCTGTTCCATGTGACAAAAATGCAGCTTTCCTTAACCAAAAACAACCAAATACACAACGAGGGGCATACAAAAAACCCACACAATACCCACACAACTGGAGCATCAACAATAAAACAACAATACAAAAGCTGTCTTTTAATTTGCCTGCATATATCATCATGAAAAAGAACATACTGTGCCTAAAAACAGATTGAGTTCTCTGCTGTGGCTCCAACCCTCTGCATGCAGAGTAAATAAGCCCATTCTACCCCCTGCAAAGAGCAGAAGACGTAGCTGCTGACGCGAGCTCAAATCCCCTGAAAACCCCAGAGGAAGAGCTGGGATTCACCTGCAGAAGCCTGCAGTGACCTGTTGGTCTGGGGCCAGCATTGAGAGAGATGTAGCTATGTGGAGTAGAGAGAAGTTAAGGCCTGTATCACAGTGCGTTTGTTTGGAAATCTGAACAATGTGTTGTCATATTGTTGATAAAACACAATGGTGGAAGGATTTGTGGCAGCTAGAGTAGTCTGTGTGTTTGTGCGTGTTGGAATACTCCCAAACATGTGTTCCAGAATCCAGAAAACTAAATTCAGTCGGAACAGCAGCTTTGAAATTCGGCCCAAATGTTCACACAAGTTGCCGAGTTGCAGAAGTCATCACACACTAATTAACCTAGTTTACAATCAGCTCTAAAGAGTAGTGTTTAATGTACATGTGTCAAATGTTATACTATAGGTGTATTTCTCATAGTCCCAACACAGTTATTAAGCCACTAGAGTTTCATGATTGTCATGCACACATTTTAAATGATTTATATGGTTATGTCAAACCTGATCCTTTTTCTTTGCTCTTCATTGCTACGCAAATATTTTGAAAACTGTCCAGGTGTTGATTGAATGTTATAAACATATAATTACATCAGATTTTGTTGACAGGGTCCGTGTTTTTTTAACACTTCGATGTTGGAAAACTCACTTCACAACTCTGGAGATTGGACCCTCCGAGGAGCCTGTGATACGTTGACAGCATTTACTGAACAAGCGTGAGCAAATGTCATAAGTGAACCTGACAAATGGCCTTGTTTTTCCATTGTTTGTTCCCTGATTTCAGTCGACTTGTGTCCTGGGGCGACACCCCCCCCCACACCCCACCCCGCCAAGAGTCAAGGGGGTGTCGCGACTCAGAGCCTACGTGTGGGGGGTGGTGGGGGTGGTCTTTAATTCCCCTTGTTGACTGTAACACCATGTGACACGAGATAAACATAGTGTTTCAGCTAATGAGTCCGTGTCTGGAGCAAGGTCAGGAGGTGCCCATTATGGTCAAGATGCACACTGGGACAGGGACTGAGAGCATGTTTCCAGGGTTACCTTAAATTGAATAATCTAACTGCGAGAACGGTGACAAGGGCATGTTGTTTAAAAGTGACATTAGATCAGCTGAACACGTATCAACCATCCGCACAGAAAAACAAGACGGCAGCTTCTGTGATAATTGAATCGGGGGTTAGCGAGAACAAAAAGTCATCTACTTTCGACAGTTCCGAAAAAATACGAACATCCAGCCTAATCTCCCAGTGCGTTCCAGAGGGAGCAGTTAAAACATGAAGTAAATCTTAAACATATCCGAGAGGGTGGGGGTGCGAGAGCCGTGAGAGCACCTCTTCCACAGACGGCCCGGGCTCGGAGCCCGCCTGACTCCAGTGGAGACGCGGAGCGAGAGACCCAGACAAACACAGTTCGCTGCCAAGCATCGTTACTTACAACACCCACTGCACTCCAGCGCACATTTCCACTGCTGGCTGCCAGACCCAGTGACGGTGACATTACATAAAAACAATCTGCTAAAAAAAATAACAGAAAATCTCTCCCACAGAGAAAATCTATTTAATGTGGGATGTGCTATCGGAAACAAAAGGGTACGGACATTTTTGGAGTGTTTTTATGCGTCGGGACAGAATGACTAAAGAGTGTAAATATTTTGATATCACTGTGCGGCTCCATTTTGAATAATCCTGTGTAATGCAGGCTGTCAGGCCCCTCTAAATTTTCAGTTTTTGGACGAAGCAGAGAGTCAAAGAGTTATGATGTTTGTATTGTGGACTTTTATGGCGACTATGATGACACTAATGAAATTATAAATGGAGACCCTCTGAGCAGAACTGAGCCACAATGGAGATAAATAATTTGCTCGGGTTTGGGATTCCTAGAGTTCCAGGTGTGTGAATCATTTATCATCATTTATCAAATGAAAACATAAGATGATAAAAACAAGTAGAGCCAGATTGATTTACTCTGGAATGAGTTTTTCACAGATATATCGGTTTTGGTGTTTGTTTGCCGATAGGAAAACTTATTTTACAGAAATGCAAGAAAGGTCTGTTGGGTAATGTTTACAATTCACATTAAAAAGTGTATTTTCTTTATTAAAGGCCTAAGTATTTGGTTGGATTCGTGTGTTTTTTATTAGGAGTTATTTATCATTAAGTTTATGGATAAACTGTAAAATATCAAGCTTTAGTATCATCCTTATCAATTGGGCTCTAACTCATATATGAGCAAAGTGAACCAGCTTTTTTTTCCTGATGCAGGCAACAAGCAACTTGTATTATATCCACAGATGACACTAATGTTGTTAGTGCTACTGTTTCAGCCCACAGAGGCCTTGAATGACACTCATCTAAAATCATGAGAAGAGCAAACGAAAAAAACATAATTTTTTTCAGGTGGGCGTTTTCCTTTAAGACTGACCTGACGAGTGTCAGGTCACGTCACACTTGAGTTGCAGAGCACTGAGCTGTAACGCTCCTCCTCATCTCCTCGTCCTCCCTCAACTGCAACTGCATTTTCTCTTCTGGTGTCATGAGGAGGCTCAAATGAATCAGCCTATTGAGCCGGGCAGAACTGTGCACTGGCTTTGACAGTGCCAAAGTGTGCGGGTCCGTGCATGTGAGTGAGAGAGCAACAGGGCATGTGTGTGTGTGTGTGTGTGTGTGTGTTTCAGTCCAACTTTCCCAGCCTCCCAGAACACAAAGCTGTCCTTTGTGGCCTCTCAGCACTACAAAGCCCCACAGGCCACCAGAGCTGAAAGTGAAAAGTGTGTGAGCTGTTGAGTGAGTTGAGTCTTTGGTGTCTATATGTCATGTGCACTTGACTAAATATGTAAAAGTAAAGAAAGGGAAGAAAATCTAAGAGATCATCTGCATGAGTGCAGTCTCTTCACATACTGTACATGTGTGTATTGTGTACGTGGTCAACCTGTGGCCACAGACAGCACCCACTCTGCAGTTGGCTGGGATGCACCAAACCATTAAAAGACACATCGTGTGGCTCAGAACCAGGTTCGAGCACAAACTCCACCACAAAAGCCTGGCACACAGACATACGGCCATATCGCTAAAGATATACGATCTCACCGACTAGATCAGAGCGCTCGCTTCCATCCTGACACAACTATAAACAAAGTGCAGCAACTCATATTAGATACGGCCGCAAAACACAAACCAAATACACGACATCTGCAATCAGTCTTAGACACACACAAACACAAACACACACACACACACACACACACACATATATAAACAAAACCCAACCTCCAGCTGTTGATGAGTCACAGATGAGACGGCTGTTATTAATCAGGGACACACCCACACTGATTATAATAAAAACTGTTTTATAACTACAAATAAGTAGATGACAGATGTTGGAAAGACCCTTTTTGATTAATGTGTGTGTGCACGTGTGTGTGTGTGTGTGTGTGTGTGTGTGTGTGTGTGTGTGTGTGTGTGCATTTCCAGGTCTGCAGACAGAGAGAGTGGGAACCTTTCCATAATCATCTCTGTCTAACCACACTGTTTTGTTTTTTTATACCGACTGAACCAAATATCTCAATTAAAACAGCTACGCCAGTTTTGTTCCGTCAAGATGTGAACACTGACATCAATAGATTTGACACAACCGACAGGATTAACAGGAACAAACTTGTAATTAACTCAACCCATGTCATGCTGCAGGGTTCGGCTGGACGTCCACGGTGGATGTGCACGGGAGTGTCTATGATTTACAACAAAGACTCTCCCTGGAAGTCGGAGAACTGCAGGCCTTTTATTGTTTCCACCCTTTATACGATCCATCTCTACGGGTGGACGCCTGCAGGACTTTTTATGTTTCAATAACTGTATCCTCCACCAGCTGCTCATCTCTGCAGTTAAACGTTTTCTAATTCAAAGCCTTTGTCGTGCAGGGTCGTCTCTAAGCTGGAGCCAGTTTGCACGTCATCACGTTGACTTGTGTTTGACAAAGACAAATACCAGTCAGACTCAGAGATGAATGGCCGTTACTGTATAAACATGGTGTGCAGCCATCTTTCAAGTTTTGGATGACACTCCCTTTCAAATGTATCCAAAAGAAACATATCTACACAAACGATTAAAAATGTCCAAAAAACCAGAAGAAAGCCAACTGCTCTGTGGCTTTCCATGGAGAAGGATGAAACATTCAAATGGACAGAGAGTGGCTGCAGACTAAAAGTCATCAAAGTGCGATAGAGGGTCATTAAGTATCAGTTATGCTCAGGCTACTCTCTGTCTGGAATTAAATAGGGTTTACAGAAAAGGAGGTATTGATTTTCTTATGTCTCTGCATCAAAATATCATGTGCTAAAAACAACAACCACTGAAAATGTATTTTTAATGGTGGTATATAATAGCTCTTCAATCATGTTAGGTCCATATTGTCTGTATCTGTGCATTTGTGGACTTTGTATTTTTATTTCAGTTCTTATACATTTACAGTAATAAAAAATGCTGACTGAAGAGGACGGTAACTATTCTCCACTCTATGTTAAGTGCACTGAGATTATGTCTGTTGTGATTTGGTGCAATTGAATTGAATTTAATTGAAATATTAATAATTTCCCCCATCCTCGTTTCTGGTGAATGTCAAAAGCTCCACTATTGTGTGCTACCCTGTCTCAGAAAAATTACGCTTGTGTACAAATACACGTCATGAAATTGCAACTGCATTATGTTTTCTATTATAATAAAGACGATATGTTGTTAAAGTTCAAAATACTTTGATAAAGAAGAAAATGTCCACAGACAATGTATTTGTTTTCCTCCCAAAATATCAAATGTTGTAGTATAAAAGTTTTTCATGGTTATGTTTAGGCACTCCCGGTACATGGTGAAGGTTAGGGTAAGAGTGTGGTCTTGTTTAATACAAAAGAATTTTCACAGTGACTTCAAGCACAATGCATAGAGCACGACTTTCCCCTTTAACCACAGTCCTTTTGTTACATCAATCCAACCACAGATTGTAATCTGGATGCAAACCCCGGGCTCTAGTGTGAAAATTGTGTTTTGCATCGACTCCCAAACCTTCCTGAAAACCACACAACCATTATCAAATGTAGCATTTTGTTCACGGAAAGAAAATCCTTATCCTGCCAGCGACTACAATGCCACCACAATGTAAACTAACTGGAAAAATAGTTAAATAGAAAATGAATGTCATTTTGAAGTGACATGTGTGTTTATACAGAGGCTGATCTGTGGGCAGCCGACGTGTGGTTTGCATTAGCAGTGAGATAAGAGCAACTGTGATGTCATCCAGATGAAAGGAGCAGAGACGGCAGACAGTGAGTCAGTGCCGAGTCAGTGCCGAGTCTACGATCACAGAGTCGATTAACTGCACCAAGTATCGAACATAGAGAAGCTGATGGCCGCCTGGGGGTTTGAAAAGCTGCGTTTTGACAGGGAGGAGACTGGTGGCAGGTCTGAGTCTCCAGACCAGCTGCAGAATCATCATAAAAAGAAATGGACCAGTCGGAAAACTTGTTCAGGTAAATTATGCAGGTTCTCAGAGGGTGGTGATATAAAAAGAGGATGGATTGATCATGTCAACATTTTAAAATCATTAAGATATTCTTCTATTGTTGTGTACAAGAATATAAAGAGCTGAACAAGAGACTATGAAGAAAATCTCTTTTGTAGTCTGCTGTTATTTCCTGCCAGACTGAGGTGGACAGTAAACACATTGCATTTAATTATAAACTGCCAGAATAACAAGCAGAATTTAGAAAATCCCCCTAAAATATGTGTCACTCCTTTTATTAACTTCAAAGTACAATTCTTCAGCCACTAGGGCTTTCTCGAGAAAATAAAATAAAATCTAGATTGATGACATCCTGAAGCAGCGTGGGATCATGGGAGTTTTTGTCTTCACCACCATTGCCATTGAAAATCTACCTGACGTGACTCAGGCGTAAATGATGTTGATGTCATGTATTTAAGTTTTATATAGGTTGCATAGCAAACGGAAATAAATAATATTGTTCCAATAAGAGTGACCAATAAAAAATAGAGTGGAAGGAAAAAACAGCCGAACCAGCCTGGCTAACTGGCGTCAGTGGGTTTTTCCTTCGAGAGCCGTCACTTGTTCCAGAGGTTCTAGTAGAGACGAGCACAGCAGCGGCTAAAGCGGATAAGATGCAATTAAAAGTCGACCAAAAGGAAATGTACTGTTACCTTTAATAAAACTGTGGAGTTTGAGCATTGTTGAAAACATTTGGGATGATGTAAGTACACAAGTCAACTAAATATGTTACATTGGTCTAGTATAGGTCTTTTTAAACATTCAAATCAAATTTTAAGTAAATTCTATAAAAACTCAATATAATGACATTTCAACAAGGTGCGTGACATCAGGACCAGGCTCCTTATAGCCTTGCTGGGCAAAGGAAATATAAAAGAGAAAGCAGGAGGAGAATAGACAATGAACAGTAATGGAAAGTAACAGTGAGCGGAGAATACAGAAGAAAGAAAGAAAAAAAAAAGAAAATGACCAATGGAAAGTTTTGACCTGAGCTTTCTGACTCCGGTAAATGGTTTTGCAGTCATATGTGCTTTATACCTCTGTTCTCCTCTTTTGTATTTCTGGCTACTTCTCAACTTTTCTTTCAGATCTCCTCATGCAGACACCATCAAAACCCTCAGGAACACCTACTCTACTTTCCTCCCTCGGCTTCTGTCTTTGTTATCTGGTTTCATGGACACACTTCATGAGATGCCAAGTGTTTCACTTTTTCACCCTCAACAACTCTCACCGACTTAAATCACATGAGACTGGTTTACAGGAATAGTTATCTTGCTGGACAGAAAGAGAAAGTAAAGTGACTTGTTATGTTTTGAGATTTTTAAAAACTATGTTGTTGTATTAGCAATATATGAAATGACTGTGTGATGGGAAGGAGTCACTTCTAGAGACAAACCTACAGAATGATCACCTGTTCCCCTCAGCTCTATAGAATAGATTTTTGCCTTTTGTGGCTCAAGTTTAGTGTTTGGTTCAGTCTCACCAGTTTTATTGGGAATGTGAGAATACAAATGTCTGAATCAATTGTTCTGGACAATTTTTTTTTTACTTTTCCTGCCAGGCCCCAAGTAAAATATCCAGAAAATGTCCAAGTGAGCCCATGTGAGAATACAGCTGGAAAATGTCTGGAAAATCACAGCAACAGAGAGGACTTATTGATTATGTTTCTAGCACATGACGTATGTGAAACTGAAAGAATATGAATATCTCAAGATGAAACCGAGCTACAATACACGTAGAAGACACAGACGAAGATGTCAACCTGTTTCCCAAATGTCCAGTACCACATTTTCCGGAGTTAATGTCCGAAAACAGCTTGTGTTTCAATATAACTATTAAATCTCCACACACATCAAAAGGCCTAATATGACTAATTCATTTCAATAGTGTGTATAAGTGCTGAACTCCTGCTACCAGCACAAACTAAATAACAGAAAGCACCATGAAACTCATTAAGGGATTTACATCAACAGCTGTTAATCCACTTTCTATTATGGTGTAATATATAAATGGAGCATTAGGAGCTTATCCAGATGTCTTTGCCGTCGTTTGCACTCTAAATGGCAAACACATCCAAACAAAGCTGACAGCTCAAGTGGGAATCCTGTGGCAGATTTTCAAACAAGCTTAGACTGAGTTTAAAAAAATCTAAACGTACCCTTTACGACAATTTTTGATTTACTACATACATAAACAATTACGATATACAATATCAAAAAACACAAAGTTCAAATTGTTGATCAGGGCAGATGTTGAGTGCATAAGAATAAATGGAGCCAATATTTAGGAGTTTTTGGTCCTCGATGACAGATGAAAAGACGCAGCTATTTATATGGTTAGGCCGTTGTGATATTAAAGGGATAGTTCACTGAAAAATGAAAATTCCCTCATTATCTACTCAACACTATAAAAAGTCCACCACCGGAATTAGCGATGCACCCCCCGAGCGTGCCCTTGGGCGAGAGTGTGTGCGGTTTTCCGGTGTGTCCATGAGAACGAGGAGGATATCAGAGGACATTTAGGCTTAATCCATGGTGTAAATGAAGCCGTTCCGAGCCGAATATGAATGTCGGGGCTTGCAGACACTTGGATGACACCAAACGAACAGTATGGAGGCATGTTATCTTTTTTTTCCATTTTTTATTACGTCTGAAGAAGGGGTCACCTTGGCTGCAACTCTGTTTACCCCTGATACTCCTAAAGTGTACACTTCAACCACCCCTCCATCGGCATAGTGGTGAGTAAATAATGAGTGAATTTCCATTTTTCAGTGAACTATCCCTTTAAAGACTAATTAAGTCAGAAATTCCTAATAATGCTGCAGCAGTTTCATTGTTCAACATACTGGTCTAGGTAGAAAGCACAATATTATCAACCAGCCAAAGCTGCAGTAATAAAGCAGCTAAACCTGGTTAATGTTCGAATGGTCCCATGCAGTGATGAAGAACCCAGATATGAGAACGACTGTCGCCCAGCTCAGACTGCAGCAGGACTCCGAGAGGTATTTGACACATTATGAGACACGTCAGCGAGCACAGCTGCAATGTTTCCCCTGCATGACCTCACGAGCTCTGGACCTGGGAGATTTGCCAAACTGGGACTGAGCGGATGAGAGAGATGCACTGAAAGTATCTGACTGAGAGCGAGGGAGAGTGGGAGGGAAAGATAAGACCTGGGAGAGGAGGCAGATAAAAAGTAACAGAGATGGAAAAGAGAGGATGGATCGACAGAGACGACCTCCCTCAATGTGCATTCTTGCCCCTTACAACACATTTCACGTTTCTAAAGATCCAAAGAAAAACACTGCAAAGATACTTTACTTGACATCTGAGTATGCATCCTACTGACGGATGAGAACTAAAATCAAACTCTAAAATGCACTTAAAGGAGAATAGAAAAGCTCAAAATGGTGTTGTGCCCTGCCGTCTGGAGACGTTCACTCTCTTCAAGATGTTTTTAGTGCTTTTTGGTTATGATGGTCATCAAGAAAGATGAAGAAGAAACAAGGTTCCACCAGGTATCTTTAAATGAGTTTTGGATTGTGAATATAAACAGAAGCAGAAAACTGACTTCTTACAATGTATATGCAAGGCAGACACTACAAACAGCAATCCAAGGAATCAAATGTATCTTGGAAATTAAATATCTGTACCATTTGTCAGACCTGTCACACAATATGTCTGTTGACCATAGAAATCAAGCTTAATTTGCAATTTACTTTGATATTTAAAAAGTAAAAAACTCCTTGACAGCTAAAAGTGAACATACTCACACGGCCGAGACACAAAATATAAAACACAACAAGAATAGACAGTCAAGCAGTGACGTATTAAAGAGGGGAAAAGAAAGAAGAAATCAGAACCACACCCTGAGAATTGGCAAACTCACAAATCCATGACTGTTACATAGAGCAGAAACTGCTGCAGCAAATTAGATTATCTCCGTTTAGTTTGTATAGGTTTTCAAAGTAATGTGCAAGAAAGAAGAGGAGATCCATTTATCAAAAAGAGGAAATAACGTCTGGCAGCTGTGGCCCGTTCAGCAAAAAGCTGTTCACATGCACCAGAGCTGGAACAATTGACTTAAAGCAAGGCTGAAAACAGTAATGTGTGACTACAAAGACTTGGAAGGTGTCGAAAGTGATAGTCCCAATTTTCTGGGTAGAAGAAAGGTGACTTGTGGTTGTTTTTTTCTCCATTAAAATGAATAGGAAAGTGGTCTCAGACCTTTCTACAGACGGACAAACAGATGGACATATAGATTGAGTGCTGTCACTCTGTCTTATAGAGTATAAAATACATATCATATATACAATACAGTAGAAAGTCTGGCCAGAGGCTGTTTGTAAGCGTAGCACTGACCATGTACATTTTGAGTCCTTGAAAAAAACCATAAGGAGTGTGGAGGTGGAGGCGATCGCTTGGCAGCCCAAAACTTTCCACTTCAGTCAACACTACATTGCAGATTTTTTTTCATTTTCATTCCCATCTACTATGAGTGTTACGGCATAAATAATACTCCAGACAGAAATATGCTACTGATGCAATGAGCAGGTGTTTCAAAAGCTTGAGCAAGAGCTGAAATGGTGCGTGTTGATGCAAAAGTCTTACCTCCCGAGGGACTGTTTGAGTTAATGATGTCTCGACAACTAGGACAAAAACAGACACAAACATGTTGTTACTTTCTGCATCCAAGTCTTCTTAGGCCTGCAGCAGCTAACCAGGACAGCTCTCTGCCATATTAAGTGTCTGAGGTGAAGAAATCTGTCACAATTAGAAGCACACATGAAGTTGGTTCAAATAATTTTTTTTAACCAATTGTGTGTTATTTGAAGTTCGTAATACCACAGTCGAAAGCACAAGTTAGGCAAAGTGAGTGAAGTCAAAAGCTGAAATCAAAGCTCCCAGAATAAAGTCTACTTTACATCCTGAAGGATGAAGTCTATTCATTATCCTTGAAGACGCTGTATGCTCTCTGTAATTCAACATATTTCACATACTGAAAAATCAAATCAAAAAGATGAGACTCAACTTTACACCTGTAATCTTTCTTTTTCAGCCTCAAAAGTAAACAACCACATAGATTGTTTTGGTATAACTGAGGCAGGCGTACCAGGCCTTCCACACAATGGTATAAATAATACAGCCACATAAAGCATACCAGCGACAATTGTGACAGTCATTCTTTAATCATGGTAATAATAAACATGCGTTTAATATCATGGAATGGTCACAACTTAATTAGTTATAGGACCAAAAACTATTTGGTAAAGAGCATGGTTTATTTTCAAGTACTTCCTTAACGTCAGAGGAACTTAGGGTTGTGGAATGGTCATGGACAAAGGAAACAAAATGGGAAATGAACAGCGTTCCATTCACCCCATCCTTCTGCAAATGGATTAATAGGTCACATGATTTACTACATCACCTGAATTCCGCCTTTACTCCCATCGTAATTACGAGTCCCTTGAGGTTGCTTCACAATAAAATGTAACCGTAACTGTGGGTCGTTATAAGATGACCTTTGGGGTCTGTTTCATTTACAGGATTAGGGTTAGGACAGGCTTTTTTTCAATGAGGTGCCTGACATGGATTTATGTTACTTTTACATCTTTTTTTGTGTACGCAGCCCAAATTACAAACCAGCTGCCCTATTTTGAGATACAGCAGACCTTGGAACTTACCAGCTTCCTTACAAAATGAAATGTTAAATGCCCGTCTACATTTGTTATGAACCAATTTTTCAGGGAGAAAACCTCAAGTGGTGCATGTGTTTTCATTATGATGTCCCTACGGTCCCCATAATACAGGAGCCTCTGCCATCTCTGGATGTGGTTCAATTACTACCTAGTACGTGTGTGTGTGTGTGTATTCGCACTGGTGAATTCTCTTGAGGCTTCTACGTGTGTGTTCTTGGTCACAGCGGTCTGCAGTTTCAACTACTGAGATTGAGCTGTGCCTCCGTACTGTACTAGTGGCTACACAGAGCAGCAGGCGATCTGCCCTTGACAGCCATAGATGTCATCTGCACAAACACCAACTGTGTCAACACCAGGGAGCACAGCTCACTGTAGGAGAACATGAGGGCTATTGATAGCATGTGATGTGTGTTATTGCTGAGGGTGCTACGCCTGCATTCCATTGTTATTGGCTACTGAGAATTTTGAGATTGGCCCAGAATAGCACGTCAAAATATTCCAAATTTACCTCTAAAACAATTATTGAACAATATGTTGAGAGAACAACCTCCGCAACCATGAACGTGAGGGTTCGGTTATGCCTTGTCAGAACCGGTTTGTAAGAGATGTCAACCTAGTCTGAAAATACCGGACTCGTTGGTTTGTAATTAGTAGAAAGGTAAAAAGCTGATATGTTACATAACAGCGGGTACAATTGGAAGCGTTCTGCCTCTTGGAGTTGTGCGAGAGGTTGTAGAACACCTGAATTGTGAAAAACCCCAGATACAGCCGTTGTGGAAACACGTTTCTGTCCGGGTTGACTGAATAAAAAGGAAATTAAATCTACCTGCTGAATCTGCCGGGAATGTTTTTTTAGTGGAGAAAGAGAAATGAATTTCCCTTCAGTTCTCTGGTGTGCGATGACAATGAGAATTGTGAGAAGCTTGTTGACAGAAAGTCTGCATTCTTTCACAGCTCAGACCTGTCTAGCCATATAAAAAGCAGTAAGAAGCCTGCAGATCACTCAGCTCATCTGTGAAGGCCTGGCAGAGAAATCCAGCGGTTAATTTTAGTGACAACATTCTACTCAAATCTCAGCTTTAGGTTTCTATCTCAGGAGTGTTGCCCATTTCCTACCGAGAGAACGGTCTTTCATTTTGAGAGCATTATGTCTTTACTTCACGTACAGATTTTGGAAATGCTTTCTCTCAAATCCTGGCCCTCTCTATCAAATAGCCCCTGCTCAGGTGAAAACTCACTCTGCCCCTACTGAAAACTGTTTCCACTCAGATACTGTTGCTGCACAAATGTCTGGTGCTTCAGGTCGAGTCTGTGTGATCGCGAAACCTCTTCTCTCCGATTTCTGCTTTTGCTCTAGGACTTCAGTGACATGATGTGTACTTTCTACACTTTTACCCTTTCATGTGGTAACTGTTAAACCAGCTTCAGTGGATCGCTTGAGTGCTACTGCTGCAGTCAGATCGTGGAATGAAGAAATGATGCCCTTTTAATGGAAGACTATACTTTTGAATAAAGAAAGGAAATAAACCCTATTTGAGAAAGGGTTTCTGGTTTCCTGTAACCATTACAGTATCAAAACTGTGCCTTGATCAAGTGTAAATGGAGCCTTGATTTTAGATGCGTTTCAACTTGTAGCTTGTGGCTGAGGATCAGGAGGTATTGGACGGTCCAATTATCAAATGGTTCGATGATTCAGTCCTTACCTCTCCCTGCCCTACAAGTCTCCTTGTACCGTGGATCACAGCATGTTTTAACTGGGACAAAGGTCTATGTCGAGTGCTAACTTTTTGTGTATTTAGAGTCATCATGTGAATTTTGGGCTGTTTGAAATGTCCCAACCCTCCACACATCTTGGGGTCAACCGGCATTATAAAGTAACATCAATCTCTAGTCAGTGAACTACTAAGAACCACAACCAGGGCAGTGTCATTAACCCAGTGATCATTTTTACTTTGAGCGAGATGCAGAGAGACAAGGAAAACCAGCACAGTTACATAACAACCCTTTTTGCTGACCGCTGCAGTGGCCTCGGTAAATTGACTCAGTGGATGTGACTTCTCCAGTCACATAACACGTCCCCCCTTAGCCTCATCACGTTAGCCTTGCCAGGGGAGGTGAGGTCACTTTCAATGAACAGGCAGCACCTCAAGGTCTTTGACTTTTGGCTTGATGTGTAACCTTATAAAACAAAAGCCCGAGGACAAAATAAGAGTTGACTATGCTTATTTTGCCACAGTTACAAAACAATCCCGACATTTCATTACTGTGATTCTATCAAACAGGTTAAGTGAGACAACGTGAGAGCTGCAGGGTCCAGTCCTGTCATTCTCCTATGGTGGGGTGTTTGGAGATTCACTTAACTCAGAGTTTTTAAGTGGATAATAGCTGGTCCTTTCAGTGCTGCTGAGCTGATTTGTGCCTTTGGAACTGAATTAGAAGAAGTCAGTTATTTGAGATGGCCGAGACACGGGGGAAGGCAGAGATAGGAAGGCCAAGTTAACATGAGAGGTCAAACTGTAAGCAGAGACCCAAAATAAATGAGTCGAGCCTGAAGAACACGCTGGCATGTGTTAGAATCTGTTTTACATCAGCGTCAGAGCAGATGGCAGACTGTGCTCATTGAGCTGGAAACATCTGCAGATGACATTTTGTAAAATGTTGGTCAGGTGTGAAAATTAACCTATTTATCCAAATAATCACACATGGAACCAGTAGCATCGCACTCACAGAAGTGACAGAACCCTGTGTTTAATATATGTTTAAATATTCCGCTTTTGCTTCAGTTTGATGTTAACAGAAAACTGATCTGGAGAAGACTTGATGCAAAATATTCTCTAATTTAATCAGTTTCAATTTGAAGAGATAATTTGTTTAGTATTCAATCATAATTATCTCTTCCTGAGTTGAGTTGTGGCATTTGAGTTTATTACAATGAACTGCGTGTCGTGTCAAATTCATTCAAACTTGATTTTTGGGGAAAGTGACAGCCCTAATCCCTTACACAAAAACAAAATTAGCAGTGTACACTTCATATTACAAACAATCTCATTTAACAAGGGGAATCCCACCCATTAAAACCCACACAAAGCCATTTACAGCACTACAACTTTTATCCAGATATTTTTCCACAGTGTAACCATTGGGTGTCCTGTTTAACAGCTTAGGAGCATTTGTGCTGTGTATGTGAACTTGTGGTGATATGTTCGCAAACGTGAATCAAAAGCAAAAACTGTAAATATAGAAACCTCTAATGATAAAGAAACTCATCAGACACCAATAGTCTCCTCCTAAATTCATTCTTCTTAAAATGATCACACATTTCTACACTAGATTTTGGTGGTAGGGGAATATCCTGGCCGCATACGCACTCACAAACCCCCGCACACACACACACAGACCCTTTCCCTCTCCAGACCAGATGTGATAATCCTATTTGATTGATTAAGTGGAAAACAACAGTTTGTAGAGAAACAGTGACACATAGGCTGCAGAGAAACACTGGGATTTGTGGGGAGAAAGATGACACTGCAATCAAAGAGTCACAAGTTAGACTTCGGTAAGTCCTAATGTTGTGTTGGAATAAATCTTGTGGAGAGTGGGTCTGGACAACATCCATCGAGCCATCCAACCCTTAGCTGCACTGCATAATCTTTGAGGGTCACAGGGGCTGGAGCCAGTCCCAGCTGAGACAGTGCGAGAGGCAGGGTACACCCGTGACAGGTCGCGAAAGCGATCTCCGTCCACACAAGTGTTTTACCTCTGTATCAGAACTAAACTCCATACTAACACACCTGAAAACGCATATCATGAATATACACTGCGTTTGCATGCCACAGTACTTTCTCTGCCTGACCTCCTGGTATAAAGTCTGTAGAAATCCAGGAGAATTAAATTTGTGAACACAGCAGAAGATCCCCTGCTGGATTCACCACAAGTAAGTGGGGGGCTTGATGACGCTTCTAACACACAAAAGACGCAAAAAGAAAAAGAAGACAAATATCCCTCTATGCTTACATTCAAATTTAGAGTTACCAATCAACCTAACCTGCAGGTCTGCAGGACTTGGGGAGAACAAGTAAACTCCAAACAGAAAGGCCAAACCCTTTTGTAAGAGTTTACAGCTTTATTTGATCACCTATTTATAGACATTCATAACACAAGACAAGCACTCAACAGTCAAGAAAGATATTAATTGTTCTTTTGAGATGACTCACTTTCCCTCAGGTTGATCTGTGTTCATTTCTGGCAGCACGCCGCTCTGTAGAAAGCCTTTCTGAACATATCAACCGACAGCTGAATTAACAGGGCCGCTGAAGGATGAGTTCAGGCAGAGTACATGACATAACTAGCCTAGATAAAACACTCACTTTTGTTTTCATTACTAATAACAACTTTAAAAATGTGATACACTATTAATCCCAACAGGCACACTCCTCTTTGGGGAGGTTATCGGTCAGGCTGAGCCGTACAGCAGCGTCTCTGGAGCTGTGGAGCTGAGTCAGAGTCTTGTGAAGACACAAGGTGTTTAACAATGGGATATTAGCCAAATACTGTAGTATTTGGCAAAATCCAACTATGCTGCCAAAATGGTTGGAAAGAAAAATATAATATCTACTACATACACAACTATTCCAACTATGACACTTTTTAATCTTTCTCATTAAAATTCCCTGAATTAAGATATGTCAGAGAAAAAGAGAAAGTAAGATAATACTTATACTGTTTGAATGGATTTTGGTCAATCCAAACAACTGAAAAAGGCTAACGTGAGACTAATGTTTCTTTAAATGTGGACCATTGTTTTCCAACCCACAAACTGGCAGGTCTGACCAGCATTTGGTGCTTATGGCAAAGTTTCTCTCTGAGAATACAGTTTAAATTCAATCTCGGGAATCATAAAGTATGAATGAGGAGAATTGCTTGCTGACAAATCACAGTTAACGATTCTCATGTATCTTTTAAAGAAATAATAAGTAACTATCATGTAAATCTGTGGCTAGAATAACCAGGCATATCTGCACACACACATACACTTAGCTTGTCATTTCTTCCAAAGCATTAGGTTGGACTATTTTTCCCTAAAACCGACATCATCCCTAAAAGTTTAACCAAACATGAACCATATTTAAACCTAACAATCACAACCACTATTGTAACTGCAGCACGGAACCTAACCTTTGCCAAGCAATAACATAGCATTAACCTTGTCAAAAAATATGACCTTACTCAATTTATGGGATAGTTAGTTAGAAAGTGATTGATGATAATCAATTTCAGATGAGCTTCATATACAGAAGACACGATCGTTGTATCAGTCTTCTCATGAGAAAAGCCCAATTCATGCTTCTGCTTCCCTACGCAGAGCCCTATGCCGTACCCTGACGTGCACCTCCCCAAAAATGTAACAACGCGTCGCGGTGACCAGACCGCAAGAGCTGTGATTGGTCTGATTGGTAGAATTCCATTTCTGACAGACTCGCCACCATTTTTGAATTGAGTCGAAGGAACGAACACGGACAACGTCTTTTGTTTCTTGGTTGTATTTCCTTAAGAAAAAGTAATTGCTCTTAAACATCTATCAGCGTCCAACACGTTGCGCTTAGTAGCGATCGCCATTGTTCTGAAGTAAACAGAGATGCCAGAGAATTTGTAAATAGGCGAACCAGAAACCAGAAGAAACTCAACACCATCATAGAAACTCTTCGGCAGTGTAATTGCTGCGCAACTCACACACACCTACACACAACCGTGAATGCTCGGCCCTGTGCGTAGGCTACGTGCATATCTACGGCGTAGCTTCGACACAGAAGCATTAATTGGGTTTAACCCTCAGAGAGAAAATAAATAAGTGTATTTTCTTAAACTTCTAACAATCCCTTTCAAGATAACAACCCCCCCCCCCGACACACACACACACACGCCTGTGAAGCTCACATGTAGTTGTGATTTCCCTTTGTGGGCTGGTTGGGAAATCCTTCAGTCCACATATTTATCACTATAATGTAAGTCTATTAATCGAGAGCTACACTTTTGCTCTGCCAATGAAAATAGTTATAAGATGTTCAAAATCAATGAAAAAGAGATAGCTGCATGTGAAGAGATAGGTTATAAAGTGATACCACAAATAGGGGTGGGCAATCTGATGAGTTTCAAGACGTCCACAATCTAACTTTCAAGCAAGACCAAAGAGAGTGTGTTATTTTCTCCTCTTGTTGTCATGTCCCAAACCAATGACATCATCTTTAGGACACGCCATCGCACGCCCTTTCCCAACAAGATGACTGACATCACTTGTCCGAGTCGTAAACAATTGTTCTTGAAGCACCGCATTGTGTCATTGGCGCATAAAGGCCACAGAAACATGCTCAGTTGCCATATCACATGACCTTGTGCTACATGCTGTGTTTGTCTAACTTCCCACTCAGAGTGAATCAGTGACCGTCCTGGAGGGACAGAACAACAGATGGGGTTCTATCCAGTGATTTCCTCTGCTGAGTTAAAGGAAATACGGCCGTCCCATACTTCCCATCCTGCGACATGAGTCCGAGACGTGTGGCACGACACTACACACACATCTGACACGGTATCTCTCCCTGGCTCCGACCAGATACATCCTCAGTGGAAACTCAGTGAGTGCCTGCATGTAGGCGTCCATTCAAGAGGGGGAACTGATAAGGTGGAGAGTGTATTTGTCTTGAGAATCTATTTATTGGCTTGAAGGAAAAACTAAATGTCCATTTAATGAAGTATAGAAGCAGCTAATGTCAGAGGTTTAGTATGGGAACATGAGTTATAAAATGATATGTCCCTCTCTGAAATGTATAAGAAATGGGAAACCCCCACTGTGACTAAAATTCAGTTGAAGTGAATGAACTCACGTCTGTCAAATCAGCCTGATATTCACACTCACATCTACCTTTTACCCACATCTACCCAGAATAACTTATTTTGACTCAGTATAAATAAACCATCATCACATCAGATCTTTCTCCCTCTATGCCTCAAGACTTACATAAGACCTTGTGACCCTAACCCTAAAGCTATGACGAATCAAATGAGCTGATTGGTAGAATAAGTTTGGATTTCTCACAGGACTCAAATATTTTAGGGTGAGGCTTTCCTTTAAAGGCGGGGTTGTTTTGCCGTGTGACAGTAATAGATATTCCTCATATCATACAGGTTTACTCTGGTGCCTTCTTGTATGCATCGTGTGCTGAGTGGTATTTCTGGATGCATAGATGAGAGGTCATATTTGTAACTCAATAACAGCATAAAAGGACAACAAGACTATTTCAGATCCAGCAGGACGAAGACGTAAACAAACTGGGGATTAGCTTGATGTTGGCCCAGTGGCTCTAATGTCCCCACACACATAGCTCCCTCTCCCCCACCATTTACCCATGTACTGTAGCTTTAAATACATCCTGTTACCATGACCAGTCACCATGCTAAAAACACACACACACACACACACACACACACGTTATAGACACGTAACACACGACTGACTGAAAAGTGATCGCTGGGAAGCACAAGATCAAAAACACCACAGTCCAATCTACTCCAATTGTCGCTGATGTAAACAGCTGCACTGGTTTATGAAAAGACATTCAGCATTATATCACATCTTGTCATATCCTTCCACACCATATATCTAAGTAAAGCTTGGTCAATCAATATGAAACCATAACTCAGAACAAGAAATAACCACCAAAACACAATCACACACAGCAGTGCTGACTCAGCGTTTTATCTGAGCCGAATCGAGGAGGAGAGTGGATGTTTACTTCACAAGTTGACCCAGTTAGAGACGAGACAACAGAGGAGCACAGCACAGTACATTCCCACATTAACACCAGGACACAGTCAGCGAGCCTCAGGGCGGCCAACTGTGATTTGTTAGTGGGTGTGTGATGTGACAATGCCACGGCGTGTCTTTGTGTGTGTGTGTGTGTGTGTGTGTGTGTGTGTGTGTGTGTGTGTGTGTGTGTGTGTGTGTCCACAAACAGGAACCGAGGCATGGGTGTGCCTGTTAAAACAGTGGCAGATGATGTGGTAGATGCAAGTGTTTGGTCAGTGAGGCAATAAAGTGCGTTTCCTGGGGACACAAGGCCAACAATAGCTCATATATGCACATATACACAAACACACACACATTTTCATTTACTGGATTCAATTGTAAGTTACACTTGATCACTGTGTAAGTAAAATTGTATGTGTATGCAAGTAGAATTGCAACGATGAGTCCGTCAAAATAAAATGAATCTGCTCCTATTATTTTCAAAGTATTGTTTTAAAGCAAATATGCCAAACCTTTCATGATTCCAAGTTTTTAAATGAGACAATTTTTCTTGGTTTTACATTGTAGTAAATTAAAGATATTTGGGATTTGAACTCTTTCTCAAACAAAATGAGACATTTAATCACATCATCTTGCTTCTGGTCGGTATTCTACACTTCTAATTTCATTTTCTGATGTTTTACAAACCTAATAATTGAAAATGATCATTAGTTAGAGACCTAAATCTAAGTAGACTTGATATTTTGATGATAATGTTTCATCCTCTCCAGTACATCCACAACACTCTGTCATAGAGCAGGACAATAAACCTTATCTATTGAATTATAGACAGTGTGAATCTAATCTACAATTACTCACGGTTAAATGACTGCTGCCACCATATGAAAGGTGAGTTAATAAAGGAAATGCATCCACGGATGTGGAATAATGTGACAATTAATATTACTGAGGTCAAATCGTCATACATTTGTGTCTTATTATTCAGACCTTTTTTCTATACTACACATTCAGTGACCTCAAACACCTCAGTAGGTATTTGATATACAAACAATAAAACATCTACATTCAAATACAGAAGTTAAAACTGTTGCAAAATGAGAGAAATGCCAAAATAACCCCGCTGGTGGTTGACCTACCAAGAAAGTAATCGGTGCAAAACGTTGGTTCTTCCACATTTAATTGTCATCACCCAGAATGCTTTTCACTAGCCCAGTACGGCCACCATCATGTTGTGTCCATAGTTGGTGAAGTCAAACTCCAGTGTGTGCGTCTCCCTTTAGAAAACGCACAACGCAAACCAGCATGAAGATTACACAGAAGGTCGGTTACAGACTGATGTATATCTTTCTAAACAATAACAAAACAAAGGTTGCCCTCAGTGAAAGTCACTCAGAGGGAACAAAGCTCAGCGTCAGAGCTGAATGTCACAGCAGGATTCAGAGCCCAACCGTGAGGTTTAATGTGTTTGTGTGTGCATGTACGGAAGAGTTACGTTTTTAAGTAGGACTTTTATAGCAGGGTGATAAAACAGCAGAGCAATAGTGAGGAAAGGAGAGAATGTATTCAGCTGCGGTGCCCACGAGAGCTCGAGCACTCATGCACGTACTGCGCACACGCACACACACACACACACACACACCTCCATGAATTCAGAGGACATTGCATTGCCTTACATTAATTTCCTAGAGACTTAGAGTAAGAGTGCATAAAAGTAACTTTGCTCCAACTACAGATTAAACTGTGCGGAAATTTTATATCACAATTATTATCACTGTTATCTGTATTCTCACAAGATTGTTAAAATGCGTTGAAAATGTGCTGAAACACAAACTAAGGCAAGTTTGCTAAGTTTGATATTTAAGTCATATTTATAATCATCAAAAATAATAACCATATAACACCTTATCAAACATTGAAGAATGAAGGCTTTGGCTTGCTAAAGCTTTGATTTTGAAAAATGAAAACCCATATTGCTGGTTTATATAAACACAACCGTAAACATGTAAATCATATGTACTTACTAGCAGTTGCTAGATGGGGAATGAAACCGGTAACTGTTTCATCTCTAACCTTAAAACACGTCTTCTCCTTCTGGGGACTTGCTTTTTGCATTTGATTTTACAAATCCCCATAATGTGACGGCCTAAACAGATTTAGGTCCCCACAACATGAGTAATACCTGGACCACACGCACACGCGCACACACACACACACACACTATAAACTTTCCATCACGTTCAGGAATAGTGGCAGTGTGTCCTTTGCAGATCCCCAAACAGCAAGGGGATCAACACTTATAATAAAGGAATCCATAGAATCTGCTCACATGGCCACACACACACACACACACACACACACACACACACACACACACACACACACACACACACACACACACACACACACACACACACACACACACACACACACACACACACACACACACACCTATAATTGAACCATACATGAACACACTGTTCAAGAAAAATGATTCACACACACTGACTAATGAATACAATCCCCAATGGTATTTGCACTTTGACAGGGAATATTCAAAATGACAGTCTGTTAATTGAACAGATGAGGTGACCTGGAAGATTTCTAATATAATCTCCATATTAATGCAGACCCTCGGGGCAGAGTGTCGGGAAGCCCCCTCTCCCTCCTCCTTCATTCACAAACAGTGGCTGCACACTCGCTCTCATGACTGGCAAGCAGCCCAGGCAGAAGAGCATTCCAAATCAGTGCCATTCTCCGGTCACAATGGCAGCATTTCATCAGTCAGTCAACAGTAAGATCCACAATTAACTTTGATGACTGAACAGGGATTTAAAGCTTCATGTATCTAGTGCATTTAGGATCTAACTATCTAATGTTAAAAGACGAGATCATTTGTCGTCTCACATGACAGAATTTCCATATCAACTTCATAAACTCGAACCGATTCTGTCTCATCATTCATGAACGCTCCACAAGATTAAAAGGTCTAATTGTCTGGTGGAGTCGACGTTCCCCTGCGCTGAACTTTCATGATCTCTAACGTTTAACTCTCAGAGCGACACTTTAATAAGGTGACGACCGCGGGGATCAAAAGAGCCGCTGTCTGCCTCAAAAGCTCATTTGGCCCAAAACTTGGCACCTCTCCTCCTCCCATGGTCAGAGGCTGACCCCGTTGCCATGGTTACACCACTCTTAATATCTATGCAAACGCCGTCTCGCTGCATGGGGAAGACCCACTGCTGGACGGGGCTGATGCTGCGCCAGGGACTGCCCCCTCATGCACAAACACAGAAAGGCCTGTGTAAACACAAACATGTTATGAGCTCAAACAGACACACATGCACATATCAACACACATGCAAAGTGATGGCATATGGACACACATATGGATGGCTGGACAGTCAGCTGTGCTTCATGTGGGGCCGGATGCTTTCAGTAATACATCCACCCACAAGTGTATTATAAAGTTATTCTAACCCCACCCCGCTGGGGCGTCTGGCTCTGACAAGCAAACAACTGTGGAATCTAAACACTC
This sequence comes from Hippoglossus hippoglossus, assembly GCF_009819705.1. Lineage (NCBI taxonomy): Eukaryota > Metazoa > Chordata > Actinopteri > Pleuronectiformes > Pleuronectidae > Hippoglossus > Hippoglossus hippoglossus. The sequence goes on along the minus strand of NC_047151.1, from coordinate 10,613,188 downwards.
AGCCCACACATGTATCACATCCAACAGCAGCATGACTGTGGATGCACAATAGACACTTCAGTTTCATCTGACTCCATCAGTCAGAGCATACAAAAATGAAACGCTGAAGTTGGAGATCAGCCGCACAGCTCAATGGCACGTCGTCAGAATGTGGAGGTAAACCCGAACTGGATAGAGCCAAACAAACAGAGCACATAAATTTAAATAGGAGGAACCATGTAAAAGTTAAAATCTTAATTCGGTGCTTGGTGTTGAGTTCAAACTTGGTCAATTGTAATCTGCACTGTTGTCCTGATCAGGCCGTTATTACAGTGTTGAACCTTTAACAGAACGGTCATTCAAAAATCAAGGAAGCTACTGTAGCTAATTTGCCATGTAATTGTGCGGTGTATTTCAATTTGAACTCCTCTGTTGGAGAATAAAACTTATATAATAGAATTTTTTTTTAAAAGGTTAAGGACTGGAGTTGATGATGCATAAACTCTAAAAAGACATTGCTCCATTACCACCCCTGCTAACAAGCGTGTTACCCGACAGCTACAAAGCAGTTAAGAAACTTAACAGAGAGCTTTAAGTTATTGAAATGATGTACAATACCTAAAAGATCCCTACACTACCAGAAGGAGTAAAAAGCTCAGTTCAAAAAAATTAACTGAAGCTCATAAGATGGACGACACATCTCCACTTCCAGCCCAAATATCCCTGATACCAACCAGAGTCAGTCTAGTAGCGCAAGCCACCAGGGGGTGATCAAGACATTTTAGCTTCACTTTTAGGGAGCCGTCATGTTGCCCATCTTTTATATACCTTTCATGATTGGGACTGACTAACACCAGCATGATCCCGTCTGGGTAGCATTTTGGCAAAAAAGCCAGCTAGCCCTTTGAGACTCTACATCAACAAGCTACCACAACTAAATATTTATACAGCACAGTGATTCATTTTGCCGCAATGTGTGACCATGCCTTAGCTCCTAGCAAATTGCCTTAACTTTGCCATCAGATACCTAGACCTCAAGTCTATAGTCAGAAAGCTTTTTTTCTTTTTTCAGCTCAATGGGCGTATCAAAAAACAGGAGCAGGATTTTATTTCATTTGCTTCTGTTTCACTACCTGGAAAAACATCCAACTTGAATCGTTTGTCTTTCTAATTTCCTCAAGGCAAACTTGAATTTCAAGATTACTTTTAAGTTGACATTTTGAGAGACATGCTTACTTGGTTTCTCGTCCCGAGTTAAATGAGAAGATTGATGTCACACTCCTCTCTGTAAATGTGAAGCTACAGAAAGCAGCCAGCTAGTTTGACCGGCCTGACTTTCGACAAGGGTAATAAAATCTAAATTCTGGCAGTGGCTTCAGGCATGAGAGTGGAATTAGTCTTCTGATCATTCTCAACTCTCAATAGGAGAGCCAGTGTCCAACTGGATCATATAGTTGCATAATAGCACGGTAAATAAAATGTTTATCCTGTTATGTTTTTCATCTGGTGTCGTTGGGTGTAACAGACATGTACACACAAGCTGATGAGTACGGTCCTGTTCAACTCAACAGGCCCTCGGTCCTGTCTGACCAAACCCAGAGCTACATGCTGAAGCACACTAAATAAATGACAGATGAGGCCAAAGCCCAGAGAGAGACGAGAAAATCCAGCATAATAAAATCAAGCCTGGTTGCGCGCAAACACACACGTCCTCCTCTAACAAAGGGAAAACATTGGAATCCAAGGCTCAATCAATCTGCCGTGTGCAGGGAGAGTGGAGCCACATGTTTTTGATAAGTCCTCTAGCAGAGCAGGGTGAGGTAATGATGAAGTCATCTCTGTCCTCTGGACAGGTTCAACTTCACTGGGCTGTGTGTTGAATGGCTTCAGGCTCACCAACACACACACACACACACACACACACACACACACACACACACACACACACACACACACACACACACACACACACACACACACACACACACACACACACACACACACACACACACACACACACACACACTTCAATATGCGTTTTGTGTGCTATGCAATAAAAAGTTATTGTAAGAAACATCTTACTTTACTTTTTGTATCAAGACCAGAAATTAAGGAGCTACAAGTTGTGAGCTGCCTTTAACTCACTTGCAACAGAAGAAGCTTCTCTATCATTACAAAAAAAAAAGTTCCTCAAATGTTGTTAAGAACCTTCCCAGGCAATCACGTCCTACTATGGACACGCCTCATTAACAGTCCATGCAGACAGAACCACTCAACGGGTCACTGCATCTCCGTTATGAGACCGTCAATCTATTCCCTGACCATAAAGGACAATGTACTTCCTGTGTCTTGGCACCCATCTTAATATTGACTGGGCTCAATCGTGCCTTGGGTCGTAATTATGAAACCATTCGTTAGGGGAGAGAAAATAGAAGAGAGAGAACTGCTCGGAGAGACAGACTGAGTTGAAACAACAGATTAGCATCTGCTCAGCCCTATATCTAAATGTTATTCTGTGAGCCATGTAAAGGTCAAAACTATAAGCCTATTACAAATGCAATATAGTCATGGAGTATACATTCAGCTTGGATGGCCACAGGATTCTGATGTACATGTTGTTCTAAATAAATACAAATATCCAAGTAACACAAATAACCCCACAGTGTATATGTTAATCTGCCCGTCCCAGGGGCAGACACCCAGGGAACCAAGCACAGCTCCACTAAGTCTGCTTACAGTGTTCATTTGGGGTCTTTTCATACATGTTTGGATTGTTAAAGGTATTTTTTCAGTTTTACTGGCTCTGTCAGAAATTGACTGCTCCTCTGTGTCTCTATCGTTCACACTGCACACTGCCAACCAAATTGAGCCAAACTGGGTTCCCCACCATCTCCTCCAGCTCTCCATATATCGTCTAAATTTACAAATTCTGTTGTGTTTGTAAGTGTGTGTGTAAGTGTGTGTGTGTGTGTGTGCGCGCGCGCGCTCTGTTACCTTTCCCTCAAGTTCCAGGACTATCATACAGAAGCTACGCAATTTTTAAATAGTAATCAACCGCTTACAGTGATTAATTTCGGCCCTGGACAAATATGATCAATATAAGCCATTTCCACTGTACTAGAATTTTGTCAGGAGGCGACATAATTCGTGCAAATGTTGAGCATTCTGGTGTCAAATGACATCACGAATCAAGTATCGCCCGGAGTATCGCCCGGACTACTGACGAGGCGTTTCAGGAACTTCAGGAGCAGTGTTTTCTGTGGCTGAGAGGAGCTGCTTATTACTGCAGATGTTAGACATTTGCAGACCTTTTACTTACACAAAAACCTTATATTGCACACGAGAGGATATAAACTGAAAAAGGCAAGGCAGGGCACAGAGCACAAGCTTTTTAAGGGCAATCCAAAGGGCCTGTCATGTGCATTTTCAAGCTCTACTACAATGTCTACCAGAGTTCTGACCTGCAGAACCTGAAGGAAAGAAAAGAAAAAAAGGGAACATTTCAGAGACTGGCAGGAAGTGAGAAGTGTAACGCAGCTGTAGTCCATTTAACAGTAAAGTTTTATTCAGGACAGAGCTATTTACACACACTGTTGCATGTGAACCACCACTGAGGAAGAATCACTGCAACTGAATAAACCAGCTAACAACACTTAAACCAGTTATTAGCAGGGGAAGGAGTCATTCAGCAAAAAGAATGGAAATGTAGTTTCGCTCCAGCTTTCCTCCTTGATCTAGCTCAAGCTTTACTGCAGAGTGAAGTTATTATAATCCCAGTGATTATATTAACTGCTGCTTACTTCACTGTTTTATGTTGACATCCACGTGTAAGCAGCATCAGCTTACACTCCACAATACAAATAATTAAAATCACTTATTATATATATAATTTGTCACTTGGACACTTTTGCCAAAGAAAGAATTAACCTGCATCGCAACCTGCATTTTCAGGCTATAGTACATAAAAGATAAACCCTCAACTAAAATCCTTTTCTATCATTTTCAACTCATGTTTTTAAAAGCCTCTTTGGGTTAGACCTGGAGATCTTCTATAAAATTATGAATCACATTAAATTGTGTGAGAAACTCCATGAGTAAAACAACACAATAAAGTCAAACACATTAATCACCTTACTAAAACTGTGTGCTTTTTCTCCACAGGTCATGAGATCAGCACTAAAACCTGCAGCAATACATACACAGAAAAAAAATGTATTTTGAATTTACTACATATTATTATGTCAAGCAGTTGCACAAAGTAAAATCTAAATCAAGATATATATGCTTTAGGCTTTGTGTTCATATTTTTTAAGTTAACTGTATTAATCCTTTTTCCAGTAACTTGCACAACCCATTGTGGGAATAATAAAGGATTATCTTATCTTATCTTATTTGTAGGGTTCAGTGACACATTAAAAATCAGTTAAATAAGACAGATTGAGAATCCATTTCATTCAGAGTAGCCAGAATATGTGACCAATGTGATCAGCTGCTGCACCTGCTCTACAATAAGTGAACTTGAACTTTGACCTCCTGCAAAGAGAACTAACCCCTATAGCATATTAAAGAGAAAAAAACAATATATATATATAATTAAAACAAAATGAATGAAAGTAAATATGCTGCTGTAGCCTACACCTACAGTACTATTTAAGTTGTAAATGACCCAATATGATTAAATATGAGAGCAACAGTGTTTGTCTGATATGTTTGTTGTCCACATGTCGTTACTAACTGTCGTTATCAGGACATCTTAGTGAAATCCCATCAGTTTGGATGTGTGGCAGAGTTTCTGGTCACATGGCCACAACACGTCTCATCACATTTACCGCGTGAAGCACGGGAGAGCCCGTCCTCTGCAGACCATGCTGCGCAACGACCTCAGGGCAACACACCGACGAGATGTGTCTGTGGAACAACAACAACCACAGGCTGTGACATATAAAGACAAAGATAGATACCTGGAGTGAGGATGATCCGAGTGAGCCGCTGAATGGCCTGCAGACACACAGGTGTCCCCGGACCTTGTCTGTCCCTCTGAACTCAATGGTTCCGGTGTGTCCGGACACTTTCGCTGATGCACACACGCTGCTGATGGTGCTCACTCGCCCCCTGCAGGCTGGCTCAGCAGCGCACATGCTGTGTAGATCTACTAGGGAGGGGGAGACTGGCTCACAATGTGGCAGGAAATGCGATCCCGCTCACTGAAACTAGAGGCTCACCATTTTGCAAATCCCTCGCTGCTTCAAGCTGAGCACACGTGACTCAGGCTGGTTGCACGTGATGTGTTTTATTTATGATTGTCCTAATTCTGAGAGAAGGACTACACATGATCCACCGGGTTCACCTCACATAGCTCATAGTATGTTTCACAGTACAGGTTTTACATCTAACAATCAACATGCAGCCTACATGTAGAATAAAGTACTTTATTCAACATGCAGCCTACATGTAGAATAAAGTACTTTACGTGGCTCGTGCCTGCAAGGTGTCCTTTATATTATTCACAAAACAATGGACACAAGAATATCAAAAAGAGATGTTACGTCCAAACAGGCCACAACCTAAGTAGTACAGGTCACTGCTTAGTATAATCTATAGGTGGTTTATTGTCATGGCAAGTGTAACACGCTACTGTAGATTTGTGCACAGACATAATCGGTTCAGGCTCAGTGTAAGGGTAGTATGTATAGAAATGTCAAATATGACTTGTGCATATGTGCTGCTCTGCCTCCATCTGGTGCCCCTAAAGGTGCTTGTGTAATATGCGTCATATCCACACCATCCCTCCACAAGCTTAAAGGTGCAGCGGCCCTTTAATGATGCTTATTGCTTTAATTGTGTTGTGCAAAATGTTTATCTTCATTGAATAATTTTATTCTGGCAATTTCCTTGTTCTTCTGTCTAAACTGGAACTGTGTTAAGATGTGTGTATCAGGTTTTACAGAAATACATTTGGGGCTTGGGCTTTAGTGTACTTGATCGAAAATACAGTCTGTATGAAAAGCATTCATTATTAATACTGAATAATAGGACGTAGTACTGTACAGTGCTCGTCTGGAATGAACAGGGCAAAAGAGTGAAAACAAAGTCAACTACAAGTGCAACAAACATTACAGTTGCATTTTTTCAGCATCCTACACTTTGCTCAGCTGAGGAAAGTTTGCAAGAAAATAAAGTACAAGGATGAAATTGTAGGTCTGGGCCTGATCACTGGAAAAGCACTGCCCCCACCCCAGTGGCAGAAGCAGCTACCTTGACAACAAATTGCCAGAACTTTAAAGTGAAGAGCAGACTCTAAAGCTGCCAGGAGGCCTGATCAGCAGAGTCTGCTGCATATGAATGAGATGCTGGGAGGAGAACAATTTAGTATGAGAGCATCTGGCTTGTTCCTGAGGCCTTCAATAAATCTGGCTTGCTAAGACATCTGAAATGACTTGTTTTGTTTTTTCCTGCATCCAAAGAGGATCCCAGCACCAAGACAAAGGATTATACATGTTGCCAGCTTATTTCTCGGGACACAACAGGTTGTATGGATTACATGTGGGCAGAGGGGCCCCAGGAAGTAAGTCAATAACACAATAATGAGGTGATATAGAGATCCACCCCCCCCAGTGGTGGAAAGGTCTGGAAATGATAGAGCAGGAGCTCCCTCTGTAGCTGATAAGGCAAACTGCAGACAACAGGAGTGATTCAAATGACTCCATGCTAAAATCTTCGTAAGTGACCAGTCATTGTTTTAACTCAGAATGGAATTAGTCGTTATTTTATCTAATAAAAGGCTGTGGACAACAGGAAAGTCTTCAGAGTTTATTTTAATGAACTATCATTTGTGGCGGACCTGCAGTTCTACGGGAGTTTAATCAAACAAATGTGGTGCATAGAAATTGAACAGTGCTTCTCCATGTTTAGTTTTGACCCTGGTGACAGAAGGCAGACCTGTCCGAGATGACCTGAGGATGGTTCACAACGTAGTGCATTTCGGTGCATTATAAACCAACAGCAGGATTCTGAAGTCAAAGGTCCATAGAATAATCTGCTGTACTCCCTGCTGTGAGTTAAAAAGATGATCAGGATGGTCCAAAACAGTTCTCAGTTAATTAGGAAATTCATTTTATGTGAGTGATCCCACAGAAGGTGGTTTACATGGCTTCTACTCAAACCAAAGCCCTACCTCTCAGTGAGCCCATCACATGACAGGTATCCAGCAATTTGTATCATTGTGATACAACAACACACACACACATGCACACAAAGTACAAGTCACATTCTATATGCAGTACGTTTTCTATCACACACTGTTTAAGGGTAATCTAGGGTTCAGTATCTGGCCCAAAGACCCTTGTAATGCAAGGACTGGGAATTTTAACCTGTTAACCTTTAATTCAAGATACATGGCAATACAGTGATTGGTTTCAATCAAGGCAACACATCAGATTTTGAAAGGTTTTCCGTTAGGTCTTCCAGTAAGTGTTTATATTTTCCAAGATATTTTATAAAATCTTTGAATTGTAAGACACTCAAGCTAACCCTGTGTAATGAGGAGTCCCCCTCATTGAGAAAACAGTCTACTATATAATGTCTCTGCTCTGTTTCTACTGGTCCCAATCTTTAGCAGTCACCACCTATTGTCTGCATGTGTATGTGTGTAAATGGTAAACTTGTGTGCACTTACACGGTCACATCATGATTCCAGCTCCTGCCGCAATCAGATCTAAAGGAGCCAAGTGAAGCACCTGACCCACTTCACTGGTCCTCCAATATGTGTAAATAGCTGCGTGGCCTACAACAAATAGCTCACAATGATGGGCCATTGGGCTGCTATTCTTGGAATAAGTTACTATTTTTAGTCACAAGGACAGTTGAGGGATACTCTATGAATAGAAAGAGGTTTAAACAGGGTCGAAAAGGGAGAAAGTAAATGGATCTCGGAAGCATAAGGATTTTCTAAGAGCCACAGCATGCAGCTGAAACATGAAACTATGAGGCTACATGGTTCATTCTGGTCACCTTATTCCTATTTGATAGCACCAAGGACACCCATATGTACACAAAATTATTGGCTGCTGTTTTTCTATGACCTCCACCAAGGAGGTTATGTTTTCTTTGCTGTTTGTCTGTTAGGTTGTTTTTCTGTTAGCAGGACTATGCTAAAACTAGGCAGGCATTTAGCAGAGCGCATACCTCAGAGCACAGTCCCCTTGAATTCAATCAAGCAGCAACAAATTGCATCAAGATCTTTGAATAATTCCCTGGGAAATTAGAGACAATGTCAAACAAAATCCTATATCTCACAATGTTAAAGAAGGTGAAAAATAATTCCCGCTCCACTTCTAAATTTAATGGGTCATATCACATCCTTTCACCAAGTATCATAAAATCGGGTGAGTTGTTTTTGCGTGATCCTGTTGACGGACAAACAAGCAGACAAACAGCAATGAAAACGTAACCACCTTTACGGAGGTAACTGCTGAACCGAGTGTCATGAAACTTGGTGAAAGGGTGGGGTATAGGCCAATGAAGATCAGTTCACTCTTGCAGCAGATTCGTTTAAAGGGGCTGATCCAGGAATGTTATTTCACAATTTCTTAAGTATCGAAGGGTAGGGCGCTTTTTAAATATTTAATAACATTTAATGGACATTTCTCAATAAATAATGTAAAGATCTTTATGCGGAAAAAAGAGGATTGATATCTATGAATGACTGTTCATCCTTGGTGGAGAAATGCGTTTTGCTGAGTGCCGTTGTAGTTTTGAATAGGTTTATCTATTTATAATATTTTTATATTTATGTCATGTTTTCTATGAATATATTTTATTGTGATTTTATGTTTGAGTCTAGATTTCCACTGTTTATTGTTTTGTGATTTGTGTTAAGTGCACACCAAAAATGGGATAGTAAATAGGATAAAAATCATTAGCATTTAAAGGAACAGGCACTCAAAACAGGTCACTCTGTGGAGGGCTGTTTTATACAGGGTAAAAAGGGTGCTGTTTTAAATGATCCTTGTGGTATTTTGACCAAAGTATGTTACAGACATTTCATTAAGACCCCAAGGAACCATATCAACTTGTGGTAAAATGGGCATGCTATGTCCCCTTTAAAGCATTGAATACAAAATATTAGCAATGCATTTTAGCAATATTGAGATGCAGGGAGTTCATTTTACTTCTGTCTTTATTGTATTAATTAGCTTAGAGCATTAAAGTGTTATCTTACTAAGCATAAAGTAATTGAATATGTTACATATTCAATAGAATAGAATATGTGTTCTCTGAGCACAACCACTAAATGCTTCCTCTGCATATTGCTGTGACTGAGCCCAGCAGAATACATTAACACTAAAACCACACCGGATGCAGGCAGACCACCGCCAATCATCCTAAATATTCCTCCTGCCTCCCTCCTGCTCTTGCACATGAGTCAGACTTGCCCTGTTAACCAATCACAGGCGGACACAGACAGAGTGCAGCTGACAAACAGAGGCACAGGGGAGGCTGCTTGCATTTGAAAACCAGTCCCACATGACATGTTGAGGACACAGAAACAACCTCACACACACACCGTCCTTTTGTCGTCATTGAACTTCTTCAATGAAAGCAAACAGTCTTCTGCATCTCAGCTGTGTTTTTCCCTCACCTTCGCCATCAGTCCGGATTTGCAGTGAAGTTTTGATTCTTCCCCCCCCCACACATCTGCAACATGTGCCTTCTGACAGCTGCCCTGGTGTTTTCTTTACTCTGTGAGTATTTTGCAAACTTTTACTTTGCTGATGGTGCCACGTGGACCGCAAGGACGATTCATGTGTCATTATTTATGCATGTATACATATTTAACCATGTGCCACAGAGGAGAGAGAGTGTGTAGGTTTTCTTCTTCCAGCAGCTCATTTCCACAACTATTGCTCTGTTCAGTGTTGTGTTTGTTAGGGCCACCAGCTGCTCTCTCTTTTTCTCTGTCCGAAGGGAAAACCAGTGGACTCTAACTTACTCAGTAACACATGAACAATGACCGATGGGTTTGGATAGGTTTTTTGTGATGTTTAACTTGTTCTGAGACAGATTTGACAGAGGTTGCACCAGCAGATCAGTGTTAATGTTGAAACCTTAATGGTTTACATCTCCCTCTGAGAATCTCACTCTGTTGTGAAAAGGCTTTAAACTATCTGAAAGAATGAATTAGCACGAGCTGGTTATGGGCAATAACCAGCCAATTTGGTTGTACCCCATTTCTTCTGCATCTGTAATTCCCTGGATTAAATGTAAGTAAATCTTAGCATCTACACCTTGTTGGGAATCAAGATTGATTAAGGTTGTATACAAGAATGACAATGATCTGTTATGGTCTGTACAGGGACTGGACCCAAACGCACGACTAAGAAGATGCCGTAATGTATAATAACAACAAGGTTAAATTGAAGAGTTTAAAACAGGTACAGCATGTTTACTGATGGAAAAATAACAAAGATTTGGCAGGAGGTTGACGGATAACAGGTTTATTAAGGCAGGCAAAAACACTGGATGTCAGCAAACAGAAAAAAGGCAAAGACAACATACAAAAATCAATGGAGCCAAAACTGGCAAATACTATCTTGTAGTAGTACTGTAAAGTTCTGGTGCTGCTGTGTTCTGAATGGAGGGAGAACGAGGATTTGCTGAGTGTAGAACAGTAGGAACTCCTGCCTTACCGGTCTGTCAATCTTCAACTGGGTTGTGGGTCTGAAGCCAAGGAAGATTCAGGACGGGGATTTTTTTTTTCGTGATATAATGAGCTTATAAAACATGGAGTGGCTCGGTTCGGTTGGTGACGGTTGTGAGACAATTGCCATTTAAGCTTGCCTTTGTGGGGGTGGAAAGCAGAGGGGTCTTAATAGCAGCCTGCCTGACTAGCTTGGGATCTAAAAAGTTTTCATGAGCACCAGAGACCGACCATTTACAATTATTCAGCCTGGAAACTGAATAAGTGTACGGATGTCTGAAACAGAAGCCCAACTGAGACTGGTGAAGCTGGGAGTGTAAACGAAGTGTGCAGTTTAACAGTACATGACCAGAACCACCACAGTGGAAGCACAGGCCCTCCTTGAGTCTGCGGGTCTGTTCAGCTGCATGAGCTCCATTGGAGCAGCAGCTGGAGATGGAGAAGCTGAGGAAAGGGCAGGACTGGTGAGGGTCTGTTGGAGTGGGGGAGATTTTGAGATACTGAGAGATCTTATCTTTCACTCCTGCTGTCTCTCCTGGAACCGACTGTTAAGTGTAATCGAGAGAGAAAATAACTCGTCTAGTGACTTGGTTTTTGATCTTTCCCCAAACCCGTCTTTAACCACCTAGTTCGGCCTCTTTAAAAATACAACCTCTATTATTCCAGCACAGCCGCTAAAGTACAAAATGTTCCAAGCCAATTACGTATGCATTCTTAGGTCTATCTGATGCAGATGTTAATGACTGATTGGCCAATTCAGAAACTAGGGAGCATTGCAGAAGAAGTTCACTACATTCGACATCATAGTTGGTTTATGAGGCAGGGAAGTGATTTTGTTTACCTCTCTGAAGGATTACTCTTGCTGACTAAGCATAGGTCCCTGGCTACTGAGGGCTAGGCAGAGTCATCACATAGTAGAATTATATAATCCGGAGGTGAGTGGAAGGCAGACCAGGGTTCTTATGGAGGTGTGCCAGGGACCCGCAGAGGAGAAACCACACCCATGTCAAGAACTGCCATGTCCAGAAGTGCCATGCCAATCATGCTTTCAGAATCTGTCACATTTTAATTACAGGGTAGGGCTGGATTTTCTGTTCCAAAAAAGGACTTACTCAATGTCTGTATGACAAGTCACACCCTGAAACTATCTCATCTAACTTTTATCAATGTTTTATTTCTCATTAAAAACATAGTTATCAGCATTAATTTCAATTATGGAGCACTAGTTAAAAGGGAATGAAAAATACTTCCTTATACATATAATGTGTGTGTGTGTGTGTGTGTTTGTGAGAGTCTGTGTGTACGCAAGCATTTGTATGTTTGTGTGCGTGTGTTGGGGCATTGGAGTGTGCATTTCTGTCAGAGGAAAAACACTTCCAAAAGAAATTATGATCACGCTGATTGATATGATTTACATCCACTGTTGATGCAGTGTGACATTTATGCACTGTGACAAAGAGTAAAAGTGGAGACTGAGAGTCCATGTAAATGTCTCCAACCTTTGAAGTATTCTTGACTCAAAAACCTATATGTTAAAATGTATGTACTGAAGGAGGGTCCAAAATTCATTTCATACAGTAATCTGGGAACTTGAAGCATCCAGTACAAACACACTAAGAATGGACTTTTCAGTTAAATGAGTTGTGTCCAATATCAAACTTTTGACAGGAAAAATATCTGCCTGAGGGAGAAAGAGTAGATCTATTAACATATTTTTAACCATAGTAAATTTATTAGTTTTGGTGTAAAGTCTCTGTAGGACACAAATTATATTTGTAATTTTGTAATTTTGTCATTTGAAATATATTTGAGACACGTCTACAGGGGACTTGTGACTGTCTTTTTAACTCAATATACGAGAACCTTTCCTTAACCGAAACAACTGCTCTAGTTATTTAACAATAACTATTTTGTAATGTGGACATATTATAGGAATATTATCTAAATCATCCAGTATCAGCTGTGTTTGTTGAGGTGGAATGTGCATTAAGAAGTGTAAGAACATATGATTATCATCACCTTCTCCTTGTTGTCCTTTTCAGATTCCATCTCCTGTGTTCAGTTTCGGGCCCCTCTGAACATGCGAGGAGTCACAGGGCTGGTTCAGTTTAACTCCACCTCCCAGACAGCCACTGTCACTGTGTCTGGAGCTGGCTCCTGTGGTACAATTAACTTTTCCCTCAGTGAGTTCCCTGTCATGTACGGACATTTTGCTCAGCCTTGCTCAGAAGCAAATATCGGCTCCAGCATTTTTACCTTCACAGCTGATCCTGCCTCAAGCTCCACCATTAATGTGTCACACCTCTTTGAACAAAGTCCAAATCTGGATGACCACTCCTTGACATTGCAGACATGTAACGGCACTAAAGTATGCACAGTTGTAAGTCGAGGGCAAACATTCTTGACTCGTCAGGCAAGGTTCTCTGGACCTATTGCTGGTAATGTGTACATCCGCCTCAACAAAGGAGAGACCAACCCAAGGCTTCTTGCAGACCTTGTTACAATCGGACAGGTCAATGCCTCACAAACCACCATAACTCTCTTTGGATCTGCAAGCACCGCTGCAACCTGCGATGTTCTACTAGGAAGCTTAGACGCCTTGACTTTGACCAATTTGGGTGTGGTAAAGGTCGGAACGCCTTTGCAATCAGAGAAGTCCCGTCTGAACGAGACCAGCCTCAAAGACAGACCTGGCTTTCTTCTCTTCCCCATGGGATCAAGTTACAAGTGTGCTCCTATTTATGATGTGCCAGAGAAACAGGTGACTGCTGTTGTAAATATGAGAGGAATCAAAGGATACTTCAGCTTCCGCCAGGCTTCCTGTTTTGATGCGACAGAGCTGAGCGTGAACCTGACTAACTTACAGAGCAGAGTTGGCCCTTACCATGTCCACCTTTTTCCTGTCCCCTCACCGAGGCTGTGTTCAAATGATAATGTGGGTGGCCACTGGAACCCATTTAAAGTCAAGACTAGTGACCCAACATACCCAAAAGTTCCTGGGTCAACACATGATAAGTATGAGATTGGTGACCTAAGCGCCAAGCACATGTCCCTTGCAGGTAAAAATGAGGCAAATATGGTTTTCACGGACTTCAACCTCCCTCTGTTTGGACAGAACAGTATTGTAGGTCGCTCTGTTGTAATTCACCAAACAGATGGTGCCAGGTATGTTTGCGCCAGCATCAGCTATCCTGGCGCTGTGACAATTGCCAGAGCCAGATTTCAGGGCCCTGTGATTGGTGAGATCTTGTTCACCCAACTGAAGAACAACCCTCTGTCTGACGTATCCATCTTCGTGGATGTGTCGTATGGAAATCAAACACTGACACCAACCAGGAACCATAATTGGCATGTTCACACCTACCCAATTAGCTCAGAGAGGGATGATGACGAAAGGCGTTGCAGCACAACAGAAGGACACTGGAACCCCTTTAACATCAACACAGGAGACAGCAGTTATAGTTTCCACTGTTCCCCATCCATTCCCTTCTCCTGTGAGGTGGGAGACTTTTCTAACAAACACAGCCCCATCAACCTCGGCACCAGAGTGGGTGAAGTGGAAGCAAAAAACTTCTTCACTGATGTCACCTCCTGGTTGTCTGGATCAGGCATTATTGGTCGTTCTGTAGTCATCCATCAAGCAGACAGAGGAGGGCCAAGGATTGCTTGCGCTAACGTTACAATGGTGCGGGTCCAGAAAGCTAGCTTGGATAACTGGTTTGGCCCGGGGATGTCCAGCGGCCAGGTGCAGTTCTCTCAAGCTGTCCCACAGGGCCCCACGACTATCAATGTATCCCTGATGAACCTGAACTCCTTAGCTGGGGGCTACCATGTTCACATACTGCCCATCAAACCTGGCAGTGCACAGCCCTGCTCCAATGCAAACATCATGGGCCACTTCAACCCATTAGCTTGGAATGTATCAAACTCTCCCACACCGGGAACTGGAACTATGGACCAATATGAAGTTGGGGACATCAGTGGGAAGTTTGGGATGCTGAATGGCCTCAGCCAGTCTGAGGCTCTATATGAGGACCCTGATGTGCAATTAACTGGACCCTACAGCATACTGGGGAGGTCACTGGTGGTTCACTATGCCAATGGATCAAGGTGAGAACTTGTTTGTGCTGGAAAGAAAGAAACAAAGACAGTCAAAATGAGAAGAAGGTGGTAAAATAGATGGGGAAACATACAGTAAGACATATAGGATGACCGCAAGTTATATTACAAGATTAAATGGTAAGAAATGCCACTAACATGCTGTAGCCACTGACTAGACCTTCCCTAGGACATAAATACTTTGGATTTTGTTCATTCAATGTGCATTATATAAGATGCTAAAACAACAACATACAAAAAATGGCATCAATTCTAGCCAACATTCACCATCCTGAGGGACCCACTGGCACAGTAGCAGACTTGGCCAGTCTGCTGAGGGCAATTCCAGGTATAAGTTATCACAGACAATGAGTCACATCCCCCTCATGTTAGATAATCTCCCTATTCATTAAGAATGACTCAACAAAATATTGTGAAGTAAAAAAAATCCTCATGGTTAACCCTACAGGATTTGAATGTGTTTTGCTTACCTTGTTTGTGTTTTTGTGTCTTTCTCTGTACATGTGTGCATGAATCTATTCTCCCTCTGCAGAATGAGGTGTGCTGACATCTCAGCTGAGAGAGACACAGAAGGAGAATGGACTACTGCCAAGGCTGTATTTAACGGTGCAGTAACAGGGACAGTCCGACTGGTAAGAAGTATTTTCCACTAATTGCAATGGGTACATTTACAAAAACGTATACACATACTTGCAGTATATACTACATCATTTCACACCTTCAGATCTTTTTAATTTTCAAATTTTCAATTAAATTTGAGATCATATGCTTTAGACCAGTGGTCACCAGCCTTTTCGAGCCCAAGATCACTTTTTAATTCCAAACTTAAGCCGAGATCTACTATTACATTACATTTCATTAAAGGCTGAATGTACAAGAAATAAATATACACAAAGAAGGGCAATTGTGCAACTTTTTCTATTCAATGCACAATATTCAAATTAATATCAATTCATATTTACAATGCAAAATATGTAGCTTCTCAGTTCCACAACATGCTCTGCAGAGGAGCTGCTACTGCAGCACAATGTTTTTACATGTAGGCTTTGATTTGAATATGTACACAAATATGATTATTGGCCTGTATGAAAGAAGTCCCTTGTACTCAAATAAATACCAGTACTACACAGTATGAAGCAGTGCATCTTCCGCTCTTGCAAATATCTCACAATAATAATCCGTTTTTAAACAAAGGAATGGATTCCGTCAACAGAAACGCTGGAGTGCTTTTATTTTGAAAAGGCATACAGAAAGTGTTGCAAACATTTGTTTGTGACATAAATTCATCAGATAAACATTAAAAATCAGGTGAAAGATCATTTTCTCTGTTTATTCTGCTGCGAACCACAATGTTTATCTCTTTGACACAAACGTATTTACAACACTTTCCGAACCCGTTTCAAAGTAAAAGCACTCCAGCGTTTCACCTTCTGAATCCACTAATTTGTTCCAACGGGTCTTTGAATGTTATCGACAGACCGAAAGATGTGCATCTTCATACCGTAGAGTCTTGACATTTACTTTAGTACATGAACCAACTTATTCTTGAAGGAAATGCAGGAGATAAACCTGCAACTCCACCGCCAGTAGCGGACACACAGCGGGTTCGAAAAACAGACAACCGACACAGCTGATCTGCGGTGAGACGACAGCCAGTGAGTCCAGAGAGTTCGGGGATCGAAAGTGAAGACTGCGAGATCGACCGGTAGATCGCGATCGACGGGTTGGCGACCACTGCTTTAGACCCAATCAACCTTGACTCACATGGTTACTTGAGGACCTTTATCAGATTCCACACAGTTGCCTCTGGAGGCCAAAAAGGGTTGATGCAACTTTGTTCACATATGCAGTGGCACTCCCCAACACAGAGTTGGAGTTTTCCTTTAAGACAGACAACAGTGTTTCTTATCCCCAACACCACCTTATATAGACTTCATTTGTACAGACCACAGGGCAGTTTGAAGCGCCAATTCTCGTGCGAGCAGCCGCCTGGCTGTTCACACAGGAAGCGCATTTCTGCGCGCCGGTTCGGGGGTAAATGATGATAGTCTTCACAGGTGATTGACGTACGCAAGCCTATAGCCGCTACCCCCCCACAAGAGATTGTGTGCTTGTGTGTGTCTGTCTGTTTAGACACAACTGACAAATGTGTGGAATAAGTACATAATTAAAGATTGGGAAATTTCATCATGTGGGGGCAAAAATCCTGGAAATTGAAACTCCAGGAGAACAGTGGGGAAATCAAAAGTATGGGATGCATATTTAATCATTTATATAATATATAATATATCACATAGATCGTTTTTTATATCGATTTTTGACCTGGCCCGATTCGCTCGCGGCGAGCGAAAAAAATAGAGCCGGCCGCGGCCCTTCCCGGCGTTTTCCAGTGTGAACAGCCCAATTGATTAACATGGGCGCGGAAAGGAGGCGGACAGCTTTTCGTGGCGCTTCGCGGAGCTTCTGCCTCCGGTGTGAACCCGGCGTTAGAGGATGATGGTGTGACGTTACTGAATTGGTTAACATTGCATGTATCACGTCATGATAAATCGGCCTCTTGTGCCGCCATCTCGGCATTTTGCGCCCTAGGCAACCGCCTATTGTCCATTTGTGTCATAGAGAGATAAACATTGTGGTTCACAGCAGAATAAACACTTTCTGTATGCCTTTTCAAAATAAAAGCACTCCAGCATTTCTGTTGATGGAATCCATTCCCTTGTTTAAAAACGGGTTATTATTGTGAGATATTTGCAAGAGCGGAAGATGCACGGCTTCATACTGTGCATTTATTTGAGTACAAGGGACTTCTTTCATACAGGGCAATAATCATATTTGTGTACATATTCAAATCAAAGCTCCTCTGCAGACCATGTTGTGGAACTGAGAAGCTACATATTTTGCATTGTAAATATGAATTGATATTAATTTGAATATTGTGCATTGAATAGAAAAAGTTGCACAACTGCCCTTCTTCCACAAGAGATTGTGTGCTTGTGTGTGTCTGTCTGTTTAGACACAACTGACAAATGTGTGGAATAAGTACATAATTAAAGATTGGGAAATTTCATCATGTGGGGGCAAAAATCCTGGAAATTGAAACTCCAGGAGAACTGCGGGGAAATCAAAAGTATGGGATGATAGTCAGTGTGCTGCCTTAGAGATTCTGCCAGGTCATTGGTCAAATCCAAGACCAAAAAGATGCACGTTTTGGGGCAAACCTTGTCCTCTGTGCCAGCAAGACTTTCGACAAGGCTTGTCGAAAGCTGCAGGAAGAAGTTGCATATTTGGAACCGGGTAACTTATCAACACATATCTTTAAGAAGGGAGAAAAACAGTGTGGCCACTTTGTAGCATTAAATGGAGAACAGTGGCATTTCTGTCTCTGCATCCAAGGTTAGTTTTCCCATGTCTCTTCAGAGGCTTTTTGAACTGGTGGGAAGTGTTCAAATTCCATGAATGTGCGTATATTGGTGTATAGCTGGGAACTAGATATCTGCATGTTTTACTTCTCACATAAAGATGTGACAGATAGGTTTGATCACAGTAATTCGGCAGAATGAATAGCATCTAGAAATTTCCATTACGTTACCTTTGAGCACTGTATTCTCACAAAGGCAAAATTGTCCAGTAATACAAATTTCTATCATTACGACGAGCATATACTACTATTACTACTACTACTATACAACACTATACTTTGTACTACATGGTACTAGCATAATCAAAACATAGTTAAAAACAAATCAAAGACTACCACGATTAGTACAAACTATCATTATCAAAACACTATTACTATCATTATCCAAGTATTGTTTAAATGATAAATAACCACAATTTCACTTTATTACAGCTAAACAGTAACAATTTACTGAAATTCCAATTTCGTCATAAAATGGTGGAGAGCACTCCTCCTCCTTGACCTGTATTTTTCTCTGGTAGGCTTCTTTTCACCCAACTCGTTCTACAAAGCCTATCCCTCTGGCGTTTGAGAGTTCTTACTCTTCTCTTCATCATGTGAGAGAAACCAAAATAATGTTGCATGTCAATAATGCCGTCTGTTTGGATGATGTGGCAGACTTGTCCTTGGTTGGCTACACATTCCTTACGCCCTGGGTGATGGGGTGAGGCCAGAGAAATCTGCGGTTATGATAGGCGTCGGTTTTCTACTTTTATCTTGTCAATGTACATTACATCGTGAAACAAACAGTGGCAGTTTTCCAGTTGCATGAATGGGTGCCAATATACTGTAGCTCCTCAGATCTTCCGCCATTCTAACAATAATGAGGTCGCCTCTCCCCCAGACTAATTTCTTGCTGGTTTCTTGAGCTGGGATGACGTGAATGCTTACGGATGTCTCTCATCCTCCCCTATGCACCAAGTCAGAGCATGTGGAAAATCATTGTCTCTCTCTGTGTATTGGGTGTTCAATCACTGGTACACTTCCAGTGAGACGTTGTCTATTGGTTCAACAACTCATTTACAGTGTTGGTATAAATCCATGTAGTTGTCTCAACAACCTTCAATGCGGTTTCTATAGTTTCACAGGATCTGGAATGATCTGTTCCATCTGCGTTCTCTACAGTTCTTCCTCCAAAGGTGTCTCACAAGTTACCCAGCTCCAAATAATGCAACTTCTTCCCTGCAGCTTTCGAAAGCCTTGTCGTGCTTTTCATCTTTTTGCTCATGGATTTGACCAATGAAACCGGCAGAATCTCTAAGGCAGCACACTGACTATCAGCCCTGTGCAACCTGTTAAACCTGTTTTTAAAGTCAGTGTCTGCATTATGAGATGTATATCTGTGCTGTGTGTCTTAGCTTCCTTTATGGGAATGTTGTTTATATATTTAAAAACAGTGTGTTTTGATTTCTTCACTGACAAGCATATTCAAGATGCTCACGAGCTTATGAAACCCTTTGGTGGGTCATAGCTTTGTGTGTGTGTGTGTGTGTCAGGGTTCTCACGTACCTGATCTATTCGGTGATCTCTCATGTCCGTTCCTGCGTCAAAACTAGATGAGTCCTTCCCTTTCCTCAGCTCCTCCACTGGTCAGTCAGCCTGTTCTCAGGGCAGTTTCGTGCCAAATGTCCCATTTTCCACACTTCACAGTCAGACCTGTTGACCTCAACCTTTTCTTCGCCCTCTGACTCGGCTTTCGTACACCATTAGCTGTGCCATCAGTCTGTCATCTGCCACTTTTCCTCTTCCTTTGTCGGTTAGGTAGTTTTCTGCATGGATGGAATGTCTTTCAAAAGTCCCAAGGTTTCCACAGTCCCAGTTGATTCAGTTGTGCTTCACTGATTTCTGGTTTGACTCAATTGATGAAGCGGTACAAGCTCTCCATGGTACAGTTGTTTCCTGTCTGAATTTTGTTTTGGATCTGATGCAGATTGGCTTTGTGATGTACCTCCAGCCCTGAGGTCTAAAAATGTCCATTTTATAACTGAAATTGGAATCTGAAGCTTTTTTATTTGTGTGCAAATGGTGACAATTCACTCCAGACATTATGCAATGAATTTTGAAAGGCCATGTATTCATCAACTCAACTTCAAGTTAAAATCAACCAGCCCAGCCGGTCACAGGGGGTTAAGTTACAAGATCTCACAGACAAACATACAAGGTTTTCTTTCCTACTAACTAACTGGGGGTCAAGCTGCCACAAAAACATGACAGAGTATTTTCTTTGTACTGGACAGGCAGTGAATATTTATGGCCATGGCAGCTTGCATCAGAGAGCTACGGTTAGCATGCGCGAGATCATTAGTTTGGCAGAGCGTATGTCTGCTACGGCTAGTGAACCCTCCAGGCTGCCTGAACTAGGAGGCTCACCGGGGAACAGCTGTCTCTGTCAGCTGCCCTCCAGAGGCCCCATACTGAGCTCTGCACTACATCTATGGATAAGAGCTCATGATATCTAAAAAAAAGAGCCATTTTATTTGGGGGAAAAAATAGATAATCGTAATTTAGCTCAATCAGATTAAGCAGAAAGTCACAGAGGGAGTGTAATAATGCTGGAAGTATGCAACACACACAGCCCATTTATGAATGCTGATATTTCAGCAAAAACAGGTGACCCATTTCTGAGTTCTTTGCCATGAGGATATTGTGATCAACTTTCATTTGAATCCCTCTATTCTTCTGCTAATGTTGGTGCATTTTGTTTTTTTGTCACTTTCAGCGCCAGCAGATGTTTCCTGATGGGAGTAGCAGTGATATCACTCTGGATGTGACCCTTCAATCATCCAGACGAGATGTGGGTACAGAGTCATATAGACATATACACACTAATGTAAAAAGTCAAAATTCACTGTAAAACTACATTTCCATGTAGCACTAACAGTCTAAACCCATTTGAAAAAGAAAAGCTTGGAAAGGAATAACATGGAAAGGAATAACATGGAAAGGAATAACATGGAAAGTGATCAGGAAGAGAGATCAGGTGGCATTAATTTGGCACCATGAACTGCTGCCATGTAGATGCCATCCACTTCTATAGGGTGGACAAATAATATGTTGCAGGTTGATTGAGGTTCCCAGAAATTTGATTTCCTTGTTTTTGACAACGAGAAAAGGAATTAGAGCAGATTAAAAATGGGAGTTTTTGAGGTCCATTGCTGCTCATGCATTAAGTAACAAACACTAACACCTTAACCCTTCCTGCAGATGACTGTGGCATCCTTGTTTATCACAAGTCACCGTTCGGGCAGCAAGTGCAGTGATGTGGGGGACACGTACAATCCCTTCAACATGACATCAGTGGTGAGTCCACACACTCTCTTCTTCTCAGGGGCGGCTCCTGGCATAGGCGACATAGGCGGTTGCCTAGGGCGCAAAATGCTCTTTCACTTTCATTTGTGGGTGAGACACTGGCTGGGATCCTGCTGCTGTGGCTCGGTGTGTTTCTGAATAATTGCTTTAATTAGCAGACACCTCTTACGAGAAACAAGTCTCACAAGTTTCTTCCAAGGAAACTGAATATTAGACACACCTTGGATTAACTTGTTTTATTAACTAATGAATGTAACCTCTGGATCAAAGGTTGGAATTTGCACTTGGTGGGTGTGTGTGTGTGTGTGTGTGTGTGTGTGTGTGTGTGTGTGTGTGTGTGTGTGTGTGTGTGTGTGTGTGTGTGTGTGTTTGTGTGCATGTGTATGTGTGTGTGTGGGCGCCAATATGAAATCTCGCCTAGGGCTCCAACATTGCCAGGGCCGGCCCTGCTTCTTCTACATCTGCTCCGCTTTTCTCCCGGATTCTAGAAGTGACTGATACAGACATTTTCCTACTGAAGCTGCTCAATAAATCTTAATCAGTGATTGATTCTTATTATTCTGTACATCTGGGGGAATATTTATATAACTATTTAGTTTTTGTGTACCAATATATTTCTTCCAGGGATCTTAAACAAGAAAATCTACATGAAAAGTGCTAAACATAAATAGTAGCTCTTGGAACATGACTAACTGTATGTGAAGGCCCTATTACCTAATTCACCCTTAAAGCAATTTACAATTTAGAATATTAAGTGCTTTCATCACCCGGATATCTGAGTTACCAGAACTTGACAGATGTTCCTTAACAGAAATATTGTTTCCTGCAGTGCACGAGACTCTCATGGTAATGCTATTTATAAAATTACTTGCACTTCTACAAATGAGCTTTGTAAATTATTATGTGGTTTAGAAATGAAAGACCTTATTCCAAAGTAAGAATTTCTACAATTTCTGAACAAATACCTTTAATGATAATGTGGTGGCAATTTCTATTGTATAATGATACTCTATTGTATAATAATACACACATAACATTGTCTCTCGGAAAGTTCAATTCTAACACCTGCAGGTGGGCTCACCCCACACAGCCACCTATTGTAACGTGTATAGAATGAGCACAGAGCATAGGAGAATCACTTCACTTATACAATCAGAAGCCCCTCCCTGCGAGGAGCAAAAGGTATTCTTCAGCCTCTTGAAGTCTGACCAGAGTGGGCAGACTTCCTGTCTCAGATCTCCGTCCCAGACCCCTGGTGTGACTTCTGGTGTGAGACAATCTGTCTCCGAGATCCCCTATCTTCATTTACAACATCAAAAGACCCCAGTCCTGTATACAATGCAGAGTTCCCCTCACCCATCTCTATCAGACACACTAAGTAACCCCTGCTGTGACCATTTGCTAAGTCACACATGTGGGGGCCATAAACACTTATAGTCCCCTCTGCAACTCTTGTAAGTCACAGAAACACATTTGTTATATACTTCTTCTAAATACATATCTGTTCTTCTATTAAACATTACACAAATGCAAAATCTGCCATTACAATAATTAATGCAATCAGAGGTTAAACTGATATTTTCATTTGACAAGTACTTGACAAGTTTGAAGTACTTGTAAATCCTTTAATACATACCATAGGACAACATTTCAAGCAGTTCAGGGAGAGAGATGCATTTCTCACAGAAACCTTTTGATGATCAGGAAATATGCATAACCAGCCACAATCATTTCTCTTTTGTGCCCTTCAGGACTCCAGGTGTTCATTAGAAAACCCTCTGAGCTGTGTGGTGGGGGATATATCCGCAAGGCAGGGCCCAGTCCGGCTGACCGAGAGTCAGCTCTTCACAGACAGTATCATCCAGCTCCATGGAGACAACACAGGTACCACACTAACAGAGCTGTTTCTAGTGACATGATGACAAATGTGTGTATTTAGCAGCGGTAGAAGCTCCTGCTTTAGTAGAGTTTTTTTTGTTTTTAGCGGTCCACAGATCTCTGGTGCTGAAGAGTGGAGACAGCATCATCGCATGCACGGACATCCTCCCAGAATCCCCTGCAGCAGAGCAGATCTTTCCCAAAGTGACTGTCTTCAGCAGGTGAGTGTAATAACGATCAACTCACTTTCATCAGAATTTGATCTCAACTCAATTGGTAGATTTTCCACATTTGTCTGAGCAGAACTTGCTTTATATTGTTTGAACTCAGGCTTGATGGCTTTAATATAAGACGTCTATATTCATGATTACATCTGTCATCTGTTTTTCTTTAAATACTTTTTTGACTTCATACATTGGTTTTCTATACCTACTTCAGTGAACCCAAATCATTTATATTATCTCTTTGGACAGCATTTTTGAGGTGTAGCCCATTTTCCATTCTGAGTGTAGAGTTTTTCTCACCGTTTTCAAGTTTACATTTTTATAAACCCTAAATTTTAAATAACATCAAACTATGACTATCACTGCTGGAACAAAGTGTAGTGTCAGAACAAATACTACGTCTAAGTAAGGAAGTAGGAAAAGTGTAATCAAGATACTAATTAAAATAATATTCACTTCGGGAAATCCTAAGTCTGTAAGGTTTAAAATATACAGTGCATAAAACAAAATAATTTAAAAATATATAATCTAAATAATGGACAAACATAAAGAAAGAAATAATGTCATGGTCCCACCCTTGTTTTTGATCTAATTAATTAAGAAATCTTTCCCTCACCATTCATAAAATATCTGAACCATTGAGGAAAATTGCACAACTTGTAGCCGCACAAGGGAAACACCCAATAAGCCTACAATTCAATTTAAATTGAATTATGTTTCCTGACAGAAAGTGCCTTTCACTCAGTGATAATTACTCAGTTATTTCCTCAAAAGCTCTCCATCCGCAGCCATAATAAAAGGATAAGATAAGATAAGATTATATAATCCTTTATCTGTCCCACAATGGGGAAATGTGTGACGTTACAGCAGCAAGAGGGAAGTTATCATTAAGTAATAGTAAATAAACATGCAATACTTATAATTGTACTCTAAATGTATTATGCACATACGTCTATATTGTTTGAATACAAAGTTAAAACTCTATTTATTTTTGCTTAGATATGACTTCCGTAGGAGAGTTGCAAATGTCCTGCAGTTGGAAATGGCAAGAGTCACCATCCTGCCCAGATCTCTCCTCTCTGCAGCAGATGGAAGGTGCCAGCAGGTCAACTTCATTGTATCTGGTAAGACAATATCAATACCTCTGTGGGTCTAATATGCAATAAAAGGGAACTATTGTATTATCATTTCACAAAACATGGCTCTTGCAGCACATCAAATAATTAGGTTGCAAGGACATGACAGTGCCAATTCATAGAAAAATATATCTCCTTTGATATTAGCATTGAAATTACATTATATACTTCTATAATATATTATGTACTACATACACTATATATACCCTATTACAGGGGTCACCAACTGGCGGACTCCGGTCCAAATCCGGACCGCGAGAGGTTTCCATCCGGACCGCGACTCTCCATTAAAAATATATATATAAATACTTCGGCGGCCTTGTTTGACTTTTAAGAGACTTTTAATCAGGCATAACGACGCCAGCCCAGTGGAGCCGCTTGGGTCCTATGGGTTGCTATCATATACTGTGTAGGTAGAGAGAAGCACGCAGACGGAGATGAAGGCGAAATATGGCGTTATCAGAAGTTAGGGAAAGTTGACGTTGAAAACCGAGTCTTCCGAGCAGAGTGGACAGACAAGTATGTGTTTGTTCCTCCTGCAGTGAGCTCAACAAGACCGGTGCGTCTCATTTGCTCTGAGTCTGTTGCGGTTGTCAAAAGCGGCAATTTGAAAACGCCACTATGAAACCAAACACAGACACTTTGAAGACTCGTACCCGGAGCAGTCCGAGGTAAGGACCCGCAGAATGAATGAGCTCAAAGCCCAGTGTGAGCGGTCTACGCGGGTCCTCTCTCGTCCCCTCTCCACACAACAGCGGACATACGAGTGTTCGCTGAGAATACAGTGGATTTTGTGACATTAAAAGCCCTTTACAGATGGGAGCATCGTTAAAGAGTGTTGTGCTGTGTCCGAAACACTTCTGGATGGAAAAGAAAGACGTGAACTGACAGAAAAAATTCAACAAATCCCCCTCTCAGCCACAAGACGCACAGAAATATTAGGAGCGGATGTTCAGTCACAGCTCACTGCTGCTCTTAAGAGTGCACCGTGCATCGCTTTAGCAGTTGATGAATCAACTGATATTGGTGACAATGCTCAGCTTTTGGTATATGTCAGATTTTACCGAGCAGAGAGGAACGATTTCTGTGAGGACATTTTAGGCATCACAGCAGTAACAACACACACCAGAGGGGAAGACATATACTTAGCTATAAAAGAAATGTTAACACAGAGAGGTAACAGTATGAAGATGTTGTGTCCATCACCACCGATGGAGCTCCCTCCATGATATCACTGCATTATCCACCAGTCTGTTCTGTGCTCTGCTCTTTCAGAAGAGTATGCAGAGGTTATGAATACTGTGATGAAACTTATCAACTTTCTCAGGGCATCGTCATCACATAAACATCGCTTCCTTCGAAAATTCCTGACGGAAGTTGATGCAAATTCAAATGACCTACTGCTGCACTGCAATGTGAGATGGTTGAGCAAAGGCAGAGTTCTAGCACACGTTTGGACCATTAGAAATGAAATAAAAATGTTCCTGGAACAACAGAAGAATCATAAGACTAGACAGTTTGCTCATTTTTTGGAAGATGAGAGAAAAAAAGATGTTATGGCCTTCTTAGTTGACATAACCTCACACCTAAATGACCTCAACTTAAAACTGCAGGGCAAGAACAACTCTGTGTGTGATTTGGTAGCAGCTGTCCAGTCTTTCCAGCAGAAGTTGGAGATTTTCAAAGTGGACCTCCAAGAGAACTTTACACATTTTCCAGCAATGAAGCAAATTCAGGGTGAGAGAGATATTTCTTCTCATGTTGAGTTCATACAAAAACATCGTTTTGATGACTTCAGCCTGGAAGAACAGGTCCTCCTTTTCATTCAGAATCCTTTTCTGGTCAAAAATGTGACCACGTTTTCACAGGAGGCTAAAATTACCTTCAAGTGGGTAGATATGGCATCTCTACAGATGGAACTTGTTGATCTGCAAGCAAATGTAGTACTGAAAGAGCAGTGTGGAGTTAGTGATGCTGCCAGCTTCTGGCTACAGACTGTACCTGAGAAAGTTTTCCCTGGTCCCACTAAAGTGGCAGTACACACCTTGACAATGTTTGGCTCCACATACAGTTGTGAATCAGCATTCTCAACACTTAACATTATTAAGACCAAATACCGTTCAAGAATGACTAATGAACATTTACACGCCTGTTTGAGAATGGCACTGACCCCATTCCTCCCAAGGTTCAAAATACTAGCAGAGAAAGCTAAAGCCAATTTCTCCCACTGAATTAGGGAAGGAGGCCGACAGACAATAGGCTACATGTGAATGAAACTATGAAAATGATTTCTTGTTCTTTTTTCTAAGAAGTTTTTGCTTCAATCTTTAAGTGGTTGTTAAGCTCAGTTCAACTTAAAGCACTTTATATGTGTCTTTGAGGAAGTTACATCTTTATGGTTAAAAGGAATGGAGGCCTATATGCAAATTCCAAGACAAAATGTTTATTGCACTTTGTTTCATGTTTGTCCAGAAGAGGCATTGTATTTTTGCCAGTTTGTGTTTGATTTTGTGTTGTTACAAAAGCAACCTTGTGCAATAAAAATGTTAATTAAGCTGATTTAGTCAGAGCCCATATTTGTATGTCTCTAATTATCCGGACCCCAGAACGGGAGGAGGGTTGATGTCTGGACCTCTTGCAATTTTAGTTGAAGACCCCTGCCCTATTATATATTTTTGACAATTAAGATAAAAAGTAAATGTGCATATGGAAAAAGGAGGAAAAAAACAAATGATTTAGGGGAAGTACATCTTGTTGGATACTACCTGCATTATAGACAGTACCAATAAATCCTGTACCCATGAATACACAGAGGTTTTGGTGATATAATCTGAATCTATTGGACTCTATGTACAACATTTACATCTTTAAACGCTTCAGAAGAGTCAGGCCTCCTGATTATGGAGCTATCTGGGTGTTCATTGGCACAATGAACAATTATGGGCATTGAAAAATCTTTAGAAATCCCCAAAAATTGCTCAGTAACCTGATGCTGGAGTTGAGTGTCTGTGTGTCTCATTTTCTGTCCCTTGCTCCATCCCAGAGGGGGAACAGAGAAGTATCTGTACCCAGGTTTCACACAGTAGAACACAGGATGGGCATTTATGCCCTCAGAGGTCTCCCACAAGGTAAAGACTTTACTATTGTGGTAATTCCTGAGAAGGCCTCCATTACTGTGAGACAGTGTGTGTGTGTCTGACAGTAATGCAACAGAAAGACACACACAAGAGACTTCAGTGAGGGGGGGGGGGAATGGAGCTTTGTGCACGTTCAGAAACTAAACAGCTAAAACTATTATTATCTCAAGGGCTGGGCCTTTTTACAGAAATTACAGATAATGATATGTATGAAGAAAAAGTACCTGTAAGCAGAGTATTTGACAACCAATGGAAATGAAAACACTACTTGCTATTACTGCATTTGTTATTTCTGATTTGAGCTGCAGGATTTCTGGTATATCATAATTTGAGTTAATGATAAAAAGGCAAATCCACAACTGCCTTTGGACTCAGCAACTGTTATTATGAAGTATAGGAAATCTATAGGTGTGTTTTGGATTGCCTTCGTTGAATTGAACACTGTCTGTGTCTTAAAGGGGACGTCGGCAAAGAACTGCTGAAGTCTGTCAAAACCAGTGAGAAGATGGGCAAGTACAGAGAGTCAGAGTCATGTACAAGTAAGTAAGCTCCATATTGTTATTATAGCTTTTACCACACCTAAGCTCCATACTGAGAATGTGAAATGGTTAATGTACATTTAGAACAGAAGGTTTACCCTCTTGCACCTTTTTACCTGTATTTATGAAAACAACCAGCTCTATTAACCTAATATTTTCCATTCAACAAATATTTGATAGAGATAGAGCATTTGTAAAAGAGAGCAGAATTGAAGTTCATTAACGTCTATAAAATACTGTAACATAACACAAGTTATGACTCCAAATACAAAATTCTACTAAGACAAAAAGTTTTTCACCTGTATGACATTTTCCATAGTTTAAATGTTTCTAAAGAAAGCCTCTAGTCATGCCTCATAGTGTGTTTTCATTTGAATGAAGCAATGTTTTTGAATCAATAAAGTACAGAATAGGTGTGTGTGCTAAGGATAAACTTGTTGTACAAAATAAAGGTCAATGAGTCATGGCCTCTTTTAATGTTTACCTCCTGGTTTGAATAAGCTGTGGACACCTCTCTTTCCATGCCCTCAGGAAATGCTGTTGTGCCACTGGTGCCGGCAGGTTTTCTTCTGGGCTTGATGTTTGCTGCCGCCTGCCTGCTGCCATCGACAGCTTTTTTTTAGTTCTGACATTGAGCCACATGGTGCATCATTAGCTGGGATATGGGGATCTTCTTATTGTAAATCTGTGAATATGTATATGAAACATAGCTCACCAAGTGTGGTAATCATCATCTGATCAATCAGCAAATAAACAATAATTGTGTCTCTTCTTACAACATCTGTCATCCAATAAAGATCTTGCCATTTAACATTTAATTTAGTAATAAACATTTTAGGCAATGTGCTGTTCATAACTGTCCAGTGTGTTTTTATAGACATGTTTTATTCATTTGGACTTCAGGGGAGTTAACGGGTTACATTTTCAAGTTTACACATGTTTTTCTTTGTGTATTCACTATCAATAAATCCAAGTTTTGTGTAAATATATCGAAGCTTCTCAATAAAAATACAATAATGTTTGTATGCCTTGTGCCAACAATCACTGTGTTTTTTTCCCGCTTCAAATCCCTGTGTGAATGTGAGGATGCAGTGAAGTGTCATTTGACGTTTAATGTGTCAAAGATCATTGAGAATAAAATCTATTTATTTACAGGCTATTTTCATTAACAACTCATAACAGTGGATTATTGCAAAAACCTTTACTATTTATGTATTAAGCATGTATAAGCAATCTCTAAAGCTAGTTGATTGTTTATTTTATTAATGAAATGCATTCAATAAATATATAAAACCTAGTTGTAGTTTATATATGCCGAAAGAAACATACAAAAATACACAGTGAGTTAGCTACAGAACCAACAAAAAATTACGGATTAGTCAGAAATAATATTACAACAATAAATAAAACTGTTAAATAATGAAATGTAGAATAAAAATAATTATATTCTGTTAGTTATATTCTGATGTGTTTCTATTTTACACCTGGAATATTAAAGGTTAATAGTATAATTGTATACTTTGTATTCACTGTAACATAAAATCTGAATTATGGTTTATGATGAATATTTAAAAATCTTCTTTGTATACAGTGACACATCAAATCAGTCAAATTCACTTCAAATGTGAATACTTGAATCAGC
The DNA here is from genome assembly GCF_009819705.1 of Hippoglossus hippoglossus. Taxonomy (NCBI): domain Eukaryota; kingdom Metazoa; phylum Chordata; class Actinopteri; order Pleuronectiformes; family Pleuronectidae; genus Hippoglossus; species Hippoglossus hippoglossus. The sequence continues at coordinate 10,583,069 of NC_047151.1, read as the reverse complement.
GATATCTCATTTAAATACGATTATTTGATTTGATTAAATCAGTTATTTATCTTTTATATATCATTATTTTCATTATATTAAGTAATGTATGATCCATGTAGTGAATGATTTAATCACTGATATGTTTTTTAGATGATCATTTTCTTTATATAAAGTCCACGAGGTGAATGATTTAATCAGTGACATATCTTTTACATATGATTATTTTCTTTATATAAAGTCCATGTAGTTAATGATTAAATCAGTTTTGAAGCTTTTATATATAATTATTTAATATATAAAGACAATGTAGTGAATGATTTAATCTGTGATATTTCTTTTACATATGATTATTTTCTTTATATAAAGTCCATGTAGTTAATGATTAAATCAATTATGGATCTTGTATATATAATTATTTGATTTATATAAAGTCCATGTAGTTAATGATTAAATCAATTATGGATCTTGTATATATAATTATTTGATTTATATAAAGTCCATGTAGTTAATGATTAAATCAGTTATGTATCTTTTATATATGATTAATGATTTATATAAAGTCCATGAATGGTTCCGTGTGGCTGCTCAGAAAAGGAGGCGTGTCTCGAGCGCTCCGCGTCTACTGGCAGAAGCTGCAGTCACGTGAGCTCTGACGTCGGCAGTGACATGGCAGCCTCTTGTTTTGTAATTTAACACAAGGTCCGAGCTGGTGGAGAAGCCCTGCGTGTTTTCTCCTCTTTACCCCCGAGAGTTGCAGCTTTGACCAGGCGGAACCAGCGGGTGTGTATCCATCGTTTCACGGGCTACACGGGTCTTGCAGGGGGTTACAGCGGCTTGTGGAGCTGGCGTCTCCCGGCGATGCGGAGCGAGCTCGGGGGGATGTTGTCGGTTTCCAGTCGAGGGGGAAGCGGCTGCTCGTCTCACGCCTGCGCCCGCAGCGTGTTGTCCGGTCACTAAACTGAGCGAGGGGCGTCCCATGGAGCTCAGAGACGGTTCAAACCAGCGAGTAACTTCACACACATCCCAGCGCCGAGCCACCACACCCACCACCCAATGAATCAGTTCTTCACGCTCGGCCTGTTGACAACAATGATGTGTGAATAAAGAAAATGTCCGTCCACTTGAACAACCACCTTGACTTTATCTAACATACAGTAGAAGCCGCTGGTTAATGGTACTGCAGCTACTAAGCTAGCTGGTTGGTTCGATTGTGAACATCTTACGTTCATCTGAAGCCAACTTGTAAACAACATTCTCATGTGGAGCGTTTAGCCAATGGGAGAGCTCATCGATGTGGATCTCTGCAATGTGATTGGTCGGAGTTACACCGCTGTACACAGGCTGTAGACTGTCAGTGTATTCATTGTTCTGTGTCCCTTTCTGCGTTGTTTACGGAGGTTATTGCTGTGGAAATACGTCATATCTCTTCCCACTGGAGCCAATTACACTCTTCTTTTAATATTTAACCCTGGCTCCTGCGTCGGTTGCTTTATCAGCATGTTACAACAGGTTAAAGATCCAAGTGTGGACTGTGAGCTCCACGTTAATAGTCACTGTCAGTCACTGTCCAGCTGCAGGCACCTGAAGTCAACATGGCTTCCCAGAAGTCAGGTAATCTGTGGATTATTAATGTGGGAACGTCTCGGGGCTTTTTGCGTTAATGGATGATTTGTCTGTAATTGCGTTTGCGGCCTTCGGAAAGAAAAAATATTATTTTCATATCATAAAATACCTAGCGGCAACGCTGACTGCAGCCAATGAGATACTCCACATCGTACGTTTTATTTTATATTAAGGGCACTTTACCTCCTTTCAGATAAAGTTTTGTATCAGGTGACATCAGCCTATTGGAAGTGTACTGTCATTTTGAATCATGTCACTCGTCATTGTCCGTACAGATACAGCGATGTCTCCGAAGATCACTGGAGAGCTGCTCAGGCAGCTTCGCCACGCAATGAGGAATTGCAAATACTTCTCTGAGCCTATACAGGCCTACATCGTTCCCTCTGGAGATGCCCACCAGGTTAGTGAGACCACACACAACATAAGATACATTTTTAAAGGTTCAGTGTGTAGAATTTAGTGACATCTACTGGTGAAGTTGCATGTTGCAGCTGAATACCCCTCACCTCACCCTCCCCTTCCAAACATGAAAGAGAACCTGTGGCAGCCTTCAGTTGTCATAAAAAATCAAAAGGTGTTTAGTTTGTCTAGTTTGGACGACTGTAAAAAACATGGCGGCCTCCGTAGAGAGGACCCTCTCCTGATGTAAATATAAAGTATTTAAATATAAAGGGACCATTCTAGAGTAAAGAAAACAACAGTTAGTACAATTTAGAGGAAACACACTAGTGAAAACATCACTAGGATTATTTTATATAAAATTTCTGCCAATCGATCCCTTTCAACTAAATCTTACACACTGAACCTTAAAATCTAAACAACGACATCCACGTATCAAATCTGTTACTCCTCGGTCTTAGTTCATGCATGTGTGTCAAGTCACTTCTGATCGTCTCGTCTGACCTTCGCAATTAATTGTAGCCCTTTGCCCACTGCTCCTCCCTTTTCCCTCTTCCATGCACAAGATGTTGTGTGAGAAGAGCAGAGAAGGTGGCATTTAAAATGGCTGACTGGTTGATGGCCACTCAACGCTGATTGTTAATGAAGCTGATCTCTACCTGTCTCTCTGTCCCTGTGTCTCTCAGAGTGAATACATCGCACCGTGTGACTGCAGACGTGAATTCATCTGTGGATTTAATGGCTCTGCAGGTAAATGTTGCAAGGGTGTGAGTGGAAATGAACTCATAAGTGTAATAAAATTTTGTATTAAACTTGGAGAGTTGTGCAAAAAGCCAAGATCTAATTTCTAGCGTAGACAATGTGATAAGCAAGTGTGCAAATTCTGTCATGTTCACCCATTCAGGGCAAGCCACCCACATCTCGTCTCATGTTCAGTTTAGTTGTAGCAGTACATGACTTAAGTTGTTATGATGTTGGCGAAGATAACCTACTTTTGTAATAAATCACTGTGGGAAAACTTCCGCTTCACCATGACACAGGGCAAGTTTTAAAAGGAGAGAGGGAGAGCTTACTCACTCTCAGGCTGTTGTTGTTCACTGCTGTAATTTTAGAAGTACGTGCTTCTTGGCACCGATTAGACAACTTTTGACCCCGTCTCCTAATGTACAAAATGTTCTGATACAAACATTGGATACCACGGCTTTAAAGTATATTAGTTTTACCCAAATAAAACTGCAATTTTCTTTTCTTCTTCTTCTTCGCACCTCCAAAACAACAGAAGTGATTTCCGGTAGTGTAGCATTAGCCAGAGCTAGCTAAAATGTCACCAATTTGGCAATATTTCATGGTGAAGTAAAACCGTGACATGTACTGTTTGAGAGTCTTCAGTTTAGAGGGGTGTCACTACATACAATAATCAAAGGCTGTTATAATACATAATATACGTTTTTTTTTAATGCATGGGTATTGGATCGTACTTTGTATTAGCTGATAGACAAAGTCCAGATATCTGAATCGGTATCAGGAAGGAAAAACTGGAACATCTCTAGCACAAATACAACTCACACATCGGACATGTAAGAGACAGTAATAGACCAGTGTTATCCACCATCTCAAGATCGATGCAAACTTCTCTCATTCTTTCACATTCATCCATTGTGCAAATAAGATCCAACACATTTTTTGTAATTGGAAATTCTGTGCTGTGATGTGCAGGTACGGCCATCGTCACAGAGCAGTATGCTGCGATGTGGACTGACGGGCGATATTTCCTCCAGGCCAGCCAGCAGATGGACAACAACTGGACCATCATGAAGATGGGTAAAGTCCCACTTTGTGTCGATATTGCACATGATGAAAATGATAACTGCCTCAGTCCTGTTGTCTCAACTATAAATACAAACTGATTGTTGTTGTTCTCATTTTAGAAGTTGTGGCTGTTTTTGAGTAACTTGCACAGGTTCCCGCTACAAATGTTATATTGAAGTTGGTCTTCGAACATAACACACATCCTTAGCACTCTTTGCATCAAACTGGTTTCAGAGTAGTGATGATAAGAGTTCTGGGTGAAACAAATGTTTTATTGTATTAGCTGCTGTGGCATGAATCAGGCCTGTAGTACATCTTTTTGTCTTTGGTGTGTGATTCAGTTAACAAGTTTATTTTTTTAATGGCATATAGGACTGAAAGAGACGCCCTCTCAGGAGGACTGGCTGATCAGCGTCCTGCCGGAGAATTCCAAAGTGGGAGTAGATCCTTGGATCATCGCCGCTGGTAGGTTGTGGTCACATGTCTCCCCGAAGACAGTGAATCAGCAGAATTAGGAAGACACGCCACACAGAACAATTGGAGCAGTGTGAGCAGTGTGTTCTTCCTGGTATACTGCAGGAACTGTGTGTTCGGTGCATTTTAAAATGTTCGGTATGAAAGTATCTATTTTCAAAAGTATCTATTGCATACAACCCAGTTCCTGTTCATTTCGACCTCGTCTGACTTTATTGCAAACCATAGAAAATTCACGAGCCTCCCAACGGGTGCTCTCATGCTGTGATTCACATCGTTTCTATTGTTGTCCACAAAATGTTTGTGTTTTAAACCATAGTTTATGCATCTGAACTCATTCCTCTGATGTTATGTTTTAGACCAGTGGAAGAATATGTCCAAGGCGCTGACCAGTGCAGGCCACTCTCTGGTGGCGGTGCAGGACAACCTGATCGATGCAGTTTGGAGCGACCGTCCAAAAAGACCCAGCACTCAGCTCCGCACCCTGGGATTAGACTACACTGGTCTGTGCCCCTCTGCATTATCACCACTATTACGAACACGTTTTTGTTATTGTAGCTAATTAGGGTTTGTTTCAGAGATAGAGATATTTAAAAACATGAAATATTTATGGAGATCCCGCTAGAACATTGGCACCATTTTTTTTATTCTTGTGAAATTTGCAGATTTACTGCCTTTAACTGTTTAATCCTTCTGGTCTTATCTTCTTTTTGTAGGTTTGTCCTGGCAAGACAAGGTCACCACTTTGCGAGCCAAGATGGCAGAAAGGAAAATCAGCTGGTTTGTTGCCACGGCATTGGACGAGATTGCTTGTACGGTTCATTTTTCAGTATTTCACATTAGTTTAATTACTGCTGGCAATTATTAAGACAGTAATGAGGTGTTTTAGCCACTTAACTCACACCAACACTGTGTAGAATTTGTAGTAGCGCAATGTGAGGAATATTTTAGTGTAATATATTTACCAGGAACTTTAGTATTGTACCTACAATGGATATAAAAAGTCTCCACAACTTTACAAAAATGGTAGGATTTAACCTATTATGTCAAGTGAGAAACAAAAACAAATAAAAGTGCCATTTTAACCATTTATATCCACTACTACAGTAATTGAGTAAATTTACTTTGTTACTGTCCATCTGGAAATATAATATATATAATATGCACAAGTAGGTTTTCAGCAATTCAGCCTTTTATATCTTTAGAAGACAGACAAGTTTTTTTATTGAACATTATATTTTAGTGATACCTCTTAAACCCACAGGTTCCAAATATCCAAATACTCCACTGGACTAAAAACTCAGGGACAAACCTTGTATCCAAACTGAACACAGACTTAAAATCCTTTGTGAGCACTCATGTGCAGAATTTATTGTGTTAGGTTTTAGCAGTTTTTGGTTATTGGTGTAAACTAGTTGCAGCTGTACCCTCGGTCACTTCTGTTACATAAGTCCGTTTTGATACACGATCACGATCCAAGGACCATGGGATGCACGGGTGTCCCTCTACAGGTCGGTTTGAGCACCTCGTTCACTCTGTCTAATGAGCTCTTGTTTCTGATTGTTTGGTCTGAGAGCTTAGAGTGTTAATTAGAGTGATGCTGATTTTGATTGTCACCAAGTAGCGTTTAGAGCCGAGAGTTTCAATGGGCGTTAAAATGAAGGGGATTTGCTGAGGCATCTACTGAGGAGGAGTGACAGTCTAATAATAACGTTGATATTTAACACCAAATGATGTGAATGCAGGTTTGAGATGAGTCATAAAAATGGATTTTAAGGCAAAGTAGGAAAGTCAAGTGGCTAATTAATATTGTCATTGCTGTTAGGGGAATGAACACTTTTCTTAATTATTATTAATTCAGTTATTTCTGCACAAGTATTTTTCTTCTAGTTAAAATATTATATTCTAATGTTTCTTTTTCTCAGGGCTTTTTAACCTCCGTGGTGCCGACATCGAGTACAACCCAGTTTTCTTTGCATATTCCATCGTGGGAATGAACACGCTGAGGTAATAGAACAAAACACAACACGACGGATCAGTGTTCTATTAATTGCATTCATGCTACCAACTGATGTGAAGGACTTCAGGAATACATTGCAATGATAAATAAAATAGTAAAATACTACATTTTTCTTTTACCAAAGTAACAGGGTCTGCTGTTTTTATATTTTACATATACTTTTTAAGCTTAATTAAAAACTCTTGCATTAATACAAATAATCTTAATTTTATTACCATAGAAGATATATTAGAATATTTGATCATTTAATAAATAAACATCTAGTGACACCTCCAAAGCTCTTGGTCACAGGCTCCTTAAAATGATGTTGAACAGTCAGATAGAGGCAGCAGACATTAATGATAAATGATAAAAGATCTATCAACAGCAGAAGAAAATAGAAGGGTTGAACACGATATAGTCCTTTAAATTCATTTTAATGTATTTTTTTCATGTGTTATTTCTGAACTTTTAAGGGCATAGTCACCTCTAAATTCGTAACTATACATAATATTTGTAATTGCACATAATGATGAGCACAAAACATTTACCTTTAGAGTCTTTACATGTATTTTTCTATGGGAAATTGTTTAGAAAATCCTCAATCTATTCACACACATAATTCCAGTAATTTATTAAAACCACTAAAACTGGTGCTACAAGTATTTCTTTTCTTTTTACCTCCTCACTGACCGACGTCGTCCTCTCTGCAGGCTTTTCTTGGACCTCAGCCGCCTCTCTGGTCCCGCTGTGAGAGACCACCTGCAGCTGGACACTCCCAGCAAGCCGGAGCTGAGCATCCAGATGTTCCCGTACGAGTCGGTCTACACCGAGATCCAGGCCATCTGCGCGGCACTCGGCCCCAAGGACAAAGTGTGGATCTGCGACAAGGCCAGTTGTGCTCTCACAAAGGTCATCCCCAAGGTGAGAGAGCAGACTCACGAAGCAGCAGCATTTAGAAGAGCGTTCACAGCAGAGAATATAATAGCTTGACCGTGACTTGATTGTGTTTTCGTGATTCTTAAATTAAGCTTCAAGAAATAAATGAAGAACTGCTGCATTTCAGATCTCATCAGTAGCCGCAAAGCTGCTAAATGATTTGTTTTGTGGTTGTTTTCCCATTACTCTTTCAGATTTCTGTTAACAGCCTGTACTCCAGTTTTGTGTGTGGGAAGAAAGAGATGTATACTTTCACTTTCAAATAATATTAATGCCCATTTTCTCACTGTTCAAATCAGGCACTTTTTAAATCATTTACAATATGCATCATTTAACCAGATAGTTTTTCTTGTAACTTTCTCAGGAGCACAGGACTCCGATCCCCTACACTCCGCTCTGCCTCGCCAAGGCTGTAAAGAATGCCACTGAGGTTCGAGGCATGAAAATGGCCCACGTAAGAACCTATAAACCTAAGATCTTTAGTGCATATCTGTTAATCTTTAATTTGGTTTATGACATTGAATGAAAAAAAATCGTTTCACTCTCTGCATTTTTCCCCCCAACAGATCAAGGATGCAGTTGCTCTTTGTGAACTCTTTGCTTGGTTGGAAAAGGAGGTATTGTCCGTTTTAGATTCTAAAGTCTGTCAGAAAAGGAAAATCTGAGGAAACATCTGTTTATAGATGTTTGTATTGATATAACAACAGTTTTTAAGAGGCAATATTTCCACATTAATAATTAATGAATGGTAATTTTGATTCACCATATTAAATATAACAGTATTTGTTGTTTTGTATTCTTATAGTCTAGGCATACTGTGTCAATGTGGAAACTCTGATTTCAGATGGAGGTTATAATATACCTTTGCTCTTACTTGACCCATAGAGATATTATAACTGCAATTGCATGACTGACTGCTGCTATTGTTGTTTTACAGATCCCTAAAGGCACCGTGACAGAAATCTCTGCTGCTGATAAGGCTGAGGAATTACGCAGGTAGGTTTATTTTACACAGATGTTTTTCAAGCCATGATGTGTTATTTTATTTGGGTAAAAAGCTCATCAGGTTTATCTAAATCTTCATAAGATAATAGATCCATTGTATCGACTCTGGCTGCATTCCATCTGATTGTGACTATTCTGGAGTGTTAGCTCCCTCTGCTGGGCATGGAATTGAAACAATTTTTACCAAAGTTTTGTTCACTTTCAATATTCTACTTTCTCAAGGGGCTGCCTTTAGAGTAAGAGTAATGTCAAAAACAAAATTTTTATTTTTTTTATATTCATTTTGTTGACATGTGTGTCTTTCTCAGTCGACAGAAAGATTTTGTCGGCCTCAGTTTCCCCACAATCTCCAGCGTTGGTCCAAATGGAGCAATCATACATTACAGGTCAGTGGGCAAAATATATATATTTTTTTGTATCTATATTTGCCTTTATTGTTGTTCTTTTAAAAAATATCAAACTAATCTTTTATCCTTGACTTTTTACCTTTTCATTTAGACCACTGCCTGAAACCAACAGAACTCTCACCCTGAACGAAGTTTACCTGATTGATTCTGGAGCTCAATATGTGTAAATAATATATTTATAATATACAACAAATGCATTTAAACTGACCAGCCCTGTCTACTATTAGACATATTATCAGCTGCATTATGGTTAATACCAAGATCGCATAGTAGTATTTCAGTTTTTTGTGCATTATACCCATGCATTTATATCCACATTGTGTCTTTGGCAGTGATGGAACCACAGACGTCACACGCACAATACACCTTGGGACACCATCTGCTTTTGAGAAGGTACATTTATGTGATTGCAAATTAAATCTTATTTCACATTTGACCAAAATGTTCACGTTATGTAAAAAATCCTCAAAGAATCAGTGTCGTGTGAAATTGATCACAAGCATGAGTTTTTAACATTGTGCGTTCTCTCTCTCTTTCCCCCTGTAGGAATGCTTTACCTATGTTCTGAAGGGACACATAGCTGTCAGTGCTGCTATTTTCCCCAATGGAACTAAAGGTGTTAGCTTTTTGTTATTATATCAGAACGTGTTTATGTGTTACAGATGTACAGTATTTCTTGATTCTTTGTGGCTTGTGTTAAATATTTTAAGTATTGTTTTATTCTCAGTTTCAGACAAAAACAACAGTAAACAGGTTTTTGTTCAAGAGTAATACAAGCGTCCTTTTCACAAGTTTGTAACTATTCTTGCTGTCGGAGGACAATTTCCTCCACAAACACTCTTTAGAGAGGAGAAGACAGTGGGCTGTTTTTAAACCTCGAGCTAATATAATTAAAGCTGCAGACGACCTTTTAATTCAAGCAGTCACATGAAGCAATCAGTTCAGAACATTGGAAACACGGGATCAAGATACAGATACAGTCACAGAGCTTCAGTAAAATCTCCAACATGTTTTCTGACACATTAGATCTGATGGAGGTGAATCATAGCTCTTCCAATTGATCAGGAGAAATAAAAGAGGTCTTATACATTCATGCATTTATTGTCACTGTTCCAGCATGAACTGGACTGAAGCCAGGAAGCAGAGTGCAAGAACAGAACAGCGCAACCACATAGACAGATTACCTCTATTTCATATTTAGTCAAAATGATGGTTCAATAATTTTGTGCCATATAAATGTGGAAGATTTGAATGGATTCCTTTTTTTAAATATATATTAGTATATTGTTTATCTGCATTATAGTGTATTACCGTGTGATCTCGAGTACTAAACCTTCTTAGGCCACCTGCTGGATTCGTTTGCCCGTGCGGCGCTGTGGGATTCGGGGTTGGACTACCTCCACGGGACAGGCCACGGCGTTGGCTGCTTCCTCAACGTCCACGAGGGGCCCTGCGGCATCAGCTACAAGACCTTCGCCGATGAACCTCTGGAAGCCGGCATGATCGTCAGCGATGGTATGGCCATTACCTAATATTTATATATTTCCACAATATATATGCAACAGAGTGTGGCCAAACATTTAGCCTAATATTTCAACTGACTGATTTGTTTGTTCTTCATTTCATTGACGCCAATGTCACATCACGTCTGACTGATGAGCCGCCACAGGCTTATGTAGCGTCACGTGTGACATGAGAGCGGGCTGTAATTTCATAATGCCTCACAAAAGTCTGAGTAGTGTCAGTGGCTGGAGTGAGAGAGTGAAGAACAGGACACGTGTTCATTTTCTTACTATGTGTGTGTTTTCCTATAAAATAAGAGACATTAAGGCAGCTTCTGTGGAAATCCCAAAAATGCTGTCCCTCTAATATTTCAGCTGTCTTTAATGTTTGAAACACTGTAGTCCTAGTGGAAGCAATAAACACCTCAACACAAAAACATTTAATTTCTCTTCATCACATTTCTTGTCTTTCTCTCTTTCTAGAGCCTGGGTACTATGAAGATGGAGCTTTTGGCATTCGTCTCGAGAACGTGGTCCTAGTTGTTCCGGCTAAGCCCAAAGTAAGTGATTAAACTGAGACCCAAATCAGAGGGGACTTCAAAAATATAGAGAAGACAAAGAGTGCTGATCAGACTCTGATACTTAAGCATTTGATTATTCCTCAGTAGTCAAAAATAATTACTTTGAATAATATATTTCTCTCGTGATCCACATGTGCTAATAACCACTATTTTAAAGCCATGAGGCTTCATGAAGATCTTCTTTCCTGTGTTTGATCTGTTGTATATAAGTCACAATGTGCTGATAATGAAAATCTAATAAAAAAACGTTTGTTCTCGTTTGTGTGCAGTACAACTACAGAAACAGAGGGAGTCTGACATTTGAGCCCCTCACTCTGGTCCCTATCCAAGTCAAGATGATGAACACAGATCTGCTCACTCAGAAGGAGGTAAAGAATATCCAGCAAAAATACATTTTATTGGTAAAACACTTCAAATACAACAACACATTAAATGTAGCCTACTTAACATTGTGTAGGAGCAATAGGAGCAGTTTAGCGTAATATTACCTACATTAAAACCATTTATGGATTATGGATTTAAATGTTTGATAAAATATCCAGCTATTCCTAGTACGTGGTGCACTACTCAAACACTGTCTTCATGGTCTGATGTTCACTTCCCTGTGCTGCAGCGCGACTGGGTGAACGAGTACCACAGGAGGTGCCGGGAGGTGGTTGGAGCAGAGCTGGAGAGGCAGGGCAGGAGGGCGGCGCTGGAGTGGCTGGTCAGAGAGACCCAGCCAATCGTCTGAGGACTGATCCGGTCACGCTGCGAAGGAGTGCGATGGATTGTTCTGCAGTGATAATTGTTTGTATTTCTCATCTTTCTCTTTGTCTCACACTCGGCTTCTTTTTGTAAAGCACATTGTATCCACAGTTTTATTAAAGATCAGTGACACTAAAGAATCAACAGAATGTCTTTACTACTCTGTCAGAAAAAAAAACTGTTTTGAAAGAAGTATGAAGAAGTCCAGTGAGGTTACAAGAGGCTTTTTAGACAAAACAAAAAATAGAAATAAAAATTTCAATTATAAAGAGCATAGATATATATACACACAGTATTCTAACATGCATTCAAACCCTGATATGTCATATATAAAATGATAGGGCCTCTTCGTAATCAATAGCATTAAACCTTTACTTGATTTTAGCATCTATTTAATTAAGTTATGCATCCACTTCTATTATCACAAAATGTTGTACTACTTTCTATTGGCTGAGCCGGTAAACCATTCACTTTCTACAAACTACTGAGGAGTAACTGTATCTGTGATGATCCAGGTCACGGTATCTTCAGGTTTTGTATATTTGTACAGAGACAACACAAGCATGTTAAGTTGTCTATGTACACATGGTGAAGATGCTCATTTCCGTTTGTTTGTCAGCACGATTACACAAAAACTACTGAACCGATTTCATTGAAACTTGGTGGAAGGATGAAACAAGGAAAATCCATTGAATTTAGGACAAAGTAGTTTATTCAGGATTTGATTTCATGTTCTTTAACATTGCAAGATCATTTTTTCCATATGGAACTCCCTTATGAAACCACATTTAAATTCAATAGATCCAGATTTTTATTTAGATCTGCACTAAAATGCACAAACTCATAGATATCAGTCCCATAAACAGGCTTGATTTCAAGATCCGTGAATTAGTATTTGAGAAATCAATGAAAATGTCGAAAACTAATATCTTGCAATGTTGAAGAAAGTGGAAAGCAAATTCCAGGACCTCCTTCTGATCTGGATCCACAATAAAATATAATGGGTTCTTCCATGGGTCATGCCCCACCCCTCCACAAAATCTCATGGAAATCGGTTGAGTAGTTTTTGCGTAATTCTGCTAAATAAACAAACAAACGAACACAGGCATTAATAGTGTACTCCGACGATTCACTTCTGAACTTTCATAAAGTTAGGGTATGTTATGGTATGAGAGCTAATCCTCAGGACATGGATGTGACTTCATATCTTAGACTTTACAAACCTCCAGAAAAGCCCCAGAAGACATCATACAACCACTTTCACATACTTGTTAATTCTCCCCATGACATATAAACTTAACATGTAAAATCTGTGGAGTGCCCCTTTAATGGCCCTACAAATGGTGACTTAACTTCTGATGGCCACAGCTGCAGGGCTGAAATCTCAGCCTGAAGGCAAGCGCTTCGAACCAGCCTCCCCCCTCCTAACCCCGCCCCCCTCTAAAGTTGCATGTAAAACATCGGAGGGTCCAGGATGACGCCGCTGTCCGGATCGCTGGCGTACTCTTGGATCAACAGCGGCAGCGACATTGCACATTTCTCCCGAAATCTCTGTGGGACTTTATTTTCCTCCTCTTCCTCCTCCTTCAGGCCCACAGGCAGCGGGTTACTGTAGATGTAATAGATCCTGGAGTTGTCCTTCGCTGCCTCCGGCTTCCTGAAGAAGGCCAGAGGGTTGAGAAAGCTGGTCGACCTCTTCACTGCTTTAACCGCCACGGGGTCGGCCGGCACCCCTCGGGTCACTGCGCTCTCATACACGTGGGCTCGCTTTGACTGCCTGATGAAGGATATGGCACTAATTGGTATGAGGAATTGAATAGAATTTCACATCAGTTTGTACTCTACAACTGCTTTCAGACATGCACTGATAATCTCTCGACATTATCCGGAGCTGTATGTGGGAACGTGGGAATCTCCAGATAATGTCCGAATGAGCCGATGTGAGGACAGAGCAGGAGATTCTCTGCAGGATTCACCGCGAGTGGGCATGTTGATGATGTCTCTAACATGCGATTAAAAAATGAAAGAAACCAAAAGAAAACAAACATCTCAGGCTGAAAAAGCGGAGCCACGCACCTAGAACACACCGACGAATATGTCAAGAGAGCTTTTGGTGATAAAGCTCAACTCCGGTGTGGATATGCTGTAAACAAAAATATGTGACCTGCACACTGGAATTAATATGTTACATCCTGCCTCTGCCTGCAGCACCTCAACTCACCTGAATGCTCTGGAGATTTGTCTGTTGTTGTGACTCTCCTGCTGCTTTTTTCATGTGTGAAAGACAAACTGACAATCCCATTGTCCGGACATTATCCAGAGATCATGTCTGAAAACGGCTCATCTTAATTCATAGTAGAGTTATTAAGTCATATTTATATTTATATATTTCTCTGATAACATATACATCAGTTTACAGGATATGATGGAGCTATCCCATAAAATATTAAACCGGGGGATGAACCAACATAGAAACTTCCATGGACTCTATTCAAAGTGAGAAAACAGCTCAGAAGTGACGGTGCAAATTCTTAACACAATCAAACCGTGGAGTGTGACGTTCACCTGGTGCGGTTGTAGCAGGCAGTGATGCAGTACAGGCCGGTGATGGTGAGGATACACAAGGCCAGACCGATGATGACAATATTAAACACTTTGAATTCTAAAGGTAGAAGAGAAACAACACAAATGTTTCACTTAGAGGAACTCAAACATAGTAAGTTCAGATAAACTGTATAATGACACTCAAACAATGTTGAAAACTAGTGAGCAAAGACCTGCTCTTGAGTAGAAAACAGAAAGACACTCTGATAATCTCTCGTGTCTACACAGTCTGTAAAAGTGAAATGAGAGAAACTTGACTAACACAACACACCAAACACGGCGGTGTCCATCCCCTCGTCGTGCAGACCCAAAGCGGTGGTCCCGTTCAGGAGGCTGGCCGCCGTCATGGCTCGGTCCTGTTGGGCTCCGCTCAAGTCGCTGCCATTGGCATCCCCCCCCCCCCAAAAAAAAACATGTACTGAAGGCCCGAGAGCTTCCAGCCTCTTCTCACTGCTCTCAATAGAAACTCGGGCCCATGTGACCCGAGCAGCTTGACTCAGTTGCTGCGGAGACACCCCCTCTTTTGTCACCCCCTGTTCTACTCCCCAAGAGTGGCACAGCACCCCCTCCTCTCCCCGTCTCCCTCCTCGCCAGTCCCCTTGTTTACTGCTCATTATTCTGTGCAGCTTTTTGGGGGGGTGGGGGTGGTGGTTGGGCCTTTCATACCGCTGGTAATAAGCGCTGAGTGGTGACCCAAAACCACAGAGTTTGCAGGCTTTCAGCTGAGACCACCAAGGAAACAAAGAGGAATTCATAGGTAGTTTTTAGGTGAACCTGTCAAACAGAAATACAAAAAAATATATATGAAACGTTTGTTACCTTCAGTGATCACATGACATTTTATCTGCGCCATTTGCCCCTTTACACAACACTTGAATAAATAAGTTTACCCATGTCAAAGAGCTGCAAAATAACAATGTAAAGCTAAGACCTGATCGTAGCCAGTGCCCTAACATTTGTGGCTTATGACCTTTAAAGCAAAGCATATCCTCTGGAAACCTACCGCTGCAAATAAACCACTCAACCTTACTCCCCCATATGAAGATATAAAA
This sequence comes from Hippoglossus hippoglossus, assembly GCF_009819705.1. Taxonomy (NCBI): domain Eukaryota; kingdom Metazoa; phylum Chordata; class Actinopteri; order Pleuronectiformes; family Pleuronectidae; genus Hippoglossus; species Hippoglossus hippoglossus. The sequence continues at coordinate 10,567,946 of NC_047151.1, read as the reverse complement.
CTGCAATATCATAAAAAACACCCAAGACTAGAAAAATGTAGAACAAATAGATTAAAAGACAAACAGACTAAAAGATGTGTTGCAGCGTTTGTCCACCCTCAGACATGGGACCCCCTAATTTTTGATCATCACAAATAATAATCAATGAATCCCTTCTGGTCGTGTCTGCTCTGTTGTTAAACCTGTTGTTTTGAGTGCTCTGGGTGTTTTCAGGACAGGGCTACACCGAACCAAATCCCACTAATCAGAAAACCAGGACCACCTCCACAAGATGATATTTTCAGAGCCTCCACAACCAAAGCCAGTTAAACAGCAACAAAGACATCATTCTGCTTCCCCCCCCCCGATGTCTCGCTTCACCCCACAGCACCATGGGAGATATTATGCAATTAGTTGAGAATCTAATTAAGACTTTTGTTTTTTTGTTGGACGAGACGAGCGGCTCTATAGAGTGAACTTAGAGGGAATTTAATTCTGAGCGACCTTTGTGTCCCACTAGAAGTGTTTGGGAGGAGTTAGTATATAGGATGATTCCCTATGTGGGCTATAGGCTTCAGATAAGAGGAGGAGAGTCCAAAAGAGCACTTCTATAAAGATCTGCCAGTCATGATGAAGACATGTTATTTTTGTACAAAGAAGAATGTTTATTTACCTTTTCAAGAAGGTTATGTTTTTGCCCGTTACCGTTGATTTGTTTATTTGGCAGCAGGACCGCAAAAATGACAGAACAGATTTCCATGAAACTTGGTGAAATGTTGGACAGGGGCCAAGAAAGAACACGTTTTTCTTACATTGTGAGAGAGAATGTTTTTATTTATTTATTTTTTTGCCATTTTCTCCAGTTTCCCAGGGACTAATTCATGGATCTTGATTGAAAAAAAAAATCCAGTATCTATAGTTGGTCCAGGCCACAAGGCAAAGATAAGCTACTAAAGTGCAGTGTATTGCCACTATAGTGTTTACATGGAGTCTTTTTCTTCCATTTTTATCACCTGCTACAAACACTTCCAGACATTATTTTGAGTGGATCAAAGTCAGTCTTGAGTGGATCACTGTAATTATTTGGTGCATATGTGGTACAAAGGGCTTATCCAGCATAACAAGGAGGTAACAAATCAAACCAGTACTGGTCAGTACTGGTCAGCAAGTATTGAATAATTACAAGGTTACAAACAAGGAACCAGCAGACTCAGACAAATACAAAGTAACCACACTTAATTAGGAGGGAAACAATTGAACAGTCTTCTTCTTCTTCTTCTTCTTCTTCTTCTTCTTCTTCTTCTTCTTCTTCGGTTTATTGGCAGGTGGCAACCAACATCAAGCTTGTCTTAAACATAACATGATATCGTAAACATTATCAATAAAGCATATAACTAATTCAAAGGCACATTCGGCTTCACAGGCAAAGCACAATGGTTTGTTCGCAGAAACAACACAAGAGTAAAAATTCACTAAAAACCTTAGAAACAATAAGTATTGAGTCTCTCTCTCGCTCTCTCTTTTTGGGTCTGCTTCCTGTTGCTGTACAGTGGATTGATTTATGATGTGTTTGTTTGGAATAGATAGAATCGGAAAATTACTTTAATTTGGAAAATACTGTAAAGATCTGTGAGTTATAGAACCAAGTGGACAACCACAGTCTTGAGCTGTCTCCACCTTTCACGAATTACTTTAAACCAACATTTCTAACAGCTTTTCAACACAGAAAACTCCAGGTCTAAGTATCTATTACTTTAATAACTGCAACATACACTCTTCTGTCTCACAAATCCTCCACTAGGTGTCAGCACTCGCCTGTAGGACTGTACCTCAGTCAACAGTCCCAGTGTAACTCGGTGAAGGAGGTTGTATTTATCCAAACCAAAGACGGAGAGATTGACTGAATGGGAAATGAGCAATGACACACAGACTGAAACATCTATTTATTAGCCTCCTGAATGTCGTCTGTTCAATTTTCACATCCATCCTGGTTCTCTGCACACTGAAGCTGTTTTGATTTGAGGGGCATGTGGGTGGCATTAGGATGGTATGGTTTATTTGAGCAGTGCAGTCTGCATAAACCAACTCTGTCAGTGGCAGCTACAAGACTGGGCATATTCCCAACTGAGTTTCACCCAGAAACCAAAGTTTAAACCTGCGGAATTCATCCGTTTCTGTGGTGGGAGAAACATTTATTTATTTTATTTTTACTTTTCCTTTCCTGGTATTTGGTTTTGACCTTGACCAAACATGAACTGAACACTGGTGCTGGGAAACTCCTCTTTAGTTTTAAACTGATGACGGTCATGTGGTTTTACTTTGTGTCCATTGTTGAATTGATCTTCAATTAAAGTAGTTGACACAAACGTCCTGTACTTCTACAGGTGAGCAAAAGCAGTTACATCCAACTATATTTTCCTATTTGAACATGTTAGTCTATAAATCTAAAGAGTGCAATTTGAGCTGCTGCATCTATTTGAGTTGATTTTCAGTAAAATACCACTAACATAATTATATAAAAACTTAATTGACATCAATGACTCAAAGTTTTGCTTTTAAGTTGCTGCAACAGCACCACATCATGAAGGTTACAATATATAAATAAAACAGACTTATAATAACATTGATAAAATGTGTAGAATAGACCAGATCAAAAAATGAAAACAAATAAAATGACAGCAAAAGGGAAAGAAACATCAAAATAAAAAAGCTGTAGATCCTTAGAATTCTTAAATTAAATCTATAAAAGATTGTTCTATTGGTCATAATGAATTCTGTTTAAAAAAAAAAATGAAAATACTCCATTTAAAGCTGTGACAGTTCAATCAACTCACCTAATTCATGAATGGATTTCCATTTAGTAAATCTTTGTACTTCAATACGTTATAAGAATTATAAACTGTATTTACATGGTGCTTTTATATAACAAGTGCTACACATACATAAAAACAGTTTGAATGCAGAAAATAGAAACAAAAAATGTTAGCGCACTACCTTTCACAATCATTACACATCTGGCACATCTGCCAGCTGCTTGCATTTATGGGACGGACAGAAATCCAGAATTGAGGAGGGAGATATTTATACTGTTTATATAGCATAAAGCTTCTGTGATGTGTCAGCTTCAGGAAACACAGTGTATAAAATATTTAACGTCAGCGTTAATGTATGCTTTCATTCTCACAGCCCATCCACAGCCTGCACCTCATGCATCAGTGTAACACACTGTTCATATGCTGCCTCACAACTTTGAGTCTCTCCCATACACAACCTATGGTCCCTTATCAGGACAAGAATCAATATTCTGGGTTTTTATACTCAGGTTTTATGCGTTGTAAGGTTTTTCTATCCTCAGCAGCTTAGAGTGACGAAGAGGTGAGATTGTTGCTCTATGACTCACAGTTATTAGACACACTCACCATAAGTCACTATTTCCTTCACTCATTTCCTCACACGCTATCCCTTTCCTCTCTCCTCTTCGTGGTAACTTCTACTGAAAACATTGGAATCACTCCAACACAATCACTGATCGCCACCATTAAATTAAATGTTGGCTTCTTGTAATGGTGTTACAAGGTCTTGGTTGACTATTTGAATGCTTTCACAGACAGGTTCCACCAAGGGGGCTCTTTTCTGCCTTGGGCCTTTCAATAGAATCCTTTATATTTCATATTTTCTTTTTCTCATAAAAATGCAGTGATCAATCATCTCTCCTATAATCTCCCGCAAAACCCTCCCCATCTCTTTCTGACTGGTCAGTGAATTCCAGACCATCCCTCATCGCCCATTCTCACCCTTCCTCACCCTCTGGTACACTCTGCTCCTCTGCCTCCCCCTCTTGGTGTTTACACAGAGGCTGGGGGGGAATTAGCGTTCTGGCGAGGTCCATTTGTTCTGATGTGGTTCAGCGGGAAGGTCCTGCCTTGATTTATTGCACTTGTCAGTTAAACTCGTGGAGATGAATTTTAAGACACAAAACCTGTGTGCCGTATGTTGGTTAGTTTTTTTCTCTCGTGATCTGATCTGACCGGTTGTTGTACTGTGTGTGACTGACAAGAAAACAATAGGACAAATTCAAACATCAAACAGTTGTCCCTTATTCTACTTCTGTGAAAAGTCTTACAGGTTGAATTTGAGAAAAAAAATGGGTTTTAGAATGATCTGCTTCTCTTGGCAGCATGACGGTGAAACATTTGATCGGGAGGAGGATGGATTTACAGCTTCTGAGACGGGAGACATCAAGTGTGATTTAACGATTCCTGCTCTCAACACTCTTCTGTCCCATTGGACTTGAACGCAGGATCGTTTGGCCCTCAGTGAACGGCTGTGAGACTTTACCAAGTCGTATCAGAACGAGGCTCGTACATGGTGCATGACCCATAAATCATGATAACCTGCTACCTCCTTCTGTCTGACCCTTAACGTCCAAACTGTACTTCACGGGAAATGTGCTCTGAGCCAGATCAAGTTCAGTGTATTTAAAAGTCGCTACTAACAAACACAATTCAGCACCAGTTAACAACATCAATGAAAAACAAGGAAGTTACTGGGCCTGTGTGTTTGTTTGTGTGTGTGTGTGTGTGTGTGTGTGTGTGTGTGTGTGTGTGTGTGTGTGTGTGTGTGTGTGTGTGTGTGTGTCACGTGGAGTAGAAAACATTAATAATGTCTGTTTAAGCTGTAGTCAAAGATTTACAGCAGAGATTTACACAACATTTTTTATTTTCTCCTTTATGAAAACAAACTCTTGCCATGGACAGTATAGCCTATTGGTAATCTCTTAATATCTAACAGTATTATTTGAGGGGTATGGAAAATCTCTATTTCAATAGAGGAATTCACTGATCCTGAGCCTGTCGGCCTCCTGGTGCAGTCACAGCTTGGCTTAAGATGTGGTGGCCTATACATCCTCAGGCTTGGCTTAACTTGTGTCCGTATGAGCAGGAGATTAGACCTGTTGTTTCTATAAGTCTTTCACTACATAAAAAGTGTGTTTTAAAAAACAATAAAATCACGTTAATATTTTGTTTCTGGTTGCTGCTGGACATCACAGTCAAATGTGAATGAACTTCACAGTCGCATATATTTAATATTTCAACTTGAGCATCAAATCTGCATGAATCTACTCTCACTTTAACCCTGATGTCATGTCTGTGCTCGTCACGTTATGTCTCGAGTTGTGTGCTCGGAAAATGTTTTTTCAACATGTTAAAATGCGTGTCTCATGAAGTGAATCAAACAAACACAAAGTAAACCTCAAGTACTGTACAAGTCGTAATAACCTCTGATTAGTGATGGTGTTCATCGTTAACGTGTAAATTGAGTGCAGGTCAGCGGGGGAGTGAGGAGGGAGGGAGCAGCAGGGTAATACTGCGCGGTACAAGGAGACCTGTAGGGCTTATAGTGTGTGTCTGCCCTGATCCTGAAGCAGCGGCGGCAAAACGGAACACAGCAGCAAAATATCGTCTCAATATTGGCTAAGCATTCAGCAATCGCTGATCGCTCTGACTATCCATCTCCTGTCAGCACAACCCTTTGTCAACCCGATAGCAGGAGCCCTGTGTTCAGTCCCAGTGCCCAGCTGCTGAGGAATAGCTTCAACATGTCAAAAATATCTTGTTTCTATAATTATTGAAAGATTTGCTGCTTCCTCATAGCCTTTGATTTAAGCTAGGTGACACAATCTGTACTACATATATAGAGAATATTTGTGAAACAAACTTAAGATTGAAATGCAGTAAGTACTGTACTTTGTGTAGCTGACATCTTGATTTTCTTTGGAGGATTTCTTTGCTGAGGATCTAAACAATAATCCCACACTGATACACAGCCTATCTCCTTAAACTACCACCTGCAATTTCACAGTGGTCACTTAAATCACTGAGCTGTCACCAAATCAAACTGTTGTAAGTCAACATGACGGAGCAGGATGGTCCGCCATCCCCCGCACCTCGCTCCTCAGTTTCAACTGGGCTCTGTGCACGATTGGCTGGACGCCAAGAAGCTGCTGCACCACTGAAGATATCCAGGCCTGATGCTCTGCTTGCCAGTAGTAAAATACAGTTTGGCAAATGGGCCTCGGAGGTTGTGTGTGGGAACTGCAGCACAGTTGCTGAAGGTTTTTGTGTCTGTCTTAAGGCAGTGACAGTTATCTGCAAGTGCTTGTTGGGAGATGCTGGATGTCTGTAAAAGGAGGGAATTCAGTGTTTACACATGAGGCATGAAGAGGAAGGAGGGGTAAAAAAAAACACTTGTAAAGCACTGTTGCTGGGAGTTCAGGCAAGAGGAGCTGAAAAGGAGCTGTGCAAATCTTCACTGAGATAAGTGGCAAGTGAAGATATAAAAAGTAAGAGGAGAAAAATGTTCAATAGGACATGGGAGCATGGGGGACTCCCGAGGAACTTTGCAAAGTCCCAAAAGGAGGATGCCTGCAAGTTATGCTTATGAATGGTGCTTACTATTTGGCTAGTTTTAAAGTACGCTTGTCAGTCAAACATTTAAATGAGACATTATGCTCATATTCAGGTTACAATTTGTTTTACTTGGGTTATTACTTGAAAAAGGTTTCCATGCTCTAATGTTCAGAAAACGCCTCATGCTCTCTATTGCTGCAGCTCCTCTTTTCAGCCTCTGTCTGAAACATTTGGTTTTAGCTCATGTTTCTTTAAGGCCTCCCTCCCTATAAAGCCCAGTCTGCTCTGATTGGCCAGCTGGCTCTCTCTGTTGTGATTGGTCAACTGCTTCCAGCACATGTAGGTAATGTCTCCACACTTGCTTTACCTGAATTTTGATGGGGGGGGGAATTGAAGACTGAAAGCAAGGTGTGTATTATGCAAATGACATTAGGGTGACGCAGAAGTATCGTCCGAACAACTGACGAGGTTTTTCAGGAGCTGCAGGAGCAGTGTTGTCTAAAAACCCATAAGACACTAGAGGAAAGGGAAAAAACTGGGGGGAAAAAACACAATGTCTAAAAGTTAAATAGATTTCACCCCCAACATTTCTCATGTCTCTTAAACCCTGAAGCATTTGGTTCAAGTTCAGACTTTACTGTTATGTTGCCTACAACAGGAGAGTAACTGATTGAAACAGGGGAGAGATGCTCTCAGCTGCAGCTCTCCATAAAAACTCAACAGTGATCCAATACTTGAACTCACTGTGACATCAGAGCGAATGAAGAGCAGAGGTCACCTGAAGATTATCCTCATCACAATATGTCGCTCGCTTTGATCTGCGCAAGTTTAAGATGAGCAAAATAGTTAATAGTTCCCATAAACCACCAACTGTCTTTCTACAGAGAGAGAGGGGGGGTCTGCAACATTCAGCCTCTAAAGCAACATTATAATATAAATAACCTGTCAGTTGAATAGACTGAGGTCATTGGTGGAGAGCAGACTGATCATTGTACTTGTTGATTTTATTTGATATATTGACATATACGTACAAAATGTTTAAATGCATTATCCGCTTTGTGCAGTAACTACTAGGTAAGCGCTTCTATTTTAAAGTATTTATTAGTTTCGTATTCATTGGTTCTGTCTTTTGTCCGATTATTAACTAGATTTGTATTATTATATATATATATATATATATATTTACAGTATCTGTTCAATGCACAGTATTTAGTTTCTCAGCTTTAAATTCACACTCTGCAGTCCTGCAGTGTAGCTGCTACTGCCAGCGCTATGATCTTTCACAGGGTTTGTCTTGAAAATGTCCAGAAATAAATTCTGTGGGTCATAGAGCTCTGGGTGTTTTTCAGTCTCCACAATAATACTGTTTCAGAATAAGAACCTTTTAAAAACAAATGAATGGATTCAGTCAACAGAAATGCTGTTTTTATTTTTGTGTTGCAAAAGTGGTTTGTTGTGATATTTTCAACAGCAGAGCTTTGAAGTTCCGGATAAACCTTAATGTCAATGAAAAAGAAAATACATTATTATGTAGAGCATGTGCATTCGCATTCGCTGGCTGTGTGTGTGTGTGTGTGTGTCGACCTTGCAGGGTCCCAGTGAGTCAATTCTGTTATCTGAACAAAACCCATCAGACATCTATTTATCTTGGTGTGTGTGTCAGAGCAGGCTGGGGAGTCTTAGTTCAACAGTTTTTTCAAAACAAACTCCTTCTGTCAAAGCTGCTGTTGGACAGAAGACGTCTGAGCCAGAGATGCTGCGGAGGGGAACTGAGGCCAAAGATCCATTCTCTGGAGAAGAGAGGAGCAAAAGACATCACAAGGGAAACATTTTACTCGAGATGAGCTCAAGTAATTTAGAAGTGTAACTTTTATATATGTAGAAAAGTAAATCTGTAACAAAGGATGGTGAGAGTCCCAGATTGTGAAGTTTTTCTCTTTATTTCTCTTCCTCATAACTTTTCCTCTTGTAATTTTTATCTCTAGTATATCAGTTTATACTTTCTTTTCCTCTAGAGAGCACATTTATTACGTTTGACATGTGACTTTATCAAGCCTGCAGAGGCACTGGGCCGCATCTGTCTTGATCATCCACCTCTAATTTTAGTGTATTAACCTCTGGGCACGATAACACCACCGCTATCTGCAGTCCATCCAGTCAAAGTACGTTATCCATTCTGAACGGCTCCCGGATGAGATAAGGGGGGGAAACCCTACTGGAAAATGTACAGTGAGGTTGAAGTAACAATCTAAATAACATTAGTGCAGATTGTATTGAGATTAATGCATCATTCATCATGAGTCTGAAGAAAGACAAATGAGCAGTGCACTTTGTGAGGTTGAACTTTTAGCAACCTGTTTAATGTCTAAGACAAAAAAGTGGAGTGAAGCGAAAATACATAAAAGTTTGATTCAGAAAATTGATGATACATTTCCGGACTCAGTATGCTAACTCAATGCATACCCTGTATAATGTACTTGTAAAGGTACTTTACTCTAATTTACCTGCAGTCATGCAAGTTGTGCATGAAAACACCTTTGAGAATCAGTTATTTTGAATTAAATTGTGTTCAAGTAGATTTTTTCTACTATTCACAACTAATTTAGACTTACAAACACTTTTATACAAATGGAAAGCTGAGGGACAATAGTAACACCTTCTCAATCTAGACTTTAAAAATGGTACAAAGAGTTTATAGCGCATCAAATTCAACTATAAGCTTAATAAAATAACTTTAAACGACTAGGCGCTATATAAATATAACTATCAGGGTACTTAAAGGATCTATGTACATTTTACATTAATGTTGTCAAGTAGAATGTGTGGTCTGTCATTCGGTCACTGTGCCATGTTCAGTATTATACATTAGCAGTGCATCACAGGTCCACAGTCCAGACCACCTTTGTTTAGAAGATTGAAATCATCATTATATTCACCGCCATGCTATTCATTAGTCTTTAGGTGACTGGGACTTAAAGCAACACAATGTAAGAATAGCTCTCGGGTACACCCGGGGTCCCCCTACAGGAAGAAGGCGTAATTCACATCTTTAATCGGTGTCGTTGGGGTTTGAGCCTCTCATTGGACAGTGGTACACATGGATTTAGTGACAAGTAGATGGAAAAGGAACCAGCAACCTCACAGGCCAGAGAACCATGTCGACTGACAGAGTAAAGTAATGTTACAGGATTTTAAAAATGACCACAGTTACATGGTGCATTCCAGGTGTTCCAGAAGTGCTGTGGTAATGACAGAGATGCCATTCTCTCTATTATAAGTTTGTGTACCATCAAAATCATTTTAAAGCTGTTATTTTAGCGTTAAGAAATATCACCACATTGTGTTGCTATACATCTGTTACACAACCAGCATACTCTCAATTGGTGAACCCCCACATTACTTTGAATGCATCTGGACATACTCTTGTGTAAATAAATAAAAAAATCGTGAATTAAGGCTAAGTGTGTAGAATTCAGTGACATCTAGTGGTGAAGTTGGATGTTGCAGCTCACCTCACCCTCCCCTCCAAACATGAAGGAGAACCTGTTGTAGCCTTCAGTTGTCATAAAAACTCAAAGATGTGTAGCCTGTCCAGTTTGGACAAATGTAAAAAAAAACATGGTAGCCACCACAGAGAGGACCCGCACCCGATGTTTAATAGTATTTAAATATAAAAGACCCATTCTAGGGTAAAGAAAACAACTATTGTAAAATTTTGATGATCACAAACAAGTGAAAACATCACCAGAATAAGTATATATTCACATTCTGCCAGAAGATCCCGTCCCTTAAATCTTACACACTGGACCTTTAAGTAGTCAAATACTCAAACCATGTACTTGACATCTCTAACACCACAGTGTCAAAGTGCAACAAGTGACATCTGCATGAATGTAAACCCAGTAAATATTAGTTCCTCTCATGGCTTCTGGAAGCTGCATCCAAAATAAAACTCTCGCTGTAGTGAAGTGACTGGAAAGCCCCAAAGTTAACTATATAAATACGAAGTACATCAGGGTCATTGTGTTTACTCGGACTGACAGCGCTGTCAATTTGCAGCACTCAGCATAGGTCAGTGTCACTTGACCCACCTAAGCTCCATTTATCTCCCAACTCTTTGACCAAATGTGGATGTTGTAGCTGCTGTTAAAACGGAGCTGACTGGTAAACCCGACTCTGAGACTTCGCTGAGGAATCCTGTGGCTGCCACCGAGAAAATGAAGCTAACGTTTTTAAAATGTGTGAAACTGACATATAATCATTTTAGCTGCTGCGCTCATATTGCTAACTCAACTCACCAGTGGTGGAGGAGGTAATCAAACATTTTACTTATGTCAAAGTACAAATAAATAGTCAAACATGTTTTGAAGTAAAAGTTAAAGTGTCACATTGCTTTTCTACCTGAGTGAAGTACCTTTTAAAATACACTTTAAGTATTAAAGTAAAAGTACTTGCAGAGAGTAGCCTGTTCCCTAATGCAACAGTCTGCTATGTTACCTCTCCACTCTGATTGGATCAGTGGAGCAATTCGAATATGTGTTCTTAAGAGGGTTGTGAATTAGGCTCGATGTGAACATGCACCTCAATGCATTGTATAAATGTAGTGGAGTAGAAAGTACAGATATTTGCTGGTATATGTAGTGGAGTAAAAGGGAAAAGTACCTTAAACTCAATCTACTTAAGAAAAGAACAGATGCATGAAAATGTACCTAAGTACAATTACGACGTAAACTTACTTTGTTACACCCCAATGACTCTGTTAATTCCTGGTGAAGGCTGCAGTGACTGTGAGGAAGACTTCAGTGAAATGATCTATTGAGCTAAACCGGATCATTCACTCAAATGGAATCATTTCCATGTCGCCTCAGTCGCTGCTTGCAGGGATTCAAGGCCAGGACCTGCTGTCTGCTTCGGCCTATAAAGGTTTAACATGTCTAAAGAGGCTATTACAATCAAATTGAACGGCACAGAGGGATTGAAAGGTTAGTGAATGACGTCAGGGAGGACTGTACTGTATCAGAGACGGGAGGACACACTGCTGCTCAGTTACACTTTACACACACTCAAAGTTGCTACAATCAGGATGAGGAAAACAAAGATATGCAGCAGCCGGTAGTTTTCTTTTTTTCATTAAGTTGTCATCCCTTTCAACCACTTCTGTTGAAATCGCTTGCTGAGTGATTTTCCAATTCAAAATCACATGTAACAATTCATATTGTTACAGGAAACAAGTCAAAGTGATTGAGTGGTTTTTGGATTGAGAAATTATTTTCCTCTCTTGTCTGTCGCCCTCGTGCTGATAAATGACTGGACGTGAACAATAAGCAGCTGAAATCATATTCTACTGTTGTCAGTAAAACAGTCTTTGCTTTGTACCATGCAGTCATTATTCTTCTTTACGATGTGTTACTCATCTGAAAACTATTTATCATATCCACAATCAATCTTCCCTGCAGAGAAAGCCTGCAAAACAATGACCCCACCTAGCAACAGGTTAGCTATTTTGTTATTTAACGAACCTCTAATCAATCAACAAAAAACACATTTTTAAAATGTAGGTCTCTGGATTCATTCTATCTCAGCTGAATAATCATTTCAGTCATGATTTTATTTTTTTTACGAAAAAAACGTTTTTTTCTTGCTGTAACTTTGCATCAGGTTCTTTTGACTAAAGACTAAATTAAAAGTCTGTTGCCAGTTTCAACAAAGGACCCAAAGGCAGAAGACAGGTTCAGGGGAAAAACAAAAATGTCTTTTAATTCAGGCCAAGTTCGATACACTGAATAGCAAAGGTGCTTGAACCTATAAAATCAGGGTCCAAAGAAACTAAGTTCCAAAAATCAATAAATGGAAAAAGCTGGCATGCGCAACAGACGTGGAAAAAGACAAAGTGACAAAGGAAACACAGAGACTATAAACACTAGGGAAGCAGGGACGATCGAACACAGGTGAAATGCTGGGAAAAGGTGCAGACGATCACAAGGGCGGCACCGGACACAGGACAAAGGCAGGAAATAAAGTAAAACATACACAAGGAGAGAACATTTCCGACAGAGTTGAACAACCAAACAGAACACAAATCCAAACACAAGAAAAACAAGACAAATGGCCATAAAGTAAGAAGTCCATAAAACATCAAATCCAGGCCAAAAACCAGTCTCTCAATAATTCATTGTTCCAGGGCCAGAATCAAGACAGAATCCAAATGTTTCAGTGCAAGTAAGAAACATCAGTGCTGACTCACTGACGGGCTTCCGAGTTGAGAGTTGAAAATGATGCACAGACCTGTCAACCAAGCCCTGGAGAAAAATGTACAATCTGCTGCCACCATTAACCTGAAACTCTATATGTTAATGGAAGCAAGTGGATTTGTTCTTATTCTGTTCAATGGTCCAGTTATCTGAACATCTGCAGCAGCTTGCAGTGCATGTTTATTTTTAAGTGCTCTTAAAATGGTGACCTATCCTACTCGGCCGAGAAAACACATTTTGGCAGCAGCGCTAAGGAAGATGAAAATGTGCAGAAGAGGCAAAGAACAATACAGATGGTTTCTGTGGTGCATGGAGCTTCAACTCATCTTCTATCTGAAGACATAGGTGGCTCAAAGCCCAAGTTAAATGTAAGCATTGTACTTTTTTTATTAGATTTAATGGTATGTAATACTCAAAAACAATATATCAACTTCACATTAAAATTCCACTTGAAATTTACACCGTTTACACCGTGTTTTTACACCGTGTTTTTAGCCTAAATGTCTGCTGTGATCACAGGACTTTTAGGCTTAAAACACATTGTAAATGATGCTGTTCCGACTCGAATCTGAATGTCGGGGCTTCTGGAAACTTGGACGACACCACAGGTGCAGTATTGAGGCATTTTATGAATTTTCTGTTGTTTTTTTTATGTTTGAAGAACCTGTCTCCATTTACTTCAGTTGTATTGGATTTGGCTGCAACGCTGTTAACCCCTGAAACTCCAAAAGTGTTTTCTGGAGTCAAACACTTCACCCGCCCCTCCATCAGCAAAGTGGTGAGTAGATAATGAGTGACTTTTCATTTTTGGGTGAAGTATCCTTTATAGTCAGCAGTTTCAGTCACAAATCTCTCAAGCAATCTTAATGACTCCATGACATAAATACAACAAGTAATGCATAAATTGCATTACTAATAAATTGTTAATTTAACAATTAATACAAAACGTGTGAAAATCTGTGACAGTTGCATTGTGCTTTGAAGCAGAGAACATGGAGCTCCTGCATTTGAGACACATGTGTTTTATAACAGAACATTTAATTGGAGAAGATCCTTGTTGCACTTTCCACCACAGTTGATGAATGTCACGTTTAAAACTAGTCAACATCACATGTTGATTTGGAACGACAGTGGAAACCTGAAGCAAGCTGAGAATTTGATGATTTTACACAACTTAAGATCTGATTCTGATTAGTCAGTTAAATCTTAGTAAATCTCTGCTGTGCCTTGTAATGGGCTCAGTTTGCTATATGTATCCAAACTGTGATTGAGGAGAATCAGAAGTTACATTTTGTGGATTTATTTTGTTATACGCAAACACTAACTGCAGATCTCTGTTGGTTTTCTCCCCACGTGGCCCACAAGGTAAAGGTCTCTGGGAACCACAAACTTGATGTGGAAGTGGCTTCATGACAAGTAAAGATGACCCAGGACACGTGTATATACATAGATCTCTGGGAAAAACATGTCGCCAGACACTCCAGGGGAATCATGCATGTGTGGGACACAGGAGCTGTGCCAAAAATAAATACAGACCTCTTGTTTGGAGATGGTTAGAGGAATGCAGCCCCCCCCCCTTCCCTTCTCCAACAACTTATTTTCACAGGATTGAAATGGGAAAAAGGCAAAGATACTGCTGAAGCACCAGTCACATTCAATCTCATCATATTAAGTTTAGTTAATTTGGGAAATTTCTTCAGGCCTCGTCCCTGGAGAGTGAAACTATCTTTGCTTGATACAAAACAATTCAACTGTAAAACCTCTTTTTCCCAAAATAAACATATAGGGCATAAAATAAATATAGATAGATAGATAGATAGATAGATAGATAGATAAATAGATAAATAGATAGATAGATAGATAGATAGATAGATAGATAGATAGATAGGATTAAGTAATATCACAAATTTGTAATATTTTACACTGTGATGACCCATTTTCCAAACTCAGACAGCAGTTAGTTTTTATTCATTTTTCAAAACTTAAAAACAGAATAAAATAAATCATCCATGAAAGTGAACGTAATCCATTGGTTAAAACTGCATCGTCATCATGTTATGATGCTGATATGATCTAGGACCATTGTGAAAGACCTCATTGTTTGCATGTTGAAGGAAGTCCAGACCTCTAACATTGGAGGGTCACACACTACAAGGTGGATGTGGTTGAGGCTGTTTATTGAATTAAAATGTTGCTGTTTGGTAGGTGACCAGGATCAACTGGATGGTAAAGAAAATGTATAAGTGCATTATACACAAACTGTACACAAATAAAAACTAAATATAGGCAACAAAACATTACTTATAAAAATAGATAAGATTTCTCAGGATTTTAAACATTTCTACAGGTTCATTTAATTCTAACTGAAATGAATGGGGCCCATCAGCTCTAATTAAAACTAGTGTCGAACTAGAATGTAGGCATGTAGAGCGCATTCCTTAAATTCAATCGATCTGCACCTAGTTTTACACACTATCTTTTAAAACATCAATGAATTATTCTCAGGGAAATTAGTGAAAATGTAAATGAAATGCTCAATCTTACAATGTTTAGAAAGAAATTCTTTTTATGGGTTTTTTTGTGCGTCATCTCAGCCCTCCACCAAAAAGAGTAGTTTTTGTGTCATCCTGTTTACAAACAAACATAAAAAACAACCAACAAGCGGACGAGCAGGGGTGAAAACATAACCTCCTTTGTGGAGATGAAAGCTTTTTTCAAGTAGACTTGTTGCCAACGGGATAAAACATGTGAAACCACCAATAGCTGCTCTTTGGCCTGAACACCTTACAAAGAAAAACTGTCTGATCCCCTCCACGTACAGACATGACCTCAGTGCTACATTCACTGGATTCAGCTGTGAACATCAAAAACATAAGCAACTCATGACACAACACCACCGAAATGCTTCAGCACTGAAGCGATTGTTATGAATTATGCATCTATTGTACCTGAATACACAATGCACAGCTCCATAGAACCAAACAGGGGATTTTTCAAATAGCTCCACCGTGATGCCTGTCTTTCCCCTCGCAGACCAGCAGGCTGCTCTTTAACACACAGACAGTTTGCTGTGGGCTGCCAACCCAAACAGTGAAATCACATACTCCGCGGCTCATGGTACAGTGAGTGCACTCGTCCAAGCGTGGAGGGAGACAAAGAAGGGAGGGAGGTATTAGGTTCTCTTCCCCGGAGATCAGACGCACCGGAGGCGCTCTGCTCGTAAGGTCTCAGCCAGCTGTACGGGCCTCTGCAATGGAGATCCACCACTCCTCCCGGATTGAAACACTGGGGGGGGCTCAAATGAGCCTACACTGAGAATGTAATATATTTATTTAGTAATTGAATTAGTCCAATTCAAAAATTTATATCACCACAGCCACCTTTTGGCCAGCACAAATTTGAGACAGATTTAGCTCAACAATAGGAGTTGGTAGATGGTTGGAATGTTGTACCATGTTATATGCTGTAATTGTATTAGTATATAATATATATATATATATACACATTTTACAATCTCATCTTGCGAAAACTACTAAACCAATTTCAACCAAACCGGTTGGAGGGATGGGGAAGAACCCATTCAATTATAGTGTGGATGTGGATAAAGTATTTTTTTAAACGTTTTATTTAATTTAAATCATTTGTTTTATATTTGTACTACAAGTACTAAACAATCATGTATGATTGTTCGGCCTCGAAGAAGGCATGCGCTCTACTGTGTCCTTGGAGTCAACCATGTATTTTTACTGTTGTGTGTAGAACAGTGTTTTAGCACCACATCTTGTATGATGTACTGCAACACACAGCTTTTGTTATGTGTTATGAAAGCTGCCTTTAAACCACTTAAAAAGACTCAGGGAAAACTTCTAAATTCTCCTTTATAGGGTTTAATTTTTAATATTTTCTGGATACATAGAAAAATGTATTGTCAAAACAGGAAAAGGTAGTTGCTACTTGGACGTCTAGAGAAAATAGACGAGTGAAAGAAAAACCTTTAACTGCCCTCGATCGTGAAAACTGAGACTTGCAAGAATGCTTTTGATATTTGGCACGGGTGAAGAGTTGGCATGGTAACAGTCATTATAGCACATTATCGTGTTTGTCACAATGAGATAAATTTAAATCAAATTCTTTATTTGTCTTGTACTATTGTTGTGTCCATTACTCTAACAGTGGTGGAGGCCATAGCATCTGAACACCCACATTTGACACAATGCAGAATTGTGTGTATCCTTCCTTTAGGCCCAGGTGTAGATTGTCACAGTCCGACATTTGGCCAGTAATGATGAATGGTGCTGTCAACAGATATATGGCCTAAACATCACTTCAACGCCGTCACACTCGTATACAATCAGTCATTCAGTCATTATTGTTTTCTATCATTAAGTGCATTGAGGTGAGCAAAGCTTAACTAGTGACAGTTTTATCAGGAACACACGTTTCGCCGCACTGAACATCTGTAATCATCGCAGAGCTCCAACAGAGGGAGACCTTTAAACCCTCACCTCGAAATTCATGTCACTGTTATCGCGCTGCCCACAGAGTCCTTCACGTGATCACAATCAGTGATGATGAATTACTGCAGCCGGAGAACATATTTGTCTTCATGGAGAATTTAGCACCAATATGCATCATCAGCCTGATGATGGTTGCTGAAACACGAATCAGTGGAATTATAATTGCTTTCATGCTGCAGTATGAAAACATCTAATATCCAAAAAATAACATTTCTATTATTATGCGAGTTTGAGAATTTTGATTTAAAAACACCACATGCATTGAAGACGAAGACGAAGAAGAAGAAGAAGAAGAAGAAGAAGAAGAAGAAGAAGAAGAAGAAGAAGAAGAAGAAGAAGCACTCAGGTCCTTATTGAAGTGCCATGTTTCTACAGTAGCCCAGAACAGACAAACCAAACACAGGATTCAGAGAGGGCCTCTACCTGTCAGCCACAGTGTGTTCTCCTATGTGCTTGGAAAAGCTGGGTTGAAGGTTGTTTTATTCAGATGGTTGCAATCTGCGACCTCATTACTTCATGCCACTACTGTAAGTCCTACACTGGTCCTTTAAATAATATACCATGTACCAATTATCCAAGATGTTTCCAATAATGTTCAAAACCAGAGAATCCACAATTTGATTCTAGGTAAAGGCACATTTCATTTTGGTCGCCTTTTGATTGCGTCATATCCACAGAGACAAATACTCCAATACAAGTAAGAGCACAAATGTATTTTCAGCAAACTGTACTTAAATATAATGTACTTATCAAGGAATCTGTCACTGATATATTATTATATACATCATATTACTGGCAGATATTTACTTATGTGTTAATTAAATCATCTGCAATTAGAATATATCTTAGTTCTTAGAGGTATCGGTATAGTAAGTACATCCAAGTGTGTGACTTCCTCCTGCCCCCAGCTCCATCTGGCCCACAGCCACGTTCAAGTCCTTCACATAATTGTCAATTGTAAACAGCGTTTGTGTCGACACAGAGAGGAAACTGTTGGAAGTCAAAGATTGGAGCCGGTTTATTTGGCCAAGATGTTGAACAACATGCTTAATGTGGCAATAGAAATGCTTTATGACTGTGATTGTTGAAGAGGGAGAAATACTCAGTGGACAGTACATAGGGCCACTGGGCCGGTGTTATTACTGAATGCTCTCTGCACATTAAACTGATTTATCAGAGGTAGATGAAATCATAAATTTGCAGCCGGTGGTTTGGTTTAGCCGTAACTATTCTCCTTTCACACTCCACTGGAACAACAAGTGTAGAGCGGCCGCAGCCCCACATGATGACTAGCTCCACTTAGAGGGTTTGTTTTGAGAAGCTTGGGTCAAACATCAGGTTGTAAAGGCTAAATTCCACCATGAGTTCATAGTTGAATGGCCAAACGTCATATCTGGAAGATTGGGGGGGAATTCATGTCGCTATGTTGTCAAGGGAGACGGAGAGAGCATCTATAAAATGTGTCTCAGCTACATACACAAGGGTCTGTATATAGAGGGAATGGGCTACGAAACATGATTCATTCTGGACAAGTGAGCCATCACATGGATCCTCACCTCTGCTGAATACAATGAGGTCTACACAAGCAGGTTTGGTTGAACATAAAACAGAAGTGACCCTCTGCATTCGAGGGTCTCACTCCCACCACATCGCTCAGACACGGGACCACCTCACCAGGAGCCCACTCGCGCTGGAAAAACAAGGACTCTCAGACGCCCAGAGTCCGGTCACGGTACGTCTCACAAGTGCAACGTGTTATCCCAAACATTTTTTCGCAATCGTGCTGAATGCTGTGCTCAGTGTGTCGGTGTGGACACCCAGGGCTGTGTTAGCTTTAACCACACCTCCCCCCTCAGCCAAAGTTGTGAACCTGGGGAGAGTTTATTATTTCTACTCAATTAGAGCTTAACCTGATCCTCCGGAGGGCCCGTTCATAGCTCCGCACCCAAATATGAAAATGTATTTAATTCAGGGCAAGGTAAAGTGGCTCATTAATTATTTCCTTATCAGACTAATTGAGGATGGCATCAGACGGACACTTGGCTTTGTAAGTAATTATCAAGTCCTCGTTTGCAAATATACATCCGCTAGGTGGGCCGCTTCAGAAACATGTTGTCGCCGTAGTAACGGTCACATCAGCAAATCACAACATCGAAATTGAAAATCATCTCCCCCACGATAAGGAAGTGGAGGACATATTGATCTTCTCCAGAACTGTAATGTCTCTGTCAACATAAGGCCTTTAACATCCTGTACTCACCAGTAATGATCGTGGTGTTTGGTCATAGCGTATCGTTTTCACCATGATCTGCAGCCTCCGTGTGTTTAAACGCAAAAAACCACCATGACACATTAATGGAAACCAGCTGAGCACGGTTGGCACTTAAAAGTTAACATAAACCTTTTGTGCGGCTAATAAACTGAGCAGCAGTGATTATTGTGGAGGTGAAACTCTGATAGGTGGCTCCTCAGAGAAAACAATTAGAGGCCTTGATAAAAGCTGGAAGAACCAGGCTGGAATCACACTGATGAGACCACAAGGTATTTTTAACATCTGAATAAATACTAATGTTATTTAAAATCATAATCACTCTGGCTGGTGATGGTTAATGAGCTCTTGGAGACAGTTAAACAATCGGCTGGGTTTACATGTGGGTTAGGTTAAGATAGCAGGAGAAAATTTCCTTTTAACGAGTTGATGTTCCAAATTATTATAAATGTTTACATTTACCAGTCATTCACAGCCTACTACCATCACACCCCATTGGATGAAATGAAGTGATACCGCTCAACATCCGACATGTTCCATATGTGTTCATTTAAATTCATTTCAAAGTGGATTTTAATTAAATAACAGTTTAAAAATAAATAAAATCTTGAAATTCAAACGATCATGCCTGTATGATCAAGTTTCCCTTTCACTTAAAGTGTCAGCAGTGCACACTTCAACCATTTCACTTTAATAAAATAAAAAGATGACCAAATACTAACTAATTTCAATATTTATCATTGACATTAGATTTACAGTACATCATTTTATATATGTAGCCTGCAAATTGGGCAGCTTTGGCTTAGAAGGTAGAGCGGGTGGTCCACTAACCGGACGGTCAGCGGATCAATCTTCCCCAGTCTGTGTGCCGATGTGTCCCTCGGCAAAATACTGAAGCCCAAATTCCCCCTGACGGCTGTACCTGCAGTGTATGAGTGATGTCTGATTAAGTGCTGCACCTAGATGCACTGTGTGAATGGATGAATGGCAAAACTGTACTGTAAAGAGCTTTGAGTGCTCATCAAGACTAGAAAACTGCTAAATAAACGATGACACTTCTTTCAACCAATGTTACTCTACTGCCTTGCTTTCACGCACACTCTCAGTAGCAGCATGTGGTGCTCATGTATAACTGACTCATGTTGGCAGAAACTAGACAGAAACAGAGACAGTAAATACTAAACTAGTGAGTAAGTAAATACTTCTCTAAATGTCAGCAATGCACCAACTTTATTTGCCCATCCCAAACACGAAGATATTTTCAATAACAACATTTTTACAAACTGAGCTATTCCACAGTCTTTTCACACACCCACTTGTCAACTGCAGAAGCACCATCTTGGCTACAAGGATTTGGGAATCATGGTTTATATATATATATATATATATATATAAAGATTTCAGTCTGATAGTAAAAGGACCATCTCAGTGATCTCACCGTACATAACTGTTGGACCAGCATAACAGATCTGACAGTAAACTGAGGGGAATCCCATGTGATGGAGGCGTGTAGACAGTCCGAGCACTAAGATGCTGATTGGTTGCATAATGCAGCAGGAGTATGAGGGTGTGAGGGTGGATCAGTTTCAATATCAGTCCATAGCTCAGTAGCATGGCAAGACAGTCACACCAGTGCACACAGACAACAAAGGCATTGATAGAAGGACCATGTGAGAAAATGTAGGTGTCCTCTGAGCATGCCTGTAAATCAGTGAGGGTGGGGCTTTGGCTGGGAGCACCTTGGCTCTGCTCTCTATCTCTGTCTTCATCTTATTTCTCTTATTTTCCTAAATCAGGCTCATGGAATTCTTTTAAATGAACTCCTGCATATTAAGTTGCAGCGACATATTTTTGGTCCTTTTTAATTTGCGTGACGGGATTACACATTATCAAAATAATGCTGAGATGAAAGCGAGAAAATTGGCTGAGACATTGAAATAAACCACTGGGCTTCTCTTATTGCCACGGCTACATATGTTAACTACACTAGATAAACCAGAGCTGGTGTTTGTCCTGCCGACCTCATCCTACTGGCCACACACAAGGGCACACAACTGAACACACATCCACACACACATGCCATCCAATCACGTTAACTTACAAACACATATAGGCTCCCTTACATCAACATATATGCATACATCCTAACCTTGACCCTCGTGTATTATAATGCAAACACACCCAGAAGAGCCTGCGTGACTACAGTAATGAAATAAAACATCCGGCGAATCATAGTGGTCCAGAAGTATTAATTTGATTGAGTCGATAAACATTTATGTTCTGAATCCGGACCCAGCGGACCCAGCTCTTTAGAGGAGGGGTTGCTCTTTTGGGGCCAGTTGGTTTCCATCTCGCTCCTTTTCAGCGCACACTTACTGTTCCAGCTTCAGCAAAGTTTAAAATTTGGGGGTGGCTTTAGTTTTCTTCTGTTTCTCCTTTCATAATAACCAGTCCTTCTGTTTAGTGCAACAAATCCCAGAGACCTCTTCTTCAACCTCGGCACATGGTGTCATGATGTTTCTGCCCTTTTGATAAATGACTGTCTGGGGAAGGTTCCCTCTCTGCAGTCCGTCCTCTTGATCACCTCCCAAATGCTCCGCTGCTATCAACACCACTGGTTTACAAAATATGGCATTCTCTTTTTGGTAAAAATTGCTAAAGTATGATCAATATGTGCATCTCAACAGATCAGCCTTTCTACACTCCTACAGAGAGGTTTGGCAGAAATCTGTGCAGAAAAAAAGTCTCAATAAACATTAAGACAAGAACAAGTTACACTGGATAAAGGAGAAAAATGCTCAGTGGGATTATTTGGCTACTATGCGAGGACACTGCTCTTAATCCAATTTGTCTTCAGTTCAACAATAAAGAAGGTGGAAAAACCAGCTTCTTTGGTGAATTTAAACCTTTCAATAGAAACAATTGGTAAATACTTAGATTCGATTTTCGGCAATTCCTTCCCGTTAATTTCCTCCTGCATTCAGATTAACGACAGTGTCCCTATTCCAAACTTTATTCTGAGAATGGGACCATTTCACCTTTCCCTCCTTCCAAATACAGAATCATTGGTAGCAATACAGAGAGTGACAGTGAGAAAAGGAAATTTAAGTGAGAAAAGAAATCCTGGATCCGAACCAAACTTTAATCGACTCTTTCCTTGAACCATACCTCATCCTTCCACCCTTAAAACGTCTTCATCAATTTGATGTGTTTGCAGCATGTGTTGTCAAATTGATTAATTTGCTTGTTCTTTCTAGTTGAATGTTATTTCTTTAGTTGCGGTGTATTGAACTTTCCGAGCCAGTCACAACAAGAAGTCAAAAGTTAAAATGTTTGATGCAGCACTGTGGTCTGAGCCCCTGATTTGGAGATTTTATAAAATATCTCGACTGTGACAAACCAAACAGAATCCGGTCTGCAGTGGAGTGAGACAGAGCTCAGTAGCAGAGGAATCACAGAGAGGGGAGCAGCCGTCACCACAACACAGAGCTGTGTGGCAGACAAGATCGGATCTGAACCATGAATCAGACCAAACAGACGAGGTGGAGCTCTCCATCTGCTCAAAAGTAAATAGACAAATCTGAATGTTAGAGTGGGCTTTAATGCTCTGAATTATTTAGTTTACAGTCGCTGCTCTGGCTAATGCAGAAATCCCAGATTGCAATCTTATGTTGGTATAAGCCTCTTGTGTATCTGTCCCACAGATCATTCATCAATGGCTGCTCTCTATCAAGGAGCAGGAACCACTGTAAGTGCACTGCACTTCAGGAAGAGCATTTTACCAGTGAAGTGATGAAGACATATATTTGTGTTTTGAGTTATCGTCGTCTGATGAAGAGCCTCACCTCCTCATCGTGATCCAAACTGATTATTTCATCGGGACACGTCTTTGGAAATAAATGCTGATATTAAAGCAGTCCAGCAGTAAAGATTTTACGCTCTCCTGATTTCACCATATGGTGCAGTCCAGATCAGTGGCAAATGATTTATAATGTAAACGATTTTCAGTGTGTGTCATTTTCAGTAAGTTTTTAGACATGAACTCCAGGGGATGTCCAGAGAGTTGGGTCTGGAGTTTCTCCAAGCAATGCAGGGGAGTGGCCCAGCATGTAGAGGTATCATGATAATTGTGCGGATCACATGTTTTTGTTTACAGCACATTGACACCGGCACCATATCACCAAAAGCTCACTTGACATCTTTGTCACTGGCCTTTACGTAAGGCACTGCCTTTTCATACTGAAGTAGTGTTATTCTTTTTGTTTTTTTCATGTTTGTAGTCACATTTTAGAAATATCATCAACACGCCCACTCACTCGCTGTGAATCCTGCAGAGGATCTCCTGCTTTGTTCTCACATCGGAAGATTCAGACATTATCCACAGTTATTACTAAAGAGGCCTGGCAGGAGAAACTCTGAGGAAAGGCTGCAGGCTCTCACTGGGACATTTGCTTCCTCACATACAACCCCTGGAGATTACACTTTGAAAAGATCCAATAAATGCTGTCTGACATCTGTCACATGCCATAAATTATGAGAGATGGAATTGTTACCTTCTAAAGAAAAGAGGTTCTTGTAGCTCAATCACTTCCATGTGCGACAAGCATGACTGCATGTGTGTATGACTGCATGTGCACGTGCACATGCAGTCATACACACACCTGGGAAAAGTGTGCATGAATAGGTGTTCAATGTAGTTAACATTCATTTCAGTATAAAGTAAACTACTACCACACACACACACACACACACACACACACACACACACACACACACACACACACACACACACACACACACACACACACACTGATGTTTGGCGGTGTGTATTCAGATGTTAGGGCCATTTGATTCTCTTCATCACTGGGAAAACGTGCTTCATTAAAATGTCAACATCTGTGTTTGAATCTAATTTCTTCTGACATTTACAATCTCTCATTTCATTAATAATTCTATAAAAATATCTTGAAAACATCTGTCCAACAAACTTTTGATTAATTTATTTTAATGGGAAACGTTTTCTAAACCCTCAAAATAGGCTCTGTCATCCTGCTCTGTTTTGTTTGAATTATGTTCAGCTTAACGTCCGTATCACAGCCTGCAGCGTGGGGGAAAACGCTTGGCCAACAACTGTATTAGATTAGACTCTGGCAGGCTTCTTTATCAAGTAAGATATTAATTTATTCTCATGTGTTTTCTTGTTTAAGTGAGCTGATAGATTTGTTGTATTGTGAAATGAGACACACGTTTGTATCCTCGTGTGCGTCAGGTCTTTGGCCGACTTTCAGTAGTATCTGGACATATTAAAAGCCAAATCCTGTGCTTGAGCCTGGCACTGAATGCATGCCTGCTAATCTTTTTTTAGGAAGACCCCCCTTGGAGTTTGCACAAAGACGTAATATTGCTTCAATATGATGTTTATTGTTCTCTGTGTAAGAAGCTTATGTGTAGGCAGCACAGGGATGTACTGACTCCGCGGTTCGGTCTATAGTGTGATGTTAATATAACATAAGGTAAATACTTGGGATAAAAAACAATGTAGACACGCAGGTTTATTTAACAGCATAACACTCCTTGATCACATGATATGAGCTAGTGAGCCAAATATGTGCCTATAACAATAACTCACTAATATATCCTGCAAGTGTTCCCATGAGCACATGTCTCCACAGCGATAGCACTTCACTCATTATATCCTTATTACCCAGAGCAGCTTGAGTCCATTCACTGCTCCCTATACGCGCTTTAGGTTGAAGTTAATTTGAGTTCCAGTGGGGACAACAGGACGTCAGGATTGACTCAGACGGACGTACCTGTGATTGGCAGCTCGCAGGAGAACTTTCCATTAAGGGAGCTAGACTTGACCTCTGACCTCATAGGAAGTGTAAATATCCCCATCGGCCTGAAGCTAAAAGCTCAGTCAGTAAATATACTCATGATGACCACAGTGTGGGGGTCAGGGGGCAGAGGTGGGAGGAAATGAGGTATTGACCGAGACCTGAAGGACCGTATATGGGGTTTCCTCTGACTGACCAACGCTGTGGTAAATCTGAAAGGGTTAAACTATCATCACGGATATAAGATAAGATAAGAAGTAATTTATTAGTCCCGCAATGGGGAAATTTGCAATGTTACAGCAGCAGAAGACATCACATAAGTAGCATGCAGTACTTGGGTGAAGGAGTAGAAAGAAATAGAAATATACAACAACATATAGAAAAAATATATAGATCACAAACATCTTTTTTAGAGAAAATAAGAGAATACTGGTGTCTAATTAACTGGTTAATAACATAGCTAGTTAATAAGACACAGATGGCTATGGATGCTGCCATCCTGCACTTTTGATGTCATTCAGAGCCGATACCCACGCTCGACTAATTGTCTCGTAGGGCTTAACAAGGTGCGACATCACCATTGCAATTGAACTTGGTGAAAAACGAACCACCACTGTAAAACCTGAAGTTACTTCACTGACCACAAATCCCTCCTCTCTCTCTTACAGATCCTCTGCCCTTGCCTGTCCCTTCTCTTCCTCTCTCTTCCCCTCTGTCCAGCTATCAGCTGCGTCGGTCTGTAAACTCATACTTGGGAAGTGGGGAGTGAAGCGAATGGTATTCAGTGTGTTGCAATATAAATTTCACCACTCGAGGTTACATACTTAACCTTTAACATGCACATAGATTCTCTTTATATGTTCTTTTTTTAACCATCTTTTTTGATTTACAGTTTTTTTTTTAAGTTCAATCATTGTCTTAGTATATTGACGGAACAGTGATGATCTCGCTGACTGGACTAAGATCAGATCCAGTCACCTTGAGCAGGCCGTGATGTGTGTTCCCATCTGATGCTGACTGCTGTCTGCTGTCTTGCTCATGTGGATTTAACGGGACAATAAACAGCCTGTGGCTCTGTTTCCACTGAGGAGCGCTCTGTGATCTCTCGTCAACGCCACAGGAGAAGTGATAAAACATCCTACTACTGCACTCTTACATATTACAAGTTTGCAGCCTATTGGTGGCAGCTTTGTGGTGAGAGACACTATCCTTCTGCCGGATGGCATCAGGCTTTGTTCAGGAGTCCAACAAGTGTACACAGGCAACTGGACCTACTTGTGTGCCCAGTTGCCTATGCATAAATGTAGATGCAGTCCGGAATGGGCCAAGAGATACATTTCCCTCCTGTTTTCAATCAAATAATAATCATTATGATTATGCAAGAATAATTATAATACAAGAATGAACCTTTGTGATACTTCTAACAACACAATTTGTTAGGGTAGGGTTAGCCCTAATATTGAGTATGTCCAAAACCTTACGACACATCACTACAAAAGGCTCTTACTCTTACTATGTTAGTGAATTCATTAATGATGAACTGAAACTCAGTACTAAAACTCAGATCATCTAAATATGGTGTAACTACTGTAAAATGTACACTATTTGTAAGGTGAAAGAGGTTGGTCACTCTAGGTTCAGAAAAGATATCCTTGGCAAAAAAAGTTAGTGCTAGATTCTTAGAAATCTGAAATCTGTTCAACGATTATCTTATCTGTTACTCCCCAAGTATGAGTGTGTGCAAACACACATAAGCACACAGTCATTTGCTGATATGAGCACACATGTCTGACTCACAGGTCGCCCTCCCTGGTCCACCTCCATCACTCATCACATCATATGAACTACCTGAGCGTGACTTTCCTAACATTAAAAAAATGTTGGGGGACGCTGTATTATTTTGAATGTCTTTGTGCAATGTGTCCCCGAACCAACTTGTAAAACCTGGGGGCTAAACCAAGATCTTTCTTTTTTGAAGATACAATA
This sequence comes from Hippoglossus hippoglossus, assembly GCF_009819705.1. Classification (NCBI taxonomy): domain Eukaryota; kingdom Metazoa; phylum Chordata; class Actinopteri; order Pleuronectiformes; family Pleuronectidae; genus Hippoglossus; species Hippoglossus hippoglossus. The sequence goes on along the minus strand of NC_047151.1, from coordinate 10,540,697 downwards.
AAGGAGGGTGAGGAAACAGCACATTTCAGATTTTGATTCCATTTCTCCTGTACTCGTGTGCAGTCCCGGCCACTTTCAGGAGCGACCTCTGATTCCTATCGATGAGACAGGAATGTAATGGTGTAAATGCTGCTCCTGAATAATGGCAGACGTTGTGGCCAAAGTGCTGCCTTCATTCTGTGTATCAGGTTCCCTTACTTGAAAGAAAAACAAAAAATGTCTACTGCACACACCAGCACTGCAGGAGGAAATGTTCATTGTGTAGTGAATGTTGCTTTTCTGCCTTTTGTCTGACAATGCTCAAATGGAGAATTTCACCTCTAAACTGCTCTATTCTTCAATTATTTCCAGCAATGCAACAACAATTCAGACACTATGTATACAATAGCACAGCTCATCTGTAACATACTGCTTTAATAACTTAAATAGCAGAACTTTTGTGTTAATACCCTTTAATCAGAGACATATCACATGTTTTAAATGCTGAACCTTTTTGTTGATTTAGCTGAAGTCGTGTTTGTCTCTGAGGGCAAAGTGTGATTTCCCTGTGTTTTTGGCTTTGGCCTGAGTGAGAGATTGATAAATGAGCTCTGTGTGGATTAGTTCGCTAAATGACTCTCGAGCTGAATGTTTCACAACCATTTGTCATGGCCGGTTGCCTGCTTGCACACAGTATCAAGCGTGGATCATCTAGATAACAGATCCATTAAGAGCACTTCGATATGACATGATTTCCTCCTTTCATTCGCGCTGAGGAAAAGGAGGTTAATGTGCGCTGCCTCCGATAAGGGAAACAGAGTCGATGTGACGTCTGGGTGCTGAGAGGTGACGGAGACAACGGTGATCGGTAAATGTAAACACGGGGGGGATGAATACAGTTAGTTTTCTCTTAAGACTCTCAAATATCCAGATATATTCATTAAGCTGATAACATAATGGCCTGGATTTTTAAATATTTGTTCCTCTGAATCCCATCAGCATGACTACATTTACTGCAAAAATGGAAATTCATTCAGTTTTGTCCTGTTAAAAGCAAAATAAATCTACACAAACAAACAGCGCACTATGGGAAAGCTCGACTGTGTGTAATTGGCAGGAGGTCCTGACCGCTCTCAAGCAACTGACAAGCCGACAATGTCGTGCAGCCATGTGTGGAGGTAAACACGCTCTTCCCCTCTGTCTTCCTGACTCCATCCTGACACCCCCACCTCACCTCCACGTCTCCAGCCAATTGGGTGGACGCAGAGAAGCGTTGATCCCTCTTGTTCTGGTTCACTAATGTCTGGAATTCCCCGTTCAGATCAACAGGAAAGGAATCTTCTCGCTCCTCCGAGACAGCTAAAAGCCTTTAAAGAGGGTTAGGGGGGGGTGTCTCATAAACCTGTTGGGACGCAATGGTGTCCTTTTACCTTGCTAGCTGCAGTCTCGGCTCGGAGCATTCCCGGACACTCTTAAATGGTGGTTTATGGGTAACCTGCGCGCCCCAGGATCATCAGGGTTTTACGAGCCACAGTAAAAACGCTGCTGTGATTCGGAAGCTCCCTAACTCATCTCCCATCTTCAAACTCAACCCCCAGTTCACTCGTCTCTCACCAAAGATTAGAGCAGACCCCAATAAACTCGCCACCCTTTCCCCAATTCTCCTCCATTTGCCCCTTGCATCCATCTTCTGTGGTATCTGAGGCAAGATTAGAATTTACAGTCTGACCACTTTGGCTTTTCTGTGGTGATGTGTTCTATCACCACAAAGCTGTCATGTAGATGTAGATACAGTAGAGTTCAAGAAGTTCAGTAGAGGATCAAATACAGTTTTAGAGCAAAGTGATTCAGTTTTATATTGCATTCGGTTTGAAGTTTATTTGAATTCACTTCCAACAAATACATAAACATTTAAAATTATGATTTTGAAATTGAGATATTTAAATATATTTTTTCAATACAGTTATTCAGGTTAAACAATACAAATTAAAATGATATGATCCAAATTCATTTTTAATGTATTTAATCAAGTTGAGTTGACACATACTTCAGCTAGACTGCATCTCATCGCATCTGATCTTATCTTCCTTCTATGTGCGGCTGTGTTCCTTCACCAAAATATTCTCTGTTTCTCTGTGTCTATTTCTCTCTGTATATCTTCCTCTCAGAGCTGTTGCTGTTCCTGATGCGTGACATAACATCCAACCATCCAAGCACAAAACAAAACAAAATGAAATAGCGAGGAGGAAGAAAACATTTCCCAGACGTTCACGTGTTTTATCAGATTGGTAACTTGGCTGATGAGAAGCTCAGAAGCTCCAAACGCATCACAGAGCAAACATTACTTGACATGTAAACAATGTCTTGTCTGTTGTAGCGAAGCAGTGAAAGCAGCTGAGACAATGCACAGCCATGTTTTTTAATTAATGGTTCAATGTCCAATGAACATCCATCACAAACACTAGAGATGCTTGTGTTAAATTCCTGCAGAGTTTATTCAGTCTACAACAAAGTGAGAAGGTTGTTCGGTCCGTGATTCATGGATCTGATTGGATCAGGCCTTCTGCCTTTTTCTTTTTTCCCTCTTTCTACCTCTCTCTCCGTCTTTCCTAAACATATAAACATTCACGAACAGCATTTTTCCATATGGCGACATTTTATGCTATGCATTTTCACGATCTATTTTATCTCTTTCGGTGGTCAACTTTACAGCAGCTGACCTCTCCTCGCTCACAGTATTCATCAAAGTGAGCACAGTCCACTGTTTGCTTACTCGCTCGCCAACAAATTGGAGGTGACAGTTCTGGATGGGACAGGCAACGTGGTTGGAGGCATCCATAAAATCAAGCTGCTGGGGTCATCACTGTGGGTTTACATCCCTGGTTATAGTTTACATGACTGATGGTGGAGTTACTGCTAAAGCAACATGTCTCCCACTATACATCAAGGCAGGGAGTTGTGTTGGCTTGGAGGGGGTTGTCTGGAGATGTTGTGTGTCTGTTTGGCTTTAATTAGGTTTTAATTCAACTTTGTTTTCAAAGGTTGTTTTACATTGTTTTATTCTGAAATGTTTTAATGTAAAAAATGGAAGAAAAACAATAAAGGAACCCAAAACCTTTTGGGCCACTCGGCTGCAGTGTAACACCGACATCTTATATTTTTGTAATTATTTGTAATTATTTCAACTCAGGAACTTGATTGCACTTAATGACTATTGCACTTTACTTTTTTTTCAACTGCTTTTTACTATTATGTTTTAACTCTTTGTGTGTGCACGGGTCCATGCAAATGCAATTTTATTCCACTGTATATATTTTTACAGATATGGCAGGAATGACAAATAAGCTTGAAACTCAATCTCAATTTCCTTCCATTATCCAGAAATGAAGGCGAACGAGCGCTGCCATCTTGCAATAATGACATCCGTTTGGAGTGAGAGTCTGCACAGTCGTGATCGGGGGATGGAGCTGCGGCTGCGAGGTCTCACCAATACACGCAGCCCACCAATCAAAAGTCAGTCTCAGCTGTCAATCATGATGTATCAGACAATTTTTATAGCATCAAATTGAAAAACCAAAATTACCTAAAAATTATCTAAAAAAATCAAAGAGATGTCAATGATCTGAAATGACAGAAAGCATCTTTGAGAGAAAAAATACTTGATGTAAATTCTGACTTTTTAGTTTGGTCCATGTCCCATCCACTAACATGGAGGATACAGGGATTATGACCTATACTACAGCCAGCCACCAGGGGGCAATCAAGATGATTTGGCTTCACTTCTGGGAGTGGTCATGAATCCATGTTTACATACAGTCGAAGGTTCAGAGCTTTTGGGCTCAACAATAATTCACAATCTCTGAATGAGAGTTTGACAGAATGTAGCTTTGCTGTGTGTGAGGCCTGAAATGGAAGTCACTTCACCTGCTTTCTTTGTATTCCAGAGCAGAAACATATTTCTCATTCCTCGGAACAGTAAGCGACCTTGGTCCAGGCTTTTAGGAGAGCAGGGATTCAATGTTTTAACGAAGTTGTTTCACTCGTGCATGTTCTCGTACTCCTGTGCAGCTGTAAAAACAAAGCATTGGCTTCAACTCAGGGACTATTTATTCCAAATGATATTCATTCTCCCCCGGGAACAGAGGTGAGAATGATCGTGGATGTGGACAGATGCAGCACTGTGTGCATGAGGCCTGCATACATTTGTGCAACACACTGTGTTTTTATATTTTTGTAGTATTTTTAAGAGATACATAACTCCTTCTGATTTATTTGATACCGTCTCGCTGCTATATGCTTGGGGACTCAGAGGTTTTCCTCTTGTCAGTTCCTGTGATACAGTAAAATGAATTATCTCCAGCTCTCTGCTGCAGCCAAACCTCAAGATGCTGTCTCTAAACATTTTTACTACTTCATGTGTATGTATTCAAAAGAAAAGCACCGTCTCTCTGCTAAAGACAGATGTAGTTGATTCATGTACTGTGCAACTAAAACGTTTTTCCATTATAACAGCTGGAGAAGAAGAGACATTGATGTTAAATGGCCCAGGTTCAATTCCCAAATAAGGAAAGCTATAAACAAAGATCCACTGTAAAGGTCTTTGCGCATCAACAATGACGTAAATATAGCAAAATATTCTGGGGCAAATTTCAACGCGCCTCAGATAGAAAATATTGCATCGCAAAAAGAAAGACGATGACCATGTGTTCCTTTTACGTAATGAAAATAAAAAGAGTTGAAGTGGATACAATATTGATGAAGAGAGGAGAACTAGGTGAGTGCTGCTTGATTCAGGACAGACTTCAGGATACATTTGGTTCATTAATTTTCTTCGTTGTGTCACCTGTTGCTCGATCCTAGCTTCAAGTAGGCTACAACATATCCCTTTAATATGTGAGCAATAAGTCAAATATATGATATCAATCGACAAATAAACTTCACATCAGACTGGATAGAGGAAGAAGTAGTATTTGTATTACTACTTCAACAACATGCATTCTGACTGGTTAGGCTTGCTCATGTCGGAAGCAAAACCTTAGAAGAATCGACCTTGGTCAGAGAAATTTGAAGCAAAATTCAGTCGCTGATGTGAAAGTTTGCATTGACTGGATGCAGCTTCGAAAAATATTAATAACATTATCTGGACATAAAATATAAGTCTAGTGTGCAAAGGCCTTCATTCTATGGGTAATTATAAAACACTGTTATCACACAGTTACCACAAGCATCCATTAGTTTGTCAAGGAATTTGTGAAGATGGACTGTAAATGTTAAATATTAATGTTTTCTCATGTAGTATCACATTTAACGCACATCAAGGACGAAATGAACAGTTTTGGTTAAAAAAGAAAAATCATCATATTTGCTAACAGACTATTTCTTGCCTCAGTCACTTTATGTGCAAAATCCAACAGTGCAGCCTAATGTCTTTGAATGATGTAAAATGTAATGTAAAACTGTAACTGAGAATTAAATGCATCTTGTAACATCAACATATCCATGCACTAGAGATTACAAGGAAATAATCAATTTTGTTCATGTCAAATTTGTATCTCGGATACTTTTCAGAGGGGAAGTCAGCTCTTAACACCACATATTTGAATAAGGTTTTAAAATAACTGACTTTATTTCTCAAAAGTGTTGAACAGGAGAAAGCTGCCTCTGCCAACCACAGTCCCTCAGCTACATATATATCTTAAAAACAACACATTGTTTTCAACAAATCCATGTCTCTATACCTCTGGGCTTTTGGTTTGGATTTTCAACACAATATAAACTGTGCTGCTGATGACATTTTCCCAAATTTTTACCCTACACACAGAGACCTGGAAACACAGCTGCCTCTGGTATGACAGCACCTCTGCTGTCACAACATAATCCACTCATCCATTAACTAAATCCTCGATAAACACATGCCAGGCCCTTGATAACACTTTCCTAAATGCGTGTGTGTGTGTCCCTGAGCCTGACCCTTTGCTCCCTCTAAGTGGACGATAACTCTCATCTAAAAGTCGTCTGGTCGGCTTTAAAGCCTGTAAGGGGTCAGGAGATGGAACACCGTTAGCTCCATCACTATCTGCACCAATCAGAGCGGCCCTGTAACGTTTATCAGAAACATGAAGTAGTGGTGAGATGAGACGAGTGTGACACAAAGTGAGACAAAACATAGACAAGAAAAGATGGAGCAATGGGATGAAAGAGACTGGCGAATAGGAACTTTAGGAACAGTTTCTAATGCTGATTAGAATATGTCTATTATGTGTCAGCAATAATATAAAAAGTGACGGTGACTGGCAAACAGCTTTAGATGCAATTTCTGTTACAATTACATCTTCAAGTACCATATTCCTTTTGGAGATGAAGAGACATAAACGGATACTCAGACAGGCGACAGGGGATCAGATCATAGCCTGTCAACAATTTAACAACTATCTAAGACGGCCCTCAGATGGACTCGCTGATAGGATAAGATGGAGCTGTCGGCCTGAGAGCTCCACTGATCTATGTACATGATGAAGAGCTGATGGAGGGAGATAACATGTTTGGGACGAGAGAATGAAAGGACACCGAGAGACAGAGGAAGGAGGGAGTGAAACAGACAGCTCAGAGAGAAAAGCTGAGACGTTTGTGGAGGACAGTTAAGTACATGAGGTGATGAGTTGAGGTGATGGTTTGTTTAAACTGTCTATAAATCTCTCACACAGGAAGGAATCGAATTACGTGGATTAGTTTGAGTCCGGAGCATGTCCAGAAGTCAAGGACTAGACCAGAGCAATCAAGTTTAATTCAACATATAAACAGACAGTCGGGGCTCATAGTCTAAATATTTTTACAAAGGTTTAAAAATAATGCTTTATTAACTGTGCTGACACAATCGAACTCTGTAGTTAAACTTTGACTCATCCGTGATTAGATGTTGTAGATGTTGATGGAAAACATCCAGATGTTTCTGAGACAAAGCTTCAAATGCATTGTTGTGCACTGAAGCCCAAAAGAGAACTATGTGTAGGCTAAACTCACAATTTAAATCAGGCACTTTCCGTGAGGCTGAATGTGCCTGATTACATTTGACCTTTCATGTGCTTCACAGACTTAAAAACAGAAAATATTTGCGGTGCATTTACAAATTTAAACAAGGTCATAGATTGACTTGAGGACATGAGGTGCATCGCTGTGCTGTGATTTGTAGAAATCTGAGCAGGAAAAAAAACACTTGAAGTATCTGTTGCTGAACAAGTACAAAGTCAGCTGCTGTCAATCATCTGACAGGCTGAGCTGACAGCTTTAGCAAAAGCTAGCTAAATTACAAAAGACTTGATGTCATATTTAAACAATTTCTGAAATATTTTGATGTGTATCTGTATGGGTGGCACGGTGGTGCAGTGTTAGCACTGTCGCCTCACAGCACGACTGTATATAAAGATGGATGACGTGTCTCCACTTCCTCCCACTATCCAGAAATGAAGCTAAAATATCCCGGATGCAGACGCTGCCATCTAAGGTCTGTGCAGTAGCGATCAAGGGATGGAGCCATAGGTCCTGCTAATACACGCACTTGACCAATCATGAGTCAGTCTCAGCTGTCAATCATAACGTTTCACCCTGTCTTCACAACATCAAATAATGAATTAAACTCAAACTTGAACAGTTGAACATACAGCAATGTGATAACAATGACCTAAAATGATAGGAACCATCTTTGAGTAAAAATGTATTTCATGTGTACTTTGACTTTTTAGCTTGGTTTATGTCCCATCCACTAACATGGAGGAGGATGGGGTTTATGACCTGTACTGCAGTCAGCCACCAGGTGGTGATCAAGGCACTTTGGCTTCACCTTTAGGGAGTTGTCATGTCGGCCATCTTTATATACAATCCATGCCTCACAGCAAGAAGGTTCTCTGGGTACTCCATCTTCCTCACCCTGTATATCAGTTGTAGATCGACGTCCTGTTTTGGTTGCCTCTCGCCCAATGTCAGCTGGGATTGGCTGTGACCTGTGACCCTAAAAGGATAAGCGCTATAGATAATGGATGAATGGACGGTATAGATGATGGATATCTGCATGGTAAATGTAGCTAAAGTTAGCAAACGGTTATCTTTAGAGTAAAGACTTAAATTGTGGTTAACATCTAGCATGGCTCAATTCAAATGTAAAAGAAAATTTACATTTACAAACATCTATTAAAGTCACTTATCAACACATATCTCATTTGTTTTATCTGCACTAAAATCAATATTTAAAACAGTCACAGACACATTTCACGCAAAATTACTAGACTCATTTCATTTAACACAAGCTGATAGTTGCCGTTTTTTAACTTTAGGTAAACAATTAGTATTCCTGGTGTATAAAAGTAATGTGCCTAGAGAATCTGTGTGAATCCGACGTAATGCTGGTTTTCACACTTACAAAATAAGTGAAAGACTAGAAGGAGAAATACTCCCAGTGAAATCCCTCTGCTTTGCAAAACCAGCAGGGTTTCATGCCTCTTTAAGTTTTTTACTGAGATGCTCTTTGCCTCTTTGTTGCCCAGATCCAGAGGTATGAAGGGGACCATCCTAAAGCATTGCAGCAGATGTGCTGCAGTGCTCATTTCCTTAACAGAATCCACACTTTGTGGATTTTTACTACAGCGCAAAGTGGACCGTAATCTTTCATGTTTACCTTTTATGGGAAAGCGGTCACAAAATGACATCTGTGAGTCGAACACACAGTTGTTTGAGTGTTACTCTAAAGCAAACGCATGTTTGGCAGATGGACCGACAGCGTGGGTGAGTTACTTTGATTCCGATTGGCATTTCTAAGGCGCAAAACAGAGAAGCTGGTCATCTAGAAACAAGGGGAGGGAAAGCAAAATGCTTTATAATTAAAGATTGAATAGAGGTGGCCTTCGCTGGCCTTTGGACCTCGGTGCAGCTCAAGACGTTCTTAATGACATTCATCAAAAGCCCGAACATCCCCAAAGGCTCATTCACAGTCCGATGCTCAAAGGTTGACCATGGACTTAGACACATGAAAACTCTCCCTCTTTGCAATGTTTTTCCCCCTGAATGGCAGGTTCTCTGCCTTTGTGGGTCGGCCACTGGAACGAGATGGGTTTTGAATGATGGCTGTCCGTTTGTGTGAGGTAAAAATGTGTCGTGAAAAGGAGGGCAAGAGAGGACTCCTGTTTGTGATCTGCACGGAGACTTCACAAAACTAACATCCTATGGAGTGGTTTCTATGGAAGCCAATGTTTTTGTCTCTGGAAGTCATGGGGTTAATGCTATTCTGGAGGAACCTGGGTTCCAGTTGGTTGTTCTGTGTGGTGAAGTGGTCCTTGTTGACTCTCTGCTTGTGTGTGTGTGTGTCTATGCATTTTACTTGTGTGCGCAAGGTAGTGTCAGTCAACATGTGTATTTGTGTTTGTACAAGAATTAGGAAACACAATTCTTAACAGCTAACTAACAGTGTCAGTTTGTGAATTGAGAACTTAAACACTGTTGATATGTTGTGTGAACATTACATTCTTTCAGCCTGAAATGATTGTGTGACGATTACACGACTTGAAATTCAATGTCATGAGGCCTGGTCACACAACGGTTAAAAACATCTAAATTTAGCTCAAAGTTCAATGGAATTGCAATAATCAGTCAATCATGCTGTTTGACCTGTAGGGGGCTGTCTTTTAGGTATTAAGACAGTTAAGACAGTTAAGATATATTCAAGGCACAGAGAGCTGGGAGTCGTAGCGCAGAGACCTGCACGGGTCCATTTTTACAAATCCGCACCCAACGACATCTGCACAGCCCTGTACCGGAACAGTTACCCACAATTATCTCCAAGTCAAATGGGGAACCGCTAGGTCTCATTAACATATGCTCAGCAACCAAACTGTCCCCCATGATTAAATACATGCTACACACACACAGTCACTTACATCAAATGGGTTATGTCCTCCTGCTTGGGTGGTAAAGTTGTGTTATTGGAAAAGTATCTGTGAATTATCGCAGCACTCAGCGACGGCGTGCCTAGCTTGTGGCTATCAAAAGCTGCTACTTTCTGGCCACTGAGAACATATTCACCTATTGACATATTACCTTTGTCTTTATGTGATTCATTTTTATGTACTTACTCGTTTGCTGTCGGTAGTAACGGTTATTTGAGTGTGAGTGAAGGGGTCAAAGATGGGCTTTCAAAATAAAACAAATACTCGCAGCTCACCAGGATTCACATAAACTGATTTACATGTTGAAAATACTGCACAATCATTGGAATTTCTCATTTCTCTAGTTGTTCTCACTCGCTGCCCACACGCGTTTAGTCCATTTAAACCTGTGAATTTATAGAATTTAGTTTTTTTTTACCAGTTACACAACTTTCACCCGACCCAGTGCAGGATTCTACCACAGCAGATTAGCAGCGCTGCTTCATCCTGTGCTCATCAAAGAAACAGTATATAGACAGTTATTCCACAGGGTCAATACATCTTTTGAGAACGAAGCATGCTCACAGAGTTCTGGGGAGAATCTAGTGAAAAATAATCATGAAATTAGAACTTGAATATCCTGCTCATATGATTAATTGAGGGTCATGTACTCTGTGACTTAATGTTTTGAGGTGTCTCAGAAACATGGCCTCTTGTTAATTTAACACGTGTTTTTTTGTTTGTTTTGTTTGAAAAATGACAACAGTGTGTCCCTCCCTTTTGTAGCTGCAGATCTGTCCATGCAAAAATCTCTTTTTCTCTTTTACGTCTGTCTTTCCAAGTGGAGAATCCAGTTTCTCCTGAGCTGGTTTTTACAAGAACTAACTGGTCTGGGTTTGCTCGGCCATTTCTTTGGTAATACTAACTCAATCTACATGTTTTATCAAACCTCAGAGTTACAATTTCTCTTGGCAGGTGTGTCTATTGAGTTATCAGTGAGAAACACAGGCAGCGAAGTGGTAAATCGTGGATATCTGAGAGTAAAAGAGGAGGCTCACATTGGGGGGATTTCAGCCTCTAGCAAACTGGCCTTTATTGAGGCGTAAAAAAGGAGAGTATGGAAGACTATAGGCGTACAGAGCCTGTATGCCAACAGACCCCTTAATCCTCAGACATGGAGACATGACGAGACTCCCAACACACTGAGTCTAAACTCAAACAGATTGACACCGTGATTGAGACGTTAAGATTTGTTTTCTGTTTGGGTTTTTTCCTCTGGACGGGTGGGCATTAGCTGTTTGGAGTGTAAATGCTGTGTTTAAGTGTGAGCAGTTTGCCTGAGGGAGTTTTCTCCTGCTGAGGGTATTCGGAGAGTTCATTTCCAAAACACTCAAACACAAAACAAGTACCTGAAGTTTCTAATTCAGGAAAGAAAGAGAAGATACAAACTGCCACAATATTCTACAAAAAAAAAAATGTCATTATGTCTTTCATATCTCCTTTACCACAGCATGAACTCTTAAAACAATATGGATTTGTTGATGTTTCAAATGATCCTTAAACTAACTTGGACTGGTTACAGATACAGCTGAGTGTTTTCTGTTAAAGCTAATCACACGTAAATGATTTTGGCAGAGCAAGACAATAAAATAAATCATTCTGGACACATTAAATCCACAGTGACCATTCATTCGTATTGTAATGCATTGGGTCCATCTGTAGTGCACCTGGTGTGTAAATGTAATAATCCCAAAGCAGCATTTGAATACTAATCACTGAAATCTACTGTTTATGCTTTAGGAGTCTCCACATTCATCTCCAACTGAACTGGTATGTTTAGGACCACCCGATGAACACCGTGTGTTTTGGCATTCATGGGTCTTTTGAGTTTGATCAAATTTAATAAAGCTCTTATTTTACTTGTAGAATAAAGATACATTTATTTAAATTTATTTGAGCCATTATCACGGATTTAAAGACCTTTGCAAAGAAAGACAGACCTCACAACTCGATCAGATATCTGATAGGGGAGAACTACCAGGGCTCTTATTTTTATACCCTCATGATGGCCAGATGAAAGAGGAAGTAAAGAGGAAGTGATGGAGGAGAGATTGGTGCTAAGTGGATTGACCCTGGCCATCACCATTAAAGCCATATAGTGGGATCTGGTCAGAGGTTATTGAGGGATTATAAAGGCCTCGAAAGGCTTATACTGGCAGGTCTGGAGAAGATTAACCAACACTGCCAGTCAAATCAACACCGCTTCGCATTCCACAGCACAGATTTACACACCAGACAGACATGGCGTCAGTTAGGTAAATAAACTTGTAAATAACTTTGTGCCAGTGCTTTGTCTTTGAAAGTAAAATCTGGAAGATGGACAGGATGATAAGTCTGAAACTGTACTTTGACAATGCAGAAGAAATAGCAGTTTTAGTGGTGAAGAGGCACATGAAGGCACAAAGTAACAGCTTTACAACAAAACATCTAATTTGTGATTGGTCTTTACGTGTAGACTGTAAATTTGCAATAGCCAAATTAAGAGAAGAGCCTGTTTCATTTCATCAACATTAACTTGAACATTTCAATCAGTAGTGGCAGAAATAATATTCTTTTTGTGTATAGAGAATAAAAGAAGACCGAGAATCGACCCTTGTGGGACACCGATATGGATTATATTAACTTTAAGAGCTCACACTTCAGAACACACAGATCACTAAAAGATAGTATAATACACAATATTTTAAACAATCTAAGGCCAGACCATCACTGAATTTTTATTTTATTTTATTATTCTATGCATTTCTACCTAATTTAATTGTATTATTTTACACATTAACATATTTTATTTTATAGATTCATCCTTTTTATTTATTTTGCCTCTTTTAATCTCTATATCTCTTTTATTCTACTCTTTTAAATCTTAATTCTGTTTTAAACTATGCTTTTTTTATTTAAAATTCATTTCTTTTAATCGTGTCTGTCCTTAATGCCCCTGTACAACACCTTGAATCGACCTCTGTGTATGACCTGCTTTATAAATAAAACATCCTTGCCTTCTCTTGATTTCTGTCATAAAACCATGGAATGAACTTTCCATCTAGTCCAAATGAGGATATTTGTATAGTCAAATATTATGATCAACAGAATTAAATGTTTTCGGCAGGTCCATATCTAGAAGGCAAAGTTGCTTATTTACACATTCATCATTCAATATCATTATTCATTTGGAGTTGTGTTCCTGGCCACCTGTTGAATTTAAGTCCATTATTCACTCCCATGTAGCTCTTTAATAACTCCTGAGGGAAACATTTGTTAAATGAGCTTAAGCTGCCTACAACAGTATGAGAGCAATGAGAATGAATTAGAAAAGTACAGCTGAAGTCAAACTGACACGTTGTGTTCATGATTTAATTTGTTACATTTCTCAAATGCCAGTTCCAACATTCTCATTTAGAGAAAAGGGTGAAAGGTGCCCCATGTCTGAGTTTGCCTGTGGCCCCCAAATCACTGAATCCGCTCTTGCCCACGTCATCGTCCCGTGCACGAGACAGATCCAGAGAAATGAACTGCGTGGTAATGCAAACCAGAGCTTCCTTAGCTAATCAGACGCAGCCACCAGTGAAGACGGCAGCACCATCACTCTCTCACTGTGTCACTCCATCACTCTCTCTTTCTTTCTTCTCCTCGTATGACAGAGTCTCGGCTCACTCCTGCTGCATTCACGGTTTATCCTACTTATGCACAGAGTCACTATGTGCTCCCTTCTTTTTTGTTGTGTCTGTTTTTCCATTGGTCAGTCCCGCTCTAAGGTCCTACTCGCTGTCTCTCACACACACACACACACACACACACACACACACACACACACACACACACCAGAGTCTTAGCCATTCATCAGCAGCTAATCTCAGTTGTCTGCATTGAGGTGTTTTGGGGCCACGTGCTCATAATGAGAAATAGCTTCTGGGTAGAGTGAAAAATAGATCGCTGTGTGTGTGTGTGTGTGTGTGTGTGTGTGTGTGTGTGTGTGTGTGTGTGCTCGCCAGTTTCCTCACTAGTGACCAGAGGTCTAACTTACATAAATATTTGGTCCCCATAAAGGCCGTTAGCGCTGGCTTATGAATCATAAAGCTTGTTAAACAGGAGGGTAAATAAACAGTAAAGCGAGCGCTGGCGCCCCACCGAGCTCCCTCTCCTTCCATAACTCAGTCTGGGCTCCGCCTGCTGTGGACGGACGTGTGCGGCCCTCCACCTGGGCAACAGGTCCTGCTGTTTGGCTTGCTAACCTGTTCAGCTTGGCTGACCCACATGGAAGACAATAAATTAGCTGATGGTTGGTGCTTGGATGTAAACTTGTGTAACAGCTCACTGGAGGCTAATGCTCTGGACATGTTTGGAAAAATGTTGTGACGCTTGTTTCCTCAGAGGTGATTTCTTTTACGGGGTTTGTCGTTAGGAAGGAGTTAAAGTTTATGTTGCATGTAAGTGTGTGTACATGTATGTGTGTCAGACAAGGGCTATGGGCTATGGCTATGGAAAAGTTTAGAAGTACTATTTATTATTATTGTTCAGCTGACCATTTATGGAAGTGGTCTTCCTCTTCACGCCACTGTGCTGACTATTATGGAAAATCATAATCTACATTTTATACATGAAATATCTTTAATTGTTCTTATTGTTGTATCGTTTTTTTGGCTCCAATCAAATACATTCAGTATATTTCTGTATCCCTGCCCATCCAACACTAGTACTAAACATACAAGATTACAGTTGGGTGCAACAAGTCAAGACTCTTCAACTCAATACCCTTAATATTAATGTGATTGCTTGTTATCTTACATGACTAAAATTCATTTCAGTAATTTCCCAGTATGTGTGTGTGTGTGTGTGAGAAAGTGAGAAGGTGAACATATGGTTTGAAGAGCATATGAGGGCAGGATGTGCGTGTGGAACTACATTTATCAAATCAAACATTTGAACAGACGCAGAGCTGACAGAGATAAATTGAAGTAAAGATCTAAAGCTCAGTTTGATGTATGGAGCATGATATCATAACTGAGTCCAATGGAGGTCTCAACAGAGTTACCACAGCAATGTGAATTTTCATTTTTCTTTTTTAGTATTGGAAGTAGCTGGACCAGAGTACCTGTGGGATGGAAAAGATCGAGGAGCATTATGTGCCAGAGAAATTTTGCAGATTCTAAGGGAAACTTTTTGTAAAATATATCCTTATACCTCCCAGTCCTTCCTGAGTCACACTCCACTCTCCCATATCTTCTTCTCTGCATGCTCAAATACACTTTATCTTAACAAAACAATCCTTTGTATTTGTCTCCTCAGCTCACACACACACACACACACTCCGGAGGTCACAGGAAGATTTCGTTTCAGTCTTGTTTCAAGGCACTGGATCTTCTGGTTTTACACGCCTCCTGCAGTCTTGGTTAACTTTAAACCCACGATGCAGTTCTGTTCTTTACGTCTGCCAATTTCACCGGTTTTCCTGCCGATGATGACAAAGTGTTACTTTATTGATCCCTGGAGTCAAATCTTTTTTTTCTTACTTGCTCCGACTCAGGGAGGTCCGACCACACGATGGGCTCTGGAGCAGCAACCCTGGAGCTGGAGGGGATCCGCGGTCCTGCTCAGGAACATTTCAGCAGGGTTAAAATCCAGCTGCCAGTGTTTTATCCAGTCTGCCAGGATGACACAGACTGCTGCTCTCACTATTGCTTCTCTGTTATTATAACATTAAAAATATGGATGATATTTTTAAATATACAAACATTAGATTAAAATTCAGCTGTATTTATGGATTCTCCTGATCAAGGAGGTCACATCAACCAACCCTGTCTCCTAGAAGTGATATATAACTATGTAAAAGTCAGTAGAGGTACAACAGAGGACATATTTATTTTATTAACATGAACATGAAAGTAGTTTGTAGCCGGTATCTAATCTTGTGTAAATTAACTGCAGCAAATAATTCCTTTACTGAAAAAAAACTTTATCCACACATATTTCCTTCAGAACATAATTGTCCAAATAATGTCATAAATGTAATCAAAGAAGTATAGTTGATTGATTCCATTGCCTGAATATACAACATTCAAATTGGAAAGTGACCACATGCCCCTGAATATAATCAAGAAGCTGATGATCTATTTGATCAATAAATAACTGATCTTGGAACTTGATTTTTTTCTATGATTTTATACAGACATAGTTAGATTCCTACCCTCCCACTGTGAAAGTCTAAAGTCTCACAAAAGTCTCAGCAACAGGTATTTTGACGCCCGCAATGCAAACACACTTTCAGCTGGACCGTGTAATCCAGGCAGCTATTTTCTTTGCTCATTCACGAGGTATCTGTGTAAGTGGTGCCTTCGCTGCTACCGGCTCCTGTGTTCGCCTCCGACGTGCTCTCCTTTTGTTTGCCGCTGCACGCTCGATGTGGTGACCTCGCGAACCCTGCGGTGATTGCCTCGCGCGGTTAAGTGCCTCCTGATTGTGGGCAGAGCCGAGTGGTGATAATGCCTACCAGATTCTCCTCCTGTCACAGACTCCCTGCATACATGCAGCAGCACGTAGGCACGCATTTCAACGTGCACCCCCGCACACAGAGGAGACCGCTCCTCACTCTCCATCCCAACAGTAAACACTCTAGTGATTCATTGATGCCTCCGAATGCTTTCAGATGGCGGAGGAAGCCGTGTCAACACGCAGCCGACGCGCTGACAAGCAGATGTGGAAACATGTCAAGTGTTTTCTGGTGTGTTTATTTTGGAGGCTGCATGGACCAAACTTATCCTCCGATGTGCCTCAACTTCTGCAAATGATCATGTTTGTGACGTGGACCTCCATTTTGCCTTGGCACCCTCACCGTCTGTAGACATTAATTGAAGTATTAATTTAGTGATTGATGGACTGGATGGGGGATGGGGTCGTGTAAGAGTGACAAGCATGTGGTCATCTAGGCCTCCACATAAAATATACATGTATGCAAACATGCATCTCAGCCACTCAACATCAGCCACTCACCCTTCTCCCTCCTCTCACCCCCGTAACCTCAGCCTTCACTGGAGTGACCTGAGCTGTCAACAGATGGCTGGTCCCACACGCTGAGTGTTGATTTAGTCAAAGATGTGAAAACAAACCAGGTGTCTCCTCTCCTCACCTCTCTGCTCTTTCCTTCCTTTCTGTAGCTTCTCCAGCCTCCCTTTCATGTGGCGATTTCTCTTTCTCAGTGGTGACACCGATTATATTGAAACTTCTGTAAATGGTGAAGAAACATCACAGGTCGCCAACTCACGTCTGCATTAGCATCTATACTGTTTGTTAGGTTCCTACGCCAGAATGTATTTTCCTTTGGATACCCCAAATCTACAGAAATAGTTAAATGTTTAAAACTACCACTTTCTATTTGAAATTCAATTTGAAACATTGGGGGGTGTTCTTATTGAAAGTGTATGACTGTTCATATCAAGATCTGATGATAATGCATTTGAAGAAATTGCATGCCATGTTAAATTTGCTGGAACTTGATTTTTAGAAAAAGTGACGGTTCATTCAAAATGCAAAATGTATCACTGAGAACAGACAGAACGACTGAACATGAGTTTTAATGAGGCCGGCATGCTAACATGCTCATAATGCTGATGTTAGCAAGTTTCAAGTATCCATGCTAACATTAAATGAGGACTAAACTCAAAATATTTCACTGAAGACATGGATTCCTTTTGTTAAATAATATCTTAAAATACTAAACCATGTTTTGCTGATTTTTAAAAAGCAAGAATTTACATTGAATTGAATCTAAAACAGACTCTTTGTGGTATGAATTCAACTACAATTGTAGACATTCCCAAAGCAATTGACTTTTTTTTTTAAATAACATCTGGAAAGACGAATAAATAAAGAAAATATGTCAGCGGTGATGAGATCAGGTGACAAATGTAATGAAGCATGTCAAAGATTTTCAACAATACAAATACCTCAGCTACCTGGACATGGGGGGGTGCTGCAGAAGCCTCAGTACCTGCTCATGATAGTGGGGCATCTCAGATTTCTAACCTCTGGTACACTATTAGTCTTCCACTGAACCGCTTTGATCCAGGTCCTCCTGGTTGGAGCTTTGTAGTCGACCACATGTTACTGAAATATAAAAAGGTCACTGTTCACTTCATTGTTCAGTCGGTAATTCCATCTTTACAAGGTGCATCACTGAAAAAGCCAAAGAGACCATTATTCAAGCTGTGTATTTTTACTCCAACCTCTCCTCACTTCTTTCAAGCACATGATAAACTGTGTTTTTGAGATTCAGGCACTGACTTGCTCCACTGATGCTTTTTAACTAATTTATGTGGGAACCCATAATCCCCCCTGAATACTGCGCCACTGCAATGGAAACTTTTTACCAATAGGCAGATCCAAGGTCAGCCCTTGCCACTATTTTAGGCACATTTTATCATCTGATTCATACGCGTCGCACTCTGGGAATTAAAAGTTGCAAATCTAATGGAAACTTTGTTTTGGGATCTGTTTATAGAAGCTGCTGAGTACAGGAACAAAGATGGAGCAAGGGAATGATTGTAATGTCATTTTAGAAGGATTAGTGCAGAAATGGCTCAGGGGGATATTTAATATTCACAATGCTTCACCTTTGGCTTGCTTATGTTTTTCTGTTAATCTGCTAATACGTTTGTCATTTACAGGTTAACATCCTGATATCTAGAAATATGCCCTGTCCACATTTGGGCCTCTCGTCCACATGTAAACAACATTTTAAGTCCTTGTAAATTGCAGATTTCAATTTTCTGTGTATCTGTGTGTACAAGGAACATTCTGCTGCTCTGTGTCATGAGCATGTGCCAGAAGCATGAACAACAAGGGCAGGTTTGTACCAGTTTCTCCACGTACTCAAACTAGCATTGCAATGTGTAATTAGAAGTTCACAGCTAATGTAGCATCACTGCACCACATCAACACTCACTGGCGCCTGCCTTCCCAAATATTACTTGGAACACAGAATTCTTCTCTGGTGTTTGACGGATCACTGAAGTAGACTTTATCGTCACCTACTGGCCCGGTATTCTTGTTTGAATATTTGTGGTCATTTTTTTTGTTGGCGTCTGAGATATCCGTTCTAAAAAATATCTGCAGTAGTTTATACAGACTCAGAATCTAATATACAATCTTGCAAAACAGATTTTCTTAGAGGAGCAGCTGCAGATAATCGATAAATAACTGTGTGTGGACATTCAGTCAAGTCTGTTGCCATGAGCCTGATGACTGTAGATGCAGATGTCGACACAGTATTCCCCTGTAGGGAATCCAGACGCACACACGCAACCAGATCTGGATCAGATGTGTGTGTGTGTGTGTGTGTGTGTGTGTGTGTGTGTGTGTGTGTGTGTGTGTGTGTGTGTGTGTGTGTGTGTGTGTGGTGGGGGTGTTCATGCATATTGCACAAACACTACAGTATTAGGTTTCATTTAGTAGACTGCTCCTAGATAGACAGATACAGACAGAGTGAGATATATGCAGATACTGACTACGGAGTAGACTATGATGTGCACAAGTGAAGACACAAACTTGGAAGGAACCTGCACACACTCAAATACACACCGATAGACGGACATACACACCTGCCCACTCTTAAAAGCTTCCTGATCCTGGACGTCCTCCTGAGCTTTTCTTCTCTGCCTTGTACTGTTTTTCTTTTCTTTCTCAGTTTCCATTGAAGCCACCTCTCGACCATCTGCTCCTCTATTCAGAAGGGTCTTCGGCCCCGGGCCTGGCACCGAAGGTCAGAGAGTGTGTGTGTGTGTGAGTATGTGTCTTGGACAATGACCCGGCCAGACAACCCCCCTTACACACTTCAAACACTGAGACCTTACACCGCGACCAGTCCATAGGCATCTTTCAAGATGGGTGTTAGGTGCATACAGAGGTGAGAGCGAGATGGAATTCATATGTGTGTGTGTGTGTGCGCCTTCCTTCATTTTAAGGGTTTGTGTCTTTCTCTAAATGAGCCCTGCTACTCACATCCACATATCTATCCATCATTGTTTCATACACAAGAGGATCGGGTCCTTAAAAGCTGCACAGATGACCATCTGATCAATATAAACAGTCATCTGCTTGTCTCCTGAGAGTAACTCGATCCTTTACTCTCATTGATTTCTAAAGGAAAGATCATTATGGGTGGCTGAGCTCTAAAACACTTACAGTTTCCTTCTTTTATTTCATGGCTCAGTAGTGGACAACTCTACCGTTACTGCAGATAAACCTTTGAAGGATCAGACACAAAAAATAGCTTTTGCCGTGCATCATTTCACACACCTCATTTGACAAGATTGAAATTGTCTGTTACGCTGAATGTCTTAAAATACTCACAGGAGATGCTGCATAAATACTATATCTCAGTCTTTTAAATCGATTTATTTTAGATTTTTAGACTTAATACAAATTTCCTCTTCTCTAATGATCACTATCCAATAGTTTTCTAAAGTTTAAGGTACATCTTTGTACATCTTTGTTTTTTGTTCTCAGTGTCAGTAACGTTGAACCGTTCTGGGAAATTAAAAATCATTAAATGGGTTTGTCCGACTTGCTTTCACTGTAAAACATCATACAGAAGCTATTCTAAATGTAACCCACAAATGCTAACTTATTTTTATCAAGGTCTTGTAACAGTTCAGTTAATTTTACATTTTCAAAACCCATAAAATGATGTTGAACTATTTAACTTTATTCACAATTTCAACATGAGTTTAGAAAACTCACATATTTAAGGCAGCAGTGGAACTCGTGTGTCTTAGTCTGGCAAACTTCAGATGGTTTACAGAACACCGTGACTGTGGCTCACCACACAGTGTGGGCTTTGGTCCTTTAATGGGTTTGTTGAGAGTAAGATAAGTTAAGGGCAGATTTATCTCCACACTTGTTGAAAAGCTGATATTATTGCTACATGTCTAGCTTGATTGATTGCTAATGATTTATGCACTCATGGAACTATACGATACACTGGACATAGGACTTTATACAGTACATATTTATGCTATTTCTGTTAAAATAGACTTATGACATCTTAGTGTGGACAATTTTGTGGGAACTTTTTAATGGATACATTTTTGAATAGTGTCCCCTTTAAGTTAATAGGGTATGTGATACAGATACAGACATAAAGATCCACTGGATGTGTGTTCGCTGCTTAAATTGTAACATCAAGTCTAGGTTTTCTCCATCTGCAAGAATGACCTCACACTTATATCTTACTTCCCCAGGTATGAGAGTTTTTTTTAAAAGCCTACAACCAACCTTCACCACCGTTTCAAAGGAAAGGGATGTTGGGGCTCTGTCACGTCACATTTAGCACAAGGATTTATACCTCTCTTCCATCTGGGAACCATCTTGCTGAGACTTCAGTGGGCAGGCGATGTTCCTCTGACTGGAGAGATGAAGAAGAAGGAGGAGGAGAGAGAAAGTCCAGTCATCTTTTCACAGACGGGTCGTGAATTGGCCGCACACAGAGGAGGGGGCTCATAATACCAGTTAACGGGTCTCCACTAACAAAACGTGTTGGAGTGGACAGAATTGTTTTAGATGCAACAAACTTTTCGCCTTAAATCCAATGCAAAAATGTGCTGTAGTGCATAAAGTGATAGAGATAAACTGTTTGATTACAAGAGGGATGTTTACACCAAAGTGTGACATGACTTCTGACGCCTCAACAGTTTTGTATTTATTTCAGAAGCTTTGTTTTGAAGGCCAGGACCTCTTGGAACAGTTTTGTGACATTAGTCTTTCTTGTTTGTACAGCCTGAAAATACACAGACTCATTCAGAGCATCTGCTGATATACGATCCGTCCTTTCACTCATCACATGTTCTGGTCTGACTGTATTTTTAAAAATAGGTTAATCAAAAAAGGGCTGCTTAATTGTGACAGAACATTGACAATTTGTTTAGTGTAATGTCACCCGGATGCAAGATTAATACACATGTTGCAGAAAACATGAATCCTCACAAAACCAGCAATATACATCTTTTGACCAGTTGCAACTAAGAAATTATATTTACATAGGGTAGTAATATGAGTAATATGATATTTGATCAAAGTCTGTGAAAGGTCCGGCCATTTTTTTTTTCTTTGTTGACTGAGTGATTTTGGTTCATTCTTAACCAGATTCCCATAACAAACTCTTTTTGCAGAAGAATAATATGGTGGAAAATTTTCTGGTGAGATTGTTTTGTCAACTAATGTTTAAAAGTAATAAATAAATTAAAAAAACGTCAGCAGGCCTCATTTTTCTGAAAGGACACTGAAGCTTTTGGTTCTTGGGTTTACACTTGGAGCCAGAAATTAAACATTTGCTTGTGTTCAGGGGAAACCATCACCACAACTTCAATAAAATCAAACATGTACTAAAACCAACAAATCCTCAATTAAAAGGTCGGTTTGTCCCTTTCCTTGGATTATAGGCATACCAGCCAGCTGTCGTCTTATTAACAATAGTAAACATGTGATTGGTTTGCAGAGTGGTTTGGTTTGGTTACGTTTCGGCACAAACATGCAGCTCAAAGTGTTTTCCAAAATAAACAGAACTGCAGATGTTTAAAAAGAATGTTACCACAATAAAGGACGTTAAAACAATAAAATGTTAAAATGCTGAAAAAACGTGATGTCATGGACATACAGTATAAAGACCTGATACAGGTAAAAGTCACTGACCCCCATCGACCCACCCCAACCTCCTCACAACACAGACTTTGATACTCTATATTCTACGTCAACGATCCTGCTCCTTTACTTTTGCCATTATTACCACAATCATTAGAGATCACTTTAAAAAAAACATATCAACTTAAACTTATAAGTTGTTTGCACAAACGACCCTTTTTTTTTGCAGGAGAACTCCTATAACAAATCTTTTCCAGTCTTAATTGTGTTCTATTTTTTTAAATAGCTGTTGAATAAGGACTATTTCCAGAGACGTTATATGAGTTATCACATTTAATATGTTCAGAAACAAATCAAGGAAATGGTCTTTTATAGCAAATAGTTATACAATTACATTTGGTCTCAAACAATCGGAGCAGCAATAGGGTGTTAACGGACAAGTGATCCCCTGAATATGATTGGTCATTGCTTGTCACACAGCCGATGAATGAACCAATGACTGTGAGGCATTGTGAATGAAAAAGCTGATATCAACCAAAATTTACCAGCTCAGCTTCAGTGCTCTGCCCAAACTAACGCTGTGTTTCATTGTTTTTCCTTGTAGTGACAAATGAGTGACCAGACGATGCAAACACAGAAGCAGAGAAAGCAAGAAAGACATTTAAAAAAAGACTCATGTGTATGTATGGTATGTTTTTGATGCAGAGCAGCTGGACATGTGAAGTTGGTTTGATGGTGTGTATAATTTTTCAGTGTACGGACATGTCTGTGACTTCATGCTTCTGTATATGCGTTTCTCTGTGGATAACCAGAGTCTGGCCGGGCCGACCGAGCACACTATCATCTTTCTCTCTCCAGAATCTGTTGGCAGAGCGGCTCTAGGTCCTATCATCTGCAGGGTTTCTCTCCGCCGACGAGGAGAAGAGGCTTTAATGACCTGAAAACAGACGGCTGCTGTGGTCTGTGTGGGGGATAGAATAAATCACTGGTAACATTAGAAGAGGCAGAGAACAGTGGAGAGGCGGAAAAAAACTAAGAGAATCTAAGAGAGATGCAGAGGTGAAGAGTTAAGTCCGGGAAAATGACCAAACCAAAGGGAAACAGGGGAGGTTTCATTCAGAGTTGGGCTTGTAAACATCTTCCCAGTCGTCTGCCTCTCACGCATCTGACAAAACACATGCTCTTCTATTTTCATCCAAAACAAGCTGTATGAGCTATTGTTTGACCTGAAGTGTTTTTACACTCCAAGTCTATTTCCCTGCATTCTGTATTGGACTCTTAGTGCTTCCACAACACACATGACCTAAGATGCTTTTAGACATGCAGTGAACTCTGGGTAATCTCAGTGAAGGCTGTATGTGAGTTCACAAATGTCCATGTATATGAGGATCTGTGAATTTCTCATCTATTGCGTCCTTTTCTGCATTCACGTCGCCCAGTGGAAGAGACACGAAATTCACATCTATGACTTTTTATAAAATGTAATTGCGTGAAGAATTTGCTTTGTGTTTGGTGTGAACACATCATAACTCCCAACGGACACAAAACTCAAACTAAAAAAGAATACAAATATCTCAGGATGGAAAAGAGGCGCCTGACACGAAGAAGGCCCCCGAAGAAGATGTCAACTTGAGAGCTTTCTGTGATAAGGGCTGACGTCTGTGTTATTGTGCTGTAAACAAAAACAAGTGATAGATCCATAGCTGAATCAATACGTTATGTCCTGCCTCTGCACACTGCGCCACCCCTCACCTGAATGCATCTGACAGGAGATTGAACCTCATATGTAAAAGACAAAGGACGCTATTGTTTAGAAATTTCCTACAGTTCAAAACGGCTCCACCTTCAGGTTCACTGTGCCTCAGTAAGGAAGATGTCAAGTGGCTGCAGAGACTTTCGACCTTTCCAGCCTGGTCTGATTAACAAAGTTAACATCCAACAAGCAATGAAATAAATTAGTTTTGATAGTTGTTTGATTTGAAGTAATGTTAATGTGACCACTGTTCATTTACAGTGTACGGATTAAATACAGTTTTCCAAGTATTATTTCCTCAAAACTGAAAACCTCTTCAGTGTCACCTCACAGCAAGAAGGTTCAGGGTTCTAACCTGCCTGCCAAACCACTGCCTTTACGTGTGGAGTGTTCATGTTCTCCTCGTGTCTGCAGGAGTTTTCCACGGTTTCTCTGGCTTCCTCCCCTTCTCGAAAATGTCCTAAGGTGTGAATGTTAGCGTTGATGGTGGTTTGTCTCTATATGTCAACCCTGCGTTGGACTCACATGTTCGATCATTACTGACAACACCTCTGCACATGTGCTCTGCTCTCCGTCCTGTGAGAGGGATCTGGCTCGCTGAGGTTTCTACGTTTTTTTTGGTCGTTTTTCCTCACTCTTGTTGAGGGTTAAGGGCAAAAAATGTCGCAACATGTTAAGCCCTATGATACAAACTGATATGTAAATATGGACTACGCAAATAAAATTTGATCGATTGATTGACTAGCAGCCAACGTCAGCTAGAATTGGCTCCAGCACCCCCATGATCCTCAAAGGAGAAGTGGTATAGATGATGGATGAATACGAGACCTTTTTTTATTGGAACAAAACAGTGCAAAGTGTAGGCAGAATTATCGCTCTGGTCTCCTGTACTGAAGAAAGACATTCATATGGGTTATTCAGCCACACACAGGTGCATCCAGGGCCAGTGTTCTGTGCCAAGTAGGAAACTGCATGATGTTTATGTAGTGTAGTTAAAACTAAGCATGTGGAGAATTGAGAAGCCTCCTCACGCTGCCTCAATCTAACTTCTGTTAAGACCTAACTAACCATGACGACAGTTTAAACAACAAACTCAGCAGCAATGTTCTGTTTGGAACAAGTGGTTTGGAATAAAACATCTATTCAGAGCAGGCTTCTCTGTTTGACACAGGATTATGTTGGCTGGTGAAGCACAAACACTGTCAACTTTTGTGCCTTTAACAGTTTTATACTGGTTACCACCCGTCTGGCTGAGTTCTGGGTGCCTCACACCAACGCTGGGCGTCCAATCTGCCGGAGCCATGACCTCAGCCCAGTCCCAGCATACCGGGGATCTCATCCCTGCCCGGCCTCAGCTCTGGCCTCGTTCCACAGAGCCGCTCTGCTCGTTTTTGTGTCGATCGAGAGGTGCCGAGAAGCCGTCACTGGAAATAACGTGGATGTGTGCGGTGTCTGTGTGTGGCGTTTAAATAAAAGTTGGCGAGTATGCGGCCAAAGCCAACAGATTTGTTCCTGATGTGCCAGGCATACAACCCATTAAGCCTTCAGAGCCCATTAGTAATTTACATCACAAAGACAGCACCCGCTCTCATTTGACTGTGCAGGTTTTACACAGTGAACCGCTTCAGAGCAGAACAAACTGCAGATTGAAAAAAGAGCAAACTCCACAAAATGCTGCTGTTTGCAGAGTTGTTACTATCAAATTCAGAGCTGGAAGATGTTTGCGATCTTTTTCAGCTATAATTGGTCAACTCTGAAAAGCTCAGCAGACGAATGTTCTTTAAATCTCTGCCATGTAGCCTGATGTTTTCAATTTATCTCCTTTCCCCTCCAAGGTCTCCCGGCCTCCATGAGCTAAAGACAAACTCATGGAAATTAAACTTGTCAATTTGAAACGGACCCTCAATCAGGCGTCATCATGGGACGGCTGGAGGAGGAGGCGCAAACGGCCGCCGCCATTAATGTGTCTTTTCTAACAAGAATCTCAGAGGTGATGTCATGAAAACTGTCAGGTCCATGTGAAGGCTGCACCCGTGGCACGAAATGAGAACACTGAGAACTAAACATGTGCTGTTGTGCATCGGCAAATAATTGTAGATGATTTTATTGATCTGTAAAATAGTACATATGCATTGCAGACCAAAGGTTTTCCCCAAGTTTAAATTCCACTTTTCATTCTTCTACAAATGGTGCTGTTTCACAATTTTCTGTTCCCTGACTGAATCCTACAGAGCCAGAGTCCTGACAGGTGACATTTTCTATTGATAAGTAGCTTGTGGGAACGTATCTGCAGAAACTGAATTGAGAACGCAGAACGCATTGAGAAGTGAATACATTTAATACTTTCATAGAATCTTAAATTAAAAATAATTTGTCGTTTTGTTTTTTGCTGCACTTATTCGTCTGAGGTCATTTTTCTTCTGCTTCCAAAACCTTTTTCTAAGTTCATGCTGCTTTATTTGTGTTGGGCAAAATCCTCAGGTCTGTATCATGGGCTCCAAAGAACATCATAATTATACTGAAGGATAAATATTTTTAAGAAAAGATGAAAACAGTGAAATTTAAAATGATGAAGAGCATTTTGATGTGAATTTTATTCTGTCATCGTCACACATTAACAATAAATATATAGACAATGTAAAAAAAAGTATTTACGTTATATTGTGACTGTAAATGCTCAGGCAGAAGCAAATGCATATATAAAGAATTGTTTTTTTAGGTAAAATAATGATTTAATTATTTACACACAATTGTAATTCCATATTTAAAAAATGTGTGGACCTTTTATGAGCTTATAAGTGCGGTTTCATCCCCAACTCTTGTTCTTTTCTGTTCTCCAAAGGTCGACCCTTACACACAATAGTCATGCATGCTCGCTCACGGAACCACACCCATGTGATTTGACCACACGCCTGTGGTCACGGAGCGTTAACTGTACATCCCATTCAATTAGAGTTTGAGTTGTTGTGACCTTCCCTTCCTGCGGCCTCCTGCTCCCTGCGTTTCCCTGAGAAGAGGAGCACACACCTAAAAACACACACAGTCTCACACACACTTGAATGTGGCACCAAATGGCACCAGCACTCCAGACCGCCCTCTCTTTTCTCAGCATCCCATAAGATATACAGTAAACACATGTCCTGCCCCATGCAGGGGCTGGAGCCATGGCAACAGGGTCAGATACGAAGCACGTGCTTGACAAATATATGAAAGACGCGACGCATTCAGTGTGCTTGTCAAGCAGGAAACGAGAGCGAGGAGGAGGAGAGCAGAGGAGGGGCAGCCATTTATTTTTTTTTGCCTTTGTTTGGAAAAACATCTATAGAGTGGCATTTGGTGTCATGCCAGATTCTCTCCTCCACAGACGGGCACAGAGTAAACTGGATTAGTCACTGAGAGGCCTTTCTCTCATAACTGACAGCCAAGGAGAGCAGAGAACTTCAAACACATTCAGGACGTGTCTACCTAAAGACCAGACACGTATTCAGATGGAAATGCCTTTATCATCGCTCCCCGCTGGCAGCCGCAGCTTTCTGACTGTATGTGCTGTACATGTGAATGGGAAGTGCAGGATTAAAATGGTCAAGAGGCTGAACTCAATGAAGAGCTTTCTGCATCTTTTGTTGAGCCAAGACCTCTGTGGTCTTTACTCATTGTTTCTTCAGGGCTGCTGCTCGACTGCTGCCCTCTCAGCGCTCATATAAACCTGCACGGGCTGTTAACGTTACTCATAAAAAATGTTGTACAGTGTTTCCTGCACTATTTCTTTTGTCAATGAGAGTTTCCCATTTTCAGTACCATGAAAAGTTTCTTTACTAATGAATTTACTTTGTATATTTTTTATCGCATTGGCGGAAACATCTTGCTGAAGGACTGAAAGACACATTTACAGTGATGTTGATTAATGTGTGTTGGCCTGACAAATAAAACATTAAAATGTCATTGCAGTCAAAAACACACTCTGATTGCAGTGTTCAAAATCATCAACAGTATGTGCACTGAATAACTGAATATCCTTACTAGATTCAGAATGCCTGTTCATTTTAAGTTTCTACTGTAGCTTTAGTAACTTATTTTCTTAAGTACTTGAGTTAAATGTCACCATGTAAGTTTAGTGCAGTGGTACATGCTCATGTAACTCCTAAATAGAATCGACTTTCTGTAGAGCAACGTACCTCCACCATGGCCCAACACTCCCCTAACGAAACCACATTTCAATTAGATATTTGGATCCTCACCAAATTACACACACTAATAAATATCACCCCCAGGAATATGTCTCTTTTAATTCAGAGTTTCATGGACATTTCTTTTGATAATACTGCTGACAAACCAACAACAAACGGACATGGGTGAAAACATAACTTCCTTGAGGAGGTAATAAGCAGGGCCGTGAAACATATTGATTATTTTTCTGTCACAAGGACGTCTCAGATAAAACTTTGTGGGTGATAAGAAGTATGTTGAAAAAGTCACAATTCCAAACAGACTGCATGAATAAGTACGTTAGTGAGAGTCAAATGAAATTGGTAAGAGATCTACTCGTACACTTTCACATTGGCACCGTTTGGCACTTTATTTTTGGCAGCTTCTAAATCTCTTTCAGCTTCTGATAAACTCAGCTGCATCTTTTGTGATCCACCAACAGTTAAACAAATGGCCAAAGACAATATATGCGGATTTACCGATTTATGGACTTAAAGTAATTAACGAAGCATCAAGCTTAATCAATCCTCAGCATGTGTGTGTGAGTGTGTGTTCCTCCTTCCTGAGACACCAGCTGGACCCCCCAGCCACACCCCCCACCCCAAAAAACACACATCACACTCACATCACACAGCCAGCCCCCTCTCTAACCCCCCCCCCCCCCCCCCCCCCCCCCCCCACACACACACACACACACACACACTTTAAACCCCCAAAACCTCCTGTTTACAGAACCCTCACACGCATCCTTAAAATATACCAAGTTAGTAAATCACTCAACAAGAAATCCTAATCCTAATCCAATCCAGAATCACCACACTGTAAATGTATTAGCTATAAATAGAACTCGCTTTTACTTAACACTTTCCCCCGTTGATGATACAGCAGCCGATACATTTGGTGCTCGGAGAAATGCTTCCACGTGTTGATTAATGTGTGTTTACACTGCACGTATTGAGCCTCTCATATAGAGGCCTCCATGCCCTGCAGTGGTCGTTGAACTACTGTTTATCTAAGACCAGTGGAGGGAAACCTTTCATCTGCTCCGCCACCATAAAACAAAATTCAGCACCAGACTCAAACTGCTGGACAAACACAATAAACTCTGCACCGCAAAGCAATTCTCCACACGATAGATCCCAACAGGAAAGTGGAGATCTTACCAAGAGATTACTGACGAGATTAGTCTGTGTTTATTTGGGTTCATTTTTACATGGAAGGCAGCGAAACACGCTAATAATGTGTGTTTGTGTGGGTTTGGTTTGAGTGCTATGACACACCTGCTGATGAAAGATGGTTATTGAAGTGGACAGAGAGCATTAGACTCTTTATTTTTATACTCTTTAGTTCTAGTTTAACATATATATGTTTTCTTTTTCTGAGACTCTTTCATCACTGCAAACCCTGAATGGAGGCTTGGCCTGAAAACAGCAGATTGAGTCAGACAGTATAAAAATTCATTAAAACCCCCATTCATTCCTATTTAACCACATCAGTACACATTCAGTTCAGTTTTACAAGAGACAAACAATGTTATAATCATCTTTATTTGGGCAATTACTTGATTCAGATCAGTTGGCGTGGCAGGCACTGCATGTGTGGACCTGATGTAGACCAAACACCCGTCTGCCCTCCATCATCTCCCTCATCGTGGCAACTGTTTGTGCGAGCTCGTCTATCCGGGCTGGTCCGCAACAAAGACCTGGCAGCTCTACTGCCTGTAACCTTATACAGGGACATGAAACGCTGACCTCTGACCCCACGTGTGATACAAGTGGCAGCGGTGTCCCGCAGGTCTGCGGTGAACCCGCCAGACGCATTCCCGGCCTCCGTCACAGAAGTGCCTCTGTGGCGTGTTAGCGCCAGAGCAGCTAAAACGCTTGTGACATTTGTTTTTGGTCTCGGTAAATACAAGCCCTCGGTGAAGTGATGATAAGATTGACACTGTTTTGGGTAATTTGGTAATTTGGGGTTTATCTGGGCTATCATGTAAATGTTAGTGTTTGCATGAAACATGATACAGACTTATTTTACACTGCCAGACATCCCATCATTGGAATGTTACATACATGAAGGAAATCCAAACCCAGTTGCATGTTGAAGGTTCGAGCTGAAGGTTGAGCTTCACTGGGATGGACTGTGTTTAATCAAATCAAACCATATAAACCCACATCTGTTTCCCAGCCCTGCTCTAGAAAGCTACTACTGCTGTCCTTTTGTAGAGCTCATACTCGGATACAGGAATGGCTTTAAAGATTAAAGGAGCAGTTCATCCAAAATAAGCAAAAATAAGAAAAAACATGTTTTCCAAATATTTTGAAATGTACAGACTGAAATCAAAACTTCATCATTCATATGGTGTCAACAGAAACAACTGAAGCAGGTATTTCAATCTCTGTGAAGATAAATATCAATAATCAAATATCTGAATATCACTAGAGAATAAATGTGTTTTATAATTTGTATGACAATTAGCGGTTATTTAACTTGTTTATTGTTATTTGGGCCATAAATCAACAAAGGTTTTTGTCTAAAAAATAAATAGAATACAGATTAAATACTTTCAAGGTAATTTGCTGTTTCATCTCCTCCACTGTTAATGGTAGTTAAATGGGATTTATATTGCTGGACTCTGGCTCATAGTAAACACCCTCTCAGGTTTACAGCCGACAGCAGGACTCAGACCTGCGAGGACTCTCTCAGCACGCTGCCATGGTACAGGCCTGTAAACCACAGGGGAGGGGTTTCAGTGTATGACTTGACAGACAGTGTTTAGCAGTCTATGGTTTTATTACAGTGGTGGTGGTGGTGGTAAGGGGCTGCAGTTGAGGGTGGGGGTGTTCAAGCACTTCCACAGCTCCGACAGAGAGGGAGTCAAGTTCTGGCATGAAGACCAGTTTCAGTTCACCAGCTGCTGGGATCAGAGCAGCAGAGTCAGGAGACAAAAACATGTGTACCTGCATGCATGTTTGCAGACACACACACACACACACACACGCGTACAGACATGTACACACATGTATATTCTCAACCACTTAGCTGCATCTACACACACGTGTTTCCTGTTACATGGACGCTCACTGCTTCTTTTTTCCACATGTTGTTGGAAGTTCTCCATCACATCAACATGTAGACCATGTGCTGCAGACACATGTACAAACTGACGGCTTTTATCTCCCCTCCACCCATTACAACTCTGGTAACAAGTAAAACAGATCAAATCAAATCTTAATCTAACAGGAGAAGAGTTAATTAAATTATATAGATAATTATGAGCATCTGATCAGCTTTTGGAAAAAGTAAAAGCTTAAATTAGCACTTTTTAATGCCATTGTTAACTTGAAAAACATTTTAACAAAAAACATTTGAAACATACAATGTACACCATGAAACCTGATCATCATTAGCTTGCAGTTTGGCTGCATTAATGTTTCCTTCAGTGGCACTTACCTTAGAAGAGGAGAAAAGCATAGATATTATTCTTTGATTAACTGAAAAATAATAATTTGGAAAATGTAAATTGTTTTTTGCCTCTATAAACAGAGAAAGACTATCTTATATTCATTCATCATTGTATCATTTTCATCTTCACTTATTTTATCATTTATGTATGAACTGGTACATCCAACCTTTAGCATGTATCTGCTGCTTTTTCTTTTTCCATTTACGTTTCTTGTTTGTTTCTGTAATAAAGTCCTTATTATAAATTAACACAATTGTAATGGTGCTACATTTAGGTTTAGTTATTGAAACAGTTCTTTTCACTGATTTGTTGATGATGTGAAAAATCACTGTTCACTGTTGTTGTATTGACTCTTTACAGTTTCTATTTTTAAACATAAACCTTAGAAAGGAAATGTTTTAATAATCTTTTTTTATGTCTTAACTTTTGTCATTGTATATGTATTGTACTGTAATATTAGATTTTCTCACAAAATAGTTTTGCTTTTGAATTTATTTTGAAATATTTCTTTTAAAGCTGTTGAGAAGTGTGACATTATTCAGTTTACTGATTTTGGCAAACGTGGCAGCCCGTCACTGAAGCTTCACCTCCACTTGCAGCTTTATGGTAATCATCTTTCACCAACAGTTACATCAGGATCTACAAATGCTCTCATTTTCCTTCAGCACTGCGTTTCCTTGCTCCTGTTATTGAAACCATCACGGGCCCCTGATGGTTTCATCACAGAGCAGACAATAAAAGTCCAGAGGAGCCCAATAAAGACATGAACCAGGCGTTATGGATGAGAGCCGAGGCAGATGACAAGAAGACAGTGA
Source organism: Hippoglossus hippoglossus (assembly GCF_009819705.1). Taxonomy (NCBI): domain Eukaryota; kingdom Metazoa; phylum Chordata; class Actinopteri; order Pleuronectiformes; family Pleuronectidae; genus Hippoglossus; species Hippoglossus hippoglossus. Next base: position 10,507,883 of record NC_047151.1, on the reverse strand, counting down.
GCAGGAAAAGAGACAGAGACATGCATGCAAGTACAGGGAGAGAGAGGGGGGGGGGGGGGGGGGAGTGACAGTCTGTATCCCAGTCAACAATAACACAACATTCAGCTGAAATATACAACAATATTAGTGCAACCACAGGAGATCTGGCTCTGGAAATAGTGAGTGATTGGTGGGACGTGGTGGAAGCTGCATGTGTGTGTGTGTGTGTGTGTGTGTGTGTGTGTGTGTGTGTGTGTGTGTGTGTGTGTGTGTGTGTGTGTCTGGCAGATGGCAATAGGAGGGGAAGCGAATTAACAGAAAAATGCAAGAAGGAGGAAAGTGACAAAAAATTGGAAATAGAGATGAAACTGACAAAAGTATGTAAATAAAAGAGGAATAAAACAGGAAGAGAGAAAATGAAAGAGACCAACTGGAGAGAAATGAGAGAAAAAAAGAGAGACAGAATTCCACAGACTTTCTTCTTGATTCTCAGCCAACACATTTACAATTGAGGAAGTCTGTACTGACTCGCTGCCGCTCCCCTCCCCTCCTCTCCTCTCCCATACTTTCACCTCCTCTCCTCTCATGCTGGGACCCCCCTCCCTCCTGAGAAAGTGGGACTCCCTCTCCTCTCTCTCTCTCTCCCTCTCTCTCTCCCCCATCTGAGGCTTTAACACAGCAAAGAGCAGAGCTGCTGGTCACAGTTGTGCCCTGGATTGTAGCTGAGAGAGAGAGAGAGAGCAGCCCTCCTGCAGCCTGTGAGCCAACCACCACCATGGATGTCAAACTGCTGGCACTGATGGCTCTGCTGGCCGTGGCCACACATACACCAGCCTGCAGCGGTGAGTCCAGGACAGGAACGGTAGACTGGTTATTACTGGAACTTGTGACTGTTTCTTTGGTAACTTTTTAACATGGAGGTTTGTAGATATATAGATGTGGAAAGGGTTTTGCTCCATCAATCATTTGGATTATTAATATTGGTTCTTTGTATTTATATTAGCTATTGAATAACTGCCTGTATTAGAAAATCAGTAGAATGTCTCACATCATAATGAAGATACTGTCTGTCTTCATGTTTAATTTCTTTTTAGTTGTCAAAACTTAACTTCTGGCATCATCGATGTTTTATTCCTCTAGATTTTGGTTGATGATGATGATGATGAGCTTCACTTGTTGACGTCTAGACAGAAATCTTTTTTAGTGAGGAGAGATTAGACTTTTATTTTAGAATTCATTATTATTTTTCTCTATTAAATGCCTATTGTAGCGCTGTAATGATTGGTGGATTTGTCAAATGAATGCAGCTAATTTTGGATTGAGTAGTTGTTCATGCCATTAATTGAAAATAACCGATTGACTGACTTTTCAAGGGTTAATTTTTGCTGGTTTTCAAAGATCTCTATCTTCATCTATCTTTTTTTCTTTTTCATTATTAAATTAAATAAAAAAAGAATCAGAACATTTGATTAAAAATACACATTGTTCCAACTCTGGATTAATGGTATAGAAGTTGAAATAGAACATACTGACTAATTGGTAATCTACATTACTACTGCAGTGTTGTATAATATTTAACAGTTATATCTTTTTCTTTTTTTAATCAGTAAATCAAGGTGAAATGATTCAATTGCTATTTGAACTGAAATCCTTCACGTGTCAGAGTTGTGGTGCAGTGCTGACCCAGCAGTAATCTTCCTCATGTTAACCTGCAGTACGGAACATGTCAGGGTGTTGGGGGCCCTGCGTTTATTCTCTGCTTGTGGTTTTCGGCCCCAGTCGGACCCCCGGTAGCACATTAAAGAGTCGGCTCTAAATGTGTGCATTTGTCTTTTCTCTTTGCTTTCTTTTAATTAGTTTCTAATTAGGGATAAACAATGTGCTGGTGATAGCGGTGGATGCTCGCTGCCGGCCCTGGTGCTGCGTGCTGCATAATGATCCCTTAGTTTGCATGAGAAAAGAGCCTGAATGGGTGAGAGTCATTAGGCTGATATTACTGAGGATTTAGCCATTTGTGGCAGCACATTTGGTGTTGCTATATAAACATGCATATCAATGGGAATATGCTGAACCTTGGAACCAAAGTCTGTTAGTTCCACTTGATTTTGTTGATTTGTGTGTTTATCTGAGCAGGAAACGGCTCTGATACAGGGAATGAGTTGTTTGAATTTTCTAAACATCCACAAAAATCTGCATCTGCTCTGTGTCCCTCTATAATTTATTGACTCTCAGTGCAGATTTGTCAAAGCTTTTTTCCCCCTTTTCAAACCCGGTCTATTAAGACTCAAGTCCGGGCCATTAGATGGTTTCTTAACTCATTTAAGTTTTTATTGCTGAGTCTTTGCTTTCATCCTCAGCACTGACATTTTCACAACCACAATCACTATTTCCTTAGATTTTTAAGAGGGCAAACAATTACAAAACTACAATAATCGCCTGCATTTTGAAGTTTGTGCATCTGTGGTCCTCTGGGCCCCCGCAAAGCCTCCATGGAGGCGCGGGGTGATTTGTAATCATTTTAAGAATGTACTTGAGGTGATTTCCACTGAGGCTGTTGATGCCGTCTGAGCCGCAGAGGGCCCTTTCATAAAAGAGGACGAATATTGCAAATTGAATGTCGAGGGCCCTTCTCCTTCAGGGAGGCCGCGCTAAATGCTCTGGGAGTGAAAAGCTAAAATTCTGCATGTGTGTGTGAGTGTGAGTGGTCAGAAAGCGCTAATCTCTTTTTAATGAACATGTTGGTCAGAGCTGTAGCAGGTAAACCCACATGTTCCCATACGATTGAAGACTTGTTACACTGAACATGTTTTTTTCATTTGTCTTCTGAGGGATGTGAGGCATTTAATTACAACTGAAATGGAGTCAAAGCTACTCTCATTTTGATTTAAATCCTTGTGTGGATCTTAACAATCCCTTCTCTGTGTACGACATTGAAATTAAACATTTAAGCAATTTTCCATCCTGTCCAGTAGCCACCTCATCCGCTACTGGACTGCAAAACACATTCAACCGATCTATTTCAAATCCTGTCGACGCTTGTGTCAACTTATTCCCTTGTACTCCTATTGAATTTCTCTGCTATAATATATAATGCTAATTTGTGATTTTCCTTTGTGTGTTTGCAGCGAAGCCCATCAGTCTGGTGGAGCGGTGTTGGTGTCGTTCCACCCTCAACACGGTTCCCCAGCGCTCCATCAAAGAGCTCAAGTTCCTCCACACGCCCAACTGCCCCTTCCAAGTCATGTAAGTAAATAGGTATAAAGTTACTCCACTGAGTAAAGCTTGATGAAACATACAGTATTTCCTGAGTGGGTCCTTTAAATGATCCCGTCACTGATGTAGCTTGTTGAAGTTCATTCTTAAGGATGTGGGTGAGATTAGGTGAATGTTAATGACTGTGATGTTTTGTGTCAAGCTTCTGCTATCCTGCAGTCTTCTGGCATATGGAGGTTAAAACACCAGCTCCAGCTCAGTGACTATTCATCTTTAGAGGCTTTAAAGTCTTTGTTTGTACTGGGCGTTCAGGCACTGGAATATAATAGCTGGGTGGTCGGTGACAGGACCATTGTTGGGTCCATGTGCTCATTGAATGAAACATGATGCTCCTTAGATATGTTGCGACACGCGGTGGAGCAACGGGTCAGAATGATCTTATATATGTTCTTCAGGAGCAGCACTAGTGTTAAAATTATAACGTAGCTCTATAGGTTTTTATTGATTTCAAATTTTAAACTCAACCCAAACGTCTTTATCGTGACTGCTGAGCGTAAAAGGTTGATTTAGCAGCATTTCATTGCAGAAAAGCTTTAGGAACACTTGTAAGAGCCGTTGCACCAAATAATGAGAATTAAAAAGAGGTTAAAGGAAACCGAATAGGCATATTTATTCAGCCAATTAAATATTATTTAATCTGGATTAAAGATGATTAAATCTAAATTAAATGTAAAAAGTGCCATTTTAGTTATAAATCATTTATTATATTGAAATATATACCCATTATACCCCATCCAATGAAAATCCAAATGTTTATATAGTGAACCCTTTAAAAATAAACTATGGGGGAAAAAAAACTATGCACCCAAACATATTCACCCATATATTGTACAAGAAAATATTTTAAATGTGCTGAAAGCAGTGAGCTATTAAAAGTTTTCATCTTAGATAAAATCAAAGAAATGGTAAAAAAAATAGACCAAGGATATTGTTGACAACACAGTTCAGACTTTTTTCACCATCCTTGATTGTTGATAGCTGCACAGTTTTATTACATAAGCCCTAATCACTCGGACTATCAAAGGCACAGGCAGAGTGTTACATTATCCCTATGTAATTATCCTGTCAGCCATTTTTAGATTTCATTTTCACTGTTATTTGGTGAGTAAAATAAAATCCAAACCTAATAAAAGATACATTAATTAAATCCGGTGTAGATAAAAAAACAGATGTGTGAAGTATGGTGTTAAAATCTTTCTCTTCCTTCCTGAGAGAGAGGCCTGAGTTTAAAACAACACGATCCACTCAGAGAGGAAAGCAGCGACGGCCCGAGCTCTGGGGGCCATTTATGTTTTGTAAAGGAAGCAATAATTGAGGGTCAAAGCGATTACCTTTGTATTTGTGCTGACCCCCTCCGTGTCCCTTATACACTTTTTCTTTTATTTCCCCGACTCAAACTGCCCAACTGCATTGGGAATAATGTCAGTGGTCTGGAACACATTAACTAAAACAGCCCCATTCATTTGTTCGCTATAGAAAACTTGATGGCAGAAGACACACAGCCAAAAGGCTATAAGTCTGTGGTGCTTCTACCAAAACAGGGAGGGAGGGACGGAGGGAGGGGCGGCGGGTTGAGTGAGTGGCGAAAGGTCAGTGAGGACATGTGATGCTCCGGCCGGGGCCACACACGCCCTCTGACTTCACTCCGCAAACCGGCCCGAGGAGTCAAGCAGTCATTCAGTTTGCAGAGCGCTGCGCCTGTATCTCTACTGAGACAGATGAAAGAAAGCCAGTAACACTATAGCCTCACCCCCCCAGACCTCCTCTGTCCCCTGCACCCGCTACGTCCCACCGTGCGCCCTCCTCCTACCCACTCCCCCCCCCGCATGCTGTTGGTATTAACTTGCTGTGAAGTAATTACTACCTGCTGCTTGTGGAACTCCGCTCCTCCAATTCCAGCCAAGTCAATTAGGGTTTAGGCTCTCGGTTGGTCATCCAGACAAGCAGACAGATAAACAGGATGGAGGGAGACACATGAAAACAGCGGCGAGCTCCCCGAGTGGATGAGCCGGGCCATCCCTAATAAAATAAAGTGGAGGGGGAAGAAGGGGACATCCCCGGAGGAAAAGCAAACACAGATCCAGTTACTGAGCTGTTTGGCCTCCTGACTCACATGTTAGTTTGAGGGATTTGAGGCCTGATGCTCAGATTGATGCTCCTGAACCGCTCTTTTAAGTTGAGCAGCCATTTGCTCATTTGCACGTGTGCGCGCATCTAAATGGGGGTGAGGAATAGGGGAGGTGGCACTTTAAAGGGGCGGCAGAGGTGGTGGGGAGGGGGCACAAATTAAATCAGCCAGCAGTTCGAGGCGGAGAGGAATGTGTTTAATTTGCAGAGTTGTGTGATGGAGCAATGGAGGGCGGAGAAAGAGGAGCAGCGAGGTAATACACCTCCAAGTTGTTAAGTCTCATACACGACCTTTTGCCACCGAGGTGTGAGACCCACATGTTTGGAGGGAGCGAGACCCCGGCCGCCCGCCCCTCCTGCTCAGACCAGTGGATCTGAAGCTCAGTGTCTGATGACAGAACAAATCCTCTTCTAAATATTTGGCTCGGTTCTTCATCAACAGGCCAGAACACACACTCTCTGTCACCGCAGAGCTGTAAATCAGAAGGAGGGATTTTTTTTATTTCTTAGCTATTTACAATGACCTTTATTTCACCAGGAAAGTGAAATGAGATTTTAAAAAATCATGTTTACAAGGGTGTCCTGGACAATAAAGGTCAGGGAGACAGATAACACAACAATAAATAGAAATGTAACCAGAGGGACACTTGGAGAGTATACACCTCCATCGAGGCTGAACAATCCCCTTATGAAACCACATTACACTAAATCCAGTACTTTTTTATTTGGATTGAACACACTCTTGGGGTTCGTGGGTTCTTCCCTGACTCGCACCGCATCCCTCCAAGCTATTTTTGTGTAATGCTGCTAACTAACAAACAAACAAAACAACCTCATTGGTGGAAGCAATAAAATCTCTAAAACAGCAATTCTTTTGGGTAATTTACTTCGTCAGAGACTTGGATTCCTGCAGCGATGTACTTACTTCCACTCTCATAAAACGCTATTCTCACGTCAAGATAGAACGGAATTTGCTTTAGCTGTTTTATAGTGTCCTAAAATGAATGCGGCAGGAGAACAAAGGCCTCCGAAAATGACCAAAAAAAATGCACCTTTTGATGTGTGATGGGAGACTTTTCCACCAGTTTGGACCAACAATACCGTTAAATTGGGCCTTTCAAGACGTGTAAACCGAAAACGAGCCTGACCAAACTCTTCCAAACTCTGTCCACGTCAGGCTGCGTGTTGTGTGTGCAGCGCAGAGACAGTTTTACAAGGCCCATACAGGAGAGTGCGACCTGCGCTGGAAGCCTCCCTCCCAGCTGTGCCTGAGTGGAAACAGAGAGCTGTGATTTCTCACCACCTAGCGGAGGGTGACAGCCTGTTCTGTGCAGTAATCCGCGGCCATCCAGCTGTGACGTGTGGCAGGATGCTCGGAGGATTTTAGAGCTTAGTCGAGGTGTCGCTGAGCTCGGCCTTCATCAGCCTCATCGGACATGATCCTGACGCATTGTGCTCATTTCCACAGTGAGGTCTTCCTTATCAAAACGTTAAATACGGATGGTATTTCGTATTTCATGTTATGATGGGTTCTAACAAAGGGATCCGTGTTCTCTTCATGGTTGAAAGATATTGCAGGTTATCTGATGTTAGATTTGGCAGCAAACTCTTGACGTAAAGGTGACAGGTTGTCAGAGATTCTAATCCTCTGGTTTTAACTGGGAAGTGTTGTAAGATGTTTTGGGGTTTTCAGAGATTAAAGTTAAGCATTTGGTGAAGTGGGTTTTCTTTAAAAAAAAAAAAAAAAACGATAAATTTAAAGACATATTAGAGTGCAGCATCTTTAGACTATTATCTCTTCAACTACACCATAATTACCATCTCAAATATTTATTGTAATAATAATTTATTGTAATATCAATAACAACAATAATACCTTAAAAAAAACAGTTACGTGTTTTAAGAGGTTACAAATGTATTATTGTCTTAAAGTGCTTTTGGAAGCTATAAATGTTGCTTTAAATTGAAAAGACTATAACAGGGATCTTGTGAATTCAAGTTTAATAACTGAAATGTGCCTATATTGTATATTTCTGATCATTACTATAAAAATTATAGCCTACGATGGAAAGATGCCAGTATTCTCCATATTTTTCTGCACTTGATACTTCAGAGATGTTGCTTGAGCAAGGTAACCCGTCACAGTGAAGAGTCACCTGTTACTGTTTGGTTAAGCTTGCTCCGAGTTCTGATATTGCCAATCTGCAACAATTAAATGGCAACAAAGTTCACAATATGCATCTCACAACAACCATGATTATTCTGTTGTTGAACACCACCACTTTCCTCCTCAGTTTAATCTGCAGACCAAATTGCCAAACTTTTACTTAGAAAGGGGGGGGAGCTGATAGATTGGGTCTGATGGATCACTTCTCCCAGGCAAGTGTTTACAAGTTGATTCATTGAGCACTGGCATAAATCAAAACTGCTGACTCTGTAAAATGTGGGAAATCCACTGAAGTCTTAGATGTAACTGTTAGAAAGTCATTTGTCTCATCAACACAGATACAGTCTCTGCACTGTGCACCGTCAGCAGATGTTCATCTACAGAGGAAGCCAAGAGGTGACGGTGTTCACACCGGTATCCAAGTTTGGATCAGACTCACAGCCTCCTCTTTATCTGTGCTGCCTCCATTTAGCACCACATATAAGAGCGGATGTTTATCCAGTGGTGGAGGAAGGATTCAAACATTTTACTAAAGTCAAAGTTAAAATACATAGATAAAAATGTACTGTCGTGGCAATTCTGCAATCCCACTCTGACAACGAGACACAAATCTGTTAGAGTATTGTCAGTTTAGTGCTCAGAGCATGGTGCACAAGACAATGGTTGGTTTGTAATATACACACCGATGGGAAGCAGTTCTTTCTCTTTATACATTTGGCTCATCCCTCCCCCTCTGGTTTAGGTTGTTTCTAAGTCTAAGCTGCAGGAGGCGGGGTCTAATGTTACCTGCCCGCTCTGATTGGATCAATGGATCGATTCCCCTCTCGTTATTGATTATCTTCAAAGATATAAACATGAAACACAGTGCTCTGTAAAAAATGTAGTGAAGTAGAAAGTCGAGATATTCGCTGATAAATGCAGTTGAGTAAAAGTGAAAAGTACAGATACATGAAAAATGTACTGAAGTACAGTAACGAAGTAAAAGTACTTTGTTACATCCCACCACTGTGCACATTAGGATTTAAAACAGGTCAATCACATCAAATGAGAGCATGTGGAGTCTAATCTTGGTGTTTTTTCTCCTGCAGTGCCAAACTGAAGAGCAACAGGGAAGTCTGCATCAACCCAGAGACCAAGTGGCTGCAGCAGTACCTAAAGAACGCCATCAACAAGTAAGAGAAACCTCCTGGCTCTCCCGCCGCTCAGACACGAGCGGCGCTGACAGGGACAGACATGACATACAGCAATGAAGAAATAAACCGTGTTTAAAAACGGCCATTTCTCAGTTTCCTGCCAGCAATTACTCTCCCAAATCACTGACACGGTTGATGTAAGCAGCTGAGTTATTATCTGTGACATAATTAGCGTCGAGTAAGAGCGGAGATAAATCTGCCGCTGGCATTTCATGCTTCCTTCTTTCTCAAGCGTCTGAGGCTGTAGCAAAAACTTTACTCGAATCAAATCTTCATAATTTTTACCCCATGTGTTTATGAGTTTTAAAATGACTTCCCTTTTTTCTTGTTGATAGCAAAACCTGCTGCTGCCCATTCAATTTTAAATGAGCTGCATAGTTAAAATGTGAGCAATTCCTCGTAAAAAAGTAAGTTCCCCAATATATCTGGAGGTGATTATCGCCAGGCTGCAAGTCTGCTTATTAAAACACCATAAACACTTGAGGTGCACAATGTGAAAACTAACAATAAAGTAATTTCTGAGGAATTATAGGATATTGTTTTTTAAACAATGTAGTTCACTGAAACTGGAGTGAGGCCCAGCACCAACCTTGCCTGCCAGGAATTAATGTTTTTATACCACTGATTTAGTGGGAAACTCAGGCTGGATTATGTTTGGAGGCAATCAATGAAAGAATGAATGACGCTCTAAATTTATTAACAGCAGCAGAGTTGCCAAGTGGCAATCAGTGTTAATATTCTGCTGGTGGTCACAAATAAGGCAACGTATGGTAATTGCAGAAAAGTATAAAAATACTTTGGTTCATTGTGAACCTGTAGTGGCTGTCAGCTGAGTAGGTGGTCCTTCATATGTGGCCCAGGACACACATGTGGCCCCTTGCGTCACAGACCACCTCCAAATGTGGTCCGAGTGATCTGATCTCAAATGCGTCCTCAATGTGTCTTGGGTGCCCTCACACCCGTACTTAAAAGCTGACCATTTGTGATTGGATCACTCAGGATGTTAATACCAGGACTGAACGGGGTCCAAGTGTTAGAGTCCCATCTGAGGAGAAATGGCTTCAGTATCAGGTAACGATCATTGTTTTGTCGGAGGTCCCTGTGAACTCGCCTGTACCAAGTGCTCTATAGTGTCCGAAGGTGCTGAGACACGACTGAATGCAGAGATGAGGGATTTTATAAACGTAGATAAAATATTTAAATTCCAAGTTTATGACTACACTCATTGTCCTGACACACAACTGGAATTATTTTTTTGAACCCATTTTATGTTGTAAAGGAATTTTTGGGAGTGCGGCTGATCGTAGAAATGACATTTATATGCTGTTTTGTTGATTTTTGCCAACACGTGAGGCCTCAACATGTCCATGACTGCTCTCCTGAGCACCATGTTGTATTCACAAGTGCCCTGTTAGAAGAAACATGCACATTTTTAACAGGAATCATTGCTGCCTGGACTCTGTTCCCCAACAGCATTTTTAGTATTGTAGGAAGTTATATAAGTCACCGTTAGTAAGTAAAAGATATTCAGATCCTTTACTTACACAAAAGTACAAAATACTCAGAGTTTCTGCATTGTAAGTCCAATTGAACAAAAGGTATTTTCAGCTAAATATACTCAAAGTAGGAGAAAATCAGACCCTGTGACTGACGCAGTATCATAGACATTACATTTTCAATCCTGATCTATCATCAGCAGCATTTCACAGTTGTAGCTGGTTGAGCTATTTAACCTTATTACTGTCAGTACTTCAGTGATTCCCAACCTGTGGGTCAGGTTCCTTCAGAGCTCAGCAGATAAATCTGAGGGGTTGTAAGACAATTAACTGGGTAGGCATCGAACTGACTTTGAATTGAATCTGAACTTTTTCTGAAATATTATATAATTTTATACAAATCAGAAAAGTAATAAACCAAATCCCTTTTGCCAAAAAGTTGGGGAACCACTGGTTTAACAATAAGAAATTTATATTAAATTAAAAGCTTTTCTTTCATAAAAATTCAATGTAAAATGTGATCTGAAAACTTGCAGTTGAGCAAATGTAGTGAAGGTAAAGGTTTAGTATTTTCTTCAGAAGTGTATTCGAGCAGTGTGAAGTCGAATGAAATAGAAATCTTACTCTCCACCTGGTCGTTGGCCAGATTCACCATCCTCTACCGCCATGTGGCTTTTTAATAAGCTCCTCTAACAGCAGGTCATCCATGTGTGGTTTCCTTAATCATTATATAATAGCATCATATTTAGCGAATCTATAACTGTTCATTTCAGAAGTGTAGCCGTTTTCACTCATACATCTTCATCTTTCTGAATCTCTCTCCAGGGTGAAGAAATCCAGAAGACGCAACAAGAAGAACTAAACACAAGGGAAGACGTGTACGTCGCCAGGCCTGTGCCGAACCTGCAGTATATACCTCCCTGTCACTGCTACGGATGCATGTAAACACGCTGTATGTACCCGTCCACCTCCCTGGACCACTCGCAGAACCAGCACTTCACCGCCAAACCGTGCCGTCCCCATGCAGCACCACCACCGATCCCTCCGGACGCCCACGCAGTCACCTCGGACGCTCTGTGTCAGCACCGAATGCAGTTACACCTCGGAATGACGGGATGCATGTTAATGTCAGATATACAGTATGAGTGTGTGTGTGTGTGTGAACGCTGGGCTATTGGCATGAGTGTGTGTGTGTGAGAGAATGTGCTTCACATGAACTAACTCTGACTGTGTGTGTATTGTATTTTGTAACTTCACACGCCTATAAAGGAACAAACCGAGCTTTCTGTCGCACACGCAAGGTTTTGTGGGTAATGTTACCTTCATGGTCCAAATCTGGTTTGGCAAACAGGAGAAGTGTTTCATTTAGGAAATCCGCCAAGTGAAAGCAATAGGTTTTATTTACAACAATACAATTACCTCAACTTTTGACTAGTGAACGTGGCATTACTCCAAGACCAAGGGGTCATGCGGCAGACTGAGACGCTGGCCCGTGGGGTTTTCCTCCCCCAAGTGGCTGACCAATCAGGGCTGGTCGTGCTACCACATGGTGTTGCGTTGTCTTTGAGCTTGCTGCATGAACGAAACAGAGATGAAGCTCATGCAAACTGTTTATGAAACAAGCACTGATCTTATGGTGCTATATATATCCAGTGTAGAGGGTCAGAGCCTTTGATATACTGTAACTGTAGTTCACTGTTTTATCTTATGCAAGATTTAAGGCGGGATGCTGTGACTTCAATGTCTTATAGGAAACCTGTCAAAGGAAAGTTAAAGCGCTGTTGATGGAGTCAGAAGTGAAAAGGGAAAGGGAGAGCTGATGCATAACGAAGGCCATATTGTACCGATTAAGACGACACTTATCAATGCAGCTTTTTTCTAATTAAATGAACATATTAGTAAACAAAAGCCAAATATTTATTCATTTAAATATGCATCATGAAGAAACAGGTGAAAGTATAACTTTCTATTTCATTTTTTTCTAGAAACAGGTAGAAGAGCTACATCCACATTACTAGATTTTAGTTGCAGCGATCTTTGTCCGCAAGAGGGTTTTGGCTCCGTATCAGTACGAGTCCCGGTCCATACTAACACTCCTGCAAAAGCATATCACGTGACCACTAATGAACACTGGACAAGCGCATCCTGCTCAAGTCCCACTGGACACGGGAATTGTCGCAGATTGCTCGATAACTTCTGCACGTGTATCGTTGTAAAATACAGAATTTAACTCCACAACAGCAGTTAGCAAAGACAACATGGTCGGCAACACTCACACCAAGGCTAAAGCTGGCGAATCAGCCGAGGCTACATCGTGACTGAAAAGATCCAATCAGCAAGCGCTTGTGAGTAACTACGTCATTGTTTCCAAACATCTCGGTTTCTGTTCGTCTAAACTGAAACGCAGCCCTGGAGTTTTCAAACTAAATTGAGGCCGGCAGCGTTTCCAAACTTCTCGAGTGTAGCAGCTCTAAAACTCTGGAGTGGTGTGGACGCCAGGTTTGTCCATAGCAGAGTTGATGTGTTTCCAATTGAAAACATAGTAATGTGGATGTAGCCTGATCTGAAGACTTTTTTTTTTACACCTTATCAAAAAGGGCAGGGGTAAATGTCCTGACAACATTTAACGCCAGTATTTTCGTACCAACACCTGTCCTGGGTAGGAATGAAAAGCTAAATTATCGTATAGAAAGTAAAGCCGAATGATAAATGTCACAAAGGGAATTCTCACGGTGGCAAAGTAGTGAAAGCTGTTTTTTTTTATCATCCCTTCTTATATATATTTGAGCCACTTTATTATCAGATGTGTCTTTTATATGTAATGCTTTTATTTTTATATTGTGTATAATTTTACTAAATGAAATGTTTTTTAATGCAATGTAAAGTAGGCAGTTACTACTAAATGAAGGCGATTCCATAAAATGCAAAAAAAAAAAACGGCATTAAACTTCATTTTCAAGGTTTCATGCAATACTTCACTGATGTGTAATGGTCTGTTTGCAATATGTTAAACACAGAGTGCAATTCATTCAAGCTCCAAAGGATAAAAATGCCATCTTATAACGGTTTTTTTTATAATACAAAGATCAAACAAGATATATATTGTCTTTCTGGTTTTATTTTCAACCGAATAAAATCTGCTCCGTCCAACACGCAGTGATAGAAAACAAAAGGCAGCTGCCATTGAGTTACAGGAGGAACCATTCAGCTCGGTCGTGCCCCTCCAACACTTGATTAGAGTTGTTGCTGCCTTACTGAGGTTGATGTATGATGTGTCAATAGAGCCACCGAGCCAAAACAGAACAAAACCTTTGAGTTGGGAGCCGAGCGACCGACCGACATGTGCTTCCAATCTGGACACTCCCAGCATCCCACAGGCCTTCTTTCAATCTCACTCAACTGCTGCCACTACGCAAAATTAGGGCCCAATTTTCCTCCCATAAAAATTGTGATCGAAGTCCTGATGCTTGTCGTAATGGTCTTTGTTTCTCTTTGTTTTTCGTGGCCAATTTCAACTCTTTTTCAGCTGATGGTGCAATGGTCATACAAGTGTAACTTATTTCTCATTCATGCGATTGAAGTTAATGGACATTGATTTTATATTATTTCACTCGTTTGTTGACGTGCATTGCCACAGTTACATCTAGCAAAAAGATTGGATGGTCATTTCTGTAAAGCTCCACTTTTCTAATATATAATGTGATCATTATCTCAATAACAAAGAAGTTACATCATTAAAAGTAGTAAACATTTCATTAATAATTTATGTGAATTAGACACGACAAGTAATTAGCTGTACTAAACAGTTAAGTCAAGTGTTTTTCTATAGTTGTGTGGTCCCATTTAACCCTTGCATTGTCAGAGCCACCCTCATCAAACATCCACTGTACTCAGCATTCACTACCATTAAACTACTGTATCAGCCAAATATACAGAAATCTTTACTAACACGCACATTTACCAGCAAATTGAAGTTATATAGAAAATGTATGTATGAGTGTAAATTTTGGACCAAATGTTCACAGCAGTCTTACACGACAAAACACATTCACATTTTATTGACATGAGGGTGTGGATAAATGACCAGAGTGGGAGCATGTGTTCTGCTTCGGAGCCCGAGACAATGTGAAAAAACTTCTCCCTCTTTTGAGGCAGCTTCTGACACATATTCTTCATATACCTGAGATGTACTGAGACATTACCCTGTGTATTTTTAGTGATTGTAAACCAAGAGGCAGTGTTTTAGCTTTGATACTCGAGCCCTTTTTCAATAAAGTCATATGAAATATAAATCTGTTTGTCTTTACTTCAGAAAAACATTTTGTATTTTGTATCCCAAAACTTTTCTGTAATAGCATTGAGTCGTGTATTTTATCAATTTAAAGCTACATTGAGTGATATTTGAAACGGCATTAGTTTTCTGTACTGGAAGAAAAAAATATTGCCACCGTGGTAATTATCATCTAATTGATAGTGTTATAAAAGCAATTTAACATCCAGTGTATGCATGTACAGATGTAAACCCACCTGTGTGACACAGTCGTCCACTACACATTTCCAGTAAGAGAACCACCCACCCTCAGCTTTGTGATTGGATAACTATCGTCCAATCAGAGTCAGATGAACAGACTTGTATTTGTAACTTCAGGGTCACACACAGTGTGGGAACTTTTGAGCACGGATGTAGTTTTCTGCTCTGTATCTGTACAGTTTTTTTCACACAATGTAACCACATCTGATATCACGTGTTCACAGACTTTATTCACACAGTCTCATTTCATTACACAAATACAAACCTTTCTCTAGAATAAACATCACTTTAAAGGCTTAAAATCCCATTGACCCCATATAAGTCCATACATGTGGAGACGTGAAAACCAAATGTTAAAGATGCTCCTATGTAAAGTGAAGCAGTGCAAACTGTCATGAGGAGTTACTTACTCATGATGATGGTAATAGAAACTGGCAGTGCCACACCTCAGAGAGGTAGAATAACCCAGACTAGACCAGGCAACCTCTGCCGACCAGACTTCCTGCTGCAGGTTCAGCAGAATATAGATCTGCATCGCCGAGTTTAAATCTCACGCAAACAGCCTGACATTGTATACGAACACTACGAGACACGGAATAAATCTGTGGGACTATCACTTGACACGTTTCCACCTTAGTGAAAGTGATATAGCAAATCTTTTTTCCAGTAAAGGTGTAAAGAGGAAAGACCCATGTAACGCCCATTAACAAACCTGTCTGATATTTGAACACCTGAGATTCCAAAAATATTTATTTGTGCTGGTTCATTACTCAACCAGGGAGCTCGGGTGCCTCTGTAAAGCTGTCAGCTCTAATAAAGTGGAAGCATGTAGAGCGGATTCATTTCATGGTGCAGCTCTGTCCTCTGACCTCTGCACAGATCCATACGAGGAACACGAGATACGGTTTGGACGTGGACCAAGTGGTTTAGAGGGACAGAGTTGCGTGTTTGGGCCTTTTTGGACACAGTCAGAAATAATTATGGGATTTCTATACTGTGCTTACTCAGCTGAGACTCGGCCGTGGTGGTGGTGTGCGACATATGTACAGAATGTGTATTAATATGTATTTTTTACTGACACATTGCCGTGATCCAATTCAGCTGCTGAGGAAAAAAAAGAATCTAACCAAACCCAAAGAGGTGTCGGCTCAGCGTGCGAAAATCCTTTTAATAAAAACAGATAAAACATTACAAGCCAGTGGTGACTAATAAAATGAGTCCAGTGGGCTAATTAGAGTCTGAATGAGAGCCGCACTGTTCAGCAGAGAATAATAAAAACACACACTGATGAAGAGACATACAGTATCAACAGATGAAGCAGCACAGTCATGTCGAAAAAAACATGACACATATTGTATTAAACAGTATGATGGTTAATTCATTCAGTCAGCACAACATTATGCTAACATGCAAACTGTCGGTCAGGTCCATAGTTGAACATTAAAGGGGTGATTTTCAAAGTGATGGACTTTTACTCTTTTTAACTGCGACATTTCAGAACACAGAGCAATAACGGGGACATTTTTCAGATGTGAGTGAAGTTTAAACTGTGGTCGTGGGGCTGCGGAGGTTTAAAGTGGCACAATGCAGCAAAATAGAAGCAATCTTTACATAAAGCGTATGTTGCTCTGAAGAAAACACACTAGTGAAAACATCACTAGGATTATTTTATATTCAATTTCTGCCGATAGATCCATTTCACCTAAATCTTATACACCGGACCTTTACACTTTATTTATCTCTGAGGAGATAATGTTTAAAGTGACCAAATATTATAAAAAAATGATCCTGTGAAAATGTTGCTTCTTTCCCTTTTCACCATTTCCCAATATTACCAGCACTTATGTGTTGACATTTTGGTTTCACCTTCAGTGTTAATTGGTCAGTTTGCATCAATAACACATGTGGCTTGTTTAATCTGTGTAGTTTTATTTTGGTCATGTTCTGTTCACGAGCTTCAGCTCCTCTGTGATAATATGTGTGTGTGTTGGGATGTTAAGAGTGGATCGAGTAGGTGATCAGGGACGGTGAAAACAAGTTAGGATCATCAGGTCCTCTTTGCAGTGTGGGAGCACTACACACTGTTAAGATAAAGTAGGTTATGTATGAAAGCTCTGCAGTAAAGTGACATCCTGTCAGAGATGTTGCACTCAATGTGTAATATTTTTTTTTTTTATACTTTATTTACAATTTTCAGAAACATAACAAAGTGTTGACAGGACATAATACAAATTCAAAAATAAAAACAAAACAGTGTAAAAACAAATACCAAAAACAAACAAACAAAAATAAAAAACAAGCTGCCAGACAGATTACTCAATTACATAAATGGTCTTTCGGGAATGTTCTCACAATAGCCTCATCTCAGAGATAGGGCCAAGTAACATGAACAAGTGAACAGAGTAATATACTACATCAACTGATGTAGCCCGGTAGGTCAGAGTTGCTGTGGAGTTAAAGATATGTTGCACTGTGCCAGAGCAGGTCCCCATGTTCTCTCAAACCTTTTCTGTGTGTTGCCTTTGTGGAGACGCAGATTTTCCATTTGAATAACAGACAACATCTCCTTGAGCCAGTGTGTAAAGCAGGGTGGAGAAGTAGACTTCCAAGTCAGAAGAATAAGTTTCTTAGCGACCACCATCCCTAGGTGTAGAGCAGTTTGTGTATCATAAGGAAGCTTAAGAGTCTCTGCAGAGCATCCAAGGATGGCCAGATCGTAGTTTGGCTGAATGTCTCCAGAATAGGCTTTTGAGAGCCACTGAAAAATTGTATTCCAAAAATTATACAGAGTAGGGCAAAACCAAAAAAGGTGCGCCAGTGAACCCTCAGCAGCGCCACATTTATCACATTGAGAAGAGACCGATGGGACAATGCGGTTTAGCTTTGTTTTTGAGTAGTGCAGTCTATGCAACACCTTGTACTGGATTAATCTGTAACGTGAATTTATAGAAGAATTAATCCGAGTCATTGCCACTTCCCAGAGCTCAGCTGATATATCTGAATTCAGGTCCCTAGCCCAGGCCTCCCTAATGAGGTCAGAAGAAACCTGATCAGCCAGACATTCTACAAATTTTGATACTAGATGCTTGGAGTCAGGAGGGAGCAAGAAAACTTCAAGGAGAGGGTGAGTGGTGGTGGGGGACTTAAAGTCTTGACACTCTTCCTGAACGTAGTGCCTGGCTTGAAGATATCTAAAAAGATGTGAGTTTGGAAGATTAAACTTAGTTCTTAGTTGACTAAATGAAGCAAATTGGCCATCAATATACAAATCTAGGAAAGTTCTGATTCCCCTCTCTCTCCAAACTGCAAAAACCCCCATCCAGTTGTCCAGGCTTGAATGTGTGGTTTTGGCAAATTGGTGCATGTATGGAGCCACTAGGGGCCCGGCGAGCCATTTTTAACTCAAAAAGTAGTTGACAAAGCAAATGTTCAGGGCCAAACCAGAAATAACTAAAATCCCTGGCAAACTAAGTTAGACTCAAAGTCTGAGCTCCAGAGCTTCAGTTCCAAAAGGACTGAATGAGGCCGAGGGGCTCACTGGTGAACTGGCTCAGTGTGGCCGGCAAACGGATGCAGTAGCTGCTCCTGAACACAGATACAGGTTCATTTCTGGCAAGCAGGTAGGTTGCAGACAAGACAAGGTTTCAATATTGGCTGAAGCGTAACTACCACAAGGTTTAATAACGTTCTAGCAGAGAAGTGGTGCTTGAACGGCTCTTTAAATACAGCGGGAGGTTTGAGAGTTGATTGATTCAAGGCATGCAGAGGTGTTGGTGGGAGTCTCAAGAACACCAGAGTCCAAACTCTATATAAAATATATGGAGAGTTTGGACTTGTTTGGAGTTTCTTAATTCCTGTTTTACTTTGAAATGATTTGCCTTGTATGTCTCTTTCTAAATGTGACAGGATTTGATGTCTTATCTGTTTAACCCACAAGAAAATGATCGGGTGTGATATTCCAGGTTGGTGCAGATGAGAAGGTTAGATGTCATTCTCTATTCAGAGAGTGGGTGGCAACATGCTGTGAGGCTGCATACGTGGTTTTTGATTAAGTTCCCTGTGTTCGTTAATATTTTATTTGTTTCATGAATACTTTCAATAATATATAACTCCAGCCCACTAACCTCCTAAAAAGAAAAGATCATTTCCACATTCTACGGAGCACTGCTTGCCATGCGGTGCAAAATAAACCAATGACTAAAGGATCATGTAAATAAACATAAAAGCTTTTCCATTGCTTCACAAATAAATTCTCACCACTCCTCAAGTCATTTGTTTATGTCATTTTTTATAAAGGGAAGAAAAATCCAAGGAAAAGTAGATTTGTGATTAGTGGTGGTGGTGGTGGTGTTAAGCCCTAAACTCTACTGTTTGCTTCTGTTATTGCTGATCAAAAGAGCTTTTCTACTTTTTCATTTGCTGTGAGGGCTGTTCAGTAAAACACCTACAATTTAAAGAGTTATATATTTTCCATAATTGAATCGTCTCTTGCTGTGAATCAAACAGTAACCACATGAAAAGAACATGTGTCTGCTCGGCACACAGCAGCCTTCAACTCGAATCACCTGAGACAGACAACATAACCAGTTCGGACAACAAATTGCTCGGCTGATTTGGTCCTGGAGGTTCTGGGTAATCCGGCGTGATTTGAGGCTCTCGACTGTACATCTTTGAACAACTTAATACCCAGCCAGGACGTTAATAGGAAACATGTTGGCTGTAAAACCACACAGGAACGTGTGTGTGTGTGTGTGTGTGTGTGTAGTGAAATTCCTTGGTTTCCTGAAGAAAGTCGCTGTATAAAAAGAAAGCAATGGGGGAAAAGGTAGATACTAATGTGATGTTTCCTGCTCAGGTTTCAAGAACATCGACCTGATGCTGAGATCAACAGCACATACAAACTAACACATACACACAACTACTATGAAACCACATTTAAATTCACTGGATCCAGATTCTCATCTGGATCTGCACCAAATTGCATACTTTTTTTTTGTTTGTTTTTTAAAAATCAAGACCCATGAATTATCTGAGAAATCAATTGAAATGTTGAAAAAGCTCTATATCACAATGTTAATTGAGAAGGAATTTTAACTGGAGGTTATTTTTACATCCATAGTGGACACTGCACATGTCGTCAAACCTAAATTTGTCACTGTATGTTCATATAAGTTAGTGCAGGCTTACATGTGTTTCATTACCTCCACCAAGGAGGTTATGTTTCCACCCCTGTGTCCAATTGTTTGATTTCCAGCTGGATTACGCAAAAACACTACAAACACATTTCAGCGAAACTTGGTGGAGTGATGGAACATAGGCCAATAAAGAACCCATAACATTCTGGCACACACAAAGGGGGAGATCCACAATTGTTTTTAATGCTTTCTTTAATATTGAGAGATTTTAGTTTTCTGACATTTTTACTGATTTCCAGGGATCTCAATATTAATCCAAATTATACATCCAAATAAAAGTCCAGATCTAGTGAATGCAAATGTGGTTTCCTGAGGGGACTGTTGGGCCCTGGTGGAGGTGACTGTGTGGTGACCCCTCCGCATACATGCAGACCCTGGTTACCCCCCACAGACGACTCACCCTCGGCCTCAACACTATCAACAATCAGCATCAGCAAACAAAGAGTCAAAAAGACAGACGAGGTTAGAGCAGCCTACAGCGCTCACTCTTCTCATCTGACAGAGTCAAAGGCAGTGCCATTGTAGAGGGGGAGAAATGAGAATGAAAAGAGTTCACAGTTCTGGCCGCCACAGAAACCACATATCCCACAACACACTTCTTCTCCATCAAATCCATAGGCATTAGTGCAAACAGCTCCGGGGGGTTTCGGAATGTCCTCAGATCCATCACAACAGAGTGGTCGATGTTTCCCAAAGTCTGGAGCGGAGAGGAGGGTCACAGGGAATGCGAGTGGGAAAAAAGGTTGATCACTTTTTCCATCCAGGGACATCCCTTTTGTTTGAAGAAAAGAAAAAGGCAGAGAAAGGGGGGGTGGCAAAAATAAACATAAGCATCCCAGTTGTTCCATAGCAGAGAAAGGGATGTGATACATCTGTTTATTAGCATTTTCTGAAAATCAGGTCTGAGGGAGAAAAAAAGGAATGTCATCATTCACGGCTCGTTTTGGGAGACGTCACGTACAAAGGACTCGCAATGATCCCCATTTAATGAGTCATTCCAGTGTGATGCAGGACCAAGCAGACTGTGTCTTTGTTGCCTGGTTTTCAGGCTCCTCCACTGGCATTCAACAGACAAGCATCATTAACAAAGTGGAGAGTTGACTTCCCAGCTATTTCCTTTTATACAGCAGACATGGCCTGCAGGCAGTTACCACTGAGCCACTCTGATACAGTCTGAGATCTACATACAATATTTTGGCAGTTTGATAGAGTTGCACATGAATTAAAAAAGAAAAACTCATGTTTCTATCATGTACATTTGTTTCTGACCCATTTGGGAGCAAAATCTCCTCAGCCTGTTTAGCCACAGTGAAAAATGATGAACAGATTCTGATTTCTATCACACGCCAACAAATAACACTTTACAAGCAGGCCAGTATACCAGGAGCGGAATGTAACCGAACTAAAATGGCACAAATTTGAGGTGCTTGTAATTTACTTCTCTTACAAACCCCCCCAAGAAAAACTAAACCTGATACACAGAGGCCGCTGTTGGGGAATCTAACAAAACACTAAACACTATCAAAAAGATAGAATAACAGAAGAATTGGACCTAAACCAAAAAGATAGTGGGAGTCACAGAGAAAAAAAGGGGGTGTAAATAAAAACGGCCACATGAAAAACTCTCAGAGTAAGCAAAACCAAGAACACACCTCGAACAACACAAACTCAGAGAAGCAACTGAAGGTGTCGACCCTCTGACAGCAAACAAGAAACTGAACAAGGAAATCCAACCTCCTTATAAACCCTCCCAGCCTCAGCTGACGGCCACCAGCTGAGAGAGATCCCAGGAGCATCCCATTACTGCTGATGAGCTGGTGAACCTGGGACCTGGATTCTGATCGCCACATGATCTCCATGGCCCAAACACTTTTGTGTTACTTTTCAATGTTCTTCTACTCTACTACACTGAAAAATAACTTTAATCATGGTAACATACAGGAGAATAAAGTTAGTTCAACTTAAAGTTAACAAGCTATATAAACAAAATAGGTAATTTAGAAGAAAAAAAAAATCTACATAATTTTGGGTGAAAAACTTAATTTAACCGACTTAAAAGGAAAGATTATGAATATTTACTTATATAAAATATGACAAACACGTCAGCATGAACTGAACCAGACGCCACCCAGAATTTAGATCCCATTCATATTTTATTATCTGATGAGAAAAAAACAACTGAGAATAATTAGATGTGCCTTAAATCAAGAAGAAGATAAAAAATCTGCCCGAGCCAACGACTGAAGATTGAAAAAAAGATTTTCCTTCCAAAAACAGCGGTTTTTTATTGTGAAATTCCACACACAAGACCTTTGAAAGTCACATTTCTCTGAAGTCTGATGAACCACAGAGAGCAGAGTTCAGGCAAATCCGCCGGCATTTCTCTGAAGCACACCATAACGTGCTCTGAGTTCTGAAACAAACACACATTACAGCTGCTGCTCTCTCGTCCCGTCGCTGTTTACCATTATTCTCTTTATATTATTGTATTCACCAGCTGCTGCTGTGTCTTCTGCTGAGTTTCTGACACATTTGAAACACTTTCTGATGACGGGAGATGGTTTGAAGCTTCTTCTTTGTGCTATAGGAAACTCTCCATCACACATAAGCTGCTTGTCCTGAAATCTTCTGGAGGGAGCCCTGTATGTGACAATGCAAATGCCCCAGGCAGTTGCTTTGGACACTTTTCCTGCTAGCCTCCATGTAAAATGTCGGGAAATGTCTACGTGGCTCATGTCTGATCCAATTTTCCAGACAATTTCTGGAGTTCATGTCTGAAAACACACAGCGTATATATGCACATATTTTTTATTCAGCAAGATAGAGAAATATATGTTTGACATTCTCTTCAAACAAAGAGGTCACCCACTAAAATATTCCACCATTTTCATACTAAATCTGGCAAAAATAAATCTGCGATGGAAACATATGTTTTCTATATTTCATTTAATATTTTGAAGAGAAGTAATAAAAGCTTTAGTCTGCCAATTTAAATTCACCTCTAAAAATATCCTCAGGTTCTATTTATTAAATTTTTTATTTTATTTTGAAACATTAGGTAAAGCTTGTAGTTGTTTGGTTTCAAGTTAGATTTGGTTTGATGCCGAGGCACATGAGTGATAATGTTACCAAATGTGTCCGTCCCTGTAAAACCAGCAATCTGAGCAAGGTAATGACCAGTTTGGATTTTTTTTTTAGGCCTTGGCCCAAAGCAGAACGCAAACAAGCTCCCAATATTTTCCTTCCAGTGGTTATTGCAGTGAGACATCACAGTATATCAAACTGGACTTTCCTGGCTGACCCTCGAGAGGTTACGTTTTTCTCTCATACCGAGTGCGGAGTCCAGATTGTAAACTTGCTTTACTTGGGGGATAAAGGACATCGTGAAATCCTCATATGTGTTTCATAAGTTTCGGTCTCACAGGGCCTCATTTTGTAGGTGTGATGTTGAAAACACGGTGTCGACACAAACTCCAGAGAAGTGACCAACACACAAAGTAATGCTCCAGTGGAGAGAAACAGCAGCTGAACAGTTATTTAATCATGTCAAATCTAAGCCATTAAAAGGCGTAAAATTCAGCAATAGAGAGATTTTCTCACGGCTCACAGTTTTTGCAGAGATCTCAGACATATCTTCATCACTTATTCCAATGTAAAATTAAAGCATATGATGTAAATGTCAATGCGATGTTAATGTCTCACATATATAGGGATTCCTCATGTATTACAGCTTTATTCTGGGTTCGTCCAAGCAGGGCAACAGCAGCATCTACGTCTACAGATCCAGGCTCGTAAATGGGGGGTCGCCAGTTCAAATCCGCAGACTGGCCCGAGACATGTGGATGGAAAACACTCTGACACGTTTCCATTCCCTCATCAACAATGCTCTTAACACACATCTATTATAACACATCTGGTCAGCAGCCAATATGTGGCAGGTTCCAGGTGTGTGCTGAAATGAATGATGTGACGGGTTCACAGATTATTTATCTGAATTAGTAATTTTTAGAGCGACTTATTGATGGCTCTTGTTTTGTTGTATTTATCGTCAGTCGTCAGTAAAAAAAAATTTGGGTTGAATGACCATTCCAGTCTTCATCATTTACAGAAGCTAAAAAGTCCAACTTTGTACATAGGGGCACAAGGTAACCTCAAAATGTGGAGTGAAAATGCTGCATCCACTACAGTCCAGTGTGATTGGCTGCAATGATAAGCTGTCTCTCAGTACCTGCTGCATGTTGACAGATATAAAATGACAGAGAAATACTCCACCAATGGCTTCAGACCAGGTTTAGTTGATCAGTCACTGGACAGAAGAATGTATAACTGCATTGGTCAGAGACTAAAGCAAAAACGCTGTGTCCAGTGTGACATGGGGCCCAGAGAGTTCATCCCAGTTCTGCATCATGAGAAAACATGCAATTTATGTGGCCAAGTTTCAACCTCCCAACTGCACTTCAGCCCCTGCCAGTCCTGTGCTATTCCTGTTGATGGGGTTAAACAACCCATACTAACAATAGTGGACTCCATTTTCTGAAATGTCACATGTTCATATGTGAGAAGGAAGCAGAATTTCACATGCTAGCCAAAGATGAATCAGACTCACTAATAAACAAATAACAAGAGCACACTAAATTCACTCACTCAGCAGAGCACATACCTCCAAGTGCCTACATCCCCCTGATGAAAGCACATTTAAATACGCTACATACAGATTTTTATTTTCATCAAGATCCATGAATTATTCCCTGGGAAATCAGTATTACCTCCACCAGCGAGGTGGAGGTAATACGGAAACCAATAACGTGACACTGTGAAGTCAAACTCGCTCAAGTTTAGAGATTTTAGTGAGATAAATACAGTACATGGTCAATGTACAATGGTCTGTGAGGCTACAGGGCAGAGCCACACAGGGTTCAAACTCCATCTAAATGTTCACTGGCAACACTGTTGTCTATACAGCAACAATGCAGAGGCACCTCCTTACATGGCATCCAAGAAATGTTAGCTATAAATAAGAAGGGAGCTTTTCCCCTCCATCAGTCATGAGAAGTGAAGTAAATATCAGAGACTTTCAGGACGTTTTCTCAGGACTGATGGTTTGACAGTTTTATTTTGTAAAATACATTGACCCACAACACTTCTCATGAGAAATGTTCGCTGACCACGAGGACACATTAAAAAACGGAAAAATACTTGGACACACTCTCACAGTATATGTATGCAAACATGTGCATACACACACCAATGCATGGTGTAAGGTTCAGGTGCTGAGTTTATCAATTTGCAGCAATCGTAGACAAATAAGTCAAAGTGTTCACCACGGGTGGGAAAGCGCAATAAAACGCCACATTGGATTTGAACCGAGCCGTGACTCCCTCCTGTGGAGAGACAGGCCACAAGATTTTGACAGCCATAGAGCGATGACACATAGGTCAGAGGTCGTGGAACCACCTTGGGTGGCATAGTTTAGCTTTCCCCTGCAAAACCGTCCCTGAGGGAGCCGTGAGCAGACTTAGAATAGATGTGAACACGGACAAACGCAGGCTGATCTCCCAGTATCCTGCTGAGACTTCAAATCTACACACTATTCCCCTGCTAAACATCAGGGTGCAGTGGGAACGAGCTGGTGAGAGGTTTGGATGAGGAGTGTATGGATTTAGAGCAACAGGAGGACAGCGGCCCAGCAGGGTTATTGTTGGCAAAAGTTACCAATGTCAATGTGATGTGCTTATGTTATATGTATAAAAAAAAAAATTAAACCCATCTGTGTCATTTACATATTTTCTTAGTCTCAGTTTTCATCATTGCACTTGTTGTCAAACTATGTGTTACAGTCCTGGATCAAATTAGGACTTTTAAATTAGTCCTTAATAAAATCTGTGATAACGATCTGACGAGAGGAACTTTAGGCATCATGCAAAGAGGAAATTCTGCAGCATCTTTAATTTCACATGGTTTTTATAAGAAGAAAGAAGAAAAACAGCTAAATTAAAGAGGGTGTAAATGTTTTCTGATCCAATGCCACGAGCAACAGAACAATATTGTAGTTTAAAAAATGAACATGCTGTTCTGTTAAGGAAATACAGGATTGGGGGACCTTCATTGTCACAGTGACAATAATAACCACGTGGTTAAAATCAAATTGATTGGACTGTCAATAAAAAAAGAATGTTCTCGCAATATTTTGTTTACTCAACTGTCTACCCCGATGCCTTACTTACACACTATCATACAATCACACTCAACTTCCATCAACTTAGTGTGCAAATGTGCAACGTGAAGCCGCTACGTTCAGAAGGACTTCTTTCATTATGAATATTCTCATAATTTTTGTTTGTAGACAAATGAGCAAATTCCAGTCAAAACTGGTGCATTTGATCTGTTTTTTAATCCCATCTATTAAACTACAATCACACATGGTCATTAGTGAAAATGGCACAATGGCACAAAAACACTGAATCTGTGGCACAAAAACGGATCAATGTCAGAATGTGCAGAGAGGAACGTGTGTTTTCTTTTTTAATCATAATCTCCAGTTCCACCAAGTCATTTTTCACTCTGCCACCTACTGATGGAGATTTTATGAAAGTCATAAACGATCAGTTTAGTTAGTGTAGTAAATATTTATATATATCTATATATTTCAGAGGTCTCGTAAGCAACCGACACGATCTTCAGACCTAAATTAAAAACCTTTCTAAATAAATAAACGATATGAAGCATTGCAGAAACAAAACGTGCTTTTACAGAAAGTGATTCTGTGGATGTTGTTGTATCATGAGATCAGTATCCGCTGCACGTGTGTGTGTGTAGGTGTGTGTGTGTGTGTAGGTGTGTGTGTGTGAACATAAACTGATTCACCTCAAATGTATTTATAAAGTGCTCTCAACAATACAGGTTTTACAACAAAGTACCTTTTAGAGAACACAGGACATAAACAGAGAAATTATCAGACAATCTCTCAGATATTGAATGGACATGAGGGGAGGGGTCAGGTTGGTCTGAAGGGGGTTTCATTCGGCCACAGGAGGCCACTAAACCAAAAATAAAGACCGCTGGTGCTTCCCCCAGTGCTCGCTCAGTCCTCAACGGACGCCTTGATAGCCACTTGTAAACAGCTGGTAGATCCATAACTCTGAGCACAAGCCGTCACTGGGGCTAGACGGCAGACAGCGTTAGACGTAGCCTGCTGCTACCACGCATAAAGCACGTTGATGAATTCGAGGGAGGGCCAGATTAGGCTGGGAACAGTGGACGGAGATGTCAATCTGAATGAGATTTTAGTGTCATGGGTACAGTCACTACAACAGTGCATTCTTTGTTGGAGAAATATGCAATTTTTGAAGTCCAGAGATGCATCGCGGTCACGTGTGAGTCTGGTGCATGTGCAGAGACAGAGATGTGTGTGTGTGTGTGGTGAATACTTAATGGAGTATTGATCTCATAAATCTGTCACTTTCATGGAAACATTCAAGATAAGTTGTTCAAACGTTGCAGACAAATCCGTCATTTTGTGCTGCCATGCCTGAATATGGCATCTGCAAGGCATCATTCTTTAATCCAGAGCTAGTTTGTATTGGCAGAAGGTGAAGATGGTGATCTGGGAGACGGAGGATTCACAAGACCGGGAAATTATTCACATTTATGGGGATTTTTGTTATTATAGAGGGAGATTCTTTGAGTTCATTGGCATAATCATTAATCAAACTACATGACATGATGAAAACTAAAACAAATGTAGAGTCGAAAAACAACAGTATGTTAACCAAATGTGAACCCTGGGTTTATCTACGTTGTACTTAGGCACACAAGCACATTTTTTGCTACTGCACATACTTTGGTTCCACATACTGAATATGGCAGCGTTCGTATTCGGGATATATTGGCTTCATTTCTGGATAGTGGGAGGAAATGGAGACGCGTTGTCCATCTGTATAGACAGTCTGTGCGGACAATAATCAAACACGGATGTTTCGCAGGTAAAATTGTGCGTGACATTTGATAATTATCACAAGATATTGTTATTATACTGTCTTTAAATTATTCAAAAAACACATTTAAGTCATATATGCCCATGTGGATTGAGCCCTGACCATTCGGCGATCAGGTCGCCCCGGTATTGTTCAGTTTTAATGGCCACATCAGCAGTATTTTCCAGCCACAGACCTTTGAGAGGTTTTTCTCCTTAGCTGCTTCCCAGGCCAATTACACAGTGATTAACACGTCCCGGTGTGCTCACCAGAAATGAAGGGTCTTCATGTTTGCATGTGTGTGTGTGTGTGTTAAGCATATCACCACCAGCATGACAGGGCATTTAGCCATATGTTGGGTGTCTGCCCAGGCCCTGATAGTGTCTCTCTCGACAGCTCTGTCAACAGGCCATGACCGTTCACGCCGCATTTTTATCTGTTGACTGAGGAGGGAGTGCTCTCCTCTGAAGGAGAAAACTCATGTGTTAAAAAGTCATTAGTCTTGATTAGCTATCTATTTTATTATTCAATTCAAAGAACCAAATTCCGCCATCTGGTCGGGCAAATGCTGAGTCTACAAGTTAACAAAGCCCACGAAACAGAACAAACTGCAGAGACGCTGTGTTCAAGACATGCTGCAGTTTGTGTAAAGTCCACAAAAAACTACATTTGTACCCACGGGAGCCTGCATGGTGCTGTGGCTGTGCCAAAGTAAGTCTGCACTCCTGACATGGGCCTTTCAAATAAATGTTTGAGGAAGCCAATTCAAACCCATAAACATGTTAACAAGACAAGATAAATGAGTTTATCACCACTACGTATCACAGGATAAACATTTCAATATATTCAGTTGGTTTCTTGTTTCCATTACATGTTTATGCAGCATCAAATAGGAGAGTCAAAGTTATGGGATAATTGCTAAACAAACTTAGGCTGTGACATAATTAGATGGGTTTTCTCATGCAGAAAGGCTCCCAGTGGTGAGGTCAGGAACTAAGCCAGACATCCCTGAAAGGGATTTATAGTCTGTTATTGTATAGCAATTATCATAATACTTTATTTTAATTATTTATTTAACCGTGGGATGATTTGTTGGTTTGTAAGCAAATGTAGACAAAAAACAAATTTTCACGTAGGATATAATATCTAGGGTTGATAACGCTTCTAATACGCAACAGACGCAAAATTTAAAAAAAAGAGGAAAGAATACAAATATCTCCGTGTGAAAAAGCGTTGTCATTCACGTAGAAGGCTGATGAAGATGTCTAGAGTTTGTGTTGAAAAGAGACGACACCAGTGTCTGTGTGTTGTCAAGAAAATCACGTGATCTCCACAGCAGAGTTAATACGTCACTTCCTGCCTCTGCCTGTTGTGAACACATCTGTGCAGAAAACCTCTCACTGCATTGTGCATGTGTGAAAGGCAGACTGCGGGTAAAGTCCGATTTTAACCGGAGGTCATGTCTGAAAATGTCTTTACACAAGTGCTGTGAAGTTAAAAACCTAAGATTATCACATAATCTCCTCCTTTTCAACACAAGGGAGTAACATGCACAATCTAAAGTAGTTACATTGTGCACTTAGTCTCAAATATGATGAGCACCACCTTAACTGTCCTCTCCATGATTTGGAAACAGCCGGGTTCACACAAACCTGCCCACACAGCAGCCTTTGTTCCCACGTCTCTCAGGAGTGCTGCACCCTGCTGTCAATGCAAAAACCACTTTATTCAAACAAAAGCTCAAATCCAACCAACAGCAGATACACTATGTCCAGGTCCCTGTCGGCCGGATCTGGACGCTGAAGAAGAGATTTCAGGACTTAGGAGAGTCAAGCTGTTACAAATTAAACTGGAGCGCAATTACAGAGGATTGTTGAGGGGAAATGGGTTCATTCTTCTGACAGTATGCACTGCTGATATGTATATACAGTATGTTTTCATGTACTATGAGTGGTGAGGTGATTCTGCTGTATTTGTGATTTTTCCTGATGGAGCGGACTGATGTGAGGTCTCCGGAGGCTGTGGGCTGGAGGGTGTGGGGCCTCAGGAGAAAGTCCTGTTCACTGTCAGATACATGAGGCAGCAAGGTGCTTCACAGCCAAGAACAGGCCTGTGGTGGTACATATTAGAGTGGCCCAACCGAAGGATGAAGAATGGGGAGTTTAAATCGATGTTAATGGAGTGTAGGATTGACTTAAGGGATGGCAAATTCAGTTTGTTGTTATGTTTGAACTTCTCAACCCCCTGAAATTGTTGATCCCTGACTTTTGTTTCCCAATGACGCCACCAGCAGGTCGTTTTTTGTACCTTTCAACCACTATTAGCAGGTTGGCATTGTGGTTTTGGGGGAAAGTGTCTCGATCGCTGGGGGATAGTTGGCAATAAAATACTCATGTGCGATACCTTGGTTTATGACTAAATAAGCACGTAAATCAAGTACAGCCAGACAGAGCTGCTAGCATGGCTGTTGACCACTGTTCCCTATTGTTGTTGCAGAATAAAATGTGGGATGGATTTGCTTCATCACCAGAGTGCTCGTGAGCTCATTTGTATCTGCCACAGTTGCAGAGTTATGATAACGACGGCTTAGCTCATTAGGTGATGTTCAAGACAAAAAGAAAACGGTATTTGATCTCAAAATGATGGATCAATATTCACTGTGCGCTTTTGATGCAATCTAATGGATCTATTCTGTAACTGACTACATTTCAAAGTAATCCGACAATTGCAGTTGATAATCCAATGAGGATTGTCAGATCCTGTGTGTTTGAGGAGTATTCATATGGACAATAATGTCCCCTGAAGAACAGAGGCTTCAGAAAAGTGACACGTTGGTGCTCTCGTCTGCTTTGAGGTCAACAGGAGATTGCTAATGTTGTAGGGAAAACCAATCTCCTTATCGTGACTGGAATCTATCACTAACATGTTGCTTCTCTGTTTGGACAAACTCAAAACCCCGCGAACAGGGAAATGGCTGACTTCTTTTTTACATCAGGCTCGCAGAGTGTTTCCTTTGCTCATCAGGACCAGATGGCATCAGCCATTAGTTAAGAACTTGAGCTCAACTGGAAAATGTAGGATTTCATAGTCAAATCTGATGCCTTATGTGACTTAGCTACCTGAAGTTGAGAAAGATGCAACACAGATGCTCTTTAACCCATTTCTAAAAGCCCTATATTAAAAAACTGAGAAGATAACATGCCCTGCAGTATTTATTAAAGTGTTATTAATCAGATTTTTCCCTGAAGCTACCTGACCTCGCAGCCCGAACTGTTTATTTAGCTATGCTGAATATACACATTAGGTGAGGTGAAATGAGCCTAATGTGTGTTGGAGGTGTAAAAGAAAATATGACGCAGGCTTTGGTGGAGGACAGAAAAGAGCTTTTCAGATGTCGATCACTTTTACACGTGGAGTCAAAGAGGACCTGAGTATGTCTGCGTAGCTTTAGAGTCCAGCCGCCTGCCGCCAGCTGAGCAAATAACTCCACAGGACAGAAAGTGGAGGGATGTGGAGGGAGATAAAGGACAGCTATAGTCACCGTTTGTTTGCTTTAGAGGAGATATACAGATGAATGGATGGAGGACTGGGTGGGTCTGAACCCTGCAGTGTAGTGATCATGTAGGTTACATGGACACCTGAACGTTACACTCATATATGATTGTTGGACGACTCACTCCCAAACTATGGCCATTACCAATGAGAGCATTAGAGGGATTACTGCAGCACTGATGCAGTGAGTGATAAGGCCGAGCGCGCAGTTTCCACTCCAACCGCGCTCATGTGAGTTCGACATCAGGGCCCGTAAAGGTCTTCCACACCAGACTATAGAAAAGCAGAAGGAACTTACATGTGCACAGGAGCATTGGCATGGTTGAAGAGGTCAGACACAAACATGTTGCCTCTAATGACATTGTATAATGCTGTCGATGTCCACATACTTTTGGCCATATGTCTAGAGTGAGGGTAATCTCTATAAACAGATTCAGCATGTGAATTGAATCTGTAGGTGAGAGACAAGATTTTGGGGCCGGACGTTTTTCTGGTTTCTGGTTGGACCAATCCCTTCTGAGCAGGCTGTGGAGGCCTGCAGGTAAACTGTCCGTGTGGAGAGCACAAGAGGCAAAACACATTTACAGGAATGCATTGGCTGTAAGCTTTTGCATTCATATGAAGACAACTATTACTTAAAACACCACAACTCATTTAACCCAAAACATGGGTTTTGTTTACAGCCTGTGGAAAATCTTTTAAATTGTTGAAAAGTTGTATTGCTTCTCAGCAGCTGCAGGACGTACTCTTGATCCAACCACCAAATTCAAATGTGCCAGTGTCACTGCCTGCTCCGTGGCCACCATAAACTACTTGGATAATATTTTGAATACAAAAATGTGTACATTGTAATTTAAAACACATAATAAATTATAGCACTGTGTGAAAGTCCACCGGTCAGAGGTTCAGTGTCACTGCTGTCAGGTTGTTACAAAGCAGAGATGAGTTTAGCAATAATGATAGACCCTTAACCCTCGATTAACATGATTTCTTTAAAAACAATCATTCATGACCCAACATAAGACCACACTGAATATATTTTGAGAGGATGATGAGAGCATCGCATGCATATGCCAGTGCAAATATCTTGGTAATTGTATGTGTAAATTACCCCAATCTACGCTCTCTGTGAGGTGAGAAAACTGTATAAACATGTCATTCTGAATCCTGCAGAGCTGCCAGGACACAGCAGCTCACTACAACCTGTATTTATTGAAATATCAGAGCTCCATTTTACTGTAACCAGATCCAGTTCTTTGCATATTTATTTGACAAGGAAACCAGAAAACTGTGTTGAGCAACATCTGTTCGGACGAGAAAGATGGACAACAACTGGCATTTCAAGGATGATGATGATGATGATGGAGGAGATGGCCGAGTGCCCGTCCACAATTTAATGTAATGGTTCTGGAAAAAAATAAATAACTAGGTTATAACTACTGAGTGGATACCTTCACCAAGGTCCAACAGTCCCCTTATGAAACCAAATTTAAATTCACTAGATCCAGAATATTTGAATGCACCGAATTAGACACACTTATAAATCTCAGTCCCCTAAACATGGCTGATTATTTTGATCAAGATCCATGAACCGTTCTTTGAGAAATCAGGGAAAATGTTGTTAAGTTTTAAAGAAAGTGAAAAAAACTCCCCCTGATCCAGATCCACACCAAAATGTAATGGTTTCTTCCTTGACTCATATTGCATCCTCCCACCTTTACTGTATTTACACTGTTTATTTTCAGAATGGGTGCAGCCATCTGCTGTTTAATGTCTTTCAATGTCAGAGAGGTTGTTGGAAACTGGATTTGAGACAAATGCTAAATGCTGTAGTTAGAGGAGAGGAGAGGAGACCATATAAAACAAATAGAGCTGTCATGGTGATAACAGACTTTCTGCAACCACTTAACTGCACCTCCTTAACCTACCAGTAGGTTAATAGTGCCCTACAAGCATATGCACAGATGTGTGTTGATAACGTCCATTCAATGGCAAAACAGTAGATCAAGTGTGAGAAGATCAAGAGACGAGTAAAAACTGAAAAGCAGTGCAGAATTTAGAACGGGGATTTGGGGATGAATCAAGGACAAAAAGTGATGTATACAGCTCTGGCCAAAGAACAAGACCCAAGTGAATGTTTCTGAATCAAACAAAGTACATATGAGTTCAACAGAGTAGAGTAGAGTAAAAGCAACTTCTATTCTCAGTGTGCCAGACACAGAGTCTGTTTACCTGCAGTGTTTACAAGAAAACCTGGAATCCCCCCTGCTGCACAACAAAAGGTGGACGTGTGCATGTGCAAGTGTGTGTGTGTGTGGCAACAGCGCAGGCTGTTCTCCAACTGTATCTCTAATTGTTTTAGGTGAGACGGGCCCTGTTTGTGTGGAGCGTCGCCTCCTGCTCTCTCCCAGCTCTCCTCCCTCGCCTATGGCAGCAAGGTCGAGGGAGAGAGAGAGAGAGAGAGAGGGAGAGAGAGCATGAGCAAACGAGGGAGCTGTCCTGACCTCCGGCGCTAAATGAGGAAACAATGGCGACGCGCCTCAGGGTGACAGCGGGAGACAGGAACAGGCACAAACACAGGAACTGTCCATTCTGCCACTGAGACAGACCTGCAGAGGCCTGAGAATCTGGAGGAGGAACTCTCTCTCTCTCTCTCTCTCCGAGTACTCTCTCTCTCTCTCTTTCTAGATATGCCCAAATATGACAAAAAAAGTGACAACACTTACTGATTGTACGCTGTGGTCCCACAGGGAGAGGCTCCAAGCGCCACAGAGTCGTAGGGAATCATGTAAGGATATTTTAGGACACAATGATGGTGTCTTTGAGCTGATGCCTTGAACAAGTCCTCAGAAGCTCCATTTCAAAACAAGACAAACACCACAAGTTAACCAGGTTAAAATCATATCTATCACTTAAGTTCTATCATGTTGGCGTGCTGCAAGTATTCAGTCAAGATCTTTTACCTCATGGTGGTGCTAAAGCAAAAGTCACCAAATCACCAACGCTAGGTTAAACTCCAGTGCTGCAGAATGTAGAGTACACTGACTGAATTCACTGCATTGTATTACCATTTAAACACAAAGTTATTCCAACACTCACAGGCGTCCTAATGAGGGACACAAAAAAAACAGTAGTAGCATGAGTGTGTGTGTGTGTGTGGGCCCTACACTTATACAGTACATGTTTCTGTACATGTGTGTGTAGGTGTAGATGGAAATACCAGCAATACCCTGCAGGTTCATGGCAGAAATAATGAATAACTGGCTGGAGCTGATGGTTCTAACAGGGTGAAGTCTGTGCAGAATAAATGTGCTTTGAGTTTGAATTGAAATACCAAGATTTTTATCTGATCCCTTGAAAATCGATCAGACACTGCAAACCAACTCTTTCAGGGTTTTCTTGACCTGAACCGAGAAAAATGTGTTAACGAGGAAGTGATATATTTATTTAGTTGTTTGTATCATAAGAGATTGTTTAAGACCAGGTTATCACCTCTGTAATAAAATGATGTTAGTACATTATCCTGCAATTGCTGCATTTATGTCTATCTATTTCACAATCTTGTTTTTAAGCCAAGACCAAATGCTACACAAATAGTTTCTGTGCAGTGGTAAAAAAGAGTAAATGAAAACATAAAACTGTACTTTTGAATTTAAAATGATGAAAGACTGTTGAATGTTTGGGTAATTACCTGAACACTGTGACCATATGAAAACACACTTTACTTTAAATGAGCTATAGCCAAACCTTTCCTAATTCATCTGACGCACATCTTTATGAAGAGGCAGTAAAGACCTGTATTAATCACTGCTGTATAATCTCTCTATTACTTTGATTTGACCTCTTCCCCAAGACCACAGTTATTTCGGGGAGATGATGTTGAGAAATGAACGTGCACTGAGCTCATTTGTCAACAGCCATTCTCTTATTATAATGGGAATAGGAATTCATGAGTGTCTGTGATTTTACTGCTGTCTCACAAAAGTATTAATTTACACACGAAGCATATGATTTTTCCATTTGGTCCTCTCAGAAATCATTTGCACTGTCTCATTAACAGAGGGTTCTGGGAAAGGAATAATTTTCTGGCAGAGATTTCAATTTTTCTCCGATATGTGGATCTGTCAAATGACTAACAGTAAGCAGAGTGTAAAACTATGCCGGCTCTGATACTTGACCTCGCCGCTGTGTAATCAGGGTAAAACAGAAGTCAACACAACCAAATGAGGGCTTCACATGCAGGGAATTACTCTGCTGTGGAATAAGTGCTGGAGCTAATGTAGCTTGAGGTCTATTTGTTAATTTCAGTCCTATATGTGCGTCTAATCTAATCTAATAAACTATTGTAGTGACATTAATGTGGTGAAGAAAATAAATAAATGTAGGACAGGTTATCTAGGTAGGGGTTGCTTTGACCTTGTTGTATGTGTTAATATCAAGGTTATTCTATTATCATGATCGTGATCATGATGATAATAATGATAATATTGACAATAATAATTTAGAAACATCTTATGGTATTGACAGATTTATATTGATATTAAGGAGACAGTACTGGAGGGCCTGGCAGGGCTCTAGTGCTGTGAGTCTGCTGTGTGGTGGGAGTTGGATTAAGGGAAAAGGGGATGTGAGAACAGGGGCATTGGTGTTATGGTCAATAGAAGGGGGAGCTCATTATATGTGTGAGGAATTTGTCTGTATGTGTATTGATCTCAATTGCATCAGATTGTAAGAGGTGGTAATGAATGGGGTCCAGTGTGCGTCAAATGAGTCTGTGTGATTTCTTATCGTGATCTGCCAATCTATGGATATGTATTCAGAAGGCAGATGGTGCCATTGGGTGTCTGAGAGATTGCTTTTGTTTTTCCAGTTGAGCAGTACTGTCTTCTTGTCAAGATGGGTTGTTCTGGTTGACAGATCTTCTCTAAAACCTGGTTGTGATTAACCAGTGAGCTCAGTCGGTGAACACACACACACACACACCACAGCATGCTCCCGAAACACAGGCACACAGAGAGAGGGGCCACTGACGCGACTGACAGAGCCGGTAATGGTAAAAACTTTATGGATTTTTTGACGGTCCACCAGCCCGCAGACATGGTGGCCCACCAGGATGTGTCCCGGTATTCCCAATGGCCAGTCTGACACTGGCTGTAAAACCAAACAACAAGCTGAAAAAGATCAAACACTCTCGCTGTGGATACATACAAAGTTAGATAGCGTTTTCTAACATGCACTGAACTCCAGAAATTTTCCTGAAATTATGTGAGAACATAAATGTCCGAGTCAACTGCTCTGGACATCTTCTGGAACTTTTCCTGCCAGGCCCAAATGTCCAGGAAACAAGTCCAAGTGAGCACAAATGAGAATACAGCAGGAAAAAGTGGAAAAATAAGAAAAAGAATACAAATATCTCAGGATGTAAAAGAGTTGTCACGTAGAGGTCACCGACTAAGACTTGAACTTGAAAAGAAATGAGATTTTAGAGCTTTTAAGAGCTGACGTTTGTGTTGATGTACCGTAAACAAAAACTTGTGACCTCCACAGCGGATACATCATGTCCTGCCGTTCTACTCAGGCTCCACCCCTCACCTGAATGTTCCAGACATTTTCTTGCTATCGTGAATGCGTCTGAGACAATCTCCTGCTGCGTTCTTCGTATGTGAAAGGCAAACGCCGGTTAATGACTGGACCCACTTATCTGGACATTTTCCTGAGTTCATGTCTGAAAAAACCTTATCAGTGATCCCTTTGACATTCAATGATCTATAGTTTGTATGAAGAAAAATATTGAGTGCAGCTTTAAATGACATTTTCATCATGTAGTTAACATATCCACCAGATTTACAAATAAAACATGAAAACAATCACAGGAAATTGCAGAACGCTGTGTACAGGGAGGAGGAGAGCAATGTTGTGCAAAAACTATGAATGAAAACAAAATACAAAATAAAAGTATAACAGTGCAACGACTAAAGCCAATGTTGTTCTGTGTGCATACTTTAGGGGCTGTAATGGAAAATTAGACCATTATAAGTTATTTCAGAAGTCTCACCAGGTCAAATTTCCATCACAGGGTCAAGGTGTTAGTCAGTGTTCTGTATGGTACAATCCAAATTGTTTGCATTCCCAGTGAACTGTATTGCCTATCCCCTAGAATCTCCAGACTCATTACTCAGTTAGAATAACCCAGTAATCACTCTCACTGTATTTGCATTGTGTAAACTGCATACACACAATGGTGATGCAGATAACGGTGCGATTAAGCCATAAACCTGCCAACAGTTGATATACACCAAAAAACGGACTTCCTCTCTTGCTTATTGTGCTTTATTCCAGGTAAGTACTTGAAGCCTCGAGGGGCAGCGCTACAATAGCTGACCAGAATAATCACTCTGCACTCGGAGGGCACCTTCCACTGCACCCCACCCCACCTCACACCCTCCTGCTACCTCCCTCCCTCATCCAGTTGTGAGGTATTGTTCAGTATTGATGAGATTGACCTTGAGGAAATCCCTCGCAGTGCTAAAGAGGAGACTGACAGTCTGAGGAGTGGAGCCAAGGTAAACACGTTTAATCAGCCAGTCAGTCGCCTCCGTGCCCATATGACACCTGACTAATATCAAACCGGGTTGTTCTCACCTCTTGGCAGTCAGGATTGTAAAACTGGATTGGGAATGGCACTGGGGACGCCGGGCACATAATCTTGGGAGCGGAGCAGTCCTCCTCCCTCCATCCTGTATTAGTCTCCGAGGCTGAGCCGCACTTCTCTTTTCAGCAGGAACTCCCCGCTGGGTGAGGCATCGCTCCCAAAGAATTGAAATGTGCAGCATGGCCCGCCAAAGCTTTTTTTCTATATAGGTCGGGTGTGTGAAGCCGTCCTGCGTGCTGGCTTCAATGCGTTGTTTTAGGGAGGGAAATTCTATAACAAAGATTCGGCCCAAGCGGAGGAAGTACTCTCAGCATGTCAAATTGGTGCAAAGGCTGCACATATTAACCCATGAACTTAACTGGCCTTCCCATTGAGGTTGCTAATGTAATATGTTGCATACAGGTCCCTATCTTGATGTATGTAGAGCACTTAATTAACCTTATAAGGATAAATTAAGCATATTAATCTTGTGTCATCTGGGAATATCTAAATAGAAATAGGGAACTGATCTTTGCTTTGTACATATTTCTTCTTTTCCTTAAAAGAAATGCATTTTTAAATGTCCCCTCTGTGCTGCCTTAGTGCCCAGACACAAAAATAGAACGTTTTTGTTGGTGGTTCCCTGGTGAAAGACGTTTGTGCTGTTATATCTCCAAAAAAACAAAAAGCTGAAAAAATTGGGTCTGATTCCAAAAAAGCGAATATTTGGGCTCTGCGAATCAAACTGGGAGACATTGCACTGGAGAACACAATGGATGTTGTGATGCAGCTTATCAATTGTCTATTGTGAGCTTCTCTCAGCCTCGCCCTGTGTAACCCCACAACACATCCCCTCTACTATTACTGGAAAAAACACAGGGCGAACCAGTGAATCCCTCACTCCTCATGTTTTCAAACATATCCCACTATCGAGCAGTTTGTCTGGCCCTGGTCTGCACTGCCAGGGTGGTGGGACGAGACACTTTGTGAAAACAGTGGGTGAAAGAGAAGATGCCGTGAAGCATGTCCAAAAACATGGCGTCCCAAAGTAGTGGGGCCATACAAAGATATTTATTTGATAATTAAAAATTATAATTCCTTACTTTTCATTAGCCATAACTCTCAGCCATAACCCTCTATCTTTGCAAAAAGGCAGAAACGAGCAGTAGCGAAGTTAATTTAAACTAATATTTGTGTGGTTTGGGATACAACAGAAAGATTTGATGTGCCATGTAAAAAAAATGGATGTATAGAGCTAAGTGTATTTTGTGTTAGCGAGGATCAGCTGGATTTCCTGTCTTTTGTGGCTTTCGACCAATTTTGACTGAAATAGGATTTCCCAACACTAATATATAATGTTTCTAATCAGGCTCAGGGTTTGTCCCAACTCCATATGTTATGGATTTCCTTGGAGACATAGTGGATCACAGATCAAGTATAAGGGGATCAGTGAATGTCGGGGATGAAAAAAAAGCAAATACCCTTCATGGCTGAGCTCAGCAGAGTAAAATCATCTTGGTTATAACAAAACAATTTATAAGCTCAGTAACAGAAGCACACGTGTTGTGTCATGATTAGAGAACATACTGCTGCAGGCCATGTCAGGCCTTGGACACCCAAATAAAAAACAGAGGGATCCCTGATCATTTCTAATTTAATCTGTCATTTATTACATATAGAGAAAGTTATGTCGGCGTGTGTTTGTTGGATTTGTTACGTTTTCCCCTCTGCAACCTTCTTGCAGAAGAATAAAATAAAGATGTAACCTCTAAATACATGCTGTACAACATTATACCATGTTGTAATGACAATGTAAACAAATCTATGGAAAACCAATATCAAACTTGACCCCACATAAGGCATGGATAAAATCTGTTACTAAAATTTGTAACATAATTGAATGATTTATAAATAAATTGAATGTACTACATAAATATGGTAAACAATTCTAAATTGGATGATCTCAAACCCAAAAGTTAGAACTCCATGGGAAACCTCAACTTTTGTAGGTGTTTAAAAAAATGCCTTGATATACATTATATATGTATATGTAACTGTACTGTATAGCCTATACATGGTAACAGGCAAATCCCATTGTTCCCAGACTATGAGTCAAGCTGCAGACCTCTGTCTGTAGTTCACTGAGGTCTAATTGAAACATACAGTATGACTATTGGTTTCCCATGTCTCATTACCTCGTGACATAGCTTCTCTCCATCCTGCCCTCTCATCCACCTGCACATTCTAACGAGGTGACTGCGGCGCTCAAATACCAGACTGTGATCAAATCGCATGCCTGCCCCATGTGTACTCTTTCCTCTTTTTGTTCGCCTATAGCCTCACACACACACGGAGGCCCCCGGCTGTTTCCTGCCCCGAGAACGCAGCGAGGTATGTTTCTAATTATAAACCTGATGCAGGGTTAAGCACACTCTCTGCAGGGCCACCACAGCCATCAGGATTTATGGTGCCAGGGTCCGGGCTCCCACCCCTGACACCCAGCAGAGACGCAGGGCCACTCACTTTCTGTGGCCGTAAATCAGAGAAGTATGGCTGGTAGCTGCCAATATGTTGCAATCTGATAGTGTTGTATTCTGCAAGAGGTGAGGGAACAGGTCTGCTGCTTGCACTCTTGTTAGATACACATGTCACTTTAATGCCTTTGTCCTGGTTGGCTTCTCAAATATTAAAACTTCACTTCAGTAATCCATCTCACATAATGTCCCAGCAAGTCCTGCACAGAGTGAAAGTGTATGAACAAGAATCACGATCGGCAGGTGTAGAAATGTCCTTCACTGGCTTCATAATAATAATGATCAACTTTATTTGTGTAGCACCTTTTCATACAAGAATTACAACTCGAAGTGCTTTACATACAATAAAGATACAAATAAAAACACTTAAATGTAATTCAAATAAGAAGAGAACAGATTTTAAGAAGAACATGTTAAATGACAAAAATAGGAAATAAAAAAGAAATTAAATTAAATTAAAAAATACAGAAAAGAAAGAAAGTGATACAAACTAAAAGAGCGCAGGAGGGCAAGTGCAAAATCTAGTTAAAGGCCGAAGCAAAATTTCATTAAACTAGCTTCTCTGATACCGGCAGAGTTTACAAAGCTGCATCTCCGATCTTCTTTCGGCTATTGTTGGGAACATCTAATAGACCTGCTGCAGATGATCTCAGTGTTCTAGAGGGGACATATAAGCTATAGAACTGGGTCCGAGCCCATTCAGAGCCTGGTATGTAAGGAGGAGAACCTTAAAGTCAATCCAGCGCAGAACTGTACTAATGTGTTCTTTCCTCTTGGTTCTGGTTAACTTAATCTGAATATTTGATATACATGCTGATTAGCTGTTAATAAATGTAATGATCCGTTCATGTTGTGAATATACTCAAAAGTGCAGTTTTTCAGTAAATGGTAAAGTAACTATATTTAAATAGCTTTTCCAGCCTTATCGATCATTCACAACACTTCACAGTTGAAGTCACACTCACGCACATGTTAAAAAACCCTTTTAGACGCGGTGCTTTGTCTAACTGTCAGGGTTCAGTATCTTGCCCAAGGCGATTTGGAATGCAGACTGGAGGAGCCGGGGATCGAACCACCGACCTTCTGTGGAACTTTATACGTTATTGCCATATCAACAGAGCTGATTGGAATTTGTCTCACTAACACTAACGCACACATACTCAAAATTACATCATAGAGTATGAAACACATAAGATAAATCTGAGCCCTCAAAACAAATAAAAACCAATGTTAAAATAAGTGGAGGACCCTCTGTACCTCTCGAGCCACAGCCACGTATCAAAAACAGTCTAGTTGGATTTAATTCTTCCGATAAACAATTTCCAAAACAGCCCTTATCCATAACATATTTGACACTGAAGAAAATGTCATATTTATCATATTCCTCTGTCTAATTAAGATACACCTTCACTTAAGGAGCTAAATTTGGGGAATACACACCGATCAGAAGTAAGACGCTACAGCAAAGAGATAATTGACTTAAGATTAGAAGCAGTGGGAAACAGGGAGCCATGACCTCTTTAAAGTTCAAAAATACTCCTTTAGGCTTCTCTAAAAACTAATCATTAACATGTCATATCTTGTTTGCTTTATCCAAGTATTAAAACAATATTAAACAGTTTTACATAGAGGTACACACTGTAACTATTCCATGGTAAAAAGCAGCTGGAAGCAGACACTCCCTGAAAACTACAAATGCTCATTTTCCAAATTTTGTATTTGAGGATGGATTAGATAAAAATAATCAGCTACAACCATGTATATTGTTGGATTTTATTTTTTATTTAAATGAGCTCTTTTCCAGTCTTTATACGAAGTTAACAGGCCCCTGGCTTGAGCACCATGAATAACTTACAATCATTAAATTGCTACTAATCTGCTCATTTAACAAGAAATCACATAAGCATATTTTTCCCAAAATGTTCA
Source organism: Hippoglossus hippoglossus (assembly GCF_009819705.1). Taxonomy (NCBI): domain Eukaryota; kingdom Metazoa; phylum Chordata; class Actinopteri; order Pleuronectiformes; family Pleuronectidae; genus Hippoglossus; species Hippoglossus hippoglossus. The sequence goes on along the minus strand of NC_047151.1, from coordinate 10,465,306 downwards.
ATATTTGTTCAATGTCAACTCACTGAAAAAATGTTTTGACAGATGTTGTGTGGAACTAATCAGATGAAATAAGACTTAATTGTAATTGAAACATAACAGTAAGATGTATTGTTCGTTAATGTTGGTAAATGAGGAAATTAGCCATTTGTTTTGATGATGACGAGCCAAAAATGCTCAAATTAAATGAATAGTGCTGTGGATTATTTTGGCCGGGGCCTTTTCATTATTGAAAACAAGAGGAAATCCTTCACAGACAGGAAGGTTTCCCTTTTGTGTAATAAAGATCCAAAATATTGTGCCAAAAAACAATCTGGAATGTGTTGGACAATGAAAGGGAACAAGCTGTCCGCATGGTAGATGTGTTACCAGGAGCTGGTAGAGCCGGGCAGTTGATCATAACAGCGTCATGCAAACCCCAGGGAGCAGTGGCCTCAGTTTAGCACTTACAGGGAGTGATCCAAACATGTTGGTATCCAGGTTGCACTGTGACAAATGCCTCTTTGGGAGGACACAAGCGGTCAGGCATACTTCAGGGTATTACACACCAGTTCTAAAATGCTGCATGCGCCTTCCTATATATTGTTAATGACCAATGAGTCAGAGAAAAGCGGCCAAAACCTTCATAAACACAGGAAATTGTATTGAATATAAAAGCAGAATCATTCAGGCGGAGATGGAGTCAAGGTCAATGCAATATTGTTGATCATAGGAAGCTCGTCCTGGTTATTAACAATGACAAAAACAAACAGAGGTGGGTCTGCGGTTGGACGTTTTGCAGCAGGACAGCAGCCAGTAGAAGGGGGACTCTCCAGGGCCCTTGAAGACATGAAAGAAGCCCTCGGAGCTGCCAGAATCCCTTTCAATGCACGGAGGTTTTACAGAGGAAAAAGCTCCACTCCACCACCTTTGTTCCTTTGTTAACGTTCTCAAGTGTTCTTCTGGGAACCCGTAGGTGAAGCGAGGGTGCTCTTTATCTGGGGTGTGACTGCGACCACACAATAACAGCCCCTATCTGCTGGATGTCTCATTCCGAGTAGACGTAGAGATCAACAGAGCACAGTGAATGTAAACAGCAGGTCATAGGGGGAATTTAAAAAAAAAAAGCCAAATATGACAGTGACATGTAAACCATACAGTTCCCATGCATTGTCAGCTGGTGCCAGGGCGGGATGTGTGGTTATGTCTTTGCGTTGCTTTCTGAAGACGCAATGACAAGCAAAGAATGTGGTGATATAACTCAGAGTAACAAACAGTGATGAGGGTTTGCAGTGACAGATGGAGGACGTTTATGAAATGAGCCGGCAACTTGTTCTGCTGCATGTGAATGTGTGACCTGGGTTAATAAAACACTGCTCGGCTGCTGAATCAGATATTCGATAGGAAGTTGATACAAATTTGACATATATTACGTGGACTTTAGTGACACCTAGTGGTTTAAATAACATACTACAGTATAGAGTCTGGAAATGAGTGTCTGCAAAAAAATAATAAATCAAAATTATCTAAATATAAGTTAATGCAAAAAGGATACTACATTATTAGAGTAAGAATCTAAATTGGAAGACTTACATACAGGAAATTATAATTTTTCCTCCTGGAATAAATACATCTCTTAAAAATCAGGAAGTTGCAAGAAAATGTATGAAGTTCAATAATTCAAATTGAATATGTATCGTAGCGTCTGTACGATACTGGAAACCATTACACCTGCTTTGATGAGGCCCGCCTCTTTTCTGCTATGAGAAACATAATTGGTGTACAGGCTGTAGAGCTGACCAATCAGCAGGCCTCTTCTCTGCAGGGGTAACTCTGAGAGCCCCCTGGTGCCTGGTGTCCTGCCCTATGACAGGCTGTGACAAGTGCTGTTTCAACAAGGTAAACCAGTATTTATCCTCATTTTCCAAATGCACTATAATAATATTATGTATGTCCGTGTGTTTACATAGACAGGACGTGATTTGAATAAGTCTACATGGTGTTTAAACTGCTGTGTGTTGTTTGCTTGTTTGTTTTACAGAAGTGCAGTTTATCACAATGTGTTTAAACTCTTTGGCTACTCCACTGTTGTTAAAGCTATAATAAGACAATATTTTATTGCAATAGGTAAATATATAGTGGTGGACAGGCTGGGCTTGTGCTGCCTGTTTGACAAAGCAGCTGTAGCTACACTTTTTTGACATTAGGGAGAAATTCTTCAGCAAGATTTTTAGAAAATATTGTCCCTGAATTCAAAGGTTTGACTCAAAGGTAGAGATGACTCTTATTTATTTTCTATGTAGTCATAACTTCATTACCTGTATGACGTACACTGTATATTTTATTTCCTAAATTCCATTTAATTTTATTTACGATTGTTATTATAGTTGTTGTTAGTGTTGTGTGTTCACATTATAATCAGGGATGCTGGAAGCCAGTCAGAGAGTTGGGGGTGCTGAGAAAAAAGTCTATAAAATAACAGCATATTAAATGCAGAGCTGACTTTTAGATTAATTTAAATAGCCAACTAAATGTCATTCCAGTTTAAGAATATTTTACACAACAACAGTCAGCTAACTTGACTTGGTGCAATTCCATAGATATCTAACCCTAGAGGTGTAGTGTTGCCTGGAGTGTGTATCCTCATAATTTATGCCACAGGTTGTTTTTTTCAAAGCAGGCTTTCCAGCAAAGGATAAACATTGCATGTTCTTGTGACATGTAAAACTACTCTTGCATATTTTAGCTTACCCAAAAATAGGCCAACAGCATTTGGTACATCAATACTGGCTAACAGACTTTAGGGTGAGACAACTACATGATGATGCATATTGAGTCAACTATTCTTTTTTCCTTATTCCTTCTATTCTCTCATCTTGCAAAAACTCTATGGGCCATTAGTTCATTTTCTAAACTGTCACTTGGAACAGCTGATTTTTATAAAACTAACTAAATTAACATTATTTGTTTTGGGGCAGGTAGCAAATATGACAGGATAAATATTGCCGTTCCCAAATATCACTATATAAATAACTCCACAGCCTGTTATTGACATAATCAACAAGGTTCTACAATTAAATGTGCTCACAGTGGATGACCTGAGGTTATTATACAAGAGGCAGACTCTCTGTCACCATCATGGCAGAGTGAAGCAGGTCATGCTCTCGCTGTCCTTCACCGTATAGCTGCATATACCGTTCACGACACCGCTGGAGACTCAATCAAACATTATAATAATTATTTAATTAAAAGATATTAGCCCTACTGCTTCACTACTGTCAAAATGTCACTCTAAAAAATAAAATGAAAGGTGTTTTTCTATCTATTTGTTAAGTCAACATTTTTTGCCTTGCAGTTATGGCCCCTTGCCAGTAAGAGGTGCTGCAGCCCCATCAGCAGCCCTACTTCCAGCGTGCTTGATTATAATTATTAATATGATTCTTTGTTGACTCTAATATTGTATCAGTGCTTTGGCTACACATGTAAATGTTGTGTCATTTGCTTATTGAATTGAATTGAGAGTACGGACTGATGTCACTACAAGATTATCTAAACTTAAACTCCTATAGGAGCGGCTGGGTTTCTAAGAGGTTATTTACCCAATATGGACATAATGTGATTTGTGTGATTTATCATTAGTGTTTATTTTGTATCTTATTTCCTTTGGCTTTGATACTAACAACCTAAACCTCCATCTTAACCAGGGAGATGGAAACCAAGGTGACATCAGCGCTGAAATCCAACCGTGTGACAAACCGTGGGGCCAGGATTATTGGGGATGACAATGATGAGGAACTTAGGTATGAAGGAAAACCTCGGTCATCAGCAGCCTTTTTTTGGTAACTGGCAGTCCGTGCTTATGTTTGTCTCTCTTTCTCCTCTGTCTTTCTAACCCCCTTCAACCAAGTCCAAGCAACCTGCTTGAGATGTTACTGGAGGGGACCAAGGAGTCCCACAAGAGACTAATGCAAGACTGCCAGTATCTCAAAGATTTCCTCAGAGTAGCACACAATAAACCAACATTTTTCAAATAATGTTTTGTGGCAAATATTTGACTCATTTGTTCATAGACACTTTGACTTCTCAGTTTTATTTATTTATTGCTATTTTCTCTCACTCTGTGGACCAAACAGTTTTATGCTTTAGACACTGCTAATAGCAGTGAACCAACTTTGACATGAAAATAAAAGAGACTTAATGATCCAATAGTGATTACAGGGTTTGAGACATTTTACCATGTAGCAATAATAAGTTCTCTTTCTCTGGAAGTCCAGTACACATTGTGTTGAGTGTGTTGCTGTCTAGAGATGCACTGATGTGTAAGTCAGTGTCAGTCAGTAAACAAAGATTCAGTCTCATTAAGACATCACTTTTAAACACTGCCATTTTAGGTCCTCACAAACAGTTGAAATCACTCACACGCTCTGCTGCTGTGCTTTCAGAAAGCATTAGAAGCTTGATATACAAATGGACGTACGATAACCCATTGACGGATACATCTCTCAACATTCAGGATTGCAGGGGCAATTGCAAAAACTGCTGAGAAAACTAAATTCCATTCAGACCCTGCCCCTCCGGCGTATGTGTATGGTGTTTGTGCACCGCAGTTGTGAGTAAACCTGTCTATGAGCAGAGTGAGCTTCAGTACATGACGATGACAACGAGCCAATAACGATTCAGTATCATCAGTAGCTGTTCTTCTCTCCTAAGCTGCAGTCACTCAGCAGGAAGTAAGATAAGAATCACTCAGCGTGCACGTACACTCAGCTGGAAGGTTATTAGATACACCAACAGTCTATTTGAAACTTTAATGTGATAATGTGAGGAGGCAGCCGCTGTGCTGGTATGTGGAGATGAAACTCCAGGATGACTGGAAACCAGTGGATGACCTGAAGAGGGACGTGAAGTCAGCAGCTCTGGTGTAAACAGCTGAATTGAGGCTCTGCTCTTTCGAACAGTCATGCCTTCTGCAGCAAAATTATTATCAACTTATTTCATTATGATCATTATTCATCAGAGCAACCATCATGTCTAAGGTAACATTTTCAGTGACACATATTTTCATTATTTTCAGATTCCTCATTATTATATTACTCTCATTATTTTTATTAGGTTCATTATTGATCCCAGCAACCATCAGACATTAGTTTAAATTTACCATAAAGTTTAGAACAGACGATTTTCAAGCATTTGCACCAGTTTCAGTATTCTTGGACATAATTGGATTTTAATGAAAAGACACACTTGATATGACTTAGATACTTTCTGTATGTAACACCAGCTTTAACCAGACTAGAGGTGATTTGCTCCATCAACTCTCTCCCTCTGTCTTTACAGATCCGCTGTATCAACCAGTGATTTCCATCTCATTGATAGGGACAACAAGTCCTCCTATGCCACCATCAGCTGCTCCATAAAACCACAGTACCCAGGAGAAGGCTTTTTCCATCATCACCACTTCCAACACGAGACTCGTCTACACCCAGAAAGCTCTCGGACACACTGCACACTTTCTGTTTCCTCCTGCTCCTGAAGCAAGGAAGCAATTCATATTTTAAATAATTTTTTTAACAGGCTTTTTTCTACAGTATTTAGACCATGTGTTGCTTGTTAAACATTAGGGCAGTCTCACTTTTGTGAGAAAAGACTTATTTGACTTTTAGTTTTGCTTCACACATTAGGTCAGTGGTTTCTAAGCAAAAATAATCTTACTATCCCTAACATATGGCCAACACTCATGTTGTTCTATTCAAAAGACCAAAGTGCAGCTGAACGTTCATCCTCACGCACAATTTTAATTTAATAAAACATTTATTACCAGGCCCATTTCATTTTCACAATGTTGCATTTAAGTCCATTGATTAATTCACAAATATTCACTATCATACTTCAACCAAATCGAAGCATCATTTCAGATTTCCAAACACCTTCTCAAAACCCAATTGATCGACCACACGTCCATAGTGAGTGGAGAAATACAATGTCTGTGGACTGCTGTATCTCTTTAGTTTCAATATTGTCTCTTTTGCTGAGTCCCCCGTGTCCCCAATGGTCAGAACATCTGACACAGGGAGGTAGAGATCATGGCGCCTGCCCCAGAAGGTGAGGTGGGACACTTTGAGTGTGGTCTGAGACGGGTCCAGGTACATCATCCCCACAACCCTCCTGAAAAAGTGACTGACGGTGTACAGCATGGCACCAGCCAGCAGCGCTATCCCCGTTGTGTAGCTGACAAGGAAGAAGGGCACATCTCCCTGGATGTAGAAGAAGTACACTGGGGGCACGAGGACCACAGTGACTGCAGTTTGGAGCAGTTTGAGCCTGGACACGGCTCTCAGATGTTTAATGTACGGCAGCGTATAAATCATAGTGTACTTCTCTGTGGACAAGTCAGAGTACCTGACCAGAGGTGTGGTTGTAGGTATGAGGGGTGTGTGACCAGGTGAAGGAAGCTGCACGCCACAAGGTGTCCGACCTGCTAGTAGACATGATCCTCTGGTACAGGACTGGACGTGGGGGGTCAACCTGCACAGCAACACTGATCTGAGCTGTAGAAACAACAATCAAAAGGGTTCCTTTGACACTGACCTCAACATGCATACATGAGCTGAGGTACACAGCAATAATAACAACAATAAAACTATTAACAAATGACAGATATACGTGTAACAGTGAACTCTGTGTAAGAGAGAAGAAGAAACGCACCATGACCTGCGACAAACTGTATCAGGAAGTAGTCACATGGAAACGAGTCCTCTAAGTAAAGACACTCCAAAGGCAACACTTCGCACCGTTAGCTAACCGGAAGTACTCGCTATCTGACCCGGATGTACCTTAAATTATTTACCACTCTTTATTTATGTTTTGTTTTGTCGCGTGCCTCCTCGTGGGAAAGTTGTCACTTTCACCTGAGACTTTTTTTTAAATGTCTCTTAAAAATATATATCAAAGGTGTAGACTTTGTGACAGTATTTCGACTTTGGAGAAACTACACGGAACCTTCGGGAAGAGCTTCGGTTTCCTCCGCAGTGTGAAGTGTCTGCCTGGAGAGACAGCAAGCTCAAATCGTGGCAGCGGCAGCACGTAGAGGCACTTCCGGTGGCAACAGAAACTGCCGCGATTTGAGGCAGCTGTCAGTTGCCACAGCCGTTTAGGCCAAAGTCCACTTATGATAGTTAATACAACTGTAAATAGTTTATATGCAATTGGAAAGTAAAAGTGTGTGAGTCTCTCTTTGGCGTCTTTTAACACAAAAGCACAGAATACAGTTATTCAGCCTAGAGAGAATAAATATAAATGGAGTGTGTCTAATCCTACCGTTGATAAAAACTTTCTTTGTGGTATTTTCATCTACTTTGGTACAGTTGTAGTCAATAAATTGCAACATGAGCAGTGGCATCTCTGTGCATCATTGCTATCATGGAGTTATTCACCAACTTACAGTATGTAAAATTTAAGGCAAGGATACAAATTTAAGTTTGCCTTTGGTTTATCACACTTTAATCATGTACAGTATCAGTCACACTGTAACAGATCTTTGAGTTCTTACCTATCCTTACATCAAGATCATGCATATGGATCTGATAGATGTGGAGCTTCTCTTGATTCATTTTGAGTCAAACCCCCCGAGAGCTAACAAACTATGTAATAAACTTCCATAAGCCAGTATATATATATCTCAGAATCAGAATTCTTTTAATTGCCAAGTATATTTACACATACAGGAAATTGCCTTGGTGTGGTTGGTGCATTTGGACATAAAAACAACAATCGGACATGAAACAACAATATATACAGTAAGAACAATAAGTTATGGGCACGTGCGGTGCTAAGGTGCAGTGATTGGTTTCGGGATAGTGCCAATAATATATAAATTAACTCATTGAATGAATCACAAACAGCTTTAGTTGCTCTCAGAGAATGACAACTGCCCCCACACACTTGTGGCAACTGTGACAGCTGCCTCCAAACAGTGGGACATCAAAGCCAGCTGCCTCCCAACAGTGGGACATCAAAGCCAGCTGCCTCCAAACAGTGGGACATCAAAGCCAGCTGCCTTTACATATCAGTGGTAGTTTCTGTTGACACCGGAAGTGCCTCTACGAGCTACCGCTGTTACCCATTAATGTCTCCCTGTGTCAGGAGCTTCTCCTCCCAGCTCTGTTTACTGGACTGTTTATATAAAGAGTATATGGTGCTGGAGCCTGAGCTGGACATGTGAAGACATCAGCAGGACGAGTGGCTAATAATAGCTAGCATTAGCGGCCAGTCAGCTGCCAGTCAGCGGAGGTTTCAGGGAGACAGACTGACACCAGAGGGCAACGATGCTGCAGCTGGGGGATGAAGTCACCCTGTACTCGGTGGTGTTCGTGCTGGTCCTGCTGGGGACCAGGAGCCCGCTGTGGACCACCGTCCTCGCCGCGTCCCTCTACCTGGTGATGGCCATGTTCAGGTTCCCTCAGGTACCGGCCAGCCGAGCCCAGCAGGTCCTGCACCCCGGCTCCGGCGAGGTGTCAGCGGTGGCCCACCGGGGCGGGGGGCACGACGCACCGGAGAACACGATAGCAGCCATCCGGGAGGTGAGAGATACACGTGCATGCTGCTGATCCTTCTTAAAGAGGGCGTCTGTCCATGGTACTATAATCTGACAGGAATTTACATGTGTACTGTTAAAATATGGATAGAAAACACCAGCCCTCCATCAGGACATCATGTCCTATTTAACCACCACCCACACTGATACTCAGTGAACCAAGTCCACTTGTACACAGCAGGACAGTTGTAAAAGCTGTGAGGAGCTAATACACCACATGAACTAAATGCAGAATTTTTTTTATTTGGGAGTTTTAGAAGAAGAGTACTTGGAGAAAGCCTCCACAGACACAGAGAGAACATGCACGTGTCCAAATCTTTTCATATTTCCTCTCTTCATCTCACAGTATCTTTCTAAACCCGTTTTCACATTAACAAAGCTACCATGCTGAAATCCGTATGTTTTCAGAACATTTTTTTCACATACATTTTTGCAGGATGACATTGGAGCTAACTGAGCTTCAATTTTGTTAGTTGAATATTATACCCAGATACAAACCCTCCTGAAATACGTTGCTTCCAACTCTCACATCCATCTGTTCTGCTCCAGGCCAAGAAAAATGGGGCAGCAGGTGTGGAGCTGGACCTGGAGTTCTCTGCAGACGGCGTTGCAATACTCATGCATGACGAGACCGTGGACCGGACCACTAACGGGTCAGGACCACTCAGCCAGATGAGACTCTCTGACTTGCGTAAACTGGATGCAGCTGCTAAACATCGACTTAGGTAAGAAAGGGGAATATATCTAGGAAAGCAAACACAAGCCTGCAGGGAAATAGACTTTTTCATGCTTTAGGTTCTAAGCTGATAGAATACCAGAGATCCATCCCAAAAAAATGCCACTAAGTGTAGGCTTAATGAAATGAGTTAGTTGACTTAAGGGATGGCAGGGAAGAAGGTTTTTGACAAATGTGTCTAGAGTAGCAACTCTTCGAGGTGTGGCAGAAGGTTTGACAAGTTGTGTGTTTTTGAGTAGGCTGGAATTTAAAGTGTGGATTACGGTTGGTTGTTCTCTATTTTAATCTACCTTATCAGCGTCTGTCTCTCCAATGATTAACTGGTTCTCTTAGAAATGCACTTTGTCCAGAAACAACTGTTCAGATACACATGTCCTCCATTGAAATTGTCATTTTAGAGTTTTAATTTTTAATAGTAACAATAGATGTTGGTCAGCTCCAAGACGTGTGTGTGAGAAAAGCTTTGCTGTAATTAACCCCGAAATCACAATAAGACGTTTATTTGAAAGCAAACAGGGAAGTTGCTGTAGGTAATGCACAGGCGACTAGTGACCCAGGGGGCTTCTTGAAACAGCACCAGTCTTCAGCCGGAGGAAGACGCAAATGCACACCGCATATATCTTCTTAATCACCAACGATACAAGATATTATAGAACACAAAAAACACAACAATTTTCTATCTTAATATGAGCGTATGAAACATATAGGAGTAAGAATCAGGGAGAGATTTTTAATTGGCATAAGCTTTTAGCTTAGTGTCTGACAAATACTGCGGGTGTATAAATAACAGGACATCTGCCACGCTCAAAAACTGTTTATGACAGGAGATGTCTTAGATTTGTTCTCTCTCTAAAGTAATAGAGTTGTGTATGAGTGTTTATTCAGTTTAACCATAGACTTTATTTAACACAAAGAAAACAAAAATACAATTAGACATAGACCTTGAACATTTTTTTATGTAAAATGTAAACATAAATACGGTACTCATCTTTGTGTTTGTTTATTCTGTGAAAAACGTTTTCATATCACCAAGTATGTTTTTCATCAGCCAACTGTTAAATCGGTCAGGTTCTTCTCATGAACATTATCACATCCATTTCATTTCACTACAGCAGAGAGATAATGCCTGTTAAAGTCAAACGTGTTGTTTCCCAGTTAATTTGGATGCATGCAAGTCTGACGTAGCAGTGTCACTTTTGTGTCCTCCGTCACTAGAGAGAAGTTTGCAGGAGAGACGATCCCAACCCTGGAAGAGGCCGTGGAGGAATGCATCAAACTGCAACTTGTCATCTACTTTGATGTCAAAGGTCATCCAGATGAGGTGCAGCCAACAAAACCAACAACCCGATTATATCCAGTCTGCACATGTCTGTCATACTTTGTTGATTGAATTGATCTGAATCCAGTCAACATTCCATAATGCTGATGTGTTTAAAATAGACCAGAGGTAGTGTTTACTGCGTTCCAGCACAAACTGATCATAGAATATCTGCATGGGGTGGGTAGGGTTGTTTAAATTAATCAAGTACATTTCTTTCCTTATTACCCAGGGTGGAAAGTTATTTTTAAGTTATTAATTTACTTTGTTACTTTTCTAAAGCTCATACCAATTAAAGTTTGCGTCATTGCACTTGTGACCACATGATATCTGATTCCTTACTTAGCACATATTTTAGACGAGTACGGAATGCAGAGCTGTGTGGTGGTGGTTGTTTCAGGCCGGCACGCACACGCACACACAGCTGCTAGTTACCACCAAGCGGATGCACAGGAACACAAACACAACGACTTAAAGCCTCAGACACACATGCGTATACACTGCCAACAGTCGACTGAACTGCAATAACCACATTTCCCTGCTCTCCTCTCAGGCAGCCGCAGCCCTTAAAGAGTTGTATAAGAAACATCCAGTCCTCTACAACAGCAGCATCGTCTGCTCCTTTGAGCTTAAAGTCATCTACAGGGTAAGTGGGTGCCTGCAAAGTGTGAAGAAAGAAAGAAAATAGTTGGACTGAAAAAACACACTTGTCCAAAAGGGTGAAACTTAAGACGAGTTGTCAGTGACTGTATTGAGGATCCAGTAAAGGAGAAATTAACAGTTTGATACTTTCAGTTTGAGCAGGCTGCACATACTGTAGCCTACATAACTAAATGTGATCCTTTGTTTTCAACTCCCTTCCATTATATCTGCATTAACAAAATAGTGTAGCATGGCTCAAACAGCTGGACTCCAACCCTAAATACCATGTTCCTTAAAACGGAGTATAGTTGCCTATCTGCAGCAACAACCCAACGTGGTGTTTCTTATTATCTTGGACCTATACTCTGCCTGGGCCTAAGCCATAACCTGTACTTACACCTTACTTAGTCCCCATCTGAGTGCATCAATGTGAACGCATATAATCATTACAACCTTAATACAAGTAGTGCAGGTTCAAGCAACTGTAAGAATAGAAAAGACACAGAAAAGGAGAAAATCGTGTGGAACAAAACAGGCTCGTCTCTCCCAATGTTCCATTGTTACAATACTGGTTCTGATTAACAGGGTGTTCTGCGGAGTCTTTAAAAATCTAAAATCTAATAATCAGAATTTTAGGCATTAAAAAGGTCCTAATTTTTTTAATGTTCATTTCACAAAAAGCTGATAAAATGTTTTTATTTCTTCAGAGAAATGTTTTGGCAGCATGCATAGATTGTAATGACTGTGTTGTAGTTCTTTCTCAGTCATACAGATGTTGAGACTGAAATCAAACAACACCAATATGGAACTGATAGCTGATCAACAGAATTGATCCCAGTACACTTGGCTGTGGGAAAGACGATGGATACCTACTTTCCCTGCCTGTAGTTTGAGACTCTAGTCACTTAAGTAATACTGGGACTCTGATGTTCCTTTCCTCTGTCATACCTGACATAGGTCTTAAATTTCACTCCAATTTATCTTGTTGAAACCTTCAGAAACCACTAATAAATATAATAATCTAAAACATGTTCCTAGCTAACCTCTGTGTTCAGCAAACATAACCAGCACTTTGTTTCTGTTCTTCCCCCAGATGAGACAGAGTGACCCAGAGGTGGTCACAGCACTGACACATCGACCGTGGAGTCTGAGTCGGTTAGGAGACGGTGCCCCGCGATTCTCCTCGCTTTGGAAACGCCACTGGATGACACTGATGGACATAGTTCTGGACTGGGCTCATCATCATGTGCTGTGGAAGCTCTGTGGCAACTCAGCCTTCCTAATACAAAAGAACTTTGTCTCACTGTGAGTTTCTGCAGCTGAGAATCATATACCCTCATCCAAACTAGAACCTTAAAAGGGATAGTTAACCGAAAAATTTAAATTCACTCCATATCTACTCACCACTATGCCAATGGAGGGGTGGGTGAAGTGTTTGAGTTCACAAAACACTTGAGTTACAGGGGTAAACAGCGTTGCAGCCAAATCCAAAAACAATTGCAGTAACTGGTGATCGTTCCTTCAAAAGTAAAAAACATAAAATGCCTTCATCTGTGAGTAGATACGGAGTGAATTTTCATTTTTGGGTGAACTATCCCTTTAAGGAAATATTTTTGGGCTGAGAAAAGGCATCATTATGATAATTTGTCTCATACTGATGTTCCTGTTCGGAACTGTTCAGGAGGACATACGTTACCTGCACAGCCCTTAATGGGCCGTGAGAAGCCTGTCCTGTGTATTTGTATTATTAAATATTACCAGACATTAAAATATATTTTATACATGAAATATTCGCTCAGTGAAATGTAAACTAGAAGTATTAACAAAGTCACCAAGAAAGTACTAACAACGTGTGTAACATAAATCCTGTTGTTTGTACCAGAGTATAACTGAGTGTGTGTGTGTTCTGTACTGTATACAGGGACTACGTGCAGTACTGGGCCCAGAGAGGGGTGGAGGTTGTAGCCTGGACAGTCAACACAAAAGCTGAGAAGGACTATTACCACACGCTGCTCCAAGTCAACTACATCACAGACAGCCTGGTGGAAGACTGTGAACCTCATTACTGACACCAGACAGAAAGGCTCAAACACACACTTGAGACAAAAGCCCTCATGGACGAGATGTTTCACTTCTCCTCACCGACATGTGTCGTGGTGGAGGAGAACACACAGGAGCCACTGTTTTGATTTAATCTAATCAGACTGGGTGCCATTCTTAGTAACATGATGCCACGTAACAGGTTTTATTTGGACATAATCATTTTAATGTGATGATGAATTCTCTGACATGGTTTGTAATAGCTTCAATACAAGCATTTTTGTAGTAAGTGTCTATAATAGACCTTAATCAAATGTACTGTATTCACCCACTCAGGAATACAATGATTTTATTGTCTTGATAATTGCTTCCATCTTGCTGTCTCTACAGTATATATGCACTATACTATAATGTCATGTATGGCAAGCCGTTTGAGCATTTATTCCATATCCTTGATATCAAATGTCCCCTCCACTACTTCGGTCTTTGTCAGCACTAGTTGGACATTTGGTCGCACTAGTTCAGTATCTTACTGTACTAGTTGAACAAAAAATCTTACTAGTCACTCTTTTTCAGCAACTAGTGGCACTTTTGTTCAACTAGTTACAACAGAAACTGTACTAGTAACACTGCGCCGCACTAGTAGCACCAAAGTCCCTACTAGTTGGCTTTTTGCCGCACTAGTGGCCCTCTGGACCGAACTAGTAATGCTGAAAGTGTTACTAGCTAACTAGTGAGCTGCAAAAGGTCTGCCATTTAAGCTAGTCAAACATTATGGCAAGCCGATTGAGCATTTATTCCATATCCTTGATATCAAATTTCAGTCCCCTCCACTAGTTCAGTCTTTGTCAGCACTAGTTAGACATTTGGTCGCACTAGTTCAGCATCTTACTGCACTAGTGAACTAGTGGGAGCCCAAATGCACACTAGTAAGCTAGTGCAGGCAAAATACCCACTAGTTTACTAGTAAAAGCCTATTTTGACCTTACTAGCAAACTAGTGAGGTGCAAAATGTGTACTAGTAAACTAGTGGGGTCAAAAAACCCACTAGTTTACTAGTAAACACCTATTTTGACCTTACTAGCAAACTAGTGAGGTGCAAAATGTTTACTAGTAAGCTAGTGGGGTTGAAATGTGCACTAGTTTACTAGTTGAAGTGTTTTTTTGACCTTACTAGCAAACTAGTGAGGCTGAAAGGGTTTACTAGTAAGCTAGTGACAGCGAAAATACCTACTAGCTTACTAGCTGCACTTCTTGCAACACATGCTAATGAGGGGGATAAATTGAAGCTTCCTATTGGCTCTCCAGCAAGAGCTCCACCCAGCAAAAATGTAACCCTATAAAGCCTGATGAGGTTTCACTGCTGTGAACCGCCAGCTCCTTGCTTACTATCCAAACAGAATAATGCACGTACATGTGTGTGCGTCAGATTCATTATTTTTTTCGAACAACAATGAAACAAAGGTGAAAATGTTTTAGCATTTTTTAAATTTTGAATAGATTTCTAATAGATGTACAGAAAAGTCAAATCTCAGCTTGGAAGAAGCCTGTAATGCCAGCAGAATATAATTGAAATGGATAAAAAAAAAAAATGATCCGAAGGTGCAAAAATGATCCAAATACATGAATATGCCATTGTAGGCCCACTGAAGGTATTATGCTATTATATTATGAACAACTAATCTGACTTATGTTGGAGGTCAGTGTATGTTGATCTGCTGCAGCATTTACTATCGCCAGTAGGTGGCAGTGCTAAATGAACTGAGTAGCTTTTCTTTACTACTTTTCAATTGAAAGCTTGCCATATACAAACGAATAAGGCAATGACTAAATTACTGATAACATAATTTACTAGTGTCACTAGTGAGGCGCAAATGTCCACTAGTAAACTAGTGGACTGCAAGCAAATGAAGTAGGCGGGACAAGGATTTTGATTGGTCAGTGTTCAAACTGTGTTTCAAAGCCTTAAAGTGCCCGCTCTGAATTGTGTTGATCTAAACCTTTTAGCAACATTCTTTTATGGCATAAGAGTTATTTTAGCAGCCATGCCTAAAACGTTATATTTGATTAAATGTTGATTCATTAGGGTTCATTAGTAGCTCAAAGTGTTTTACAATAAAGTGAAGAAACAACAAAAAATAAAAACAGACTTATTAAAACAAGTGCAAATACTGCACAATAAAACTAAGCAATAAAATTTATAATAAACGAAAGAGACAGCAAAAAGCAAGAACAGGTATGCTAAGAACAATCAGATATTTAAAAGATAGAAATGAAACGTAGAAACACATAAGAACAATAAAATGTGTAGAGATAAGAAAGCCTGCTTAGGAAGCGTGACAGCTGATTAATAAACTTTATTTATAATGTTAAAACATTTTCACCTTTGTTTCATTGTTGTTTGAAAAATTATGAATCTGGCGCACACACACATTTGCGTGCTTTATTCTGTATGGATAGTAAGCAAGGAGCTGGCGGTTCACAGCAGTGAAACCTCATCAGGCTTTATAGGGTTAAATTTTTGCTGGGTGGAGCTCTTGCTGGAGAGCCAATAGGAAGCTTCAATGTATGCCCCTCATTAGCATGCAATGCAACTACTGCCACTAGTAAGCTAGTAGGCATTTTCGCTGTCACTAGCTTACTAGTAAACCCTTTTAGCCTCACTAGTTTGCTAGTAAGGTCAAAATAGGCTTTTACTAGTAAACTAGTGGGTATTTTGCCTGCACTAGCTTACTAGTGTGCATTTTGGCTCCCACTAGTTCAACTAGTGCAGAAAATTGGAGGCCACTAGTTTACTAGTGAGCTGAATCCATGTTTGACTAGCTTACATGTCAGAGCTTTTGCAGCTCACTAGTTAGCTAGTAACACTTTCAGCATTACTAGTTCGGTCCAGAGGGCCACTAGTGCGGCAAAAAGCTTACTAGTAGGGACTTTGGTGCTACTAGTGCGGCGCACAGTGTTACTAGTAAGGTTTCTGTTGTAACTAGTTGAACAAAAGTGCCACTAGTTGCTGAAAAAGTGTGACTAGTAAGATTTTTTGTTCAACTAGTACAGTAAGATGCTGAACTAGTGCGACCAAATGTCCAACTAGTGCTGACAAAGACTGAACTAGTGGAGGGGACTGACATTTGATATCAAGGATATGTAATAAATGCTCAAACGGCTTGCCATAGGCCTCTGTGGGACAGCTGCATTCAGAAGCAATACAATCTCATGATTACACAGCTAAGTATTAGTATTATTTTGAAATAATGTCATTTTGTCGTTGCTCCTCAGTGGTGGACCTAACTGTCTATAGAGCAGATACTAGTCACTTTTAGCCTTTATATTTGTCTTCGTCTGTGGGTCTTTAGTAAGAACAAATCATCCTTTTGCAGCTTTTCTCAAATTTGTGTTGCTCTACATGATAACAACAGCAATCAAATAAGTAGTAGCAAGAAATGAAGGAGTGAATGTACAGAGATTTGTGAGGCTTTAAAAGTGCAGTAGAGTTGAGTAATGAGACTCTGACGTCTGAGTGAATGTGACAGACTGACTTCTGAAATGTATACGAAAGCAGCACCTCAGATACGGTGCAGTGATGGGCAGCAAGGAGACGGAAATAAAACAGAAAATGGTGAACATGTTTCATTGCAGAAAAAGCAGAGGTGTAACTGCTAACACCAACAATGTACAGTAAACTGCCAGTGAGACGACTTCAGGGCCTTACAAACTGGTTTTAATTATACCTCATGTTTTATTCTCTGTTAGAAAAGCTTTCAGACTGAATGCTACACCATCTCTGTTTGTACACTATCAGCTGCTTTTGTGGTTGATCCATGCAGAATTTAATCTGAGCCGACTTGACAAGTTTAAATACATTAGAGTGTCACTATAAGAATTGAGACTTAAAGAACTTGAGAAATAATTCATGATTTTCTGGTTGAATATTGTGACGAATGATTGAATTAAATTAAATTAAATGTGTGATATCTCATTTCCAAGTGACATTGTTTGCTTTCTTGCACCCTGGAACAGCAAAGTGACATCAGAGGAAAACTTATGTCCAAGAATAATGGGTTGGCAATGAAAATCTTGAGTCACAGGCTCCCTTCTAACCATGCTCAAAAATATTGTATTTAGAAAGAACCACACAAGCAAAAAATGTTTATATAAAAACTAAAATAATATACACCTAAAATACAAATTATACACAAAAATACAAAATATTACCGAGTAGAATGAAATAATGAGAATGTAAGTAATACTGATTAGTGGTAGTGCAAATATTATAAAGTGCAATCTTATGGCGGTTTAGCGGAGTTGAACGGTCCGATGGTGGGAGTGGGAGGTGAACTCGCTGAGATAGGAAGTACAGAAAAATACTTCTGACACTGAGATATCCAGGTTTGAATATTTTTAACCCATTTCATACTTAGTTAAACTCTCAAGCATAATGAAACACAGTATTTTGAAGGGACAGGCCATCAACTGATGGGAAAATACACTATTTACTACCTTGTTAAAAACTGAACATCTGCCCAAACTGTTTTAAACAGACGCTGACTCTAAAAAGAAAAAGTTCAATAGATGGGGAAAGGTGGGCCCTGATAAACTTATCTCCCTCAGTACTACTCAGCTATAGTTTGACCTCAGGTTGGCCTCTGTGCTGCTGTAGATACTCAGGCTGAGGTGTGTGGACTGTTGATGATTAGCTTGTGGGCCCAGAGACTCAGGTGACTGGCCCAGATAGTGCAGCTGAATGAGGGGGATGTTGTGTTGGATATCACCCTGGATAAGCCCGTCTGAGCCACTGCTGGTGCCGGCTGATCTTCAGCTACTGTCACAGGTTAGCTGACGTCTCACAGGGCTGATACAGGAGGAACCAAACAGAATAAGACCTGACGCAACATGAAGTGGACGGTTTACAACTAGTGATCCAGGGTTCAGAGTGGCACCATGCACGCTGTCATGGCAACGGATCAATTGTCAGACTTCATTAGTTATTACTTAAGAATATTTAGAGAGCAAGAATATCTGCAACGTCTGCAGAAAAATATCGATTCTTATTCTCCCCATTTTCTCAGTGAACATGTTTATCCCTGTGAGCGTTTGCTTTTATAGGTGAAAGGTGATCCTGCAGCCCCTCCTCCAGAACTGTCTGAGGGGGTGTGTTGTGACGTCACTGAAGGACGGGGGTGCCCGCCTGCGTAAAGTTGTCCGACCGGAAACAACGAGCGCGCAAATGAGGAGTTCCCGACTTCAAAGTAAAAGCCTCTCACACGCATCCTCCTCATAAGTATTAAAGAAAATCCCAACCCTCCACTTCATGTACACTGTATTTGGATTTTCAAGAGGTCGAATATCAGACAGATGAATTGGGTTATTTTTTAATGTTTCCATGTTTTCATCAGAAACTGTAGGTAACATCCCAATGTGGGTTAATAATGCTGAAAATTAGAAATCCATGGCAGTGATACTTGGCAGTTTTACCACAAATAAAGTACAAAAGGCAGATTAACACTATTCTCCACATACTAAAATACAGGAAATAAAACAATATAAAATGAATAAAAAATAAATGGCAACAAACACTTTGCCTGTAAAATGAACACAGCACGTTATTTTCAGTCTTATCACCTAACACAGCTTAATAGTAAAAAAAACATTTTCATACCTCGCCACTGCCACTACTCCTGGACTGTTATGACCCTTTGCAAAAGAAACTAAAAAAAGACACAAACACAAAAAGTGTGTTTGGCTTACCAAGAGGACACGTGCACAGGTGAGATCACAGGAGCAGGACTGAATGCTGACACACCTGCGCTCCATCAGCCTCTTAACTGCTGAGGTGCTCTCACCTTGATTTGCCAAATTGGGCCTGGGTCCTATTCTCCTCCCTCTACATACATTTTTATTCTTATTATTTATTATTTTCTCTTTTGGCTTTTGTATGTAATTTTAATCTATGTTGTATTTTATGGCCTCTTTCAAATCCATTTGAGCTGTTTCTTCTAGGATGATGCTGCTGCCGCAGCTTTGCTCTCATTGAAGAAGGCAGGGCCTATTACTTTTAAGAATAAAAAAATGTGAGCATGTATCACAATGCTTTGTAAAGCCCAAAAATTAGGCGGAGAAGAACGTATAGATACATTCTGATATATGTAGTGGAGTAAAAGTGAAAAATAAATCTACTAAAGTGGGTCGTGATGGTGCACCATAGATTGTGATCGTGGACCATAGATCGGGATGGTTGATTGTGGATTGTGATGGTGGATCTTGGTGGTGGATGGTGGATCTTGGTGGATCCTGGTGGTGGATCTTGGTGGTGGAGGATGGTGGATCTTGGTGGATCCTGGTGGTGGATCTTGGTGGTGGATCTTGGTGGTGGATGGTGGATCTTGGTGGATCCTGGTGGTGGATCTTGGTGGTGGATGGTGGATCTTGGTGGACCCTGGTGGTGGATCTTGGTGGTGGAGGATGGTGGATCTTGGTGGTGGATCCTGGTGGTGGATCTTGGTGGTGGAGGATGGTGGATCCTGGTGGTGGATTGTGATGGTGGATTGTGGATTGTGATGGCAGCTCATCATGGACTATGATTACAACAAGACTGCTTGATATACTGCTCTTGTTGAGGGTTAATGAAAATGTCGCACATTGTTAAGCCCTATGAGACAAATTGTGATTTGTGAATACAGATACACATTTAAAATTGATTTATTGATTAAGTAATGTGCAGGTTAATGGAAACTGTACTTAACCACAGTAAGAAAGTGAATGTGTTTGTTACATTACCACTGGTGATGTAACAAACACGTGCTGGGCATTTATTTTGAAAATCAGCAGCGGACGTGTGTGTTGTTGAGTCTGAGTGGCTTTACGCTGGTGAAGGATGGTGTGTTTCCGTCCTGATGAATTATCTAAAGTGTGCAGTGTCCTTGTCAGGGAGCAGAGGAGTCGCACCGAGTCCCGGAGCAGCAGCGGAGCAGCGACGGCAGAGTGTCCGGCCCGGAGTGTCACTGTCCCCGGGCTTCAGGAACCACAGGTTACGCTCCTCCTCTCCGGGAGAACTTACCGCTGATCCCCGGCATGTGCAGCCGCTTTCTCCTTGGGTGACCTACACACCAGCCCGGGCGTCCTCACGGCTCAACACCTGCTGGTGAGGAGGAGGAGGGCGGCAGGCTCCACACAGCGACTCTGCTGCAGGCGTCGGGCCCGAGAGAGGAGCAGCGGGGCCGGGGAACACGGGTCGGTCCGTTCGGTGGTGGTGGCTGCGTCAGGTGGAGGACAGAGGAAGCTGCGGAGTTCATACACCCCCCCCCCCCCACACCCCCCCCACACGCACACACACACGCACACACACTGGAGCTGTTGCCGGTTACAACACATGATGTACACAATCACCAGAGGTCCCAGCAAACTTGCTACACAGCGGAGGACAGGTGAGTGTGCGTGCGAGCGAGCGTGTGTGCGTGTGAGGGAGTGTTTGAGGGTGTGTGTGAGGGTGTGTGTGTGAGGGTGTGTGTCGGCATGATGCAACGTCACGTCAGCTTCATAACAAACCGAGCACGTGGATCATTTCCCTCCGGGTTTTGTCTGTCAGGTCCAACACAGCAGATCGAGAGCAAGTTCAGCGACTTGAAGCTCAGGCCGACGACCTGGCTCACGTCCAAGTAAGTAGTGTGTGTCCGTGTTCGTGTAATGTGTGTGTTTGTTTGTGTGTCCGTGTGTTTCAGCAGCGTGGGCCCCAAATATTACTCCTCACGTGCGCCCTCAGAGCGATAGTGTATCACCTCGCTGTGACCCAGGTGACCTCGCTGCTTCCATTATCGGACAAATATCTGACCCTCTACAAACTGTGTGCCTGCGTGCGTGTGTGCGTGCGTGCTATGATCAATTCAGCAGCTGTTTAATTGTACACTTGGCTAAAGTCACTTCCGTCTATTACAACCTTCACTAATGCAGACGGTATGGACAAAATTATTAGAAACACATCTGAGTGTAATCTTATATAATTATTTAACATGTCATTATAAAAGGTGACATTTTTAAGCAAAGACTAAAAGTTGTTAATGCACCAACAACGGGCCTCATTTACCACAATGCATTGCAACGACAAGATGTCTTGCATTTTGAACTAGAAAGACACTAGAGCACATGCCTCTCCACTAAGTCTCCACATGAAACCACATTTAAATTTGCCACATGTGGATTTTTATGTGGATCTGCACCAGATGCTGGCAGGTGGGGCTCAGAAGATAGAGCGGGTCGTCCACTAACCAGTAGGGTCAGTGGTTCGATGCCTTCACTACGTATGACACAGTGTCCTCGGCAAGATCCAGAGCCCTTGATGGCTGTGCTGACACTGAGAGTGACGTGTGATGGACAATTCGATGCACTGATCTGTAAAGCACTTTAAATGGTCATCAAGACCAGAAAAGTGCTATGAAAATACAGAGCATTTATATCAGTCCCTACATACTGTATGTCTGATTCATGAATTATTCTGAGAAATCAATGAAAATGTAAAACTATTTCGCAATCCTCCTGATCCAGATCTGCACCTCCTAAATGTAAGGGGTTCTTCCCTCACTCATGGTAGTGCTAAACTAACAAATTAAAACATAACGTAATGAAGGCTAAAATTCTCCCTTTCTCCTCTCCACCAGGGTCTTGTGGTTTTAGCTCTGCAGCACATTGTGTGACGTTTTTCCTGGCAGTTGTTGAAAGGCATTCTTGGATTATCAAAGAAGCTTCTAGACACATAAGCACAAATCGAAGCCAAAAAGGACACAGAGTTAATATTTGTTTAGTTACAGGTACAAAAATGAATATTCCTGCTTCAAGGCTCCACCCGAGGCTGTGAGCATCACTAGAGTTTAACAATCCACCTGCCAGTCTAGGAACAATGAAGTTACCTGAAGTTAACCTGGCGTCCTGCATCAGTACATATTGGGATTTTCCACATGGGTTTTTGTGTTTGTTTTGTCTGAACCCCTCAAGCACGCACTCTGTGATTAACCCCCCTCTCGTCTCTCCAGCTCGCCGCCGCCGAAGATCGTGTTCAACCGCCTCAACGGGAAGCGCTACCACGGCGCAGCCACGCAGAAGGCCAGCTGCCCAGCAGAGGGATTCACTCCAGCACACGAGGAGAACGTCAGATTCGTGTATGAAGGTGAGGGTCACCGGGATCATCAGGTGGGAGGTTGTAGATCATGACGCCAGGAGAGACTGGAGGTGTTTGACTCAAGGTTACAAGGTCGGAGGTTGTTTTATTTGTTTGAGTTGATTTTCTGCAGTTTCACAAATTGAAACCATTTTCAAACAGAACATTTAGCTGACAATGGTTTTAAATCAGAGGTGAGAAGTCAATTGAGGGAAAAAGAATCGGCAACAGTTTTTTATATCGGATTAATCGTTACAGCTGCTGTAAACTGAACTAACAGAATTTTGGGGGGGTTAGTCGGACAAAATAAGAAAAAGTTATTAAGTTATAAAGACGTCACTATTCAACAGATTCATTGATGATGAGAACAACTAACAGTCGTAGTCGTCTTCATAATTTTCAGCAGTATTTCAGGATATGCGAGTCGCTGGAGGCGTTGTGTTTTCAGGTTTTCTGTTGCTCCGTCTGTTCTTCCCACACCCACTAATGAAATAGCTCAGGAATTCTGTGAGGAAACCTTCTTGATTGATTCTTCAAATTTTGGCCAAAGGTTTGTTTGGACTCAAATATGACCTGGTTAGATTTTGGTTTTTAAAGGTCAAAGGTTAAAGATGGCTGTCATTTATTTGGCCTCTTGAACATGATGTCTCATGACACAAACATTAACTGAGACTCAAGGATGATCAGAGGCCTGTACTATGAAGCAGGATTTGCGTTTATCAGGTTTACTTCAGGGTTTTCAGTCCTGTGAAGCTCGTTCACTTCGTATCGGGGTAAATCAACATGGTAACTTGTGCTGAATGGCTAACCTGTTCCAGAGCAGGTTTAGTTGGAGATAAGAGATCAAGCAGAATAAAATCTCCGCCCACTGACAAATCAGTTCCTTTGAAACATGAAAATCCCGTGGAAAAAAAAAACAAATAAAGAATCCTGTGGTGCTGGTGTGGATCGTTAGGGTCTCTGAGGAGGACCCACAAAATCCTTTTACCTTTCACCAACCTGAAGGCAGGAGCTATGTGCTCCCAGTACCACAGACTGTCTGCATCGCTCTACCTTTCTTTACTTGTGGGAGTTACTGATATGGATGAATTGAGTGTGTTAGCAGCGGAATAACCTGACAGTTTTATACTTTTATCCTTCCCTTTAAGTAGCTTTATCATATGAAATAAAATATTTATTTGGAAGTCGAAGTAGAAGCCGCCCTAATGGGGTGTGAGGGGAAAACCAACTGTCCACACACAGTCACTCAGAGGAGACTGTCAGCAAAACCTAACAACGCTGAAAAACCTTCACTGTGCACTATTCACCCTGTCTTGAAGTTTACCCAGCATGCCTCAGTACTGGGCAGTACTCTCATGCCCTGGTGGAAATGAATGACTTGGCCTGAACCAGCTATCTATCTGTGTTACTGTTGGCGCGCTGCCAGTTGTGTGATGTTCGTTTGTGACGCTAAAGTTCATCTGAGGAAAAGAGCTTTTTTTCTTTTCTCAAGCGCTCACACCTAAAGAAAAACCTCTGTCACAGCCTGTTGACTCGTTTCAAGGCAAAAAACCTGATGAGCCTGAAAAAAACCCACCAACAAATGTCGCCTCTAGGCCTGATTACATAGTTGTTCACCCTCCCTCATGCAGAACCGGCTCCTGTAATCTTTTCTGTATATTTGACTTCCTTGTTATACAAGCTGCACAAACTATGTGCATCTCAGGGGCTGAAGGTGATAAACACACACCACAGTCCAGCTTAGTTCTAAGTGTGCTGCTCTGCATTAGTGTTTGCAAATCAACTTTATAGTTATAATCTCCTGAAAGTGGAGCGTGCTCTGCCAGGATGTTTGAGTGTAAAGGATGAGTTCAGAAATGGAGCAAAAAAGGCAAACAGTTGTGCACAACTCCACTAAGGCCCAACAGTCCCATTACCTCCAATCAAGCTGCAGCAAATTTCATAAACTCATCTGAAAACTGAAAATTACAGACCGATCCGTGCCAAAATGTAATGGGTTCTTTCTAGGCCCGTGTTTCATCCCTCCACCAAGTTTAGTGTAAATCCAACAACAAACAAACAGAAGAAAACATGACCTTCTTGGCCGAGGTAACAAAATGTCATTTGTGCATTTCCGCCAAGGAGGTAATGTTTTCATCTGCATTTGTTTGTTTGTTAGCAGGTTTACGCAAAAACTACAAGACCGATTTCCATGAAATTCTGTGGATGGGTGGGGCATGACACAAGGAAGAGCCCATTCAATTTTGGTGTGGATCCGGAACCCAGGACGGATCAAGGGATTTTTTTTCACTTTCTGAAATTCCATATATTAGATCACACAATTATTAGCTCCTCCAAGAAGGTTATGTTTTCACCCCTGTCCATGTTCTGTTGTTTGTTTGTAAACAATATCATGCAAAAAAACAACAACTCCTGGACAGAAGGATGTGGTATGGGTTAGGGAAGAATCCATTACATTTTGGTGCAGATCAGGATCAGGTGGCGGATAGAGGAATTTATCTTTCACTTTCTTTATTCTAAATATTTTGGTTGATTTCTTAGAGAATAATTCATGGATCTTGATTAAAAAAATTTGACATGTTTATGGGACTGATATTTATTAGTGTGTGGATTTTGGTGCAGATCTAAATAAAAATCGGGACCTAGTGAATTTAAATGTGGTTCCATAAGAGGACTGTTGCCTTAGTGGTGGTATGTATTCTAGTCCCATTCTAGTTTAGTTGTATTATAAAAATAAAAAAAGACTTGTTGCATGTAAAGTAACTCAGTTTACTCAATACTGTGTTTGTTTGTGTGCAGCTTGGCAGGAGCTGGAGCAGGAGCTGGGGGATGTCGGGAAGTCGACCGACAACCAGGGGCCCGTTCAGTACACTGAGAAGACCCCCAGTGCTGCAATGAAGAGTAAGTCCCTGCAGCTTCTCTCTGCGACTTTACACCAGGGTGATTTGGATTTTCAACCAGTTCCCATTCACTGACCTTTTAGAGTAAACGATAACCCTCCTCCTGCTGTGTAACCTGCTGAACATTGAACCAGTAATCTGACCGGTTAGTCAAACACAACAGGAAACATGAATGGCTGCTCTAATCTCTCACCATTAATCACAAACCAGGGCTTTATCTGTAGCCAGAGGGAGACTGTCGAAACATGTTTCTTTAATTTTTAACTCTTCTTTGGTTAACGAGATCCGGACTGTTCCAGATAAACCAGCCCTTGTTGGTTCACACACTGTCTAAGGCTCTGTAAGGTCATTTCAGTCACTTAGGATGGATTCTTCTTCACCCTTTTTATATTAGTTAAGGATCTGAGGCTCCCAGTTGTTATGAACAGTTGTTAAAGTCTGAGTTATGCAATTACTATGATCTTTTAGCTGAATTTCATCAACAGTCCATTGGATTGTGATGTTTTTTTGTTTTGCTGCTCCAGTAATGACATGGTCATTTTGTCCAGATTTAAATATTTCAACAACTACTGGGTGGATTGCTATAAATTGTTGCACAGAAATGTATGGTCCCCTGAGGACGAACCCTACCGATACAGGTGATAGCTTCCCTTTTCCTTTAGAGCCACCAAGAGGTTCAAAATTGAGGGTTTGAATGCAACGTCTCGACAAATGTCAGGAATTCAGTGCGTGTTGCCCTCAGGATTATCTGCAATCATTTCCTCCAGTGCCATCAAGACAATCAATTTTTTTCAATTCTTTGGTTAAAGACTTCCCCAGCGAGTTTAGTTTTATGTTGTTCAGGAAATATTAGCATGCTAACATGCTATCCTAAAATGGTAAACATGCACACTCAACATCCTCGGCATTAACAGTTAGCTCAAAGATCTGAATGTCCCTCCTCTGAAAGATTTTTAACACATTCTAAAACATTTTCGTCTCCAAATAAAAGCTGCAAATGTCTTAGTAACCACATCAGTAGACCGTAGACTCAGTAGACTTGTACAGTCCCTCAGGTTTCAGGTTTTTACATCTGCACAGATCATCCCTCCTTTTTTTTAATAACAAATTTGTAGTGGCATTCATGTAAGAAAATTAATAATTGATGAACAAAATAGATTGTACTTTAATTCCCCTCTGTTGTGTGTCTCTCTCGCTGTCTGTGCAGACTTTGTGCCCATAGACCTGGAGGAGTGGTGGGCTCAGCGCTTCCTCGCCAACATCGCCAACCTGTCATGACCGGTTGAGGCTTCGAGTCGGGACAGGAAGCACTGCGTTGATGCTCCATCGGCGAAAGGCGTCACAGGAGTGACGGCGGGAGGAGTCCGTCTCCAGGATCTGCGGCGCGAAAGGGCAGCGCGTCACCTTGATTTGACGCTGCGTAGAGAGAACTGGGTGCACAAGACAAAACCGCCAAGAATGCAACGACGCTGACCTGACTGTGAACAGAGCGGGCTGCGACAAAAGACCCGTCTCTCTCTACTTGAGTGACGTGTTGGTTTAGAAGTTGAGATTCTTTTTCCTCCTCCTCTATCAAGTGTGCTCTGCTGTATGTGTGTCTTTGCTGAGCTTTGGATATGAATCTACTGAAGAACAAAACAAGTAAAATGGCTTTCAAGAAACATTCTGTGTGGGAATTTCTTCGAATTAATGTATTTTGCTGATATACACAAATCCGAACTTGGTATTAATAGAGGTGAAATAAGGATTTATTATACCACTCCAGAAAACATCAAGATTGACTGAGGAATCAGTTTTGAATGAAAAGATCTTTTGTTTACCACTGAGCATTTGAACATTTACCTTTTTTGTAATTCTTTATTTTCAGTCAGTCAAACCTTAAACCAAACTGTCCTCCATTTTAAACAAACTGGTAAAACTGTGATCAACTTTTGAGGAATCGAGTTGATCAGGAGCAAACCCACAATCTTTTGTAAAATGTTCAGAATCTAACGACCTCTTCTTTTCCGGAAAGTCCTTGTCAGACAAATGTTCCAAACCCTGAAGTAAAACCGGCCACTCTCCGTCATAGTGTTTTAAAGAGAAATTGTAACAGTTTTTTTCCTGCCTGCTCCTCTTACACCCGCTGCCTTCGTCCTCTTGGCCCGTCTGCGGCTGGGTGCAGAGTGGCCTGGCTTGGCCGTGGTGAAGGTGATGCACTGAGAGTCCAGGTAGTCCACCAGCTTGGCGGCGCCCAGGCGGATCCCGGCCGCCTTGAGTCGCTGTTGGAGCTGGGAGAGGACCAGAGGCTGGTACTGGAGGATCTGACTGTACAGTCCGGAGTCCGACAGGATGAAGGAACGCACGGCCTTGAGGCGGTCCTGAAGTTGAGTCACAGCTTGGGAGGCAGAGACGCCATCACTGTCTGAGTCGCCATCGGAAGTGAGGCACAGCTCTGGATTGGACCTGATAAGAGGGAGCAAAGTGGTTAAAAAAAGACACTATCAATGAAAGTTATTTCAAAACTACACCAAGTACCACTCCCATTTGATGTGATAATACACCATCTTACACCACTAATTGAAAATGTATTGTTGAATGTTGTCAATCTGCCCCATTTTACCTCCAATAACTGTTACCTACTTGATTATACTTCTAGTACTTCTCTATAATCTTACCATTATCTACAGAATAGTTTCACAATCAAACATTCTGTCTATAAAATGTCACGAAGTCGACCAGAACAACGTCCCAGAACCCAATAGGACCTAAATTGATAGTTTCGTCTGACGAGTAGTCCAAGATGCACAGATATATCATAGTTTAAAATAATCTGAGACAGGAAAACCAAAATACATAAGGAGCAAATGTGTTTGACAGGTGACAAATTATGTTTTGATTATCAGATGTATTTCTTGCGAGCTCTACTCCATATGGATAAAGCGACTCAAACTTAATGTATCCTGCGTGAGGCCATCGGGACAGACGCGTCTTCAACCCACTTTGACTATGCACCAGCCAAGACCCCAACATACTGTGAGGCAGCGCATCTCATTCTGGGCAGTGACAGCGAAACTGAATCGTGGTACCGTTGTTTTGATTGTGGTAGATGTTAAAAAAAGCTTATTTCTACAAGCAATTCATAGAAGCATTGACCGCTATAGTCCTAGTCCGTCCCTCAGTCAACCTGGGCGCAGCCTGTGCAGTTATGTGACAGGATTTCTAGTAGTGATCAAAACTTTTGTTTCATGGTGTCATTTTGAACCACGAGCTAGAACACTTGTCTGTGCCAGTGAACAGAATATCAACTGAACCCTCTGAAAATCTGTAAAGCAACAAAACAATTGTGCACTGACTCAAGCATGGAGCTGCGTAACACCTGAGGCAATTCACGCTGTACCTTCCAGACTCTTCACTGGCGGCTGTTGAAGAGGTGTTGGACCCCTGTGAGGCAGAGAGCAGCTCTCCCGCCTCCTCCTCCTCCTCCGCTCGCTGTTTCAGAGGGGAGACGGCAGCCGGCGCTATGGGCTCTTTAAACTTCACTGTCTGGCTGCCAGGAGCCGCTGAACTGGTGTTAGGGGGGGGCTTCCTCTTAGCAGCACGCCCCGCAGAGGGTGCCTCGTCCTCGGAGTCTGAACTGACCAGCTGGTGGGTGTACTGGTGGATCTCCTTCAGTTTGAGGATCATCTGGCGCTTGGGTAAAGGCCGAACGCCAAACCTGCACAGAGGAGACAGTCAGACAACAGATGGAGAGGAGGAAAACAAGCTGAGAAAGAGGAGGAAAGCCAGACAGACTAAGTTGACAGTGACACCAGGTAATCGGATAGTCCCTCAGTTAATAGCATTTGATTAAAAAAGAAAAACATGAGGGTAAAGAAGGTTCAGCGACTCTTTCACATGAGGGCAGAGATGAGAGTGAACTGACTGACCTGTTGAGTTTGTTCTTGAGATCCGGTGTGTCCATGTCAGAGTAGTGGGGCATGGGAGTGATGGGCACCATGGAGCAGTGCTTTTTATTGTGCAATGATGCTGTTGAGACAGAAACAAGATGATATTTCATTAGCACTACAGCTGTTGATTTCTTGACCATAATTTAATCTACAAAAGATATCTACCTGCTTTCCTTAAACTTTCCTCATCCACTGAACTGAGTCATTTTCCTGTTTCCCACTCATTTCAGAAATGAGGATAGAGACAAACCGTAAAGCCATTGAGACAAATAATGTCTGAACTAAAGTGTGACTCTTGCACCTGACACTTTATATTTATATTTCACACAGCTGACCTTGGGGCTGAATTCCCTGTGGTCTTTTGAGGCTGCTGTCACTGAAACGTAACTTCAATATCTTTTAAACATCAATAAGTTTGTCAAACATCAGTGAAAAAATTGTTTGACACTAAGGAACTGACATCTGAGCCTCAGTATCTGCTGATGATTATTTTGGACAGATGAAAGATTTCCGTTATCAAACTCTGTTGTAAAAGTAGGGCTGGACAATATGGCCAAAACCTTTACCAAGATAAAAACTTCAGTATTAGTGTATATTGATCAATATCGCAATAGATTTCACATAATCATTTTTGTTAAGTTTGAAGACAGATTTTTGCTCCTGCGTGAAGGTTGTGGTTTTCAACTCTTCTTTATGGGCAGAGAATGACACTTTAAAACATTTTACACATCTGAATTTCTTTTACAATTACATTTTAAGTTGCTCTAATTGTTATGAAGGCTCTTTGAGCTGCTGTGCCTGCTTCTGTTTACACTCATTTGGAAATGATTATTCTGTTTTAGTAACCTAACCATACCTGGCGTTCTGAGCTGAGCAGGAGGGTTCAACCTCCAAGAGAGAGGAAGAGCCTCCTCTTGTTCCTCCTCCCAGCTGTCCCACATTTGCGGGTTCATGAAGCTGTTGTGCGTGTCTGGTGGTGACGGGGTGAAGGAAGCGTTTCTATGAGCCTGTGCGCTGGTGGCTGGTTGTGCACTGTGGGCTTTAGATGGAGAGGAGTTCACCAAATCGCCGCAGCTGCTCGATGACTGGATACAGTGACTAGATGGTGGAGGATGACAGTCAACAGAGGTTGTTTCTTTTCGTTCCAGGCTACGTTCCTGCCGGCTGGATCCCCCGCTGTCCTCCAGCCTCAGACTGAAGCAGCCGGGGTTTGCTTCCACGCAGGCGTCAAGGCCCCACGAGTCATTGAAAGCAATGGGAGGCTCGTCCATGAAGCTCTGCTGGAAACTAGACTGGGCAATCTCTGCCTCCTCACTTTCTTCTTTTGCCTCCGCCTGTTGTCCTTCATCACGTGAGTCTTTATTTTTGCACTCGCTTTCTGTCCACTCATTTCTGCTTCCCCCTCTTTTGAGCTTATCCCCTGTGTTCTGATGACTGCTGGACTCAACAGAACGTCGACTCTCACTGGAGGACTTATGTTTCTGTGAACTATGAAGACCTCTGTGAGATGAAGAGGGTGAGGACAATGGGGAGAGATGAAAGCTCCGTAGCTCTGTCTTCTCTGGGCTCTCAGATGACGCCCTATCCCCCCCTTGACTGGTTGACCTCTGCTTGTCGAGGCTGCTGTTGAGCGGGGAGGCAGCAAGAAGAACAGGGAACTGTCGGAGCCCTGTGTGCAGGGGAGTGCTGCTGTAGGGCTGCTGCTGGACGTGCTGGGGTGTCTCCTGCTTTGAGGAAGCTTGGAGGGGATGACGGTGAGATGAGCTTGAGAGGAGTGCAAGTGTAAGTTTGTGCGGGAGAACTGCAGACATTTCTCTGTTCTTACTTCCGTCATAACTACTGGTTCTTTGAGGGGAAAAGTTGAGATCCAAGCTGGAGCTACAGGGAGCGGTCTCTTCCAGTTTCAACCTGGGAATGCTGCGCTCTGTTAGGCCAACGTGGGCAGTACTGCTGGAGTTGTGAAGTGTGTTGTGAAGTGGTAGAGCAGGGGAAGAGAAGAGAGAAGAGCGTGAAGAAGACGAATCGCCACTAGGGAACAGCTGTGTCCTGCAAATGCTGCTTTTGGTCTGTGTGGAGCTGGACCTGCTGGAGCTGGTCCTACTGCATCTTTCATGCTGCACCGGTGTGGACGGGATCAGCCAGGAGACTTCAGGGGAACAGTCTGGACTCGGATCACAACCGGAACCTGGATGACCTTGACCCAAGGCTGCAGATGGATCACCAGGATTTAACTCTAAACTACGGGACACTTTATTCTCCATGAGGGGTTCTGTAGGTTTCGGGATTGACTGAGGTTTGATTTGGGTGTAACTCTGCAGCTTCTGGACAGTGCAAGGAGAATGTGACGAAGGACTGCAGGGTCTTAGAACAGCCACATCTACCTCCATCTCCTCGCTTGAGTCGGACAAAACTATGAGCTCTGGCTCCTTCTTTTTGGGGGGTGAATCAGGAGAAACAGGAACACAAATACTACGAGGATCTTGGCCTTCTCGCTTCAAAGACAGACATTGTTTAGGCACGTCCAGTTCAACAGCATCGGTTCCTGAGTCCCCCACCTGGCCAGGGGACAGACCTGCCACAGGCAGGTTGGACGTACTGGGTGGAGGGCTCTGGGAAAAGGCATCGAATCCGCTTGGTGAGGACTGACGCAAAGTTCTGCCAGAGAGTTCACATGACGGTTTATGAGAGGACTGGTGTTTCTGGTAATGTACGGTGTGTGTCTTTGGTGGGCTTGAGGTTGAAGGTGACAAGGAAGAGGGGTCTTTGTCCTCGTAGACTCCCCAAGTGTCTGAGAAGAGGCGGCTGTAGGTGATATCCAGGCTGGGGTCTGGCTCAAGTTGAGAGTTCGGCTTTGGAGTTTTCTTGCTCAAGTCTCTTTTAGCTTCTGTCAGTTCTTCCTCTCCATCATCTACCTTTTCCTGCTCTTCATCGTCCTCTACTGAGTCTTTCTCCTCCTCCCTCTTTCTCTGTGTTGCTGCAAACTCGTAGATCTCCTCCAGCTCTTCCTCGTTCACCTGTTCCTCACAGATCTCTCTTTCACCAGATGTGACATCATCGGTTTGATGATCTTCTTCTTCCAACCTTCTCTCCTCATCATCTCCACCATCAGTATCTAATCCCTCGTCTTCCTCATCCTCTTCATTCCACATAGAGCGGAGGAGCACCATGAAGGCCTGGTCTGTTTGGTCGTTGGCGTTCTCGCCCTGGTTCGTGTAGTCTGCCTCCTGTTCAGGAGTCTGTGACTCACAAAGCTGCTGCAGCTCCTGCAAGTCGAACCTTAATGAAACACAAAAAGAGAAGAGTCTTCGCATAAATGATAGAATGAATTTGCAGCTTTTTCTTGTCTTTTTAACTTGAAATAAACGTCACGTACAAAGTGTTGTTTGATGTGAGGGGGCATTATGATTATGGTCTTAAAACAAAAAGGGATCAAAGTGCAAGGTTATTATAAAAATCTAATATTAAATATCTGTGCTTTAATCTCTACACTTACCTTGATGCCAGCTCTAGTATGTGAGGTCGCAGTGAGGCTGGGATGGAGCAGTGGGCCGTGTACAGGTACTGCAGCAGAGCGAACACAGCCTGTCCCGGGACGTCGCTCATCAACACCCTCTGGGCTGCAGACGAACCCTCCTCCTGCACCCCGAAACCACCTTCATGTAGCTGGGAGAGGACCAGAGGAAGGAAGACAGAGGAAATGATGAGTTGAAAGTCAAAGAGTAAGAAATATTGATAGAAGTTCTGGGCAAATATTGGATACTGGAAATTTGTTTTTATTGTATTGTGTTGTAAAAAACACACATTATATTCAATACAAATTCCAAGATTGGATTTGATTACTTCAGGTCCACACATCACCACTCAAGTTGTTTGAGCTAAACATCTGTGACATGCATCAGAAAACATTTGCTCAGCTTAATCGGAGGTACAGAAACTGTGTCCAGTACTGTGACAGTGACATATGTCAGTCATTAATAGGTCCTCTGTCAGTTTTACTGCATTTATTGCTGAAAAGCAAACTATGAAAACTGAAGAATAGTGGATTTCTACTTAATTATGTAACTCGAAACTAGTAACAGAGCTTCACTCATGTTGGATCATTTTTACCATTTCTGCCAGCAGGGGGCAGCGGGCGTACACCATGAAGGAATGGGCAAAGTAGACGTCTCCACTGTCGACCTGGATCTGCACATCACTGAGCTGAGGGTTGTTCACCATGCTGCTCAGGTCTGACTCCAGTCTCGATAGTGCCACCTACAGAGGAACCAAAGATACACAATCAATGTTTTTAATGGAGATTAAATGGTGACACTGTATCTATTAGTGGATACATCTGCACTGAACTGAAGATGAGAATCACTTCAGCTTAATGTGATTATGACTGGTCTTACCGATCGGTGGCTGCCTCGCTCTTCATCTCCACGTGGCTTGTCACTTTTCCTCTGTGCTTGTCTCTGTGTGTTTTCTGAGTGTGTGTGTGCCGCCTCTGGCAGGAAGCCACTCACACATATGTCAGCCTGCTCCTCTGACTCCTCCAGGAGGTTTGTAGACAGACTGGCTCTGCTCTGTTCGTCTGTGGGAACAGAGACAATCATGATCTGAACTTTAACTATGCAGCATACCAGAGAGTAGCAGTATATGCCAATCATTAAAAAAGGAAATGTAAGAAATGTTTCTTTGTAGAGTTGTGTATAGGGCTAGGCGATATGACTTCAAATCAATATCACGATTATTTCAAACTGTTACCTCGATTACGAGGTAATCAAAGTAAAGGTTACAAATGAGGCTGATCACTCAGCACCAGTCAACAAGTGACTCTGCTCTTCTGTTCTTTTCTAATCACTTACAAGTAGAACTGATCTTTATAAAAAACAACTGAAATCATAAATGCTGGTTGCTTTTACAATGAAGTCAAAACACTGCGTTACCTCATAATCAACGGGAAGAACTTCTCTCCTGTCTGCAGGAGAGAAGTGTGTGTGTGTGTGTGTGTGTGTGTGTGTGTGTGTGTGTGTGTGTCGGCTTAATTAGTTATTAATCGATGCTGTCGATTCATGAATTGGATTGTTCAAGTCACTTTAACCCTGATGTCCTGGCTGTGAGCGTCACGTTAGGTCTCGTGTTGTGTGGCAGCTGAAGAGCTTACGCACAAAATGTTGAAATTTGTTAGTTTCTTATGTTTTTTTCAATGTGTTTGACTACGCGTCTCATAAACTCTAGAGTGAATCAAACACAAAGTAAACTTAAGTACTGTTCAGGTCATAATAACTTCTGATTAGTAAACGTGTTTATTGTTTAGGTGTAAAGTGAGTGCAGGTCAGCAGGGGAATGAGGAGGGAGGACATTAAGGCAGAGTAAAACAGCACAGAACGTAGTGGAAACCTGACAGTTCGTGAATGCCTGCACTGGGGAAAGTATTAACCGAACTGACATGAGCAAAATGAAGTCGGTTAGAGGTTATCAATGTCGGTTTCGATACATTTTTGGTTAATTGCCCAGCGCTACTTGTGTATGAAGAAGGGAGAATGTTCTCAACCTTTCTCCTGAAGGAAATACCTATTTTTTTAAACAAAAGCTGAGCAGTTTAAACATTTTCTGTAAGACCATGCTGAGCATACATCAATGTAATATTAACCGTTTTGTTATGATTTAATACCCAGAATAAACACATTTAATTGACTGTGTTGAGCCTAAAGCATAAATATATACATGCACACTAGTTGTACAGTCCATGCAGAATAAATCCATCAATTTTAAGTAACAGGTTATGTGAAAACTGACTCACTCTGTTAGATGAAGAGTATAGGGCAAGTGCCTAATGCATGATTAAAGGTTTACAACTACAACAACAACAGGACACAACTCAAACTGACAACAATAACAGGTTAAAGAGCAAATAATTATCCGTTTTCTTTGCATGTGCTAAGCAAGTATTCAGGAATGACTGTAGTGTTTATTAGGATAAAGGCACCCCCCCCCCCCAAAGGTAAACACACATTTCATGAGAATACAGTTTGTGTAATGTGTGCATGAGTTACTTTTGTCACTGCCCGAGGTAGTGTAGTGTATGTATCTGCACTGTGTGAGGGTCATGCCGTCTTCAGCCAGCTCCATCAGGTCCCTCAGGGCCTGGCTGCCCACTGGGTGCTGCCCCGTGCCCGGGGTGGAGGGAGCCGAGGAGGAGGCTGCAGTCTGGGAGGAAGAAGGCAGGATGGAGGTCCTGGCCCCTGCCACAGGAGTTCCTTCAGTCAGAGGTCGCAGAGAAGACTCAGACTTGTTTCCAGCGTTCAAAGGGGCTGCAGCAGTCTAAAGGTGGAAGAGATCAGTTTAGATCTAACTCAACTGTTATGTAACTTTTTAAAA
Organism: Hippoglossus hippoglossus; assembly: GCF_009819705.1. Lineage (NCBI taxonomy): Eukaryota > Metazoa > Chordata > Actinopteri > Pleuronectiformes > Pleuronectidae > Hippoglossus > Hippoglossus hippoglossus. The sequence goes on along the minus strand of NC_047151.1, from coordinate 10,429,664 downwards.
TCAAATATTCAATGAGTCATGAAAGCTCACATTTTACACATAATTAAAAGCAAATAAAACAAATGGAAATTGTGAAAAAATAAATTACACACATTTCTCATCAGTTTATCACTTTTTCAGAACAGTGGATCACTTTTCATTGCTTTGACGCAAAATAAATGCATCAGCCCATATTTCATTTTTCTCTATTCTTATCTACGTGCTGTTTTGTCAGTTAAACTCGACTATATATCTATAGTCACAGTATACTATACATGTGCAGTGGGGTCCAAAAGTCTGAGACCAATTTATCTATAGTGAATATGTTAGTTTAGGATTAAAATAAAGCCTACAGAAGCACGTTGTAGCATTAATGATTCATGTCGTTTTTTTTACTGTGATAAAATGTTGGTTTGTGCAGAAAGGAAAATGATAAACAAATAAAACCTTCAAAAACAGTATATTGTAATGCAAGTGTGTCTTTTTTGTCAAATTATTGACATTGTCTTTCAGGGACACAAGTGAAGTCAGTGTTGTGAGTTTTGGTTGCATAATTGGGTGCATTTTTGGATGAAAAAGTGAAGTCAAGTTCAATATCATGGATGAGGATGTAAACTGAACAGGATAAAATATATGAGAAGCAGCTATCAGTGCAACTGTCTCCCTCGTCTTTAATGAATATGTCATGCTTGGTTTTATGCCACATCAGGTTTAAAAGGCGTCTTGATAAATTCACTAACCCAAATTTGGAAAGTTGGCTCTGCTGTCAGATTCTACTGATCAATAACAGTAATTCCCTTAGTTTCAGACACTTTATATATGAATCTGCACAACCAGACCAGACAGTGTTAACTCCAGTCTTATTTCTGTTCCCCACTGAAACCTGACAGACATAATATAACACGATATGTAATCAAGTCTGTGATCTCTCACCTTTGGGGTTTCCCAAGGAGTAATGAACTCTCTGAGCTCCTGAGTGTAGAAATCTGACTGACAGGTGAAGCTGCTGCTCAGCAGTGTGCTTTTCTGCCAGAGGGGGGCCGCCCTGCTCAAGCCACACAGGCTGCTGGGGCAGCGGGTCGGGGTGGGGGGAGAGGGGGCCCGGCTGTGTAGAAGGAGAGCAGAGACACGTTCCTGCAGCCTCACCAGGGCCGCCTGAGCATCCTGAACGAGCAGGAGCGGAGGAGGACGAGGGACGGCTCCTTTTTTCTTCTTTCTACGCCCTTTACCTGCACCAGGTGGAGGAGACAGGTTTACATGCCGTCTGCACAAGAGAGGCTTTTTCTAGTTCTAATCAAAGGCAACTGGATTTGCTTGAAGTTACTGAAGATGTTTCAGCTTCAGATCTAGAAAGCAAGTTCAGTTTCTTTCATATACCCAAGAATCTTCACAGACATCTCCAAGTCCATAAGTCTGCAAATAAATTGGCTAATTACGTATAATTTGTACTCATCTATGCATTTGGCTACTACCCAGACAATAATACAACTGTATTCTAAAACCAATCGTTTCCCACAGTTTATGTCATGTCTTTGTATGTTAAATGTCCAACAGATATTAGTAGAGACACAACTTCAGGCCTCGCCAAAGTTAACACACACATGCGGACACAGAATACATTGTGTTCTGAAATATTTCTTCCAGCAATGACAAAGATAAAAAGAAAACTGCTTCTACGGTTTCACAAGTTAAACAAAGTAAAATGCTTTACAACTCCCACATTATTAACACAATAAATTCACAGACACACATTAGACAAATGTGTAAAAACTCCTGTGTTAAAATCCAGCCTGTTTAATTGTTCACATATAATTAACTAAGTTCCTAAATTTGGTTTCTTCTGTCTTAACATGGCCAATCTAAAAAGAAGAGGATAAAGCAAAGTAAAGGCAGGTTATACATCCTAGGAAAATTATCTCCAAGGATGATGTTAATACCAGACACACAAGGGTATCTGGTCTGAGATGAATTAATCAGACACAGGTCCGAAGTGTGAGAAATAAAAATAATTCAACCGAGAAGGTAATTTCATAAAAACATAGCTTAAGCTAAGAAATCATTTCTAAAAGTTCCTCTAATATATTTGATGATGTATTATAAAAACTCTACTACTGTACCTGTGTCTGGTTTCAGCACTGGAGTCACGGAGGTGTGAACGGCAGTGACCTCTGTTTTTAACCCTCTCTGTGCCTCCCTCTCCTGTTCCAGCAGGGTGGAGGACAGAGCCAGAGCCACCATGGTGTCTTCATCCAGAGGATCGCTCTTCTTCCTGGGCTTCTTCCTCGCTGGGACGCCAGGCTTGGAAGGGCCTTTCCTTTTAGTGCCTCCAGTCTGTGTGCGTCTGTGACGTTTGATTAAACTTTGTTAGTGCAAACTTACTTGGTGATAAGCCATCTATTTTTATTGTAGGAAAAGATGAGCAATGAAACATGACATGGTTCAGTTCAACATTCTCAATCAGACTGAAATCCAGCAATGAGAGTAACTTGGTCCATGCAGGGAGGAAAACAGTCACCATCAAAAGCCAACAAATGTTTATGGAGCAGCTGCATCACTTATTGCTACTGACAGTCAGCTCAGAGGTTTATTAAGGTGTTGTCTTGTATCTGGACTGACATGATGAGGCTGACTCACGCTGTGTTGACAGTGGGGACGTTCTGGGTCTCTTCAGCCTGTCTCTGCAGAGCCTGCAGCAAGACAGCTGGAAGTACGCCCATGTCTGAGGAGCAGCGCTTCAGGTGGGCCGAGCGACTCTTCTGGGACTTGAACTTCTTACCACAGATCGGACATTCAGGGAGAGCAGGGGGAGGAGGAGGGGGTGGGGCGCTCTCTTCACTGTCATCTAAACACCTATAAAGAGGGATCATTCTCACTGTCAATGTGACCAACAGTCTATTGCTCGTCATCTCTCGGAGTCAGATCACCAACAGAGCACCAACAATAAAAAATATACATGTCCAAACCTGTTGATATGTTGCGTTCGCCCATCGGGGGTCATGTGTGACAGGTCTCGATGGCAGATCTGACAGAAGAAGAGGCCTCCGTCCTCCAGGTTCACCACCTCGGCCTCTGCTGCCTCCTTGTCCAGCTCCTGCTGCAGCCGCAGGGCCAACGCCTCGTCACTGTCTGGGTGGAGACCAGAAGTGCTGGGTTGTGGAGGATCTGCGCACAGAGACGAGGGTGGACCGGATTCAAAACACATACAGATACAAAAGACGAAAAAACCTAAGCACAAGAGAACCATGAGCAAAAACACACTAAGAGACCTGCAGAGTCAGGTGAGAATTCTTTGTCGGTTTGTCCAGACAAGCGACCCTGCTCACATTACACATTCTCTAGTGTTAATACAAACATGTTGCAGCCTTAACTGTAAAAATTGCATGGAAGAAAATCAATAAAATTATTTTAAATTATTATCATTATATTATTACAACAATATAGCTTATAGTATATGTCTGTCTACAGGGCCACCTTTACATCCCACATTCTCCTTATAAAAGTCAAAAACTTTTTAAAAGGAGCAGGGGGAGAAGCACAGCATATGTCTCTGCTGCGTGCTGGGTGAAGGACACAGTGATTAGAAATCTGTTCAAATAGCATCATGTCATGTCACCTTGTCTTTGTGGCGGTGGGTTCGGAGTGCAGTCGTTCTCGTGGCTTGTTGGCAGGGTCGCGTCCCTGTGCACCATCCTCTGAGGACTGGCTCTCTTGAACTGTTGCATCCTGAGGAGCACTTTGTCTTCCGCTGTCAGGACTCTCTCAGCTCTGGCTCCTGAAGGCACAGCCAAAGACCCAGCATCTCCTGAGTCACAGCCAGTCCCACTGCAGACAGACTGGGTCCCTGGGACTTTTGGCCGAGAGTCACCATCCTTTTTGTTGTTTCTCCTCCTCTTGACACTCTCGCTTGCCTGACTGGAGGCTGACTGATGCTCTGCTCTCCGTGGCGGCCTGGGTTCAGCTGGTTTCTTTCGGACTCGTTTCAGCAGCTTGGATGCAAGATCTACAAAATCCTGGTCAGAGTCGTCCATGATAGTGAAGTTTTCCTCCCATTGAAAGGCCAATGGAGCTGCTGGTCACGACCAGCCTGCAAAGATAGATGGTATAGTGGGAAACTGCCACTCCTCCTGGGACAGAAGCACAACCCCATCTAGGAAAAAGAAAAGAAAATATAACAGAAAAATTACATTCGGAAAATATTACAATATCCAAAATAGTAATGCATAAATACACACACTTGCAAATGGAAAAACAAAGCATTCATTGGCTCTCTTTTGAAGAAGAAGAAGAAAACAACAAATAAACATCTTAGAACTCAAATGTAAAAATATATGCACCTTCACTTTATGTTGGCTTAAAGTAACTTCACATCTAATCTAGACAAAGCACAACATTTAAACATGAAATAATATGATTTGTACAGTTTGTAAAGTTAAAAAAAAATCTAACTGCTGTATTTTAGTGACTTAAAACAGACTACTACCTTTCACACACTTTCCACCCAGGTTTATAAATAGGAAAAGTATGAACTATAACAACAGAACCTTCAAAATGAAAGTCTCCCTTAATCCACATAGGGATTTGCAGGAATATAAAATGCCCTGTTAATAATTTGAGCACAACATACACATGACCACATAAGCAGGGGCGTGTTAGCAACATCTAATAAAACAGCAACGTTATCGTTTGGTACAAACTTGTATCTACAAACGTAGCTTCGATAAGATCATTCTACCAGAGAAATAACGTTTGAGGTCGTTTGTTTATGGTGAAAATATCAGTTAGCCTGCTAGCTGCTCATGCTAATACACAACACTCACCCAGGTTTTAATGAATGAGCTCTTCCGCTTTAGCTTCCAGCCTCATGGTTCTCGGCTCTGCTGCATTAGTCCTTCTCCTGACATTTTAAATCAAATATAACTTCATTTGTTCATCGGTTGGAGAATAAAACAGACGAAAAGCTCATGGATGTGTATTTACATTTCAAAACGACTCCCACTCAGCCGCGTCACTGCGAGCTTCCCGTCATGTGACTGGGAGCCAACCAATGAGTAGTCGTCCGGCAGGTCACGTGACTAAGACCGCGGAGTAATGTGTCACAACTTGTTCCATGACCGTAAATCCTGATTGAGTAGCGAGCAGGCTCATCTAGTAAAAAGTGTTGAATTAAATATTTGTGAATGACTGTTTATATTTTCTATTCACCCCAACAAACAGGATGCTGTTTACAACAAGCAACTTGTGGTGGTACATTTTATATTATGGTCCTTCTAGGATACTGTAACCATAGTAGCAACAAAGTGATGCTCAATTTCATGGAGAAAATCACGAAGATCTGAATTTCTCTAAATCAAACTATTAAAACTTTTAAGTGAGCGATAAAAGTAAAATTATATTTATTATCACTCCTATTCACAAATAGTGAATATGTATTGATTGAAGTGTCCCATTAGAGACCCTGAGCTGAGCACGCCTCCATTTTTTGTCTAATATATCTAATTATAGTAATGAGCTCATTTTCATTTTGCATTCATCAGGGATATAAAACAACTAAAATAAATCCAGCATTGATATCTAACTTAGTTCTTAAAAAGCTACATGTCTCACATTTCAGCCATATTGATAATGTATTTATACATGATATAGATTATTGTTAATGTAAAGTTTGCAGAATAAAAGACCACTGAATTAACTGAGTTTTTTTAATGACTTGCATTATGGCAGATGTGATCTTAATCTCTGGTCAGATATTCCTTCCCTGAGCAGATCACCAGTGTTGTCTTATTGCTCAAACAGCATTATCTCTAAACGAGGCCCAATTTGTGCAATGTGCTGTAAGTAATCAACTTAAGTGATTGGAAGCTGTCACCTACTTTACTCAGATCACGTAAATCGTATATTTCAAAATTTTGTCAGGATTTACACATCCACAACCGTATTTCCTCCCTCCATCTTTTCTTTGATATTTGTGTCAAAACGTATTATCTTGGAATCCAGAAAAAAGTATTTTTTCAATGTTTACTTGAATTCCTTTGATAGGTTCAAAATATTGAATTCAAAATTTTTCCAATAGGACTGGAATCAGTACTTGTTCTAATTTTACTGCGTTTTCTGGAAGTTATATGCAGTCTTTACTTTATACTCGATCAGAGCTGACTTTGTCATTGATACAGGAAGTGATTAAACTCAATCAAATAAAAGGGGAGACAACAGAGGGGGTATTAACCCTTCAACACATCCTTGCAAGTAAGCGATTAAAAATCTACAGAATGAACCTTTTTATAGTCTCCAAAAAGCTCCACCTTAGAAGAGCTGCATCACAACAAACTATCCTCACCGTGGCAAAACCTGCAAATTTGCACACCTTTCCAATCAGACGTACGAAATGATGTCACGAATAATGGTTTCATCAGGATCAAATGTTTGCTGCAGAAATGTGCAGACGCAGGGCCTCAACCAGAGTTGTATAGTTGAGACACTTTTTTCTCCACATTGTTGCTGGTGACTGGATGATAAAACACTGCCAAGTTAAAACAAACATGAGTGATCCGTCATTATTTAGCCAACAGAGTCCTGGAGTTCTTCTGCTGCACACAGTTTATTTAACAATATGGTATATAAGTAAGAAATGAGTCTTTAACCAGTATATACAGTGATTTCATTCTCTCTTCCTTATATTTATAGTATTTTGCTTAATAACTTGATTTACAATAGAAGAAAAAGTAAATCCCCCTAATTCAAGTTTTCATGTGAGAGGAATGAGGGTTGACAAAACATTTAACATTTTTCCAGGGTGAATCTCAAACGTGTCCTTCATCCCTAGATAACACACGACTTAGTGTACAATTTAGAGGAAGGGGCATGATTGGAGATGTGGCCTACGAACAACCGGTGATCATTCCACCTCAGCTTAGGGGGCTGGTCTCTTTCTCACTCTTTACACTTTACAATATTTGTATGACAAAAATGTATGACAAATTCTTTTTAATGTCAAAGCAACAATTTTCTACACCTGCAAGACACTTCTTTTTTTCAAATTCCAGGCCACTGAGATGTAGATTGCAGTCCTTTGTCATCTTTGTAGGTGAAACCAGTCAAAGCTGTGTTTCTCTTAGTGACTGTGAGGGTTTGTGTCAGTGTCTTCATGTGTGCCTGCATACATGCCCATGTATACACAACCTGGCGCAATCCATTTCCTAGTTTTAATACAACTGAGTGCTCTTCATACACACAAAGAGGAAGGGAGCAGTCCCTGTCCCTGAACGCATCGTCTTGGAGTAATGGTACAACACTAGATTACATTGCCAGGAGTGACAGTTTGAGAACAAAAACCTGGCCCAATTCCCAGACAAATTATTTTACAGTTTCAACACAAATATGCTTTAAGTTTTTTTCCAAAGGTACAAAATAAAAAGATATGAATAATATAATGAAATTGTACATTTTCCTTAAAAAAAGAAAGAAGAATGAGAAAGGCATGAAACATACCAAAAACAAACCAAAAATAAAATTGAGTATTGAACACATTTGGTCTCAACCAAAAAATATATTCTTTGTGATTTAAATTTTATCTTAGAAGCATCTTGCAAATTCCTCAACATCTTAAGGAGGAAACACCCTTCCACTTGGGTTTAGGAAACAATTCCCCAGAAGTGTTGACTTTTTTTTGTTTTGTATTTTTCTCAACCAAATTTTCTTTTTACAACAACTTTTTACTCAGTACAAAAAAACCATTCTCAACCATAGAAAGAACAAAGCGAACAGCATAAAGAGTCCGAAGGGAAGCTAGGAGGAAGAAGAGCATTGGGAGGATGGGTCCTGGGAGTGAGATTGTGTTCCCAGCAGAAATGCTACAATCCCTCCACAAACTTCTCCAGAGTGTCCCCTGTAGCATCTCCCACCATCCCCAAGTCACTGTTCAGCCCTGCTCTGTTGGGTGTGTTAAGCTGCGGCAGCATGGCACTCTGTTCTGGTGTCCCCAAGTGTCCCTGCTCCATGGATTGCAGCGAGCCCCCGAGTCCCGGGCGCGGGGAACCCGAGTGTGGCGAGGGCTGGGGCTGGATCTGCGGCGATGGACTGGAATGTGGCGGCTGTTGCGAAGGCGGACAGGGGGACTGGACGGGCGCAGGGGAACGGACCTGGTTGCTGAGGGTGTTGGCTAGTGTGGGCTGACCAGGAAGGTGGGCTCCACCCTGGGGCTGGCCAGCCAGCAAGTGGGTCTGGGGGCTCATCGGGCTGGGCTGGGCGGGGGAGCCCATCTGCTGCTTGAGGACGGCCTGCTGCTGCTGGGGAAGCTGCTGCTGCTGCTGCTGTTGGAGCATTCGCTGATGCAGCAAGTTCTGGCTGGGGTCCATCCCCATGCCTGGCTGGGCCATCTGAGACAAGGGTGGGAGCTGGCCCATGGGACCCCCAGCTGCTCCTGGGCCTGTCTGCATGGCTATTTGCTGCTGCTGCTGCTGCATGCGGATCTGGGAATATGTAGCTGCTGTACCCTGCGTTTGTGCAGGGAACTGGCCAGGGTGGCCCTGAGGCATCACCCCCTGCTGTTGCTGTTGCTGCTGCTGCTGTTGTTGTTGCTGCTGCTGCTGTTGTTGTCTTAAGAGCTGCCGACGGTAGAGCTCCTGGAGCTGGGGGTTGTTGTTCAACAGCTGTCCTTGAGCCCCTAAAGCTGCCATGCCCTGCGCAGGAGGCTGCTGCGGCTGCTGTGGGGGTATCCCCGGCCTCTGCACTGCTCCTCCTGGCATGGCCATGGCCTGCATTGCAGGCATGCTGGGCTGTTGTTGCTGACCTGCTTGCTGCTGCTGTGGCTGGTTGGCATGGTACTTGGCTGTTCGCTGTTTGATGAAAGCAGCCATTAGCTGAGGGTTTGATTTGAGGATGTTGAGAACTTGCTGCTGCTGTTGCGGTGAGCTGGGAGACTTGAGGGTGCGTAGGAGGTCCTGCAGGGCATTGGGAGCGATAGCACCAGGTCTCTGGGGTGTTTGTGGCCGGGCACCTGGCTGCTGTGTTATCAGAATCCTCTGACCCTGCTGAGGCTGCTGCCCTGGTAGCATCATGGCTCTCTGCATGGTCATGGCCTGCTGTGGCGTCTGGCCAGGGACGAGGCCTGGTTGTTGAGTCTGAGCTGCCTGCATGGGCCCTGCAGCTCCGGGCCACTGTCCTGGGGCCATGCCGGTTTGCATCACCTGCGGCCCCCTGGGCCCAGGCACCATTTGCATGGGTGGCTGAATTGGTCCAGTCATGCGCTGCTGTGGCTGCTGGGGGTTCATGGGCAAACCGTTCATGTTGACCCGGTAGTTCTGCTGGTTCTGCTGGGCCTGTGCCATCATCTCGATGTGCCGCGCCATCTTGACTGCAGCAAGGGGAGGCTGCTGCTGCATCTGCTGAGGTGGCTGGGGCGGCTGGGGGAGAGGAGACTGCTGCTGGTGTAGAGGGGAGGCCTGGGGCCCAGGCTTGCCCTGGGATACTGGTGCTTGAGGCTGGCCATTACGAGGTGCATTGGAAAAAGAAGGGGCCATGACACCTGATGAGTTGGGCGTCTGCGGCTGATTGGAGAGTGGCTGCTGGGGTGTCTGGGGAGTGTTAGGCTGGCCATGGGAAGTGGGGGTACTGGGGGCAGCTGAGGCCGGAGGGGATGGCAGCGGCATGGTTCTTCCCTGCATGGTGGCCATTCTCCTCCTCATCAGCTGGGCCTGCTGGAGCCTGTGCTGCAGCTGCTGCTGGCGAAGCTTGTGCTTGATGTTCAGGCAGAACGGGACAGGACACTTGTTCTCCTGACAGTGCTTTGCATGGTAACAGCATAAAGCAATAAGCTGCTTGCAAACGGGGCAGCCACCGTTGGTTTTGCGCTTGCAGCCCTTGGTGTGTTGAACCACTCGCTTCATCTTCTGGCAGGATGGCAGGGAGCAGTTGGCATTGCGACACTGACAAGCATGGACCAGGGACTGGATGCAGCGTTGGATACTTAGGCGTCGGCTCTCCTGCGGGCTCTTGGAGGCCTCTCCACTCTGGCCGTTGCTGTCGTCGTCCAGGCCGAGGCCCCACTTCACCATCTGGTGCTCGTGGCCCTTTATGTTATAACAACTGATGCAAAGATCAAAGTCCTGAAAAAAAGGGAGGGAGAGGGAAACAGTTAACAGGAGTTAAAAAGTTTCAAAAATATATTAATCATAAGTTTCATATATGATCTCTGTGATCAAGTCAATTTCCCTTGTCTGTATATCAAAAACTGAACAGACTTCCACCTTATTGTTTTACCTGTTGTGATTTTGTAAAACCACAGTAAGGCACAAAAATAGCAGCAACTCACCTCACACACGGTGCAGTGCCAACGTGTCTCCACATGGTGCTTGCACTCGTTGCAAGTGTAGACAAAACGATCCTGTCCCTGGTTGTGCAATTCAACCAGCATGCACATGGTGCTCCACTTGCACCTCCTGAGGGAGCTGAACTCCCAGTGCTTATCTCTGGCCAGAGTCAGGAAGGCATCACGGCCGTCCATCAGGTCGCAGGAGAGCGAAGGGTCGGGGTCAACGATGGGCGGCAAGGTGTTGACCAAGGGACCAGAGTGGAAGTGAATGACAAAGAACACCTTCACCGGAGAGAAATAAAGACGAACTTGAGTCAGCAAAGCACAAATAAAGTGAAACAAGTTTTTTATTGATTACTCTATCAAATTTTTTTTTTTATCTATTATTTTCTGTTAAATAAAACCAGATATTTTACCATTAAATTAATGAACCATTTCAAACATCAACTTTTACCCAATTATATTACCCAAACAAAAAGTTCAGATTTGTTTAACTATTTGTAGTAATATCAAATTTAATTTGGCCCAATGTAGTAATTGATTAAGTCAGCACAGAGTGCCAGCTGAAATTTACGTATTCAAAGATTTACTTGATTATTACATGTAAACGAAGGAAAAACAGATAAAAGCCGGACCTCTTTGTGCTTCTCCATGGAGGCGTACAACTTCTGGGACAAATCATTTGCTACATTCGGCATCCCAGGCTTCTTCTTATTGGCCCGGCTCACACTGCTCTTGTTTTTATTTGTCTTTTTGTTGTTCTTCTTCTTAGCATTTTTGCTGTCACCTGGCGTACCCTGAGGAGAAAAACAGCGTATTGAATTAGCATATTCTCTCATCGTGTGGATGATTGACAGTCTTTCCATCGGTCAAGTTAGTTCAAATTACAGTGATTTTGGTTCTTCAGGAGGCCATGTGTTATAACAATAACAATATTCCAGGTTTTACAAAGTAGTGGAAAAAATAATATTCATATTGTATAGGAATGTTTAAGGACAAAATAGCTGTCAAAGACAATATGATTAAACAGTGGACTTGTAGTACCGCATTATCAAACATTATACAAAGTTCTTACCTCAGGAGTTTCACAAGCAGCTGTGTTCTCCTCCTTCTTCCTCTCCTCCTCCTCCTGCTCCAGCTCCTTGATGCTCTCCTCCAGCACGTTGGGCCAGAAGTCGCCCTCGAAGTAGGGCAGCTCATTGGCGCTGATCAGTCGGTCCTCAGTCGCCTGTTTGAAGATGTCCTGTGGATAATAAAAGATATCCACAATTTAAAAACATTATTCTTAACATTATTATTCAAATCTAAGCAGAGATGTGACAGGAAACAGTAAATCAAACCAATATTTTGAATGCACATGTTAATTTCTCCCCTTTACCTTGTAGTCATGAAGAATCCTCTCTGCAAAGGCTTTGTCAAGCATCTTCCTGTACCACTCCTGTAGCCTCTTAGGCTTGGGGATCTTCTGATCAGGAGGATGGCAGTGGAAGATGTAATCATCTCCTTCACTGGGAGGGCATGCCCAGATGTGGCCCTGGGCGTACCTGCAGACAGTGTTAAAGGGAGGAGATCTGTTGGCCTAGTACAGGATCCAATCAAAACCTTCTTTCCCAACACTCTTCCCCATGTTGTAAGCTTTTGAGAGGTGAAGCAGAATAGAAGGGTGAGGCTTACCCGAGTTTCTTGACATATTCTAGATAGCCGATGAGGATCTCGTGGTACACTGCTGTTCGTAGAAGCCGAGGTCTGAAGAAGTGAATACTGTCAAGGTATGATATGTAGACCCGTCTGCAGAGGAAGAGAAGAGGACCACGGTAAATATCACAGGTCAGATCCCATCTCTACTGCCATATACTGCATGTAATAATTCGATGTACAGACCTAGTGTTGGGGAATGGGCTCTCGGAGCCGTACTCCTGCACGTGCATGCCAAAGAAGCAAACGTCCACACCGTCAATCTCCTCAAAGGCGAAAAGTGCTTTGGTTCTGTAGGGAAAGGTCTCAGGCATTTCACCCGTGTCCACAAATCTGTAGAAATAAAGAAAATAGAATTACCACCTCACAGTTCAACAAGCAGTCACATTTACATTCATGTCTGCCGAGAGTCATATAATTTACATAGCGATTTTATGAAAAGTATGAAGTGTATGGATATTGAGGTATGGCCAAAAACATAGTTTGTCAGGTCACAGTGACCTTGACCTTTAACCATTGCACATGAAAATCAAATCAGTTCACCACTGAGCCCTATTTGTGTCCAAGGAAATTTTCTCAAAGTCTCAGGCAAAAGAAATGTCACCGGTGCAGATGTATTAAAACCAATATTAAAATGTGTATATTAAGATCTAGCCATCTACACAACAACCTAGAACATTTCCTGAAAATCAGCGTTGGACTATTGGAAACTAAAACATGTAATCTGGGGGTGATATGAAGTTAGGAGAGGCTGTTGAACAGTAAGGTGCGGACTGAGTAAAGCTGCAGATTTTGTATACTTACTTTATTTGACCAGGGAGTGAAGATACTCTACACACCTTGTAAAGGTATGTAACCTTTAAACCATGTGGTTTTAGATGACCCCCTCTAGTGAAAATCAAGTTTCTAACCTCTCTCATGTTCATATGGTGTTTTTTTAGAGAAGATAAATGTGTTTAATTAATGGTTAATCAATACCAGGGGAGGAACTTTAAAAGAACATTTCAAGTCCTCTGTCTTATTGTGACTCAAAAGGAAACAAGAGTCACAAGCTGTCTGAGACGTTTGCTTGTGTGTCGCTGGTTTATAAAACACTCAAGAACATAATGGGATGATTCAGGTCAAGAAGCCTTCAGTCAATAAAAGAAGCAAACAGTCTATAATCAATCCACCTGAAGATAACAGGTTTCAGGATGAGGGCCTCCGCCCTGTGAGGATGGGACAAACATCGCAGACTTTGATCTCGTGTGAGGAAACAGTAAACCACTCTGAGGTACTCAGGGAGGGTGTAAACTCCATCTTGTCAAACCAGCAGGCTCCACCATTACTCTAAGTGGTACAAAAGCTTTATAGAGGGCATTCAGCTTTGTATGGCAGGGACAATAAACAAATCAGCTCAGGGCAAATAAGAACTGTGCCGATGCATCTTCAAATATAAGAATGTGAGACAGGTACAGGTCATCTACAACACTATGGCCGCCCTCATCTTGTCCTCTCGTTTATAAATAATAATCATGTAATATAAATGCTCAAAAAACAAAAGCATACATTACAATTTTAATTCTGTTTTTGGCAAGGGCACTGGTCCTGAAATCCTTATTGTCCCCCAGATGACCCATCTATCTGCAGTCAGTGATGCTCTCACCTGGTTTTCATGCCTGGTTTAACCTCCACTGTTTTGTCGGAGCTCGCCACCACTCGTACAAACACCTCTCCAGCCTCTGGGTGGTTTTGTCTCTTCAAGTATTTATTCACACGGTCCTCTATGTACATTCCCAATCTAGTTGACTGCAGCCCTACAGGGATCAAACACAGAAGAGATATTTCAAAATGATAAATTCTAAACGTTCTGCAGGAGCCTTAAAATGAAATATAATAATGATAATGAAATAAGGAAAGCACTAGAACTGATTATTGTGAAACTAGTGATGGTATTTAGATCTCAGATCTGTTTATATCTTATACAAAAGGTCATATATTTTGTAAAGGGCTACAAATATCAAAGCACAAGGCCTACAACAAAGCTGGGACTGTCGCTCAGGTTCAGATAAGAGACAGTTTCTATTACCCTGTGTGCTTGTGAGAAAAAAAACTTCAATAATATGTGGACCTTTTGAAAACTGCACTGAACCATACAGGGAAAGCTAGTCGATTGATCAATTGACAAATTGATCAATCAATAATCTAAACAATGGGATTTTTAAATACATTTGTCAAATGTGAGAATGATGCTTAAAGTGTTTGTCATGTGTTAGGCTGGATATTTCTGGGTTTTAGACTTGTCAGAAAAACTAAATGAATATAAAAGAGCAGCACTAACGTTTTGCAGAGAACTTGTTGTCCTTCCGTGTTTTTCCACTCTTCTTTAAACAGTTGTCACAAATGAATCTAGAAAGAGATAAATTTAAGACGTATTGTTACAATTTGTACATTAAATATGTAAAGAAAAACCTAGGAGAAGCTGAGTTAAACATCTCACCCAGACGGCCAAATGACGTCGTAGTGTAGGACGCAAATCTGGTGCATTTTACGTCCACAATCTTTACATTCAACAAACCTGAAAAACAGCAGAGACATATACAATACTTAACATTTCCACATGTTATGTTACATGTTCCACATATTGTTCAGTTTTTGAAAACTGTCCACATCATGTTTCTGATGCGGTCATTTGTATGAATGTTGATATCTTTACTGCTGAAACAGCAAGAAACTCATCTCCATTCAAATCAATGTTCCTCCAGTCGTTACACAATTGCAAGCCAGCCAATGCAAGTGTGCCTTTGTTGGAGGTTCGGTAAGTCCAGTATTTTGCATTTGATTTAACATTAAGTCACAATGAGAAAAGCAATCAGTGTGTCAGAGAACTTGGGGCCTGCGTTCTCTGATGGACAGGCAGAGCTCTAAGTTCCACTCAGCAGGTGGCGTTGCCGAGTTGCCCTGAGGCTTCACTGAAACCGATGCGATTGATCAAAAAGGTTCAGAAAGAAAATATGCAGACTGTGAACCACAGGCACAGAAACAAAGACAGATGTGGATGACAGAAAATAACCTTTAAAAGAGGTGATCATATAAAAGTGGAAAATGGAAACAGAAGTAAAATGATTTTTCAAGACGAATCATTAACTTCTAGAAAGGCAGTACACAAAGAAGATACAGTATTTTCCCTCTGTGTTCATCCCACTTGTTAAAGGGTGTGGGGTTGTGTGTACTTACGGTTCGGAGTCGAGCACGTCATTCTTCTTCCGTTCAAACTGGTCTTTTGATATCATCCTGAAATGAGAGGGAGAGAAAGGGGGAGAGTCCTTTTTTAGTCTTAACGGCCACTCAAAGCGCTTCATAGCACAGGCCGCATTCCCACACTCAGTCATACAGCTCTACTATACGTGTGCTTCTTCCTTCACACACTGCTGACACAGTTGTCAGGGGCAAATTAAGGTTAAGAGTAGGGTTGCAAAGGGGCGGACAATTTCCGGAAACTTTCCATGGGAAGTTAAGCTCGGGAATTTTGAAAAATATTTTTTACCACAAATTAAACACTGAGCAATAAAAACGTCATTCAAAACTCTATTTTAAAGATGTATGGAATGCAGCACACGCTGCACGTTGAATTTCCACCCTGCACTGTGCATTTCTCTATCACATGTGCAGTGCATTCTTCCATGTGCAGTGCATTCTTCCATCACATGCACAGATAATTCCCAGCATCCTGCACACTACAGCAGGGCTATTGATGCCACACTACTGCATTAGCCCAAGGACTAGTCAGGGAAGTTTTGATGATATTACTGGGGAAAATATATTAGCATGCTGATTGAGGATTGTTCATCTAGCCTATTTCTATTAATTTATCCATCAATTGTAAAATATTTTTAAAGACGATTCCAATTGTTTAGCTAACTATTTATATCTCTGGCATTGCATTAGTGTTTTTTACAAGCTTTTTTCTCATCTTACTCTACAGAACAATGCCACGTTCACTATCTCATGTGTGGAGACATTTCACCCCAGCCAATGTAGAAGGAAAGGCTGTGTACATTTGCAAATACTGTGCAAAGACCTATGTTAAGAATGCCACAAAGATGCAGAAGCATATAGTCAAATGCCCAAAGTTTCCTCAGGGCTCAATTCAGCTTATGACAAAACAAAATGTTTATATTTATGTCTGTATATGACAAGGTAAATACAGTTAGTATAAATTACCCACAAAATTTCCAGTTTATTCCCCGTTAATTCCCGTATATTCCCATTAATTCCCATGGAAAGTTTCCAACTTTGAATATTCCCGGAATTTTGCAACCCTAGTTAAGAGTCTTGCCATAGGACACTTTGGCAAGTGGATTGGAGGAGCCGGGGATCAAACCACCAACCTTCGGTTAGTGGCCGTGGCCGACCAGCTCTAACCCAACGTGTGGGCTTGCAGACTTTTAATGTATAGATAAGCATCTAAAAACCAGGCACACTTACTGTAATTTAATTGCAACCAATTATAACTGTGAATATTAAGTCCCAGTGAAGAATTATATCATATCAAGCAACAGGCTAATAATGGTAAGTTTCTAACACCTGGAGTAATTTTCAGTATTTAATAAGTGAAGGACAAGCAAATAAATAATTAGAGCAAAGTTTGGTTTCCTTGGTGGTTAACCACTATAAAACATGAGGAAACATCTTCATGGACAAGACTGATCTTTGATAGAAATAATTTAAAAAAGTGCAGAGATCTCCTCTTGGAATATGTTTCTAAAATGACTGGTCTACTTCATGTGATTTATTATCATCTTTTAAATGGATGTAAGAAGAGACAGTTTACTTACGTTTGTGGCTGTGTAGGATCATCTCCTAACGTCACACTCTCCCCCTGGATCTCATTGAAGCACTTCTCACAGAAGTGGTACCTGTCAGACACAACACATTCACATTCAGGACATACAAAACTATCAACTCTGCTGAACAACAGTTTCATATAGATCCTTGTGTTTGTTTGACTGAATCGAAATGTCTCGTGATCAGCTACTTGTTGGTGTGTGCCTAATACAACTGTGCACAAAATAACACTTGTCTTTTATGTTTTATAATAGTGAGCGGGGAATCCCAGCGCTCCTATTGAGAGTGTAAATGGACTGCGCTGCAGGAGCCTCATGCTGTCTGTCAGGCTGTTTCACTGCTGCTGCTGTGCTGCTCCGCTCTCAAAGTGCCTCATCAAAGTGTGAAAAAAAAAAGGCTGCAGTTACACTGTTCATACAGCAGGGGGGGCAAGGGAATGTGTTGTAAACCGTTATCTGCTGGCTTTCAGCTGAGAAGAAAAAGCTATGATGGACAATGCTGTTTGTGGCCTGTTTGTGTGTGTGTTATATTTTCATCTGTCGAACAAGAGAGGGGGCGGCGACACTGGATTCACTCAGTCCCCTGATAAATACTGAGAGAAAAACAATAAACACACATGCTCCAATGCTTTCATTGTTTGACGCTCGTTTGGATTTAGGGTCTTCACTGTTTCCCTTTATGGGATTGGGATGCAATGCGGGGAACATGGCTGGTAATAAGTATTGTTGTGACCAAAAGCCCCATGCTGTGCCAGGACTGAGTGGCAGAGCCATTAAAAGTCTATCAAGACCATAGTTGTCCCTCTGGAGCTATAGAGGAACTATGGGGGACAGATAAGGCTGCAGGGGGACAGATAATACAGTTCAAATGCTGCATTCATCTCTCATCAAAACATTTTATGAGAAAATCTTCATGCAATGTCTGAGTGTATACGATGATTCAGTGAGATTACAATTACTACTAGAGCAACATTATTGTTGCTCTAGTAGTTGTTCACAGAGTTGAATTTACAGCCAACCATAATCGCAGAGACTATTGCAGTGTCTGTTCTAAACCTGCTTGTTTGAAATGGGCCATTAATTTGACCTGTGGAAATGATGGTTGCAGCTTTCTTTTTGAAGGTGTAAAAATGACCTGCAGTAATTGAGCCGCAGCAAATAAAGGCCGACTGCTGGACTCAGTCCACAGAACCCTGAAGCTGCATCACCGCTGTTCACCTGTTTATTCAAAGTGCAGTGAAGCAAGACTCAGTACGCAGAACCGAAACTGGAGAATCAGTTAGCGTTGTTGTGATCAACAACATCACATTGATGTTGAGAGCACTGGTCCCCTGTTTATTAAAAACATATTAATAAAGAACACATCGTGTGTCCAGACACACACACACACACACCTGTTCTGGTAACTGTAGTATGTTCCTCCAGTAGGTATGGTGCAGAGTTGCTTGCCATAGCAACAGAGGGTTTGTGGAGAAAACTCATACTGCAGATATAGAAACAAAAACAGGAAAGGTGGTCAAAATATGTCAAATAAATGTTTGCAATAAATCCTTGAAAAATAAAAAATCAATAAATATAAATGTCTTTATTTGGCATTTGAATTAGCCTCATCTCTCAGTTGGTGTTCAGCAATGTGCAGCTATCAAAATATTCAGAATCACAGGGTGAAAAATAAAACAAATGCTCTACTGACTAAGTCAAACTCTTTTTTACATGTTTTACCAAACAAAAAAAAAAGAGTGGAAATAGAAATTGTCATTGAATTCTTTTAACTTGAACACCTGAAGTTAACAGCTATTTATGGCTGAATAGGAATACATTCTTTTCCAGTCTTTCCTTCTCCATTTACAGTCTCTGTAACTTCATTTAGTCTGATCCCTCCATCTCACCTTCCTCCCGCAGCAGTAGCCCAGGCCCTGCATGACAGGGTCGATCTCTGACTCAAACACCTCTGCCAGTTTGGAGCAGTACTTGTAAACACGGGATGTCTTGCGGTTGTAGACCCAGGCGTTGTTGAACATCAGCCAGACATCATCGACATATTGCCAGGGTTCTTGGTATTGTCCCGTGTCGAGCTTACGCTTTATTGTGGAAAGATCTATCGGGTTTTTGACAATGTCAAAGTAGTCCTAGAGAAAGAAGGGACAGATAAATACTTTTGTGTTACACACAAAAGAGCTAAAATTGGGCAGCTGAATTATGTTCATCCACTAACGTGAGAACATTAGGTGGCAAGTGCGTATGTGCTACGTACCGGGATACCGAGAAGCATGGGGTCTACTGGCTGTCTGAAGGGCAGCGACTCAGGGTCCTGCCGGTAGAGCGACTCCAAAGTTGGCATCAGAGCCTGACGCAACTCCTCGGGCTTAAAGACTGAAAAATGGAAAATCAAGGAATTATTACACAGAAAGAGACGACTGCTCCAGAAAAAAATGCATCAAATATGAAGGCAAGCAACAAAAAAAATCTACTCTATTATATCTTGCCACTTTTTTCGGAGTGTAACATGTTTATCTTATCCCTCATAAGACAATTTTGGAACAAAATATAAAATAGCCTTCACAAATACATCAGACTCACAAAAAAATAACAAGCAGTCAATTTAGCACTACTCACTCTGTGTCTGACCAAGAGTTTTGATTAATGCTTAATTTAACATTATTTCATACCTGCAAGCCAATCGTAACTGAATCCCTGTGTCCTTCAAGTAGTTATCATGATTGTGTGATATCAACAGTATTCTACTAGCAGTTGCATTGCCCCCTTATCAGTTGTGCAAAATTCTGACAAACTCAAAGACTTGGCAGTCAACGCCATACTAATAATGTTGTAATAACAAGTTATACTAAAACTACAACAATCCGTCTTTCTCAAAGTTCCAATAACAGCATCGGGAATAAAACAGATACTGTTAAAAATGTCATCTTGGGCATTTTCAAGTACACAAATGTATGCATCGATCAAATGCAGCGTCTTTATAAAGCATATTAATTTCACCTAGTTAAAATTGTTACTGTGTTTTCCCCCAAAGCACCTCCTCTTCACTGCTCCTAGCAATACTGGTTTTAGAGCAACAAAGAAAAAGTGACTTCTGGTAGTACTAGCTAAAATGCCAGCAATTTTACAAAATTTCCCACTGCATACTACCACAAGTAAACCCAATGTATACTGAATGATATTATGACTTCAGTTTTGAGGGGTGGCATTATTGTTGCCAATTATTATTTCTGCCAAGGTTTTTTTTAGTTTTGAAGTTGCTGTTGCACTGTTCTATACTGTCACTGTACTGTTTAAAACTTAAAAGGTCGTTTGTGATATTATAGAAACTGCGGCTGCACTTCAACAGCTGTTTAAAGGAAGTTCTTGCTGTGTATCCCAAGATGTATTTATTTGTGCACTTTTTCAGTTCTGATTGCCAAACTAGATAATAAAAGAAGTTCTATGTCATACATTCTCTATATGTATTTGTTCTTCAAAGGGTTTAATCTGAGCGAGCCACACAACAATGACTGCAATCATCACTTCCATATAGGGTTAGTACAATACAGCTGTTAAGATATGTAATATAAATTGATATCTTTTTAAATGCGCTGGTATCGGATTAGTATCGGTAAGGGAACACATGTTATCAGAACATCTTGAAGCTCCTCTGAAGATCTAATGACGCTAGCTGAAGTTAATGGTGCGGCTGTAGATTCTGGTGTATAGTGGAGCTTCTACTTCAGCAGTTAAAGCTAATGAGCAAGTGTGTAGACCGACTTCTTATTTGGTAACTAAAAATAAGTCATGACAGTTGGTCTCACAGTTGGCACAGCGTGGGTGTTTGAACATTACAGACGATGACAAAAAAAACTCTCTGTTCACTGAGTGGAGCTCATTCGTAATCAATCATAAACTCAGACACAGGTTATATTCTGCTCGCGGCTTCAGACTCACTTTTCCTCCGTGACTGAGAGGGGGAGGAGGAGGCTGTGCCGTTGGCTCCACCCTCTTCCTCTTCTTTGGGTTCTGTCTTTATTTCCGGCTTTTTCTCCTCCACCTCCATCGGCTCCTGCTTCCCCTCTGGCTCCTCTTTCTGTATCAACTTTGAAGCCGAGTCCTCCTCTGTCTACAGACAAACCGGCAAAATGACTGGTTATACGAAGGTCAGGTTTTAAAACTTAACACTAAAAGGGCAT
Organism: Hippoglossus hippoglossus; assembly: GCF_009819705.1. NCBI lineage: Eukaryota > Metazoa > Chordata > Actinopteri > Pleuronectiformes > Pleuronectidae > Hippoglossus > Hippoglossus hippoglossus. The sequence continues at coordinate 10,408,680 of NC_047151.1, read as the reverse complement.
CGATAACTGAATACATATAACAGATAACAGAATTTGTCTACCACACATTTGTGACTATACTGATCTGGAAATATGTTTTACACTTGAGGATAATTGCTCGTGTGTCTTGTGTTATACTACTGCTGCAGTGACCATAGATGAAAAGATGGTTTGCTCCTCAATCAGCCAGGCTCTTGACTTTATTCGACTGTTTAGTATTTAAGGAAGCCTATTGGTTACTGATAATGTGGAGGCAGGACTAAGTTTACAATTAATAACAAAGTAACACTTGAGACCTAGAATATCAGATGTGTTATATTCATTCAAATCAATCCACACAGGGTAATATCAAATTGTAAGTGTAAGAATTGGGGATCAAATACATACAAATTATTGGCTAATCCTTATGACACGTTGTATGCAATCATTGTATAAAGTGGGTGTGCTTGTCTAATTTCTAATTCCGACATCAGAGGGGGGTTTCACGTGCTGTTTAACCAGCCGTCCAGCACTTGGTTTGAAGTATACTGGCGATTTTATTGTATTTAACCACGCAGCCCTGACTCACCTCCATCTTGCTCTCAGATTTGCCGCCAGCGGCCTTAAACACCTTTTTGTCGTGGTGTGTCTCTGCTTTGATCTCCTGGACAGGCAGGTCTGCTCCGACATGCTTCGAGTGCAGGTCAGCGCTGGCGGCTGAGGCTGGTGTGGGCACCCGGTTATCCAGACTGGCTCCTGGTTGAGAAAGCTAAAACAGAAGAGGGAGGGACAGAGGCAGAGAGAGGAAAGACAAATATGAGGTATTTGCAACAGTGTCACTGCTGTTTTTGCATCCAGGACTGAAGCTATGACACAGATGAACACGTCCATATTGATTTCATTGCTGCCTTAAATTGAAAGATGTAATGTTCCCAGTGTGATGGATGCTTGAAACAGTGAAGATGCAGTCGTAAGACATAGAGGTGGATGTGGATGGGTCGGATTGATACATGGCAGTCAGAGGGATGGGAGTTTGCCCGGGAGCAGGCGGGAGTTCAGAGTGGAGGGCATGCGGAGGATCTCAGTCTCACCGGCGTAGTAGGGGGCTGAGGCGGGGGCTGCGTCTGTGCTGCTGTGGGAAGCTCTGCCTGGGGTTGGGGCTGGGTGGGACGGGGCGGGGTGGCACCCTGGGCTGGAGCAGGGCCAGGGAGGGTGGGGGTGGAGCTGCGGCTGGAGGGCTGGGGGTGCGGCAGGTTAGTAGCCCCCCCAGCCGTAGAGGCGGAGGAGGCAGCAGGTGAGGGCGTGGAGTGCAAGGGGGTTTGGGAGGAGGCTAGCTGAGGGCCCACTGAGGGGCCAAGTGCATTCATGGGGAGGTTAGCACTCTGCTGCTGCTGCTGCTGGAGAGAAGGACACGCACGCGCACGCACAAACACAAGGGCAGGCGGGCAAACACGTACACAGGTACACACAAGAGAAGCAGACAAACAAACAATCATAAGGTCAAACAACAACACACAATTTGGGGTTTAGAGGGCATATTATGATTGTTCCAAAAACAATTAAAGAGCAATTAGGATGAAGTATGATCGGTTAAGATAGTTTGATTTTAGTTTCCCAGAAGCTATTTGTAAGTAGCACAACTTCGTAGCCTCTCTAAAAGCAAAAGAATTATCGAATACAGCCAAAAACATCAGTTATCCAACTAGGTTCACAGCTCCACACTCCTCGTCTCTCTCCCGGTCTCACCTGCGTGACAGCAGCCTGTGCCTGTGGCTGACCCATGCCAGGGCCCACGGTGACGTTCATGGCGCCTGGCGCAGCCACTGCAGCAGATCCTGGAGGAAACTGGGTCTGAGCCAGAAACTGTCCCTGGCTGGCCGTCTGGCCCACCATGTTGCCGCCACCATGTCCGGCCATCATGCCCTGAGCCTGGGGCATCCTGGAGGGAGACAGGCCCATCTACAAGGCAGGAAAACAAGGTGTTACTATGGCCATAGCGACAGAAATTCTTCAGAGGGTTTCCATTGACCAAACGATAATGCAAAGATCAATCACAGTACCGATATTTCAGCAGCACTATAATTCAGTTATGATGTATTTTAATTAAATTCTATCAACAATAAGGCTGTGTGAGACTGTGCATAATGGTGGCTGTAAGGCATTTACATTATGTGCATTACCCTATACTTAAAAGTCAGACTTCAAAGTCAGACTATAGGAAGTATGATAAGTGTTTTTAAATGTATTAACTTTAATAATTTGAAATGTGCTGATCCATTGCCTATTGACAGGCAGTGTGCGAACAGGAGTTTAAATCTTGAGTGATCAATTATTTGTTTTAGTTAATTATTCAAATAGTTCAATTGATTTTAGAATCAAAAAACTAATTAACCAGTTTTGTTTTAACCTTTGTACGGTCTCAGTTAATTAATACATTAATGATTAGTATCAGAGATAAAGGAAATTACCACTTTAAAATGTTACGAGGATTTATCTCATTTATGATATATCAACATATAATTTGATTTTTTTTTTTTAAGATGTTGCATTCTTGTTACGTTCACTGAAAGTCTCTCAAACACAAATGTAAATATTTAAATAGGTATCTCTGGTGCTGTTCCGGTGACACTGCCTTTTATTCAGGAACGAAATGAGAGAAATGGCCATTTCACAGTTTGTGATCACCGCAGTCCTGATCTTATCAAGACATGGAATAACAGGGCACATTATTTTCTACTAAAAAGGTCAGTGCCTCTATGCCACATTTTAACAGCAGGGCATTTGCTTTTTTGTTATTTGACAAACTGGCACAGTTAAATCTTTAAAAATTCTCCAAACACTGAACAATAGGTCAGAGGTACCTTGTGTAGACAGCCAAAGTTTGCTCATGTTACTTGTATGGGTCTGTGGATATGCATGCATGTGTGTGTGTGTGTGTGCTGTGATTTGTATTCCCCTCTGCCCCCTGCCCTCCTCACCGCTGGGACGGAGCTCATGTTCATTTGCTGTGGATGGTTCATAGGTGAAGCAGCTCTAGCTCCCATGGGTGCCTGGGATATCTGGGCATTGGGCAGAGTCATGTGGTTGAACTGGTTCAGTCCTGGACAGAAGAGTGGGCCACAATGTTAATAATGGACACACACAGGCAGGAGACAATGCCACGATAGTGGTGATCGTTTATACATTTCATTAAGTTAAGGGCAGTTTTGAAGCATAAGCTACACTATAATTAGACTTCTTTAGTTTGACATCTCTCAATTATCCTTTCTATTGGCACATCTTTATTTTCTACAACCTCCTTTACTCGTTTATTCTCACTTCACACAAATGTTACACTTATTTCTTGTCTCCTGCTCATCTATTTCTGTGCTATGTTCTCTCCAACCGCCAGCTGTTTTATTTGAATCTATATGAAATCGAGACTTAAATTACCATGTGCCATGCAAGACGTACCTTGGGAAACCTGCATGCGATTCATGATCTGATTTGGCATGTTCGGGAGAGGAACAGGTCCGTCTATGAAACAAAAACAAAATATATGAACCAAAAGATAGCTAGATGTTATATACATGAATAACCACATTAACAGCTGTAATGAAAAAAGTCCAAGAACATCCATAGCAGTTTTTATTAAAGAATTACATAGTTATTCTCAGCTTTATAAAATAACACAAATATATCACTATATCAGTGTCAGTGGTGGCAAAATAATTTTAGGTAGAGTTATGATTAAAACTAACTATGGCAAGTAAACTTTAAAAATTATTTGACCTGAAATTCAGTTACGATATCTATACTGACTCTGTGGCCTTGGGCCCAATGCATTGGGCTGGGCGAGGCCAGGCTGCTGCGTCCCCTGAGCGGCCATTGGTGCCTGGTTGATGATCTGCTTCTGTAGCCTTGATCGCCTCTTCTCCTCCAATTCCTTTTGGATTTTATAGATTTTCTCAGCCAGGAAGTGATAGTACTCATCCTGTAGTGGAAGGAGATAGTAAAGTATTTCGTGGATATACTATGCTAAAAAGGTGTTGTGTGTGGCCTTGATTATATGACCAATTCAAGTCATTGCTTAGTTGAGGACTAATTTAAAAAGACCTACCCGGCTGTTAGCTGACTCGTACATGTCTCCCTCCACCTTTCTGGCGTAGGCTACCAGGTTCTCCATTCGTCTGTCCTTTAAAGCTGCCGGGTCAGGGGTAGGGAATATGGCTTGTACTCTGCCACACAAGAGCAGAATTTGGAGCAGTGAATATCTCTGGTAATTTCTACTACCGTTATTTCTGGACATGAAACAGAAGCCAATAAGGGTAAGTAACAACTCAGGTGACTAACTAGTTATCTTCACTAGGGGTATGTACTTACAGTTTGTGTACGAGGTGATTGCGCAGGTCCTGAGTGACGTGCTCATGCCAGGTTTTCCTGGTGCCTGTGGCAGGGACAGGTGATGCTGTGGGTAGGTTGCCCATTGATCCTACAGCTGACCCGTCTGACAGCAGCTGACTGGATGTGGAAAAGGAGTAACAAAGAGGGTGAGATGTGACAAACAATTGAGAACGTTGAGGTTTAAATATAAAAATGTTGCACTCAATTCAACAAATGAAAAAAAAAAAAAAAAATAAACAAATTAATCAGATCAGCGAATGAAAGACTTAGTGCTTATTGACAGGGACTGACTTGTTAGTGTTGAGTGAGTTGGGAAGGGAGTCTGAGTGCAGGTTTGTCTGTTCTGAAGTGGTCACACCCATTGCCGCACCTCCAAGAGCCATCTGGTTACCTGTAAAACAGAACTGTGTGAGCAAATAGCACTGCCTGATTTCAAACTCAAGCTCTGTACATACATCTTTGAATAGCCGCCACGTCTGTAACTGAAGTGCACTGTACACCACAAAACACATGTTGAAATGACTGCAAGTATTAAAATTAAGGATTTTATGAACCCATTTTCTTTCAGCGCTTTTCCAATTTGTATTTCTTAGAATTCAAACCTACTTAATGTCCTTGCAGCAGGGTGTAAATGCAAAAGCCAGCCAATACATACAGACAAATGTAACAGTACCATGTTAGACAGCTTATAATGCTCATAGAAAATATAGAAATAAAATCAGCTCGTCTGGATTTACCAAGTGCATTGATGGGTCTCATCTGCTGCGAAAGCTGTTGCTGTGCGTTCTGTGCCCCTGCTGACTGTCCTGGGCTCGCAGCCTGCTGGGCGGGGGCCTGCCCAGTGGCCTGGCTGCTGTAAGGCAGCCCAAGTGCCGCGTAGGCTCTCTGCATGGAGCTGGGGTCTATTGGGGTTGAGGTATTAATGGTGGGAGCACTGGCCTGGCCCACTCCAACTGAAGACATGGCGTTCTGGAGGCCTGTGTTGGGAGAGCTCAGCATAGCTGAGGAAAAACAGACAGATTCATCAATCCAAAACACTCACAGATAATCACACTGACTATACTGTTATCAGCTTGCAGTGCTGAACATGTTGTTTATTCTATTGCTGCACCAGCTTGAGTTCATAAACAATATGTAAATGCTGATGCTGTGTGCCAATCCCAATAAATATGAAAAGTACCTAGTTTGGTGAAAACATGCCTGGGATGTACAATAGAACAGGTGACAAAAAATGCACATGCATTTTGACTAGGGCTGTCAAACAATTAAAACATTTTAATCATGATTAATCACCATTTCTAAATGCCCGAAAAATCCCCATTTTGTATGTATATTGTTGTGGGAACGGAAAGATAAATGACACAAGGTGGATATATACATTTAACATTTGCTTTTTTTATTGATGACGAGTCCAAATGTTTGTTATTAAGATTGAACAATAAAATCAAACTAAAACATACCACACCATAATTAAATGTGGCTGTCTCTTTGCTTTGCCTGAGCAAACATAGGATGATGTTATTTAGAATATATATTTTTTTTTTTATCAAACTCAAAGAACCTTTATCCTAAACTATTTGGGCATCTTAACCTTTGCTCTTTTTTTTGGATGGTTGAATAAAAATGTTTTCTTTTCTTTTTTAAATCAAACAAACAACCAAACCTTTACTCAATTTACTTCATGCACTGATAACTAGTGATTAGTGTTTATTAGTTCAAGTGAGAGCAGAGTGGAGGAGAACACAGAAACTCCAGCTGGGTACAAACCAACTGCAGCTTCTGCTCTGATCATGACGCAGCAGCGCTGACCACTGAGCAGATGTGACCAGAGAAACTCTGTGTTTCACTGTTCTTCTACAAAGTCACTGACCGGCTGCTTCACGTGAACGAGCTCTGATCTCACTGCGCGTCGCTCTGAGCGAGTGAGTGGGGGCGGGTATGGGTACATGGAGCGGGTCAGTCTGCGCATGCGTTAATGCGTTAAAAAAAAATGAACGCGTTAATTCCACAAATTAATCATCCAGCGTTAACGCGTTAATTTTGACAGCCCTAATTTTGACACATTGACCTCTGGGAAGATGAAGTCATAACATGGCAGCATTATACAGTAAGAACATTAACATAAGGCTAAACTCTTTGAAAAGCAGTGAACTGAATAAATGAATAAATCCCTTCAGGGGACACACTATTAGCATATTTTTCTGGGTTCAGGCATTGGTTGGACTAAAAAGACACTTACTTTGTGCAAAGACAAAAATCAGAGGAGGCAGAACAAAGTAATACTGCGCTCTGTTTGCATTGGCAGGAGAGACACAAGCCCCGGCATCATGTTCTTTAACATGCAAGCCAAACGGGGACAGACCAACCCTGGAATGCTCTAAGTGATGAAAGATGCTGAGCAAAATGGAGAATTAAAGAAAGAAAAAAGTTTGAAGTAACTAACGTAAATGTTCCAGTGACTAATTTAGGTAATCCAGAGAAGAAAACAGTCTGTCAGTGCATAATAACAGCTACATGGAGTGAGTGAAAAACAAAACAGAAAGTAGAGCAGTTCTTGTACGAGGTATATGGTGTCAAACTCAGCTCTGTTCGAGTGGGGAGTGGCAGTAAACAGCACGACAGCAAATGGCTGCGCGGAGCTCCTCGAGCACACGCTCTACGTTTCCACCCTCCTTCCCACCATCACACTTCTGTTTCTTCTGTGTGTCAGATTACAGGCACAGCAGGACCACACTCTTACTAATCGAGTGCTTTAAGTCATCGTGGAGGAGCGTAAGCCTAGAAATAAACTGCCAGGCTTGTCTGAATGGCTAAAGGTAAACACATTCGACACACAAACATCTTTGACTGCTTTCAGGAAATCAGCATGCAGGTCGAATTCTTTCTAAAGGACTATTAAAGCACTGTATTGTATCCTGTCATGGCTTAGGGAAAAACCGAGGCCTTTGTTAAACGAACCCAGAGGTTGCCATGTGTCGATATCGTCTAACTTATTCAATACTGTCAATTGAGATAATTCAACTTTTTTAGTGAGTGTGGTAAAAGATGACAAGTTGATAATGTATATGTGGCAGCAGGCCAGAACCAGCTACTCCTCCTTACGCTGCTGGGTGCGCTTGTCGCTGGCATTCTTCAGCGGCAAGCAGACGGGACAATCGTGTCGTGTGCAATTTTTCCAGTGGGAGATGATCTGTCTGGACGACGCACAATGAGCCACTACAGGGGAAAGCAGAAGGAGATAAGGGAGGAAAGTTAGCAGGTTATAAAACCATTATCCTTACAATATTCTGTACTTGTTCAGCACATAGCACTTGAAGCAAGTGGTGGGACAATATCACCTGAAATCAATATAATGGTTATTATATTCAACCCAGTAATTTAGTGTTAACTGAAGCAAAGGTTTTCCAGCATGACCAACATGGCATTTTATTTCCATTTCAGTTCTTCTTCTGTATTTATCATAGACCATAGACCTCATAAGACCACGATACATGTTTTGTTACATTCATCAATCATGAGTTTCCTGGTAAAGTTATATAAAACAATAATACACACTGCATATAGCATTGCATTAAACTCAAATCTAGGACTCAAGACGTTATGCAGTAACATCATTAAAAGGATTTGTCTAGTGGACCTGGGACCTGTAAGGAAAAGAAAAAAGAACTAAGCAAACCACATTAAGAGTAAGAAAGATGGACAGAGAGTAAAAGAAATGTTGAGCTCACTGCGCTCATTTCCACTTAACCCAGTAGAAGGGAACCCAAACCACATTTCCCACTGCGTGACTGAGCAAACTGAGGGGCTTCATTTTATTTGTGGCCAGTCTAATGTGCTAGCAGCTGGATTTCTCACAAGAAATCAACAGCAGGCTAAAGTCAAACTTGCTAGCTGCCTGGCACTTTTGACTACTGCTCCATTTCCAATTATGTCTTCAAGCTTCAAGGGCTATGCCAAAATAAACAATTAAATTGTATTTTCTTTGTGAGAATGCCAGTAATACTGGCAAAGACTCAAACATAGCAGCACTATCATATTGATGGCTTTCTGCGACTATGTATGCAAGGAAAATTGCATCAAATATAGGTCTGAAGCCAAACCAAGCAGTCCGCAGACACCAGGGTTTCTTCAGGTGAAAAAATAACAATGCCAACAGACACGAGATAAATGTAAAATCTTACAGATGATAACTACGTGTTAGGAAACAAAATCTCTCGTGACTGTTGTTTCAGTGACAGCGAGAAGCAGAGATCCTGGGCAAGAGGAAATGAGCTGGCATGCAGAGAGCAGAAACACAGACGCCTTTACACTTCACGCACCTTCGGCTCTGAATGTGTTTGACTTGAAATATAACTTTAGAGTCCAAGCAAAGCAAAAACACATGAGTCAAACTTAGCTGCAGAAGAATTTTTCATCACATCAAAAGCAGACAGAAATTGACAATCTATAGCCAATGATGTTCCCTACAGATCTATCAGACATTTTTATATGTACAAATACTGAAAACATTGTCACACTTTTCCATTATGTTAATAACAGTTTTTTCTCATCAATGTTGTAAATATTGTTATTTAGGTGATGTTCTCAGTTCTATTGCACTTCTGTGCGTCCGGGGAGAGGGATCCCTCACATGTGGCTCTCTCTGAGGTTTCTATGTCTATTTCCACTGTTAATGTTTTTTTTGGTCGTTTTTCCTTACTCTTGTTGAGGGTTAAGGACAGAGGATGTCACATCTTGTTAAATTGTGAAAATGGGCTATACAAACAAAATTCGATTGATTCATTAATTCAAAAGATGATAGAAAGAAGGTCTCCAAAATTATTGAGGTCTAACTGAAAATGACTGACTTAAGTTAAAAGACGCATTTTCATTGTGCTGCTTAAAGCTCTTTTTCAAAATACGTAAGTTTTATGTAGTATTACGTATTTTGAAAAAGAGCTTAATGAAAATTTATCAAATAATTGTGTTAAACTTTTTAACATCTGGAAATCATAAATTTGTATTTGCTGCCTATTTATTTAAAATAAGCCAACTCACCCTGGCAGGACTTGCCGGCCTGGCAGTGGGTCATGTGGTTGAGGACGTTCTTCATGGTGCGGCAGTGAGGCAGGGCACAGGCCCTCACCTCCCCATTGGCCTGCTCCCGACGCTGGCACTTGTGTGCGTGAAGCAGCAAGACCAGCTGCTGCTGGATAAGCTTGCGCTTCTCTGGGTCAGCTGTAGGTACTGCCGAAGGCACTGCCACACCTCCGCTGCCAGCCAGGGGGAGCATCGCGGCCTGCTGCGGAGGCTGCTGTTGGAGCTGATGCATGGTTGACAAAGAGAAAGGCAGACATGTCAAAGTTGCAATGGGTTAAAATAACTGTCTTTTTACTTGTGGTGCTAGCCATTCTTGTCAGTTGCTTGCAGTTAGATGATTTTCCATATTACCAAACTTTATCAGGAACTTTAAGTCTGATGCTAGTAATTTTATACATCTCTGAAGCATCTCTAGTATTGTATGAAGTTATAAAAGTTCTTAGAGGTTGCCCAACCTTTCAAGTTTGACTTCTAATAGAGCAGATTAGTCATTCAATTATTGTCTGTGAACTTGCAATTACAATCAATTATTACAATCAGTCAATCATAGCAAGATGGACAACATTGTAAAGGTTCTGCAATCACTAAATGAAAATTATAAAACAAGAATAAACTTCAAGCTTGTATCTTTATTAAATATAATCAAAACAGAAACACTAATCACATGCAGACAAGCAGATATTAGCTGTTAGTGTTGGGACAAAAATGTAAACATCAAGACACAGATGTGTGTAATTCTTAGATTATCCTAATTAATCAATTTGTCAACAATAAACTTGGAATCTTAAAAACTATAACACTCAAATAGTACAACACATGTTCATAGATATAGTGAGCAACTGTATGGCAATGTCTGAATGTGTAAGCACTAACCATGTTTGGCACGCTTGTGACAGCAGCCCCTTTGAGTTCGCTGGGGAAGGGTGGCAGACTGTTGGCAAGAGCAGCCTTGTTCTGGAGCTGCTGCTGAGGGTTTAGCTTCTGGCCCGGCCCTGTGGCACCCTGACTGTAGGGCTGAGTGCCAAACGGACCCCCATTGCTTGCTAGGCCCATCTGGAAAACAGATTTATTGACAGAAATGTGAATGTTATAGTAAAGCATTATTATTAGCTTCACAGATTGGCAGGAAAGGCTATTTTGAAATGCTGACATTACAAAGGCTTGACTTAAATTGTTCAAAGTATTTACAAGTGTAACATATTGATTTGATATGCTTGAACCGATTATAACTCACAGTCTCTCCACCAGTCATTTACACGCTACTTCAACCTAGCCAGAGGTTAACATTTATGTGAAAATGATGTGATGTTATCATGAAACTGTTTCCATAAACAAAGACCTGTGACTCTATCTGAACTCTGAGAAGTCCAGATGTTACAATGGATGATGATTTTCTTGTGTGTTCTTGATCTGCTACATCTGTCAAAGCAGCACCAATGTGCCAATAAAGGTTCCGCTTCAAATTCAAAGCCAATTTGTCATTACAAGCCCCCCACTGCCAGCACAGGCACCAACATAGCCAGGCTGACTGTGCTGTTTTGGCCTAAACCAGCACACTGATGCTCTGGCACCATCACAGCACAGCATGACACCAGCTATTGGCAGGATGGACTTCCCCATCACTCGACTACAGACACATTTTCAACTTCTCCCCCCTCTCTCAAAGAGAGGGGAGGGGCTCTCTTCTACAACTAGATAGCAGCAAAGGTTTTAAAGTCGATCCACAAGAGAGAACTCTGGCATTGGAGTAAGTAGGTAAGGGATTACCTACTCGGATTTTTGAAATAGTGTTTCTTAATTAGCTGTCAGCCACTGACGGGTAATTAGGCACAACTTGGCAGTCATATTCTCAAGATCCTGTTGGGTTGTAGTCCAAATTAATTCTTCAGCAAGACCCCTGAGAACTTTCCCTACTTAAGAGCCTCTTCCTAGAAAAAAATTGATTCTATATGATTCTTATATTGTATTATATTAAGGTTTTTTGGAACAATTGATTTTTAGAAGCAAATGGCAGAGTTTTAACACAGTTTATTGTTACTCCTGGCAAATATCAATATTGTAAAATTATTATTGTTAATATTATTTTGGGTTGGGTACTGAACTTTGAATCTTTTAGTTTTATGAAACAGAACGGACTGCTTAGATACAATTGAGTATCCAGTGTTTCCCCTACGATGAAGTTGTAGCAGCGGCGGTAAAGTGCGCGTTGTCAAATGTTAATGTTCCTTTGTTTTCTTTGTGAGTGTCCTATGCCCCCGGCATGATGCCACCTTGGGAAAGCTGTCGCCCAAACCTAGATCCTCGTTAACAGGCTCTCCGCTCTCATCCAGCTTAAACCCAAAATGTTTTCACTTCACCTCCAGCTGCTTCACTGTGTGTTTCGCTCTGTATGAGTGAGTGTGGGCGGGGCCATCCCGCTGTGTGTGTGAACTTTGCCTCGCTCTCAGACACAGAGAAGCGGCACAACTCGCTAAATGTCCGTGAAATTGTTATGTAAATAAACATGCATGTAAACACAATGCGCAATTTATCCAGGTCAGCTAAATTATCGAGTTCATATTTATATATTGTATGATTAGTCGATACAGTAATTAGCATGACAGGCCTACTCGGTGCTATGATCGTTGTTATGAAAAAAAAAGAAAGAAAAAAAAGTCAGCTCAGCAGCAGCAGTTATTATTCAGCAGCAGCGCAAAGCCGCTGCTAAATGCATGTAGGGGAAACTGGTATCGGAAGATTTCTGCATTTACCGTGTTTGTTGCTACACTGCGTCTCATAATTAGTTGCTGAATGGTTGTTGGCTTGCGTCTACTGGCATTTTAGTCTGCTATATTATACATGCATTGGCAATCAAAAATGAACTGAAGGTTTCTAGGGACATAGGCAATGCCAATTAGTCCAGTGATGCCATGCTAAGAGATGGGGCTTGTGTGTTGTTGCATAGGGCTGGGGCTACGCGTCGACGTCCTCAATCGCGCAAATGTGTCAAAGGAAGGCACATTTAAAGCATGGATTCACCCAAAGAGCAAGCTGAAGCGGGGAAAAAAAAACCTTTTTTCAGTGATGTACCCCCTTTGAAATATTTTTTCAGCCGAGTACCCCCTAACCAGCGCAAAGCATTTTTGGTTGAAAAAAAGATGTAATACACAGTGCTGTGCCATTAGTGTCTGATTTATTCAACTTTGTAACTAGACACTTTCAAATTTAAAACTCCATCAATGTGCATAACATTGCTCATTTGTAGTGGTCTCTCTTGAACTATTTGGAAATAAAAAGATATAAAAATAACTAAAGACTTATTAAAAAAGAAATAATTATCTCAATTATAAATAAAGATTTGTGCACATAAAAATATTTATCAACTTAAAGTGCCCTCTTTTGGGATGATAATAAAGATATGTTCTCAACCTGAATTCATGAACTTAATTATAGATAAACACTTCTTCACAAAAAAAAAAAAATCATTAACTTAATTTTAAATAAAAGATTAGCTCAAAATAAAAAATAAAAATATTTATCATCTTAAAATATCTTCTTTAAGGATCGAAAAGAATACTGATCTTAAATTTACAATTGTCAACACTGAAGATTGCATTGTTGCATTGAACTGAGTGAGTGCTTTTGCATTTACATTTTAGTGAGAAACTTGTGCTTGTGCTTCACTGAGAATCGTTGTCAATCTTGGTGGCAGGGAGGCAACTGCTGTGATCAAGCTCTTCTCCAGGCACAGTCTGTTTCTTTGCTTTGTTTTGATCACAGTCATTGCAGAGAAGGAGGCCTCACATAAATATGTGGAGGCAAAGGGTAGTAGCTGCTCCAAAGCTTTCTGCCCAAAACTGTGTGAGTGTGGATGTGGCAAACTTCATCTGGAGGCCACGGTCAGATGACACTTCCAGGAGTTTTTCCTGATAATTGACAGGTAGCTTGCTTGCGTTTGCTTCGGACAAGAGAAATGGGTTTCTCACCCAATCCAGCTGTGCAGATTTCTCCTCCATGTCAGGAAAGTAGGAATGAAAATCTTGAATCAAGTTGGTCAAATGTCCCACTATGACCGACTTGACTGGAGCTCTGTCCACATCCTCACTAGAGAGCAAATCATCCACCTGAGGAAACCAGGTGAAATCCCCCTGTGCAGAGGCCCTTCTCCACAGCTCTGCTTTCTTCAGGAAGCCACCCACCTTGTCATACAGGTTTAAAATGCTGGTGTCCTTGCCCTGCAGAGACGTATTCAGTTCGTTCAGTTTGCTGAATATATCTGCCAGATAGCACAGCTTTGCAAGCCAGTCTGCGTCCTGGAACAAGGTGGCATGGGGAGATCTGTGCTCAATCAGAAAGGTGTGTACTTCAGGTAGTAATTCCAACAGCCGGTTGAGTATTCTCCCTCGAGAGAGAGAGCCAGCGCACTTCTGTGTGCAGCAGCAGTTGTGTGTGTTCAGCTCCCATGTTCCATGTCCCACGAAACAGGCACGCATTACGTGGCCTTGACTTTATGAAGTTGATCACTTTGATGCGGTCGTTCAAAACGTCATGTAACACAGGGCTCATTTTCTTGGACGCCAATGCTTCCCTGTGTATGACACAGTGAGTCCACTTCACGTCGGGGTTTTCTTTTTAATGCACGTTATGAGTCCTCTCGCGCAGCCCGTCATTGATGCTGCTGCGTCCGTGCAGATGCTGCTGCAGGATTTCCAGCTCATGCCGTTTTCACAGAAGAAGGTGCTGACAACATAAAAAATGTCCTCTCCTGTTTTCCCCTCCAAAGTTTTGCAGAATAATATGTGCTCATAAATGTCGTCAGTATCGATGTATCTCACAAAAGCAACAAGTTGTGCATTTCCACTGACATCTGTGGATTCATCCAGCTGGAGTGAAAAAGGGTCGCTAAGTTTTCCCACAACTTGCTCGACAATGTCTGTTCCCATTTTATCTACTCTGCAGCACACAGAGTCATTTGACAAAGGCACAGTCTTTAATTTCTCCGCTGCATTTGTGTCCAGCATGGTCTCAGCCAGCACAACAGCGGCTGGAAGGAGCAGGTCTTCGGCTATAGTGAATGGTTTCTTGGCTTTAGCTATGAGCAAAGACACCGCATAAGAGGCCTCCAGGGCTTTCGCTGATGTCGTGGAGGCTTTCCGCATCGTGTCTTGAGATGACCTGAATTCAGAAAGTTTCCTCTTAAAAAACTCAGGTGGCTTACCAACATGACTTTCATGTTTTGTCTGGAGATGCCGCTGAAGATGTGCTGGCTTCATGCTACTGTTGGCTAATCTCTCCCCACAGAAAAAACACAAAGCCTTGGGTGGGTGGCAACTCGTGGACGTAAATCCCATTAAAACATATTCTTCTGAATACTGACGGAATTTTGCCGGCTCTGGTTTTCGCCTTCTTTGGCACTTGTCCCTCCGTGTTTTCAGCGGCATTGCTGCAACGCTTCAACCACGACTCCATTGTTTGAGTTTTCAAGGCGGCAGTGATGACAGGTGATGACAGGTGGCGTGTGCCAGGTTGGGTCAAACCATCCTGGTATGGGGGAGACTCTGGGTTTTTAGGATAATGAAATTGAATAGCCTACTGAATATAAAATTCAGTTCATGAACTTACACTTATATTTTATTGAATATTTATTAAATAACAATTTTTAAAGGATTTTTGAATGGATGTTAATTTTAAATATATATATTTTTTAATCTCACGTACCCCTTGGAGTGCCTTCACGTACCCCCATTTGAGAACCACTGATCTAAACCAGAGGTCACTAACAGGTGGACCGCGGTCCGAGTCCGGACCCAGAAGCCGTCCCGTACGGACCCGGACCTACAGCCAAAACAGAAGGTTATGATTTAAAACCTGACGGGGCGCTTCTATTTGTAACCGGCGCAGCTTTTGTAGTCTTTACGGTAGTGGTTTAGCGGATGAGGAAACGCGGATGAGAAACAGAGGATTGAGACGGAGAAAGGGAGAGAAACAGAGGAGTGAGACGGAGAAAGGGAGAGAAACAGACGACTGTGCCGGAGAAAGTTGAGAAACAGGAGTGAGACGGAGAAAGGGAGAGAAACAGACGACTGTGCCGGAGAAAGTTGAGAAACAGGAGTGAGACGGAGAACGAGAGAGAAACAGGAGTGAGACGGAGAAAGGGAGAGAAACAGACGAAAAAAGTGGGATATAAGAGGGGAAGAAAGTGATTCTAAAACTGTTCAATTGTTAAGATGTGTTGAGATTTATTATCTGTAAAATTGGTTGAGACTTTTGAGTCAAGATGTGAAACAGAAAAAGGGAAATTCAAACTTTTGCTCCCTTTATTTTAAGTTAAGCCCTTTATTTGAACATGCACAATTTTCACATTTTATTTATTTTTCTCTTATTTTGAAATGCAGCCCTACTTTTATTTAGTTAATGAGAGAACATTATACATATCTGCAATCATACATACATGTTCAGTTCTATGTTACGTGGCAATAAATATTGTCAAAAAGTTTTTGAATCGTACTGAATTCATTTGATTTGACAGTCAGGTATTTAGTACATGCAGATGTTGATACAACTACTAGGCTACTTAAATATATATCACACTAAATAGTTAGACATTGTGATCTTCCGGACCTTGGCTTCAAGAAATTTTCCCTAACTGGACCTCTTTAAATTTTAGTTGAATACCCCTGATCTAAAGCATAAGTCACCAATAGGCGGACCGGACCCAGACGCTATTCTATACTGACCCAAACGTATTATTAGATGTTGACGGAGCATTTCTATTCTAACCTGCGCAACTTTTCTCGCATTTACGATGGAGAAACAAGAGAAAGTGGGGAACAAAGAGAAAAGGAGTGTTAAAGCTGTTTAGTTGTTAAAGGGGACATAGCATGCCCATTTTACCACAAGTTGATATGGTTCCTTGGGGTCTTAATGAAATGTCTGTAACATAATTTGGTCAAAATACCACAAGGATCATTTAAAACAGCACCCTTTTTACCCTGTATAAAACAGCCCTCCACAGAGTGACCTGTTTTGAGTGCCTGTTCCTTTAAATGCTAATGAGCCAGCTCCCCCCCCCCCCCCATGATTTTAAACAATATAAATTACATATTTTATGATATAAATTATCAAATATGCATCCCATACTTTGTATTCCCCTTCTGTTGTCCTGGAGTTTTAATTTTCCCAATCACATAATTAAATGTCCCCCTCTGCCCATCCACTACAAGCACACAAGCAGACAGACAGAGAGAGAAAGAGAGGGGTGGGGGGGGCTATGAAGACCATCATTTACCCCCGAACCCCGACATTCAACGGGTACAACAACAAGCGGAGAAAGCAGAATCGCGGGCTGACCTTATATATACAGTCTATGGGGCTGACCAGCGCGGAGAAATGCACGTCCTGTGTGAACATCCAGGCGGCTGCGCGCTTGAGAACGGCGCTGCGCTGCCTCGCAGCGGCGCTTCCGCGTCCGGTGTAAACCCGGCGTAACGAGTGGGGGGGCTCTGTGTGTTTGTGACAGTGTTACAGTAGTGCTGAACACTGCGGAAGTCTTCCACACTGCTGGCTCTGTGGCGTTGACACAAATTCCAGCTCACGCATGGGAGAGCGAGCGGTCGCTCCCGAGCAACTGCTGCAGCCTCCCAGTCCCAACGATCCAGACAAATGCCACATGTGAGTGAATCGCGGGCTGACCAGCGCGGAGAAATGCTCGTCCCGTGTGAACAGCCAGGCGGCTGCGTGCTTGGGAACGGCGCTGCGCTGCCTCGCAGCCTCCGGTGTAAACCCGGCGTAACGAGTGGGGGGGGGGGGGGGGGGGGATGAGGTGGGGGGTGGGCCAAGGCCATGTAGGGAGACTTCCAGTACCTTGTTACGACACAAAACCCAGGAAGCTCAATCGAGTCACTCAAGCATGACGTTTCTGACTTAGAGGAACCATAACAAAACGCGTGAGTGTTTTTCCCCCAGAGTTTTTGGGTTGGTAGACATGCCAGATACCCACATTAACATGTAGAAGCACTAACAAAGTGGAATTTGCATGCTATGTCCCCTTTAATATTTGTAGAGATGGTTCATGTGAAATGTAGTTAGGAAAAAAGAAGAAAAGCGGAAACTCAAACGATATCTTTTCTTTTTCTAAAATTATGCACTTTATTTTAAGATGCCTTTTTCAAAAGCTCTTCATTTTGTTTTTAAATGCAAACCTTATTTTACTTGAAACGAGAAAGGTACCTTTATTTTATTATTAGAGTACCCTCCAGTTCAGTGTGAAAATTAATAATAAGCATTGTTGAAATACTATTGAATTGTACTTTCTTTATTTTATTTGACAGTCTTTTTTGACTTCGTACAGACATTGATGCAACTACCAGGCTATTTCAAAATGAACCATAACGCATGTTAGACATGATTTTTCGGACCTTTGCTTAAGGAAATTTTATTTTTGATGAATTCATTATTATATTAATCGAGTTATAAAAGATAATCGTTAGATTAATCGATAAGAGATCTTTGACTCAGGTGTGCGTCGTTGGCATACATCAAAAAACGATACCCAGCTATAATATTTCTTAATTCCAACAATGTCATCAAGTTAGGATCAGGACTGCATACATCAACATGTGACGTGCCCAGGAATTAAAAGCCCTGTTACTTCCAGACTTTACACACTGATCAACTTGCTACTCTCTCATCCACAGAGCTGCTGGGAGACCAGACCCGACTCCCGACATGCCAGGCCCGGCTGTATCCCCTGCGGCTGTTGACACCGCTCCAACAGACCAGATAAAAAAAAGAGCCAGCTGAGACGACCAGACACTGGCAGCCTTTCAACACAGCTGAGCAGGCAGACATGAACACACAAATGCACGCCCCCTTTGCTTTGCTTTCTCCTTTCAGCCCGCCCCCCCTCACTCTCTGACACACTCCACACATCAGCAGGCAGGACAGTTGCCACCTATCATCTCACCGGTCTACTGCCCTGCCTGACTACACAGCTGAGCTTCCTCCCCTCCTCCTTCCTCCCTGCAATCGCCCTCTGTCATTCTAACTGATTAAGTGGTTTACAATACCTGTCCTCCTCTGCATGACTGACAGGGCAAGCAGCCATCCAATAAGCCAGAGAAAGCAAGGGGAGTGTTCACACATACACAATAACAAAGGAGCATGAGGCAGGAAAGAGTGACAAAAGCCTCTGACCAACACAAATGCCCAAAAAGAGATTTACAACCTGCAATTAAACCACAATAGCGGAAGCAACACACAAAGACTGGATCTTGTGGTTTTCTGCTCTGGAGCTGTTGGTGACATGATAATCACAGCAGACCAGCTGAGGCCTCTTCCGTCAAAACGCTGAGAGTCCCTTCAAAGATACTTCTACGTGAGCTTCTAATCTTTCTTGTGGTTAATGCAGGTGTACTCTATTTAAGAATGAATCTCAACACACACATTGACTCTCACTAAATGTCTCTTCTCAGCAGCCCAAAGCATCTGTGTGTGCTGTGGTTAGATACCGCTTTAATATCTTGGCTCTTACACATAGCGAGTAAAATATGGCTTTCTACTGATTTCCTGTGAAACCACATTTGTGGCAAGCTAAAGTCTGAGTAGCAAAGCGACCCTATGTGCTCTGTCTGTTACACATAGACAGTCAAAACTAATAAGGTCTCAAGACCAATCTTAACAATGACTGAGCAGCTGACAGCCAAGTTAATATCAGCTCCTTGCCAAAGGTGATGATTGAACTGCCAAATGTGGAGTGTACATCTAATTTCCAACCAATCAGAGTTTGGAAAATGAGCAGTGAGGGAGACAACACTGTGCAGATGAAGGATTCATTCTAGTTCCTTGTTAATGATCTCAAAGGTTTGTTGATGTAGTGAACGTACCGCGTTATGGGACAAAGGATGAGTGCTGTAATGATCAGTCATAATCAAAATCCTCTCTCAATAATTAGCCAATTAGGATGTACAGCACAAGTAGTTATCTCACAACGACAAATAGATTTTGAAATAAGTTACTTTTAAACAATGAAAGACCGAGTCTTAATATGACGTTAACCGATGTCAATCGATTCATTGTTGATATTTCATCCAGATTTGCCATTAATACCTCCCTCAGGGTTATGTTTTCACCCCTGTCAATTAGTTTGTTTGTTAGTAAACAAGATTACACAAAAAATACTGGATCACAAAACTTGGGAGGCATTATCGATCAGGGAAGAACCGTAGTCCTCTTCTCAAGACTCAACTATGGAAGTTATTAAACACACTCATGGACAGAGTGAAGATGATAGTAATCGAAAAGCAGCGCCACGTAGCTTCATGCGTGGCTACCATCTTAATAAATTCATGACAACAGTTAAGTTACCAATTACATTACACATTTTACAAGAAAATCCTGTCCGAGCTTAATATCTGTAAAGCACTAAGACAATGTAACAATGAAGCGTACAGGGTCCATTTTTGCTGGACAACCTGACATGGATGTATAAACACAGGAGATATATTTCATACACATTTGAGCCCCAACATGTGCATGCACAAACACTATACTGACGGGAACTGTGATGGAAATGGAGCTGTGACTCACCTTGTTCATGTTGCCTGCTTGTTGGGCTGCATTAAGGGTGGC
Source organism: Hippoglossus hippoglossus (assembly GCF_009819705.1). Lineage (NCBI taxonomy): Eukaryota > Metazoa > Chordata > Actinopteri > Pleuronectiformes > Pleuronectidae > Hippoglossus > Hippoglossus hippoglossus. Next base: position 10,388,652 of record NC_047151.1, on the reverse strand, counting down.
ATGAGCTCCCATCTGCTGCCCTCCCTGGCTGAGTGTCTCTGCCAAAGCACTAGCTGCTCCTCCGGCTCCTGCCGAGGCTCCCTGCATCGTCTGTCCCTGGTACTGCAGGCCTGCTATTCCTGCTCCCCGTCCTCTCCCAGCTCCAGGTCCGAGACTACCGTTCATAACCTGCCCAGGTTGGGGCTGCCCTCCCTGGGACAGCAGCCCGGCATGTCCCTGGCTATTGTTGATCATTGCCTGGTTGAAGCCCATTGTTGCAGTAGTATTGTTGTTGTTCTGTCCTGCTATTCCAGTTGGTGTTCCCGCTTTTTGGGCCTGTGGGGACGGGTGGTTGTTGGGGGAGCCTTGGCCGAGGGGGCTCTTACCCAGCGGTTTACCCAGCTGAGGCCCCATTCCGCCTGGCTGAGGGCTAGCCGAGTTCAGCCCTGCAGCAGTGATACTGGAGGTGCTACCCGCTCGAAGGAGCTCTGAGAGCTGCTTGTGCTTGGCAGCTGCATCTGGGACTACAGGGCCGCCACCAAGGCCTGCAGGGGTGCCACCTGGCCCAGCTCCAGGTGCTGCTCCACCATTTGAAGGCATCCCACCCATCAGGTTTAGATCTCCACCATTAGGGATCAATTCATCTGGTAGGTCATTCTCCAAATCATCCCAGGATAGTGATCCCAGATCTAAGAGAGAAGGAAGAGATGAAAAAATAAGAAACTGAAACTTGATTTCAGGGAAGTTTGTTGGTGGTTTCAAAAGGTATCGTATTGAAAATGTTGCCCATACGCAGTCAGTAACGAAGATTTGGTTTGCTTATCTCCACTGGCTTTGTGGTCTATCAAATAAGCCTGTAAAAAAGCATTTACTGCCAAGTATTTATATCTTCCCCATAATGCAACTGGAAACTTAGCCTACAATTCACAAACAAAACATTCGTCAAAAATAGAAAATAATATTTTCTTATTCCTCAGTTGACGCCCTCTCTCAAGCAACTTGTTCATTAACACTCCCAATTATGGAATATTAGCGTGCAGACACGCTATCTGGTGTTGCATTGGGGCCTTGTCCCTGCAGCACAAGTCAGTAACGAGACGTAACATGATAATAAAAGAATTGCTACTGGCTGACAAACACAATGTGACAACAGAGAGAATCAAGCAGCACTCAGGGTTCCTGCTGGGCGGTAGAGGAATATTTGTATAACGCCATCCAGAAGTGTGAGCAAGATGTTGATTGCCTCGGGAGCCATGATTTGAGATGAAGTGATTAAGACAGCGAAAAGGGGGGGAGGTGTGTGTTCATTAGGGCTGTCCTCGATAAGAAAAAAAAACACCTGTTTGAACAATCAATTAGTGGCACTTAAAAAGAAAGTCTGATGAGTTGGGTGAGTGTCACCGTTTGCATTCGATGTGTGATAATATCCAGGATTCTTTACCTTTAACATTATTTTGGTTTGACAATTTGAGTGTTGCATTCTGTGTCAGAAGCATGGTACAACGTAAGAACTTTCTAGATCTTTAGTGTTACTTTCGGAGCTGATCTGGACTGTGTGTAATATTACCCCACACTGTGAATTAAAGCAATATGACATAAATCACAGTGATGGCCGTCATCATTGATTATATTCATAACATGTCAGAGGTGTGTGGACATTCTCGCTATATGAAATGCATTTCACATTCAGCTTTTAATCTAACCAGACTACTAGTATTTCCTGTATTACCATTACTAGGGCTGTATCGAATCTCGAACCAAAACTGTGTTCCAGACGCCCACGGTTTCGGCACGTGGAGACGGAACCACGACTCTCACTGCCCGACCCCACATGCTGCCACAGCAGGTGCAGCCTGTCGCATGTGTGCGTGTGTCGCGTGTGCATGTGTGTCCAATCACACTCCAATCCAATCACAACCCTGGGACTGCAACCCTGCATATTCTGAACCAATACACAAAAGTGACTAATAGCTTCAGAGCAATGACTGTGGAGGTCGGAGAGGATCGTCTGTTTTACCGCTACAAAAGTGAGGTGTAAAGTCTGCGTGTTGTCGCCGCTTGGGAGCAGACGCCTGGTCTCTAAAGAGTCAGAAGGAAATTAGACTGTGGGAGACATACAGGCACACACACATCCTAATTCCTATTCTTTGGTACTTTTTGTTCACGTAGTTTAATGTGAAGTCAAGTCCAACATGTTCTTCTATTTACTGTTCCAAATGTTCCAAAAACCGTGGATTTGGAGTATCGTTACAGCCCTAACCATCTTGCAATTAGGGCTGAAACGATTCCTTGAGTAATTTATCGAGTAAAAATCATCAAATCTTTGTTGAGCTCACACAAACGCAAAAGAATTTCTTATCCAGTTATTCGATTAATCGTTAGAATACTCGATTACTAAAATAACCGACAATGATCAAAGTTCATGAACATCAACAGTGAGACATAGTAAACAAACTGCAAATCCTCTCAATTAGTAAAGTACTTTACTTTGGATTATTATGCATTGAAGTGATTAACAACATAAAATCTATAAACAGATTCTACAAGGGAATATGCAGAACCTGTAGGGGAGGGACAAGATTTTTGGGCCAGAAGCCTTCTGGTTTTCGTTTTCTCGTTGGAGCAGGCTTTGGTTGCCCGCAGGTAAGCAGTTTATGTGGAGAGCAAAAGAGGCAGAATACATTGACCAATCAGTTACTGGTTTATTAATTAATCTGCATTCATATGAAGATAGCTAATAATGAAGATTAGCCCCAAATGTTTTTTGGATGGATAAACGTTCGGCTCGTATAATAAAATAAACTAGTGACTGTAAACAGTTTACGCTGAACGGAAGACAAAGTCTTGGCCCGGATCAACACTGGTAGCCACGAAACATTGGTCTTTGCTTCCAGAGGCTAATTAGTTGTCAGGCCATAGCTCATGAACTCAGAGATTGACAACACTATAACTATTAGAATGGGAGTTTGCTGTGTAGGTAACTTTTTAATCCTCATTCATTGACATGAATTAACATTTGCCCCCAGAATTAGTGGGTCACATGTAAACCATGTTGATTTGAGTGGTGGTGCCAAGCAGTTTCAGAACCAACACATAAATTAGCAAGATCATCCAGTAAAAAACGTTAAACCTGCATAACATTTTGCCTGAAAACAAGGTGATATCAACTAACGAGATCTGTTAGTGGCCAATAATTCTACTGTGAGGCCCACAGCTGTTCTGAAGCAAAATAAAACTATTGTGACATGGAATGTAGTATACCTTAAAAAAAACGTATGTACCAGTTACTTAAACTGGGCTTACTGTGAACTGTGTTAAACAACACCTAAAGAAACATGCTCCCAACAACGCAATGCTTTGCGCTGCTTTAATGTACGGCTGCTTTCAGTCTGCCCCCGCAAAATGTTTCATTAGGTTGCCTCCCAAGACTTAGGTAGGCTAAAACAATTGTCTTGTCATCCAACCAACTTGTAGCCTATAGTGAAGTAATTTATTAATCTTGGACAAAGCTATCTTGTACAAACAACATATTCTTACCTTGAAATAAACAAAACACGAGAAAAAGAACAGAGGCCATGATCAGCATGCATGGTAGTGGCTGGCAGTAACATGGTTCAAAGAGGCAACAATTCACTGCAGCTGCACAGCTGGAGGTAGTGAGAGCTGAGGAATGTGACTTATCTAAGACATCTTTAAATCAAATCAAGCCTTTCACTTATCAACATATGATAAAATGGGTCTTGATACTATAGGATGGTAGAAGGTAGTACAGAGCAGACGGAAGGAGGCAGTCACTGTCCCATCTGCTGCTGCTGGATGTCTTCATTGAGATTCAGTCTGGATCCTGTCTTTAATGAGGGCACTGGGCCTTTCCTGAGTAAACACAGCCTTCCAGATCTGCCACGCTACCCGCTGTCTGTCCCTGGTATCCAGCAAGCAGGTGCTCCATGTTGTAGATGCTTGTTTAAGGCTGAAGGAACCATCCGTCATCTCCCTCTCTCACGCCTCTCAGCCTCTCCTCACTAGTCAGCAGCCACATGGATGCTCTCAGCATTCAGTTCAACCACATGTGCTGTGGTCTGGCCCTGCATTCATTTCTGAATGGACGCACACACATACACACTCTGTGGGACCTTGCCCCCAGGCTTCTTGGCTGGAGACAAATGATGCAAAGCAATGTTTTGGTTAGGTAGCACCACATGCTGTCAAGGGAGCCCCAACCATGAAGAGGGGGAGGGGAGACACAGCTAGAGCACAGCTCTACTCTTTTTTTCAGTGCTCTTTTACCCCTATTTCACTGGTTACATTTGCTTCCGATTATTCCTTCCTTCTGACGATCTTTTACTTAATTATCCCCCTTTCTTAACTGACTGATTGCCATGATCTCTACTTTTTACTGCCATATCCCCTGTAGGTCCTGCCTGAGAGTTAGTGGTTATAAATACCCAGCAGAGGTCCAGACTGGGGCTGTCTGTCATTTTGCCTCTGGTCTTAGCTCCCTGCCTGAAGGGACAGGTGCAGCATGGCTGCTGGCAGCCTTTCACTTACAGTAGGACAAGACAGAAAGCAATATAATGTGGGTTAGGTAATCTGTTCTTTGCATTTATAACAATACTATGAGGCTCCATGGATTGGACACATTGAGTGGGTATGCCCATTTAACCCAATAAAACCGGATGCAGCATATGCATGTATAATTTGAAGGGATAGTTCACCCAGAAATGAAAATTCACTCATCTACTCACCACTATGCTGATGGAGGGGTGGGTGAAGTGTTTGAGCCCACAAAACAATTCTGGAGTCTCAGGGGTAAACAGTGTTGCAGCAAAATCCATTGCAATTGAAGTAACTAGTGACCAAAGCTTCAGACGTAATAAAACAGAAAAACCATAACATGCCTCCATACTTCTCGTGTGGTGTCATCCAAGTGTCCACAAGCTCAGGCATTCATATTTGACTCGAAACAAGCTCATTTACACCGCGTTTTAAATTCACCAAGCCTAAAAGTCCACCAAGTGGCTAAGCTAGCAGATGTTAGCATTTCTGACAGTCCCTGAACGCACCTTGTCAGAAGATATTGGGGGACATTTAACATTAATGACATACACTGACATGATCATTAAATGAAACAGCAGGATGCTGTGTGTTAGGAGACTTTCCACTGTTTAATTGAAATCAACAACTTTTGACATCTAACGTATGGAGAGTAAACAAACAAAGGATCACAAATGAAAACTAGGGCTACGTTGTAGCACTAACGGGCCCGAGCACAGGCATTTTGAAGCCTGTTGCAGTTAGTGGAGAGAGCGATCAATGACCAAGCGCACGTCTCTGCGTTGCATGCGTTTTGCGCACTGCGGCAAGGAGTAACGCTTCACTTCCTGCGTCCGTCACGCGATGTCGATCCTTGCCTGCTAATTGCTCATTACGGTCCACGCTATCAATTGCACATTACACTGTGAACATTTTATGTAAATTTAATGATAGTTGGTAAAACAAAGCTTATTTCCTGTTGCCAGTAGGGGGCGCCATCAGTATTATTACATGCAGACTAATAGATCTGTTCAAGTAGGGGCTCTGTTGTAGCGTGAGCAATTTTGTGTCAATTGGACAATGTTTCAACAACTTCATTTTCACACTGATCAGTAGGTGGCGCTATGACCCTACACTAATATATGGAGCTGGTCAGGTCAGGATTGTGATCATAGGTCAGTAGTTTGGGGCCGGTTGGATAATGCAGAGTGGATTTACAAAGTACTTCCTGTTTCATGGCTAATCAGTAGGTGGCGCTATGACACTGAGGAATTATTGACACATAGAGCTGTTCAGGCTTGGACTCTGATCATTTGACAGAAGTTTGGCGGTGATAGGACAATGCACAGTGGAGTTATGACAACATCGTCTCCTTTGGCGAAGGATGAACCTTCGCCGCACCTCAATGTTTACACGGTTTGAGGCAATGTCACAATTCTGACCGTGATCCTATGACTTGTCTCAGCTCATTTGAGCTGTATATTGTAAAGCAGCCAGGAGCAGTTCATCAAAGTATAAAACATGTCACTTCCTGTAGCCAGCAGGTGGCGCTGTGATTTTAAGTCATGATTTCTGTGTAGATGTCATCAGGCCGGGACTATTGTCTTACATGTCTAGTTTGGACTCGATTGGACCAAATCTGTCTGAGATACAGAACCTCATGTTTTGATGGCGTGTAATCAAACTTTAATGCCACGCCACGGTCACACCGTGTGATGAAATCAAATAAACCAAGGTAGTTTATATCTCCATCTTGTTGAGATGACATTCCCAGAAGTTGAAGTTGATCTGATGAAAGCCCTGGGACAAGTTCGTCAAAGTAAAAATGTGGAAAATGGCCAATAAAGTCAAAATAGCGGGCTTCTTGTTTGGTCTAGCATATCTATCCAAGAGACTTATTTGTTTGTTATGAAAAGACATGTCCCTATCGATTTTTGTAGATGTCGGCAAATCGTAGTGCCGGGGCTGCCCTTTAGGGGGCGCTAGTCAGTTATTTTGCCAAGCCCATTCCTTAAAACCAGCTGAATGTCTGCAGGGGGGGGCTGTTGTTACACAAATGTAGTTTGAGGGAGGTTGAACCTCGAACACCGAAGTTACAGCAATTTCGTGTGTCACGGCGAGTTGATGAACTTTGACGCCACGCCACTATTATAGCGTTTGACGAAAAGTCACAGTAATCTTATGCCTTCATTATCAATGTCTTGAGACCCATTTGACACAGTTTGACATGGTTGTGGTCAGTGGATGAGGAGGAATACTTCCAAGTGTAAGACATTCCAAAAACAAGACATTTCCTGTTGCCACCAGGGAGCGCTGTGATTTCAATTCATAATTTCTGTGTAGATTTCATCAGGCCGGGAATCTTGTCTTACATGTGTAGTTTGGACTCGATTGGACGAAATATGTCTGAGATACAGAATCAAACTTTGACGCCACGCCACGGTCACACCGTGTGACGAAAAATCGATCTTTGAGGTAGTTTTCATCTCCATCTTGTTGTGATGACACGCGTCTCCATATGAAGTTTATCTGATGAAAGCCCTGGGACAAGTACATCAAAGTAAAAATGTGGAAAATGGCCAATATGGCCACTAAAGTCAAAATGGCGGGCTTCCTGTTGCTTTTTTCCCAATTGCACCTCGGACCTTTTTTGTTTGTCTGGTCATGATACACCTGGGCTACGATTTTTGTGAAGATCAGTGAAAGCTAACTGAGGGGCTTTTCCTTAGATGGCGCTGTTGAGCCATTTTTCCACGCCCATTTCAAATTACTCCAGAATACAATTACTTTTTGGGGTTTTGAATTCTCTGCAAACTTTGGTAACAATTTGAGCATGTCTAGGCCCTGAAAAAGCCCCAAAAGGGAAATACAAATCCTTCGAAATACAATAGGGCCTTCCACCGGAGGTGCTCGGGCCCTAATAAAGGATTTACATAACAAAACATCCCAACTACTGCTTTTAGGCCTGAAGTTGCTACTTTACCCGAACCTTCTGACTTCAAGCGAAGCTAGACTTTGACTGTTGATGATCTACCAACTACAGAAAGAAAGATTATGACTACTTGATAAAGGTAGAGGTAGGGCTGGGGTAATGGGAAAAAATCATATCACAATATCTTTACCCATATCAGTCGATAGCGATATATATCGTGTGTAAATGAAATAACCAGCAACTAAATTTGTTGCACATTTGTGTTTATGTACAATGTTCTTCTCATGAACAAATGTTTTTGCTTATGCTACTAAAGTGAAAAGGTGTTTATAATGTACATACTCAGCATTTTTTGTATTACATTTTTTATTCTCTTGCCTTTTTATATTTTTTTATTCTCTTGTCTACATCATTCTGACCTGCGTGCTGCAGGAACAACTGAATTTCCCCTGTGTGTGGATCAATAAAGTTTTATCTTATCTTAAATCAGCACCACTGCACTGAGGCACATTGCTCCGCTGTTTTCTAATCATCACATTTAGAACTAATCTTTAGAAAAACCTACTGAATTCATATTTATGTTCATGGATAAACGGGGCGTGGCTTCTTCTGCAACAAAGAAGTTAAAACACTGTGCTGCGTCATAATCTGCCGGAGGAACTTCTGTCTGCAGGAGTGTGTGTGTGCCTGTGTGCGTGAGTCTGTGTCTGCTCACCTCTGTCCCTCCTCACACACACGAGCTGATATTCACATGGGATATTCACCATCTAGTCCTATATTCTAAAACAGTTATTAATCGATGATGTCGGATCATGACTCCAGATCATTCCGGTCGCTTTAACCCTGATGTCCTGACTGTGCGAGTCACGTTACGTCTCGTGTTGTGTAGAATTTTAAACATGTCTCTCAAACTCTGGAGCGAATCAAACAAACAAAGTTAACATCATTACTGTCCATCTAATAACCTGTGATCAGGAATGGTGTTTATTGTTAAAGTGTAAAGTGAGCGCAGGTCAGCGGGGGAATGAGGAGGAAGCAGACTCAGACAGAGACTCTGACACAGGACAACCGGACCTTTAATGAGCGACTGTCCTGATCCTGGAGCCGTGCTGGTTATAATTATTCAGCTGTGGAAAACCACTAAAACAATGAAGCTAGCAGAAAACATGATTATATTCTGTCACTGTATTGATGCAGAGTCGTCCACCTCTATGCAGGAGCCCAAACATTAGAAACTGTGCTGCTCCTTCTACACTGTAGCAGCACAGAAGATAGAAAAATAGAAATATTATTTTCATAACTAATATTGTTTTCTGAGAATTATTTGACTACAAAAAAGTAAGTAAAAGTATTTGAATTTGTACAACACTACTAGAAGCACTGGTTTCAGGAACACCAGCACAAAATGTAGGCGCACCACTTACTGATAAATGCTTTGGTTTTATGCTTTTTAAATACAAACTTTACAAAATATAGAAATGTGCTGTTTACATTTGCTTACGATTATTCCTTCCTTCTGACGATCTTTTACTTAATTATCCCCCTTTCTTAACTGACTGATTGCCATGATCTCTTACTGCCATATCCCCTGTAGGTCCTGCCTGAGAGTTAGTGGTTATAAATACCCAGCAGAGGTCCAGACTGGGGCTGTCTGTCATTTTGCCTCTGGTCTTAGCTCCCTGCCTGAAGGGACAGGTGCAGCATGGCTGCTGGCAACCTTTCACTTACAGTAGGACAAGACAGAAAGCAATATAATGTGGGTTAGGTAATCTGTTCTTTGCATTTATAACAATACTATGAGGCTCCATGGATTGGACACATTGAGTGGGTATGCCCATTTAACCCAATAAAACCGGATGCAGCATATGCATGTATAATTTGAAGGGATAGTTCACCCAGAAATGAAAATTCACTCATTATCTACTCACCACTTACTGATAAATGCTTTGGTTTTATGCTTTTTAAATACAAACTTTACAAAATATAGAAATGTGCTGTTTTATTAAGTGCTGAGAAAAAACGAACTAAAGACAGCGTAAAGCAGTGGTCGCCAACCCTACGATCGCGATCGACTGGTTAATCGCGACAGTCTTCATTGTCGATCCCCACTCTGGAATGACTAGCTGCGGTTTGCGCCACAGACCAGCTGTGTTGGTTGTCTGTTGTTCGCACTGACCGCATGTCGGCTACTGGTGGCGGAGCTGCTGGTAGATCTACTGTGTTTCCTTCAATACAAGTCGTATTATGTACTAAACTAAACACCAGGGGCCTCATTTATAACCGTTGCGTACACACAAAACAGGGCCTGAAAGATACGTATGCCACTTCCCACGCAAACCTTGGAATTTATACAAACAAACTTGACAAGAGAATGTGCGCACTTGGACGCTAACTGTGACCCGTGCACGTGAGACGGAAAAATGACAATGCAGATGTGAGGTGGTGAACTGAAGCAGATTATTGATCCACTTCATCATTAACATTAAAACCAACAGCGTTTTGTGCTCACGCGACAAAACAGTTCCATAAGAACCTTCAATTAAAAAATATATAAACAACTTACCGTAAATTACGTTCAGATACCATTTAACAGCGGAGTTGCAGAGCAGAGTCATTTAGTTTTTAATAGTTCATAACAATGTGCATGTATCATCAAGTACAAGTGTGTGTTAAATCTCTGCAGTGAACGTGACTGTGCCATCAGGCGCACAGAGCGCACTGGAGATCCCTTACAGAAAATAAAGAAAAACTATTCACTTTCCAAATAATATCCCAGAGTGGAGGTTAGGATCCACTGATGTGTGAAGTAATCGGTCCGATTGCTCTAAATATATAAATACTGCGGTGACACTCGTGCGTAATGCTGCGTGATGGATGCACTGGCACTAGAGGAGTGCGCGAATGGAAGGATTTGGAGGAAACAAGTGTTTAGAGATTACAAAGATTCCCTGTCCCATAATGATGACTGACTCACAAACTGATATAGATTCTATAGAGGTGTGATCATGGATCTTTGTGCTGAACTGATTCCAGCATTATACACATGACGGATCCATCCTAATACAAACACAAGTCTCACCACTCTGGTTTATTACACATATGCGTGTGATATGATTAGGGTTGCAAAGGGGCGGAAAATTTCCGGTAAATTTCCGGAAACTTTCCGGAAACTTTCCATGGGAAGTTAAGCTCGGGAATTTTGGGAATTTTGAAAAAAAAAAATTACCGCAAATTAAACGCTGAGCAATAAAAACGTCATTCAAAACTCTATTTTAAAGATGTATGGAATGCAGCACACGCTGCACGTTGAATTTCAACCCTGCACTGTGCATTCTTCCATCACATGCACAGATAATTCCCAGTATCCTGCACACTACAGCAGGGCTATTGAGGCCACACTACTGCATTAGCCGAAGGACTAGTCAGGGAAGTTTTGATGATATTACTGGGGAAAATATATTAGCATGCTGATTGAGGATTGTTCATCTGTTCATCTAGCCTATTTCTATTCATTTATCCATCAATTGTAAAATATTTTTAAAGACGATTCCAATTGTTTAGCTAACTACTGCATTAGTGTTTTTTACAAGTTTTTTTCTCATCTTATTCTACAGAACAATGCTACGTGCACTATCTCATGTGTGGAGACATTTCACCCCAGCCAATGTAGAAGGAAAGGCTGTGTACATTTGCAAATACTGTGCAAAGACCTATGTTAAGAATGCCACAAAGATGCAGAAGCATATAGTCAAGTGCCCAAAGTTTCCTCAGGGCTCAAATCAGCTTATGACAAAACAAAATGTTTATATTTATGTCTGTATATGACAAGGTAAATACAGTTAGTATAAATTACCCACACAATTTCCAGTTTATTCCCGTTAATTCCCGTTTATTCCCGTTAATTCCCATGGAAAGTTTCCAACTTTGAATATTCCCGGAATTTTGCAACCCTAGATATGATTAACACTGTATAATATTTACCTTTCAACAGAGAGCCTCTTTTAATAATTTTAAATATATAATTATTCTAACTTTTATAGATTGGGGATATCACAGATGTCTCTGAATTTATTAATCCTGAACTTTCGGATTGTTAAAATATGTGCAGGCGATACAAGTTCCCTCACATTCTGAGTGTGATTTATGACCACAAACCGTATGTGCTGCCACGCCCACCTCAACAGACACCCCCCCATGCAAACTCTCTTTGGTGGAACAGTTGCCTCTTACTTTTCTAACTAACTCAGATTTAAACCTGTAATATATAGTGGTTATTTCCACTCAGGGCTCAGATGCAACAAGTTGTGAACACAACATTGATACATCACCTTTTTACATGGTTTTTCCTGCATAGAGAATTGGGAGGCGGCGGCGTCTGTCAAATTCCGTGCCGCATTCGCCTCACGACACATTTCCTGTACTTGGAAACCGAATATAGTAGTCATCCAATTATATGGATCAAAAAGCTTGGGACATAATCATTTCTATACAAATGCTGTTTTAATAATGTGGTTGTAGTGATTCATTTAGGGTCTTATCCATGTTTTGATCATAAAACAGTAATTTACGGCTCCTCTCTGTCATTCATGCTGCGCACAGCCAACCAGGCCAAGTGCGCCCCTCCATCTTCTCCAGTTCTCCATAGATTGCATACATTTACAAATAAAGTTTTTACCCAGTCGGAGATTGTGTGGCGGTCATTTCAAACAAATCTACATTTTAACTGTAGCGGGTCAGACAGGCCAGCTGAGTCTGTGTGTATCTCTCTGTGTATTTGGTGTCTCTGTGTGCGTCTGCCAGTCAGCGCAAGGTGCAGAGAGAGAATATTGTATATCCATATGAACTTCTTGAAAACCGAATTTATTTCATGATACCCATTCTCACCAGGCTATATGCCTCAGTAATCACCAATTAGTAGTACACATATTGACATGCGAGTTTCCCCTTTTCTTCTTAATATATAACTACATTTCACATATAAACAATCTCAACAAACATACATCTAAACAGCTTTAACGCCTTTTCTCTTTGTTTCTTGTTCAGTGAGAGAAGTGAACGCTACCTGCGCTGCCAGGATTTACTACCGTAAAGACGGAAAAAGCTGCGCAGGTTAAAATAAGTCTACCGTAAGTGCGAGAAAAAGTGCCAGGTTAAAATAGAAACGCTCCATCACAATCTAATAACAGCGTCATGGTCCGTGTAGAGCGGCTTCTGGGTCCAGTCCAGACCGCGGTCCGACTATTGGGGACCTATGCTAGATGATCTTCAGGTTGCTCTTCAGGTGAATCCATGCTTTGACTGTGCTCACCTACCTTCCATACGACACATCGACGCACATTCTGCGAGACAATGCATTTACATAATTGATGACGTCGATTACATGGACGCGTCGCCCCAGCCCTAGTAGCAAAGATGGCTAATGGAAACAGACAGAACAAACTCATAGAAAATAAGCTTAAACACACACTCAGACAAAAGTGGCACTGAAAGAGATGACCTTAAATTACCAAATACCCCATGCAACAAACTAAACTAGTTAAAAAAAGATGAGACGCTGTGATGAACAACTTGCATAGAAAGGGTTTGTGGATGGTGACACACTGCCCACCATCTCCTCTCGTCTGCGCCCTCTTGATTTTTCTGATTGCTCACATGCCGTAGCATAAATGGCTCCATTAGCGGCTGCGTCATGAGCTCACTGTCTGCCTGCTAGGCATTAAAAGTGCCATTTACGCAGTGGAAATTTAACATTCGGGTGTTGGCGGTGGAAGTACGGTGTTACTGACATGGCCCTGAATGGCACATGGAGTTGAATTGAGATCTAAAAGTCATACATTAAATATTCAATTGAAGATATGATTTGTTACACTTGCAGTTTTGATCTACATAAAGAACCCTGATCAACATAAAGAACCCTGAAACTCATCCTACCCACATAACCCCTGATTTAACCAGAGAAAGAAAGCTCTACTGGCTAAAGACAATCAGCCATTTACAGACTATTAATTAATTTTAACAACAGACATTGCCCCAAGTTCCAATGAGTTGCGCTACGTATGAACAGGGGGAAGCAAGAGGGAGTTGAGGGACCCTGAGGGGTGACAGATGGCACGTGTTTACCCTCTGCCACAACAATTAATAGGAACCTCCCCAAAACACAAACCCTGAATACATAAAAACATAACAGGCCCTAAAGGCAGACGGTATCTCTACCACTCTCACATAAGTACACCATCCACAAAACACTCTACAATGTGCTATATTACACTCCAAAATGGGACACACAACTCAAACCAGGCTCTACGGCAAAAGGCAACGGCCAAAGGTCAGGGCCAAGGGGTGCTGCGCACAAAGCTCCAGGCATGACAGTCATCAGAGTGAATGCCAACTCTTTATCTGCCGTAATTTATGGCTGATGGTGGTGTTGCCCAGTGCTGTCCCATGGGGTCTGTTAAGTCCCAACAGCTTCTGGCAAAAGCTATAGATGAGGCGGGGCAAGTTTAATGATTGATTACTGCAGACATGTGGTGCCTTTGCAATGTGTGACGGGCGTTGTAATTCATTGTTGATGTGACTTGTTGTTGAAAGGCTGTCCAGTGAATTATTTTTCTTCCAAACTAGACAGAAATTAATTCAAAAAACAACGCATGCCATTTGAAATATATGATACTGAATAAAACCATTAACTACAAATATATTACTTAATCTACTCATATACATAAAATAGTATATAGCCGTGGGTTAAAATCTGGAGAATTGGCTACTAAGTTTACCCAGAGTCTGCTTTTCACATATGCACAACACAGTGGAAGGTTTTCTGTACAGACGCGTTCACAACAGCAACAAATCCTCTGTATTATTCAGGCTTGAGGTGGAGCAGCCAGTGCAGGAGACAGAGAGAGGAAGTCACATATTACCTCCGCTGTGGGGATCACGTGATTTTGTTTACAGCACCCGGACGTCAGCTATTATCAACACAAACCTTCTTGACATCTTCATCAGTGTCTTCTACACGTGTGTCACCACTATTTCACCGGGAGATATTTGTTTTCTTTTTGTGTCTGTCGCGTGTTAAGCGTCATCAACCCGCGGTGAATCCAGCGGGAAATCCACTGCTCGCTCATGGACCTCTCCTGGATTTCTACGGACTTTATACCAGGAGGTCAGGTGGATTTAAGTCTGCAGAAACTCTGGACTGTCTCACTCAGACATTTGCGTTCACACATACACCTCCTCCGGAGAAATACGTAGGCCCTGTCCAGTGCATGTCTGAAAGCAGCTGATGATTCTAAAACATACTTAATAGTGAATGAATAATGATGGCCCTATTTTTTTTGCAGTGTTGAGCTTTAATCAGTGTTTTAGCATTGATGACTAGGACTTGGATTCAAAACTCAAGCACTGACTGCATTCAGACTCGGGCGTTTGACACAAGGATTCTGACTTTTTAGAGCTAAAATACCTAAAGAAACGCCAAACCTTTGCTGATCTTAATTCACATTCAGACTTGATAGCTCAAGACTCTGATTAAGGTAATGGGGACTCCAGTTGGACTCACTCAAGGACTGGAGACTAAAGCCAAATTCATGCTTCTGCGTCGAAGCTACACCGTAAGTACGCATGTAGCCTCTGCACGGGGCCGAGCATTCATAGTTTTGCATAAGTGTGTGTGAGTCATGCTGCAATTACACCGCCGAAATGCTTTTGGCAGTACGGTTTCTATGCTGGTGTTGAGTATCTTCCACATAGGCTACGGCGTAGCTTCGACACAGAAGCATGAATTGGTTAAAGTTGCCTTAAGTTCATTCTAATATCAAAAACATCAACTGGTGCAGAGGTAACAGTGTTGTATGACGAGATTCTTATGTCTTAATTTAATAAGCAAAAGATCCCACCCATCTGTCTAAAGTATGTCTGCTAAATGAGTCCCAACAGAGTCTAGTACACAGTCTAGCATACAGGAGTTGGCTGCTGATAAAGATTTTGCTGCCGCAGAGAAAATAAATTCCTAACAACTTCTTTAACTCAGAAATAAATCAGAGAATCATCTGTAAGGCAGCCAAGAAATACATGTCACAGAATAACATATCATCATATCAGAAAAAGAAATGTCTGAAGATAAGTTTAAAAAAAAAAGTTAGAGTACATATTTTTCCCCAAAACCAACCACATCAGGAGAGGCAGGAACCTTTGATAAAGTATGACTGCATACGGGGTTATACTCTTCATATACTTCAAGATGTTAATATTCAACAACAGTACTAAATAAGACAGGGTTTGTCTTAACATCAGAAATGCATGTGTTCTAGAAATACACACGTCTCTTAAGAACCTTCAGCCACTGAAATATTTACTGTACAATCAAAAGCAGCAGAGTGACATCCACTTGGGTGTGTGGCTTCATATCCTAGGGCTGCTGGGGCCATGGAAATGCCTGAGTTTGAGTTAATAAATGTTTATACACTTGGTACTTAGCACCAGTATCAAACACTGTTAGCAACCAGCCCCCCTCTTGCAGGCAACTAAGGTGAGATCAACAAACTAGACAGACCTAAGCACTGAACGCATAAATAAAATGTAACCCCTTGTCTAATTAATGAATCCACTTAAACAGGGGCAGCCTGGAACTATGATTATCTATATTAGATGCAGTTGTCAGATGCACAGTATGCAATGAACTGCAGTGGCATTTGGTTTTAGAAGTGGTGTGATGTTTAAGCCCAACTGTGCATTGTTTGGGAATGGGAGACGATCAGAGTCCAGGACATCACCGTGTCTCCATCGTGTCGTCGTTACCTGCAGTTATGCATGAAGCACGCCACGGTGTTGCTATGCAGCTCCATCTGAGCCGGACGATTGTCTCGCACACACCAACTTCCCACTCAGTGTTGGCAAAATGTACTATGCTGCTAGCTAATACATACGTATTCTCATTTGTCGGTGAGATACACCTTAAAATAAATAAATATACGGCAGTGTGGAGCAAGAAATCCAACTTTTCAGAGGTGGTGTTTTATACTACTGTCGTTTGGTTGGTTTTGTTAAACTGAATTGCGTGTTAGTTAATGGAAGTATAATAATATAATAACTGTTATTAAACCCGCATTACAGCGAGGGAAATTAACTCAATCAACTGGCACGCACAGGGTAGGTCCTGGCCATCGCACGCTCCACAGAAGCAAACCACAACACTGCAGCAAACGCAGTGAAACGACAGTAACTACTACAGCTCAGCACACTTAGCTGCCCTGCTAACTTTACAGTGTGCGGCGAGGCTGGCCTGTGAATTCATGAAGTACAGATCAACCGGGAGTGGCGTGTGCGTGTGAATGTGAACGTGTGTTTGCACGAGCAGACGGTGTCGAGGCCTTTACCTTGTCCATCAGACGCTGACAGGGCAGGTGAATTCAGCTTCGGCCGCTTGGAGTTGGGAGGTCCGACGTCCAGCAGGTTTTCAGCCATAGTCGCTCTCTTGTCCGGCCGCAGGTTCAAAGCTGATATAGTTGTGTTGTCCTTGTGACAGGGAAGTTGTTCTATCGACACGAACCTCCCCAGTTAGCACATTAGCAAGCTGGCAGCCTGCTAACGTTAACTAACTGGCAAGTAGCTTGCTAACTGCCCGCTACCAGCTAAGTTAACTGTTAGCGTTAGCTACTCCTCGCCGCGAGAGTCAGTGCCTTTCAAAAGAGATGCAATAGCGCCCCGCTTCGCCAACGCCATTCACCCCATGATAATCCAACACCCAACACCCACATTATCATCGTTATATACCGCAGAATAAAATATCCCCCATGTAAAGAGCCGACTTCACAGTGACGATGCGATAACATCTGGTGGATTTCAGCACTCCGGGGGGAAAGTCGCAATTTCTAGAGGTTCAAAGTGCCCATTTTGCGTGACGTCAAATTTCTTCGTGCAAAAATCGCGCGAAGCTCCGCAAAAATGCACGACTGCATAAAAATGTCGTCTTCTTGCAAATCCCCTCGAAAGCCACGACCCGGTCTCCGCTTGTCCTGGTAAACAATGCTGCTCCCGGACGGCGACAGGGGCTGAATCGCCGCACTCTGACGGGGAAATCACATATACGGAGCTTTTCTGCCCGACGACCACCGATCCAGTTCCCGTTTTTTCTCTCAAAATGTCTCCGAGGCGACGTTAAGATTCCGTTTTCCGGTGAAGGACGCTCTCATAGCGCAGACAGGACGCTCGGTTTCTAGGTAAAAACCAGTGTTGGACAGAAATCCTAATTCCGAGCCACGACAAGATGGCGGCTGTTGATTCCTTCGATACAAAAAAGTTTTTTTTCTTTTCCAGATCAACGGTGGAGGGGGAGGGGCCGCGCAATCACGCCCTACGTGAGAACACCGCTGCGGCCAGCCGCTGGGGGCACTACAGCACCGCAGCAGATCTGACCTGATACGTTTCCACAAATTAATTATTACTTTACAGTTAAAATACATAAATAACACATTCCAAAAATAAATATTACAAATGAAATACTAAGTTTTAAATACATACAAATGCATGTAAATTGTGGATTAATTTTGCACTGGACTATATGTTGTAAATAGAAAAATTAGTTATAACATTAAATTATATTAAATTCAATACAGTTGTGGCAAGTGAATGATGGTAGTAGAGGCTTGTTTTTAATTAGAAAAATTATAAAAGTTAACCTACCTAAAATGATAAGTGTATTATTAGTAGTAATGGTAGTGAGATTAGTATTATTTACTGTAATGATAATTACTACTGCAGATGCAGTAGTATATTAGGCTGTCACTACTCCCTGCAGATGTGTACAGCTACAACAAGATACACAAAAGTCAGGTTTCCATATTTTCTTATCACATTTTACTGATCTGTTATTTTTAAGTGTCTATGCTCAGATTTCTTTTACTCTTCTACTATCTACACACTATCTAGGCCATATTTTTCGTCATTCGCTGGTCAAAAAAACGATCCACCCCTCCTGACATTTCCTGGAAATTCAGTCCGATTATCGGGCTTTGACATAAACCCATCCTCACTTTATACTTCACAATCCACTCAAAGCCCTTCTGCTTTGAGATTTGTTTCCCTCCTACTGGAAAAAAGGACTAATAAAATAATTACACTCACACTTACTCAATAAGACACATTGGATCAGTTTGATAATATGTGTCTCTTTTCATTGTTTTCTGGCAAAATCGGACACATGTATAAAAAAAATCATATGTGACATAAAATAACTGCATATGTACAAACACAGTGCTTTGTGCAAATGTGTACAGATTACGATCATGTGTTGATAAATGATACATGGGTAATGTGCACAAAACATACATAATACATATCATTCAGAAACATAAAGCAAATACAAAGACTTAAAATCAAATAACTCATCTAAATTTTGTCCCAGTTTAATTAAAAACACATACAGTATTTTTAGTGAAGAGCGACGCTATTTTTTGCTGTGATGCCTTTAGTGCTGATTAAACACTATTTTCAATTATGCTTCTCTCTTGTATTTCTGTCACAGAGCAGAATCGCACTTCTTCAACAATACAGGATGAATTAACTTCTCCTCAACGCACTCAGCTGTTAAATTGATTGCATTTCTTTCCCCAAACATAGCACTGGACTTCTGGGTCCACTTCTTTCCCTCTAAAATAAACCTGGTAACACACACACACACACACACTGTCAGAGAGGGACAACGTCCAAACAACCCAAAATGAGTGATTTGAGGAATCCCGCGTGTAATGTTCAATATAAGTGAGGGCAAAATGACACGGAAATTAAATGAAAGTTTATGAGTATGGTACAGAATCAAGCTAAAATGTAGTGTGTCGAGCAAACAAGAAAATTGTCCATTCATTCCCATGGGAACAAGAACACATTCTCCTCCTCCACAGATCACAGAGCCAGCAGTGTTCGCTGTAATATTTTATTCATACGTGTGTACAGATGTGCGCTGTATTGGAGAGGTGGTGTGCCCATCAACCTGTGGAGTCCCACACCTCAAATCTACTATGGATTGTATCTGATATATGGACAGCTACAGTGCAGTGGCCTGAAAATCCCAGAGGATTATCTCATGACATTAAGGCAGAAGGGTAATCTGTAAAACGTGCGCGTGTGTATGTGTGTGTGTTCGGGGGGGGGGTAAGAAACCTTCCTTCACAATTAATACTTGGGATTCTCATTTGTTTCCATTACCATGTGTGTTGTGATTAATTAGGCATGAGCATGGTGACAATATGCATTATAATAGCGGAGCGAGAGATGTGCTTTGGAACGCTACTAAAAGCAATGAAAAAGATTTTGCAGAGCAAATCTGATGAAGCTATTTTTGTGTTATTCTGGGGACAGCTCCAATAGAGATACGTCTTTGGATTTTTGTGCTACTGGGGTTATCATGATTATTTGATACAGATAATCAGAGCTGACATATCCATAATTCAAAAGGCACTGGTTGTGTATGTTTGTAGTGCACAGAGGCAGAGGAAAACAAGGATGCTCTTTATGCTACAGATTTAGGTAGCTACATAAATAGAGTTATTTGAATGTTTTAATTCCATCCTTGTATCTATGCGTGTGGTCATTGCTTCAAAAGGAAGATTATTAAAAGCCTAAATGTTGACCTGTCACTAATCGATGGTGGTGGTCTGTGTTTGCAGGATCATTATGCAAATTTCAAACTTCAGGATTTGTCTCTTCTCCCTTTCAAAGAATGCAACTTTGTGCATCCTCTACGGATAAGGCAGCGTCAGCAAAATCCCAATTAAACAGAGGCCATACTGATGATATTGATTATTTCCCTTTTGCATCACTTAACAGTAATCTCTCATTGGTGATTGACTTTGAATTGGAGTAAACTTAAATATCTTTCTCTCTCTCTCTCTCTCTCTCTCTCACTCACACTCACACTCACACACACACACACACACACACACACACACACACACACACACACACACACACACACATCAAGGGGAAACAAGTGTTTTCAGGAGTAAAGACAAAGCATGAAGTGAGTAGAAGAGCAAAGAGAGCTTCAGACGTGCCAGGTATTCGAACACCACCATATTATTCCAGGCAGCCAGTTAATGACAATGAAGGAACTGGAAAAGAGCAAAAAGAAAAAAAAGATGGAATTTGTCCAATCAAATGCAGAAAAACCTGCACAACAAGCATAATTTCATCAAACATACAATCATAATCTACTCTCATTATGACAACAGCATGATAAAAAAAAAACTTTATGAAAACCAAAGTACTCAAAAAATACAGTCATAGTTTTAGGCACCACAAAACAATCAGCTACTTTAGGTTGCACTGCACCTATAGATCACTCAATTAAAGTGGCAAAATTTAAGTATATTGTTACAGTAGAGGCTCCCCTCAATGAAGGGGCCCATAACAGGGTCAAAGTGAAACGTCCCACCCCTTCAACGACAAATCCCACAGCCAAAGGCAGACAATACTGAGCTACTGAGTAAATCTAAAGTACTGGACAGACCGATGTTGATGTCTTTTATTCAGCAATGAAGGCAAAGAATGGATCATCCCTAAATTTGAGTCTGAGGTTCTACAGAAGAGACCGAGACCGTAGCTGATCTGTGCTTTGATACTGCAACCAAGAGCAACGTGGACCACCCAATCATTTATCGAGAACTACCCAGTGATTGTCCCTCACAGTTTCACTTCCAGTGCCTACTCCACCCTCAACATACTCTGGGTATCAAACTCTCACCCCACTGTGGGTTTTAAAGTTTAAGTCTGGTCACATTCTCTCTTTTTATCCCTTGAAAAGAAATCTAATCTAATGAATGTATCCAAAGCTGATACATCTAGTTTCTCTGAAGTGCATTGTTAGTGATGGGAGACATGCTCCCTTCTTGAATAAATAAGGGGTCAGTTGTTTATTTTAAGTTAATCCCACATGCACTGTCCTGCTGCCATAAATACAAACTACCACAGCAAATCCACCACTGAAAATAGTCCCCCAACAAATACAAAATGTACTGCCCTGGTGGTCTATGAGTTAAGGTGCTGCTGACCATAAACCAGAGCATCCCCCAGTTCATGTATGTCCAGGCACCTCTGTTGCATGTCGTTCCTGTCATCACGCCCCAAAAATACTAGAAATTTGGGCTGAGGATGGAAAAGTCAGGAAGTGTTGAGAGATGCATTTACACTTTGTTGGTTTTGGTCTTTTCATTGGATTTTTTTTAGCAACAACAAAAATATAGAATTTCAGTGTTTAAAAAGGTTTTAGTTAGTATTTTTTTATACAGCACAGTAGTGTACAATCTAGCCTGTGAGGCTCGGCTCCAATAAAGATTATTCCAAAGAAAGATTCACTCAGACTTGGGGGACGTTGCTTCTTTTGTGGAGGAGAAAATGTTTGATACCGTTGGTTACATCTGCGTGAGTTTTGTAGTTTCTCTAGAAACTGTGAGATAAGTGATCGAGATGTGGATCCTGAAGGAGTGAAACTCCAGCGAGCACAGGTTCTCCTTGCTGCTAAATTTTTGTTTCCTTATTCTCCTACTATTACGACTCATTTGTCATTGAATTACAACTGTACTCATATAATATTACGACTTTGTTTTCATTATTTTATGACTTTGTTCTTATAATATTACAAAATTCTCGAAATCTGACATTTATTTAGTTTTTCATCAATATGAACGTGATACTCCATCATAGATTATAGTGCAGGATTGGTTTGATAAGTTTCTGCAAAATCCAATTTAACCAGCATCAACTGAAGTTGATCACAATTGCCATCTGTTTTTTCTTTTTTAGACTAACATACATTTTTACAGCCACCTCTTTGTTCTACGTGGGGTGAGAGTCTGTTACTCAAATGTGGAATAACCCCTAAAGCATATTTAAAGTGCCTTTCTACTTTTCTTACGATCTCACTTTTTAAAAATCACATTTTCTTCCAAAACTGTATTCCCTTATCTGATTCTGATTTTGTGCTTTTGATTGTACTTGTTGTGAAAGACAAGAACTCTTGTTAAAAAATCGTAAAAGTCTTCTCCCGGTAATAACTACCAAATACAAGTGGTAGAGAAAAAACTGTGCAAGACCTGTGCTTAAAATGTGCATTTAGCTGCTACACAAACTAAAATCTATGCAGCTTGCTTTGTAGCATTTGAGTCTAGGACAAATTAATAATGTATTAAGCCCTCATGTCAAAGCACAACACATAAATTAACACTGCTTCATGTGAGTCCCTCATTCTTCCCTTAGTTTTCCTGCTCAGCCCATCACGCTGCACTGGCACTTATAAAGAATCTCTTTTTTTCCCTTAAGTATAAGGTCAAGGCTTTGATCAAGTTTGATATGCCATGACAATAATGATTCTATTAAGAAATACTTGCATTGAAAATAAGAGCATGGAGTAAGAAACCACAGCATCTTCCGTAGTCTAAGATTGTTAAAACTTTGTTCAGCATTCATATTTGTTTGTTCACTTTTCTAGTCCTGAAGGCACTTGATAACAAAAAAAAGAAAAAACATCAACAACATCTCCAAAAAATCTTCTTTTCCCTCTTAATCCCTTTCAACCTTTTCTCCATAATAAACTGCTGTGCTCAACACAGGTCTAACCCACCCCAGCACTCAGGCAACATTCCTGTAAAAGATGTTATTGGCCACGTTAATCACCACTGTGGCCACTGTTGGTGTTGGCGTGATTAACTCCCTCTTCTTCAACCATGCTAAAGACACTTGTCTAATGGGAGGGACATCCTGCCCCGCACCTGCAATCAGTCCTGGGGATGCAGATCAGGGACAGGAGACAGGGGGGAGGGGAGAGGAAGGGATCAGAGACGAGCATAAAACTCCTCGTTGAGTTTTGACAGCTCAGTGGCTTCCTCCTCTTCGTCCTCCTCCTCTTGAAGTGCGAGAGGAGCAGGCTGCACCTGGGAGGGCATTTGTGCAGCACTAGGTTCTGGGCCTAGTTCAGAGCGAGGAGGGGGGTGAATGTCTGTGGCAGTGGGCTGCCCGTGGAGGTGTGGAGCGTCCGTATATCCTTCCTCCCTCATCTCTGCAGACCGAGCTGGGACAGGCTCAGGCCCTGCTCCTGAAGGCCTTACAGCGCTTTGGGGCTGAGGAGGAGAAGAAGAGGGAGAAGAGGGAGGAGAACCTGCTGCCTGGGGAACAGATCCTGAAGTCTTATTGGCCGGTAATGCCACGGACGAGGGTCCTTCCCCGATGGCCTGCTCCATGCAATCTTGACATATACTTTCCCCACTTTTGGGGTATAGAAAGGTCCTCATTTGACCTTTGCCCTTAACATTCACAGTACCTCGATAGTCAAACTCTAACCCCATGGCACTAAGCATAGCGTGGCTCTCCTCGCTCACCTGCACCCGACACTCGACACCCGTGGAGTCCATGCGGCTGGCAATGTTGACCGTGTCTCCCCAGATGTCATAGAGCAGCTTAGTGGTGCCTATCACCCCGGCTGTCAGTGGCCCGTGATTAAATCCAATACGGAGCTTGAAGCCGAAACCGAGCATGTTCTTGTTGAAGTCGTCCAGGACGCCCATCATCTCCAGGGCGAAGTCGAAGAGGGCCCTCAGGTGTGCGTGCGGAGAGTCATCCTCGTTCTCAGCCAGCTGCTGGACGTTCAGTCCCGACGCCGCCATGTAGGTGGCGCCGATTGTTTTGATTTTTTCCACGCTTTTGAATTCAGGTTTGCGAAGGAGCTCGTCAAAGTCTCCAATGAGCTCGTTGAGGACACGATAGCACTCTTTCCCACCCTCGTAGCTCTCCTCATAGAACTCGCTGAAATTCACAATACTGGCGAAGATCACGCCAACACTGTTGTGGTTCTTGGAGTAGCTCTGGGTCACCTGAGGAAACAGAGACAAGAACATTATTAGGAGAGAAAATAAAGGCTACATTTCCAGTATTAACAATGATCGTTTTGTTTTCTGTTGTTAAGATTTCATCTATTTTCTCCTTCATTCCAGAAAATAAATACTAAGAAGACAATACTTTTGTCTCAAAAATGGTTCGGGATTATAAAACAAGAGGAAAGTCTGTCAAACAACTATTAAAACCTTGAGCTGGTCAGCGACATGGATGGGGATGATGTTGCCCAGTAGCCACTCGGCCTGGTCTCGCATCATCTGGATCTTGGAGCGATGTTTGTCAGCCTCGACGTTGCCATGGTAATGGAGACGGTAGCTGACCTCAAACTCCCGGTTGAGGAACCAGACCAGTAGAAGAAGCAGGAAGAAAGCCAGGACGGCCTCAGGGACCAAAAGGTCGAGAGGTCGTGGGGGAGGGTCAGGGCCTGATTCTGAGCCACCATCACTCGATGTGGAGACGTTCAGTCTGAGAGAGGAAACCAGGAGGGAAGTGATCAGAGAAATGTGGGAATAAAGCATGATGATGAACGTTACTAGGAGGTGACAGCAGAAGGAAGCAAAGGAGATACAGATATTTCCATAGCAGAGTTTATTGTGCGATGATGTGTGCTAAATCTGATCATGATGGACAATTTGTGGTCCAGCCAAAATGAATGTGAACAGATTGTTGGAGTCAGTCCCTCATGTTTCTAGACCAATGTTCAAACTCATGGTGGAGCAGGGAGAGATACAAGTTTCTCCACTCACCTCAATAAATCACACTCAGTGCTCAAAACTGGTTGACATTTGTACGTCTGTATAGCCACTGTTTTTTAAATCTTTCTTTCGTAATTTAAAAGATATTTAATGTAAGGAGAGATTCTAAGCGTGAAAGGGAGATAGAGACGGGGGACGACAAGCAGCAAAGGGCCACTGCAGAGGACTCAAGCCTCAGTACATGTCCACCTCTGAGTGAATTAAGGCAAGTGGAAGTTGATGAGGGCTAAAATGATTATATTCATAGACAGACTGACAGACGGGCTGGACGGATGGACAGTACAAACGTTTTGACTCAAACTTTGCTCACTGCATTATAAACTCTGGGCATTAAAGCCTTGGGCTCAATCAATAAAACAAATTAGATAAACTTGTGGTTCTAATACAAATTTCAGGCTGTGAGGCGTTTTCACCACTATTGACATTTAGCAGCCATTACTGCTGGTGCCCACACAGAGAGACGGAGGACGGGAGAGAGCAGAGGAGAGGGAATACAGAGAGGGGAAGCAGGAGAATGAGTAAAGGCCAAAGAGAGCAGTAGTTATGAAAAATATAAAAGAGACGTGGCTCATGTTGACCCCTCAAATGTCACTCATCCATCAAATCTCTCTGTTTCCACGGAGACACTCACCCATGAACTGGCAAGCTGTTATTACCGGACCTGAAAAAGACAAGAGCGGTGTCGGGAGAGAGAGGGAGAGAGCATTGGTCTCATAAACACACAAACACAAAAATAACACACACGTATAATACAGATCCTGAATTTAATTCAAATGAAATCCTCTTTACTGGCTGAGTTAACTACAGTGTTAGAGATCAATCCATTGAAATATACTCGTATTCATGAGAGAGGTTTATAAATATATAGAAAAAAAAATTTTAAACCCAAAGCTGCAAATTTGTGTTTTCACGTTAAGTAAACTTAACTACTTTTTAATCATTAGAAAAAAGGGACTTTTATAGAACTGCATGATGATCACACTCACACTCACACACACATTTCATAGTATTTTAATAAAATAAATATTTAAACTGTACATACTGTGGATAGTATACCAAGTGTGGATGTATACAGATGCATGCAACAACACACCCACACACACACACACACACACACACACAAAAGTTGGTGAGCTCCTGGATGCGTATCTCTGTGTGTGTGTAATTCATATTTGCATTTGGTATTTGTGTGGATCACCTCCTTCCAGTATCCAGAAATGAAGCCAAAAATCCCATTTGCCAACGCTGCCATCTTGTGCATTTGGAGCCAGAGACTGCACAGTAGTGATCGGGGGATGGAGCCGGGGTATTAAGGTCCCGTGATACATGCACTCAACCCATCATGAGTCTCAGCTGTCAACACTACATCAGTGTGATAAGAACTACAGCAAATCACATGATATTAATATGCACTCAATACTTTTTAGTTTGATCCATTTCCCATCCACTAACATGGAGGAGGCAGGATGACCTCGGACCTATACTGCAGTCAGACACCAGGTGGCGATTGAGAGGTTTTGGCTTCACTTTTGGGGCACTGTCATGTCATCATCTTTATATACAGTCTGTTTTTGTGTATGTGTAAATAAGTGGTGGTTGCTCCCCTGTACCTGTGTATGGGGCTGTACAGCAGCAGCAGTAGAGCGACCCCCGTGGCAGTGGCCAGGACCGAGCGCATCCAGAAACTGAGCTGACAGAAGTTGCAGTACTGGATGATGGCCAGGATGGTGGCACAGCACAGGAACATGGTCACCTGAGGAAAAACACACCTAGCTGTTAAAGTAGCTTAAGAAAGAAACAAAGGAGACAATAAACAGGGTTCCCCACAGCTTGATTCAGTGTGGATTACCACTGTTTACTTACCAAAATATGACTATATTAATTTAAAAAATATATGGAAAAATGTCTTTACGTTTCAGACTGTGGTATCTGCTGTAAAAAGCACTTAATAATTAACAAGTAATATGGTTTTATACTAATGTTGGTACAAAGTTAAAACAGCTTATATTACCATGCAGCCTCAAGTACATGAAACTTCTTTCATGCCAGTGCAAACTATGACTTCTAGATACTTTTCAGCTCATAACAATTGTATTTGTAAAATACCTTTTGTCACTAAATAACATTTATTGGAAAAGCTTACAGGCAATTTAACTTATTTCTGTCTATTCAGATAGAGTTCAAGTTTTGTGTTTTTTATTGGCGAGTATTTTTATTAGAATTACAGATTTGCGAAAAGGTGAGTTTACTTATGAGGACTGTATATTTTATTTGTGCACTGATCATAATAGTATATAAAAAATACTAAACATGCAAAGTTGCCTTACTGTTTGTGAATGTATAAAGTATTTAGATTCAAAATGCAACAGTCAATCAGAAGTATCTCCGGAGACATTTTAACAATAGAGGGTCACGCCGATCATGGCTTAAAAAGAAACATAGAAAACTGGTTAGTTCAGAATAAGACTACTTTTCAATAGGGATAAAAAATCTAAATATAATGTTCAATATAAACCAACTGTGAAATCCTGAGCTTATTGCATTGCAAAAAAATACTCTTCATTAATCAACTGCAGGGAAAAGATCCTTCAACATCAATGAAGAGGATTTGATGAGAAACATGCTGATGATCACGCAAAAACACATGGAGACAGCAGCAGTAACTTCACAGGTTGTTGAAGGAAACCGAGCGGAAGTTTATTTTTCTCCCTCTCATCCTACTCATGTACTGAATCTCTCCCCGTCACACCTCTCTCTCTCCCTCAAGCACCGTTATCAGGTCTCCACATCTTCCAACGAATTTACGTCCAGAAAAGCGATAGATCTAATTAACAACTCTCCCTGAGAGTAAAGCTTTGATCTGTGAGCCCCGGAGAGACTGAGACACAGGAAGATTGAGACAGAGCAGGGTGGGACAGTCACCTGACAGAGAAATGGGGTGATAAACAAATCCTTGAAAAACCAGATATCAAAACACCACACATATTGCGAGCAGCCGTTGGCTCAGAAGCTGGAAGGCCAGAGTCAGACTCGCACAGAGTTATGGCCTTGACTCAAAACAGAACAAAAACGCTGCATAGAATGGCTGCTCTCAATCTGCTCAAACGCAGGACTCGGAGAAGAAGAAATGTCAACATCTCTGATGCCAAAGTCCACAGCCGAAGCCTCCTGAAGCCTCCGAGCTGTTTTCCTTCGACAGTCCCTATCAGTGCTAATGCCAGCTAGTGGTTCGGCTGGTCTCTGACGATCTCTGGCTTCAGACCACTGCCGGCAAGCTTTCAAAATGCCAGACCCCTCTCTGCTTACTTTAGCTTAGGGATATCACTGAAGACAATCTATTATAGCTTGGAAATCACAAGTATTACCACAAACATGATTAGCAGTAACAGCATAGCACAGTGGTACGGAGAGTGGGAGCAGTGGTTAGATCACTAGCAGTGCTAATGGTGATGGTCTTTGTAGTGCTGGGAGCAGCAGGGTTGTTGAGCAGCAGTAGGAAGCAATGATACAAGCTACATTCACTGAACGCCGGAGATCCTGCAGACTTTCTCCGTCTGGCTCCCTAGTGTAAAGCCTGCAGAAAGTCAGGAGGAGCCCATGCGAGAACAGAGCAGGAGAGAGCAGTGTCTAAAGATATTTTTGGGCAAAATCCCCAAACGATTCAATATTTTGTTTAAATATAAAAGGCTGGCAAATACTGGATCTGCAAGGAAATGTTTGATATTTTCAGGATCTGGAGTTTTACTCTGCTGAAGTTTGTTTGTGCAGCTCATTTACAGTATGCAGATATTCAGGTAATGGAGATCCAACTATCTCACCCTGTAGAGTGGGCACCCCGTTACCTAAGATTCTTATTGAGCTGCAGAAACTCAGCATGTGAAAGCTGCAGTGGTTCAGTTCCAACCCGGCCCTGTGCTGCATGTCTTCCCCATTCTCTGTCCACATTTCACACTTGTACTCTCCTGTCAATAAAGGCCCCAAAATATCTTTAAATAAGAAAGAATCTCAGGTAATGCTTTATTTTACAGGTCCATTATTTCCTTATAAGTGATTGAAAGAACCAGGCTGCTATTTACAGGAGAAACATTTTTGTTCAATTGTTGAGGTTAAGTTTATTACTGGTTTTCATATAGATGTCTATAAAAATAAACTTTAATACTGTAAAATTATTCTCCACTTCTTTTACGTTTCTTTTTTTGGACACATTTGAATTTTATTTTCACGGGTGACACTTACTTTGTCTCACAATCACAATTTATCAATGTGTTTAATTATTATTTTACTTGAAAAAGTAAACTAGGTTTTGATAATTTCTGCTAAATTAAACTATACTGATGACCAATCATCATTGTTTTTGTATATTGGGTATCTGCTTATACTGAGTCGTATCTGATGCTCTGTGTATCTGAAATACAGAGATAACACTATAGACTGTAGCTGTAGTCTAGTTTATCACACACAGCTTGTTTCTTATGAGCTTTTTGATCCAAATACTGGGTGTCAGTTTATAAAGGACTGATATGACATAAATTTAATTTTAGCTGGGACAATACCCCCCTTCACAGTGATCCACTTGAAAGACGATGTCTCACATCTCACATTTTGGTTTTTGAAGAAGCTCTTCCTTGGTCTCTTGTGGTGGTACAGTGTTGTTACAGATGAATTATCCTCTCAAAAACAATCATTGACAAGCTCTGACAGTAGCATGGGGTTGACACACAAACTCAAAGTAAGTTTGATAAGTGTCCGCTGACATGATAAATCACCAGCTAAATTATTTATTTTACTTAGAAGCAAATCAAAATGAGAAGCTGCAGCTGAATGTTCTCTACACTTCCACATGTACATTTTCACCGGCTTATGCAGCAGGACGCTGCACTGTAGGATAAAGACAGCATGAACAGGATGAACCCCTCTATAAAATAAGAGTAGTTCCTCTTAGTTTTAGATACCAAAAATGTCTCGGTCTGTTTAGACTTAGAGGACATCACTGGTCCAGCAGCTTTTAGAAGCAGTTTGCCTGACTCACTCTGAGCTCAGCCAAGCTGGAAACAGTGTGATATGAGGCCCTTCAAACGGTGATGGAAATCCTGTAAGAGTGCCCAGTTACAGTGCAGACTTTTATTTTATTGATTCATCCTCAGAGTGTTTTACTGGTTTTTATGCCACCACCTGATGCACATTTACCTGGAGGGGCAGGTGGACGCTGGACGTGAGGTGGGATAAGACGGAGATGGCAGGGAGGGACACTAACACGGCCCCAATCACATGATGGGGAATCCATCCAGAGACCACCAGGAGCAGGGAGCGGGTACAGTTCATCACCTCCTCCAGATAAAAGGCCATACTGCGTGAGAGAGGAGAGGAAAAGTTTAATCCACAAAACTTGTGCAATAACTGTACAGAAAACAGAGGAAAGAAAAACATATTTTCTCTTTCCCCTGAAACATTCACCCCCTCCCAGTCCTATTCTATTCAATAATGGAAAGACTGCAGCAGATTCTCATCAGTCCTTAATCAAGACACATTATTAAACACAACTATGCTGCCCAATTCCCAGCTAGAAGATGAAGATTTATTGCCCATTTAGGCATGGCAATAAATTAAAATTAATTCATTTTTAAATACTCTCCACTGAGGCACATACACAGCTATGAAAACACACCACAAAATAAATAAAGCACATCTATTGCACTTGAATACTGGAAAATCTTATACCTGGTACCTGTATGACATAATACCAATGTCGGAGCCAATAGTGGTCTTTCACAAAAGCCATGGGCTTGAGCCAGTCCCTTCTGAACAGGGAAGTTAAGCCACTGTGGTGTGGCAGCCAAACAACACATAGAATAATTTGTTTTGGTTTCAGTGGTGAGTCACAGAGCTGCATGATGGTCTATCAGTGGTTTCACACACTGCACCACTGAGGCCTTGGAGATACAGGCTTTTATTCCAACCAATCACTGCAGCAGCCGATATGAAACAAACACTTGTATTCTTCGAGCCCGATGGCACAGCACTGACAGCAGCAGCCTAAATGACAGAGGCTTTTCTATTCTGCTGGGGAAAAAATCAATCTGTGGAAAACACTGAGTCCAGCCTTTTTGTTTCAAGTTTGAGACGCTATGCGAACGTGTCTGTCTGATTCTGACACAGAGGATGCGACTCCCACACACAGATACAAGCAAACCAACAAACACAACGTCCATCTGCCCGCGGCCTCCTCACCGTATGGACAGCACCAGAGAGGCCAGCTCCAGCAGACCGGCCAGGGGAGCCAGGGCCAGGGCTGCGCGGGCTGGAGGGCCCACACTGACTGGGCTCACGAGAGGTGGCAGGAAGCAGGCCAGGGTCAGGGCCAGGAAGACAAAACAGCTGAGGAGAACGTCCAGGAAGGAGCTGAAGGTGGAGCTGGCAAACGTCTGCACCTGAGCCTGGTTTTTCACCTGGAGGGGAGGAGGAGTGAGAAACTAAACGACACACAGAGGCTCAAATTTCCCAGAAATCTTATTTTACCAATATTAACATCTAGAGATGATTGTTGTGCTCAGAGAGACACAATGAACTGTTTGATTTATAAGCATGAAGGAATTCTCACCAAAAAGTCAAACATCATTGTTTTGTATCATCCAAATTCCACATGTACCTGCCTCTGATGATGCAATATTAGATTATGTTGCTTCCTTATTTTCCTAATTTTTATATGCCCATAATATTAACGATGGTTTACCAACAAGTTCCATTCAAAGATAAAAAAGTATATTTTCTTGGATGATCCAAATGTTTTTTTTTCTTTTTTTTAAATTTAAATCAAGACTTCATTTTAATTATTCCAATTTATCTTATTTATATCTATTTAAAATTATCCTTTCAATTTTTTTATCGCTGTACTTAATTTATGTATTTTCCTAATGCCTTTTTATTTTGTATGCTATGTCATTGAATTGAATTGTTGTTGAAAGCTGCTATACAAATAAACTTTAAATTATAGTTGTTATAACAAACTGAACAACAAACTTCTTGGTTCATGTTTAATTTTTTTTTTGGAGGTGGGGGGGGTCCTGCAGTAATACTTGTGTAACAGCAGAGGGCTGCAAGGCTGTGAGGTCAAAGCAGGGCAACTGGAACTGGTCCCGGGTGTGTGAGTGGCACTAATGTGGCAGAAAATTTGGGAAACAGGGTGGGATACAAGGAAGAAGTTACAACAATCACCCATTCACTCACGAATTTGCAGACAGACACGGACAAAAAATACTGGCGAAGACTCCTAGATGTGTTTAGAAACTAGGATTTGTCTGAGCTCCATGTCTGTCTGTGGATTGTTGCTTTTTCCCCCCCCAACACATGGACTTAACAAATATCTGGGAAAATTTGGAAAATGTCCGTAACAACTGACTCTGACATTTATGTTCCCACATACAGGCCCTCCGGAACACACAATGTCCAGATTTCAGTGCATGTCTGAAAGCAGCTTCAGTGTGATGAAAACAAACAAAGTATAAAGCAAACTTATAGGTGCACTAACATAGCAGTGGTGTGTGTGTGTGTGTG
Source organism: Hippoglossus hippoglossus (assembly GCF_009819705.1). NCBI lineage: Eukaryota > Metazoa > Chordata > Actinopteri > Pleuronectiformes > Pleuronectidae > Hippoglossus > Hippoglossus hippoglossus. The sequence continues at coordinate 10,356,021 of NC_047151.1, read as the reverse complement.
TGTGTATGTGTGTGTGTGTATATACCTCTTCCTTGTAGCTGCTGCGATAGGCCTTTTCCAGAGTTCTTTCTAGGAAATTGAGGCTGATCTTGTTGATTGGTGGCTTGAAAAAGTAATCTTTCATCAGACTGTGAACCAGAGACGTCATATGAGTTTACTTTGGAAATCAAATTGTACTGAAACAATATCAAACAAAAATTACAAATCACTTTTCAGTGTATTGACTTAGTAATGAATGTCAGATTACAAGAAGTATTTGAGTGTATGGTAAGATTGAGTGGACTGCATCCAACTCGATTCTGTTTTTAAGAGCATCATGAGTTTCAATGTTTTCTGTCAAACTCCCAACACGTGATGCAGGAGTGAATGTAACAGTTTAATGATGTGTGTTATTCCTGTCAGAGACTTTGCAAACCATCAGCCGTTGCATGCTGGCATAAGCTCCATCCCCACAATCCTGAATATGATGGGTGGTTTAGAAAAATGGAAGGAGGTTATGTTTTCACCCCTTTCTCTTTTTGTGAGTTTGTTTGTTTGTAAACAAGATTACGGGCGCAAAAAACCCCAAACAGATGGAAAGATGTGGTATGGGTCAGGGAGGAACGCATTAACTTTTGTTGTGAACGTGAGTGTGTGAAAATGTAAGGGGACTGTTTGGCCTTGGCAGAGGTATGTTCTCTACGGAGTAACATTCTAATACAGTGGAACTATTTATAGTGATCAACCGTTTGTGTGGATCAAAAAGCTTGGGACAGAATCGTTCCTTTACAAATGATGTTTAAATATTTCTGTTATGTCATCAAGTAGGATGCTTCTAAGATGATCATACAGAAGCTACGCAATTCGGTCACGGTAATCAACCGCTCATAGTGATCAATATGGTTCCAGAACAACCATGATCACTACAAGAGTTTCCACTGTATTATTCATATAATTGACAACCTCACCCTCATCACATAACATCCATCACCCTTGAGGGACCTTATCTGTCATAAATTCAACCTTTAGCCTCTGTGCTCACCTGTCCTCCCTGATAACGTCCACAAAGTGGGCGTCGCTCTTCTCTCTGAAGCTCTTGGCACGCAGCTGAATCAGAGCGGAGTGGTCCATACCTGGACCCGCTGCCCCCGCGCCTCCAGCCATGCCTAGACTGGTGCCAGTCCCCGTGCTGGTGCTGGTCTTCTTCTCTTTCTCCTGAAGCATGTCACACAAGGAGCTCTGGCTGGCCCGCACTGGGTCTTCCAGTGGGGGACTCAGGAGGCCGTTGGCCGCCCGGGGGGTGCGACCTGGGATGAACTGGAGGAGGTGAAGAAAGAAAAGAGGAAGAGAGAGACAGGATTCAGAAGACGGAGGAGGAGATGGAGACGAAGGACACAACAAGGAGGTGGCAGCAGGAGTGATTGTTGAGTAGTGACAAAGACTTTAAGCAGTATTTTACAGGTGCACTTGTGCGGTTACTGTTCAAGCATACATGTTATACCTTGGCACTACTTGTCTTGTGCTCTTCCTGGCAGCCATTCAACACAGCCACATCATCGCCCTGCTCTGTTCCCGCAGACAAGGCCACGCTACGGGACACACAGGGAGGCTGGAGAGAGAAAAGGACAACGGAGGGAGAGGTTGAATAATAAAAACAAGTCACTGTATCGCTGTTTTGATGGGCGCAGAATTGGGTCCGGACTTTCTCCAGAGTTTGCAAAAACACAGAAATCGCTGTAGTGTTCAGGTGAGGGGCGGTGCCGCAGACAGAGGGAGGACGTAACGTATTAATTCCGTTGCGTAGATCACATGTTTTTGTTTTACAGCACATCAACACCAGCGTCTGCCCTTATCACCAGCTCTCTTGGCATTTTCATCTGCGTCTTCTATTTGTATGGAACCACTTTTCACTCTGAGATATTTGTTTTCTTTTTCTTTTTTGCTGTGTTCTCACATCGGCTCCTTCGGACATCCTGCAGAGTTTTCATTAGGGGACTGGCCAGAGAAACTTTGCAGAAAGTCCAGAGCCTCTCATTCGGATATTTAGGTTCTCATATAAGGCCGGAACACGTCCGGAGGTTCTCCAGAGTTCAGTGCATGTCTGAAAGCAGCTTATGTGACTGACTGACAGTTAAGTCAGTCTCAGTCAAAGGGCATCGTCTCTGACATCATTACCATTAGATTAAATTAATCTGAAATGAATATGAGCAAAATATCTGGGTGCATCAGCCACATTTGGAAGTACTGGAAAAAGGACTGTCTTCATGTTGGAGAGTAAAAGTTTCCTCCAAGAAGTAGTATGTTTTCAAAAGCACAGCTATCATGAGAAGTGCAAACAAAGTGAAGGTTAGTTGAGTAAAGAAACTGGTGCAACGATCATCAGCAGTTTTCTTCTTTTTTCTTCTTAACCTGACTTACCCCGATCCTGTCTGGTGGCTGGTGGGGCAGCAGGAGCTCTGCAGCCTGCGCTCCCCCAGGGATGAGGTCTGGTGTGTGGGGCTGAGGACAGGAGGACAGGCCGACCGCGGCAAAATCCCCACCAGGCAGTCCCACCTGAGAACAGCCACACTGCACATCGAGCTCCAACTTCCTCCCTGAGATCAGGTAGGTCTGCAGCCCTGAAAAACAGAAAACCCATTCAGGTTAGAATTTCATAATCACAACTTTCATTATTTTCTTGGTTCGACTTGAAGGTGACACAGAAAAGAGGCACCAGTGTCACAGGAGCAGTTCCACCAACTCCAGCATCTGTTGTCATTCACAGAAATCAAATCATTGCACTGAGAATGCAAACCTGCCAGGAACGATTTGTTTATGCAAAACATTCGCTGTGCAACAAATCCTCTCATGTGAGGATTGCTGCCTGTTACATCTGCTGATACAATAAATCAGTGTACCACACAATAAAGATTATAATTATGCTAAAAAAAAATCTTTTAGTCAATTTTTAAAGACAAATAGTTTGTGGTTCTTTGTTTTATATTTTATATCATTATTGAATAATCATTTTCCTCTGGTTGCTGATCAGACTAAACTTTGTCAAGCTCTTTGTAACTATCAAGAAAAGAGCTTTACAAATCATTATTATTATTATAGTTGCAGACATTCCATCACCAGCCGATTGTAAGCCACTCTTGTTTCATGCACAATCAGGAGGTAACGCAACACTGAGTGTTTCACCAACAATGTTTGCAAATCATCCAGAGCTCTGGCCGTGTTCACGCTGCCGCAGGGCCAACGAGACAAAACACAAACAGTGGATTAAAGTGGTGGCCCACAGCCAGCCACTATCAGCCTGACCAAACACGCAGTAACCTGTCGATCTGGCCTCTTTGTTCAAACAGCTAAAGATGTTCACCTTGTTAGCATAGTGATGACTAGAGGAGCAACTAGAGGACCATAAAGGGGACATTCAGGGTTCTGGGCTCCCTGCCTCAAACTGATCGCCCTTCTTACATTTCATTGTTATGTACACGATTAACTCAGAAAACAAAGCCCTCATTTGGCTTCTTCTGGGCAGGAGTGGTCCCTGCAGCACAGACTCAGTGATTTTCAACACTGCTCATCTGTTTTCACAAGAACCCTGCAGACGCTCATTCATGCGATGAGTTTTAAAGAAGTCTTACAAGATAAATTATGTATCAATGCATTCAAATGCATTGTGGCTGGATTATCATTGCAGATTATTTACAAATATTAAATAAAAATCTATCAAATCACACTAAAATGGCACTCAGTAGAGCACATACCTCATCCAAGGCCCAACAGTATTCATTTAAAAATCACTAGATCTGAAATCATTGAAAATTTTAAATGTAAAACTCTAAATTTCTCACATTGTTAAAGAAAGAGAAAATTAATTCCTGGATCTGCCCCCTGATCCGGATCTGCACCAATATTTTTGGGGTTCTTCCCTGACCCATACCAACGGTAATGAATCCTGTAGTTTTGTGTGTAATGTTGCCAACCAACAGACAGACAAACAAACAATTGCAGATGAAAACATAACCTCCTTGGCTTACGTAAAATTATCATCCGTATCACCTTTGTCTTAAATATTTTTGCTTCATTACCCCCCCAAAAAAAAGACATTTGCAACTGACGACCTTACTGTCGAAAAAGCAGCATTTATCCAGTTCTCTTTTTTTTAAATAACTTTGTAAATGATCTAAAGTGAATGAGCCCAAGGGGCTGGGTTAAACCTTTTTGTAAATACATGAATGACACGGAAAACAAGTAGGATTATCTGGGATTATCTTCTGAGAAACCTTGTGCTGTCCCTGTCTGACACAGGATCATATTAACTTTGAAACCGGGAGCAGCCCTGTGATGCACGATATCAGGTCGATATTACAGAAAACAGAAAAAGGAAAAAACGTGACGATGTGTCCGCCTGTGTAAGTGTGACTGATGGGTCTCCAACCCATATGTGAAGGCATGTGCGTCAGTCTGATGCTGAGTAGGTGTGTTCACACTAACACACACACTCCCCCTCACGTCTGTCTCTCATTTCACTGGATGCATCTACAGCTTTAATCATCCGTCCCTCTCTTCCAATCCTTCCTCTCTTCTGTTCTCTCCACTTTTCACACGTTCTAGTGAGGCAGTGTGACATTAATCTAATAACAAATAGGACATTTGTAGTATGACATGAGTTTGAATGTCAGTAAAGGCTGTGCTGCTTTTCCCAACTGCCACCAACAGTGACAGTCTAAACCCAGTCAGCACTTGTGATTATAAGATTTCATAAAGCAAAATACAGACTTTTCTGTAAATTTATCACGTTATTGACAGAACCTAGTTACTTTATAGTATTAAGTGTTTCACTGATTCAGGGTTAATCTGCCGTCAGCACCATATACAACAATAAGCCAGAGGGTTAAGACAGCCACTGCAGAACCAATGGGCATGACAAAGTTTCTCTTTCCAGCTTCTCCTTCCTCTTCTCAATCTTTATCACATCAAAGTAATTCATATCCCATCAATACATGTTACTGACTTGACTTCTTCCCCGGAGTCCCTTTGCCTTATTGTCCGCAGACCCAGGGCCGCGGCTGTGGCCACATCATGGATTAGGATCTGTGGATCACGTATCAGAGGTCGTAATGGTGGATCCAGTATGGCGGATTCTGCATCGTGCTGGCTGATCGTGATAACAAAGGCAGATCCTTTATCGTGTTGGCATCAGATACTGGTAGTGGACCACGACCGAGGTGGCAGCTGATGATGGATCCTAATGGCGGCAGTGGACAATAACTGTGGACTATAGTGGCATCCGATCTTGATGGTGGATCATGATCTTGCTGGCTGCTGACCATGGACTATGATTGCAGCAGGACTGCTCGATACATAGTATTTCTCCTCAGACACTTGACCATTAATGACATTAATCCACCAATTCACTGACCTTCAGTTATACTTCAAAATGTTTACCCTAATCAATGCTGCTAAAACCTTTATCTTGATGTTCTCCTTTACACTTGACATCCATTGCACTTCTGTCCGTCCTGGGAGAGGGATCCCTCACATGTGGCTCTCTCTGAGGTTTCTACGTTCTTTTTTCCCTGTTAAAAGGGTTTTTAAGTAGTTTTTCCTTACTCTTGTTGAGGGTTAAGGGCAGAGGATGTCACACCATGTTAAAGCCCTATGAGACAAATTGTGATTTGTGAATATGGGCTATACAAATAAAATTTGATTGATTGATTGATTGATTGAAAGTTTCACCACAGACTTTTGTCCGGCTTCCTTGTTTGCATAAATAAAATTAGTTATGAATGCGTAACTAACAATGAACTCATCTTGAGAGTCTGGAAGAACTGTGTGTTTTGTTCCGGGCCCTGGGACAATGTGGACTTGGCAGACGTCCAAAGTCTTTAGGCCAACAACAGTCCTATCTTAGGGTTTGAGTTCTCTGCCAAACAGGCGACTAAGAACTTTTATGAGATCTCCAGCCACTCTCTCTCTCTCTCTCTCTCTCACACACAAATCCGCCACAACATTAAACCCAGATAAACTGTTTTAATGTAATGGACCTTCACGCAAAGGTCCACTGCTTTTCTCTGCCGCCCATTAGCTCGTAGGCACTCTACTCTATCAGGTTTTAATGGATGTTAACAGGCGCCTTCTGCACAACAAGCCAAGCATATGGCTGTGAATTCACTAATGATGGCTCATCTGCCTCTTTCTATTTTGATCTTGATCTCCAGTCACTCACTGAGACAGGAAATAATCAAATAATTCTAAAATGATGCAATCAAAATTAAAATATAAAATAATTATAGGTTAGTAAGAGTTTTTGTTCTTATCATTCTTTCCCATGAAAACACTGAACTCTTTTATGCATCCGCCACAGTCAGAAACCACAATCTGCTGATTACATGTTGTATTAGGAAACTTTTTAAAAAAGCTATTAACATGCAACTTCAATACATGACTGAGAAGACGGCAAGAAACTGCTGTTAAACTCAAGTAAGATGTTAACAAAATGTATTAAACTTTTTTTAATAATTTTTTTTTAAAACACATACATTTTTTTGGCTGACATATATGTATACATGACATAGACAAAAGAGGAAATGGACAAAATAAAGGAAAAACATTTAGGGGATAGACATTAAGGAAAGCAGGACACAAGAGGTCAATTAAGGCTACATCACTACGTTTTCAAACTAAAACGATCTCTGTCCACACAAGCGTTTTGGTTTCAGGTTTAATCCGTGTTCATACTAACGCCTGAAAATGCATATCACGTACATCGCTCACGTACACTGGGCATGTGCATTCCGGTGTAAACAGGAAGGCAAGTGCGTCCCACTCAGGTCCCGCTGGACACGGGAATTGTCACAGATTGCTTGAATAACAGCTCGTCTCCTACAGATAGTAGTAAATAGTAGTATCATTGTAAATTGCAGAATTTAACTGCACAACAGCTGTTAGCTAAAACAACAGGCTCAAAAACGCTTGTAATTGATCATCTAAGTTGCTTTCTAAACAGGACGCTGAGGCTAACGCCAGTTGTTTTCTTCCGGAAGGGGGTCATATAGTCTTAACTGAAAAGACACAATCAGCAAGCGGTTGTGAGTGTCGATGTCATTGTTTCTAAACAGCTAAGTTTTTGCAGATCCAGACTAAAACATGGCCCCGGAGTTTTCAACCGACAGTGTTTCCAAACTTCTCTGTTTTAGAGGGTCTAAAACTCCAGAGTAATGTGAACGCCAGGCGTATCTGTAGCTAAGTTGATTCTTTTTCAAACAAAAACATAGTAAGTGGATGGAGCCTAAGTCCCCAGATCTTAACCTGACTGAACCCGCCGAATTTCTGACCGACACCTTATCATCATCATCAAAACACCAAATGAGGGAATTTCAGTTGTAAGTAGAAGTTTCAGTTCAGAGTTTAAGACGCTGTGATAAGAATCTAAGGACAAGGCTCCTGGTCCACTCCCATCCAAAGTTAAAAACTAGAGTAGCACATACCTGTGCTAAGACCCAACAGTCTGCTTAAATTAAAACAATCCTTACATCTTAGGCCATATTACATCTCTGCTACACATTGGTGATACGATACTAATCGATAGCAAACCACCAATATGTCTGAATTTTTTCATCAAAATTCACATAATGTTGCCATATATCGCAATGTTTAAGCCTCCTTATCTGGATCGGCACCAAAATATAATGGGTTCTCTTCCCTGACCGATACCACATCCTCGCACCAAGTTTTTCGTGGTAATCCATCCCGTAGTTTTTGCTAAATCCTGCTGACAAACAAACAAACAAACAAATGCTGATGAAAACATAACCTCCCTGGCGACGGTAAAGATTTACATGATCCTGTGGTACAGGTAATTACCACCTGAGCCACCATCACCTTGTCTAAACCAAAGACTGTATATAAAGATGGAGGACATGACTGCTCCCTCGAAGTGAGGCCAAAGCGTCTCAATCGCTCAATGGCTGGCTGCGGTATAGCTCATAAATCCCAGCTCATCCATGTTAGTGGATGGGACATAAACCGAACTATAAAGTCAAAGTACACCTCACACATTGTCCATCTTTATATACACTATGGTCTTAACACTGAAGCAGCCAGCCAACTTCTCTCATATTCTCTGGATGTTGGCTCAAAGAAAACTCCTAAATTATCTTAAAAGCTTATTTTGTACGTCTAGTGTTCGTCTTGGTGGCTCTGTCTTGTTCTTATCATCTCTGCTAGTGTCCCAGTTTGTTATAAGAGTGTAACAGTGACGCAGCGTGATCATACCAGGACCTTTTAACTGAAGGAGCTAAATGGAATTTGCCCATCATTAATTTTATTATTTATACCTGTGCTCTTTTTTCTGTGTTACACAAAAGTAAAATCTTCCATAACAGCAAAGGCACAAAATCTATCAAGCAAAGCACAGCCCACTGAGAACAACTTGCAATCTTCCTTCTTACTCTCCTGCATGAGAGGAACAATGCTGATGAGTTCGACACACTGCGTAGGTAAAGATAAAGGAGATAGCAAAAAGCAGAGAGAGCGGCCGACGGCGCAGAGATGAGGAGGAAGAAACCGTGAGTACTTTGAAGGTCACTGAGTTTAGCATGCCTCACATAACCCGCATTCCTCGTCTACTTCCATTTCAGCTTTCTGACTTCATCAACAGCTCGGCCCTGATCTCTATAACAGGCCTTGAATTGTGCGGGCATTTAAAGGCTGGACAAAAAGACGGAAAGTAAAATGTGTAGTTTTCCAATGAACCGAGGTTAATGTGTGTGAAAGTACGAGTATCAACTATCTACGTACAGTTAAAACTCTAAGGCAGAACAAATTAAATCCTTTTCTTATGAATCACTCTGTGTGTGTGTGTGTGTGTGTGTGTGTGTGTGTGTGTGTGTGTGTGTGTGTGTGTGTGTGTGTGTGTGTGTGTGTGTGTGGGCAGCACTATGGGAAAGAAAGGGACACGAGCACTCTGAAGTCTCAATGCAGCTAAATGGTTTTTATTGATTTATTGAGAGCAGCTGGCAGGAGAGAGGGTTCAGCTGAGGACATCACCATCACTGCTACAACACAGACATACAAACAAAGTGCACATGAACACCTCGTCATTACTGCACTGGCTAGAGCATGTAGGTCCCAACAGGAGGAACTTTGTCTGACAACATGAGCAAAGAATGGAATTTACTAAATTTGGGGGGGCTTCATCATCTTCACCTCCACCAATCATATGTTTTCATTCCGGTTTGTCAGCAGGATTACGCAAAAACTACTGAGAGGATTTTCTTGATACTTGGTGGAAGGATGGGATATGGGCCAACGAAGAATCCAATAACATTTGGAGTGGAATCAATTAAAGGGGCAGATCCAGGATTATTATTTTTTTACTTTCTATTACATTGCAGAACATCTGATCTTAATATACAGTATGTATATGCAATGTTGTGGTACGTTCCCCAAGCGTCGCTGACCCTGTTTGTCTTATACAACTGCTCACATGCGTAGGAGACAAGCTATTATTTGAGCAATCTGCAACAACTCCTGTGTCCAGCGGCATGTTCAGCCCCCAGGGTACTGGGTGAGACCAGGAAGAACGAGTGCCTGGTGGGATCATTTTATGAGTTGTGGTTCCCGTGGAATAGCGAGAAACCTATCGAATGTCCAGATCGGCCCTGATGCACCTAAGCAAAAGACTATACCCGCATGTGGAAGGAGGAGCAACAAAAATGAGGGTGTCCGTGGATTTACTTACAAAGGTAGCATGCATGTTACTACCTGAGAAAGGAAGAATCCGGAAAACCGACATTCGAATTCGACTCGAAACGAAGTCATTTACACCGTGTTTTGAGCCTAAATGTGCCTGTGATCCAGGCACGAATGTGGCTCAGGACGAGGATATCAGAGGACATTTAGGCTAAAAACATGGTGTAAATGACGTTTTTTTTGGGTGAACTGTCCCTTTAAGATAAGGAATAAGAAAGAATTCAACCTAGAAATTAGGATTTCTACAACAGGTGTTTATATACAAACATCATCCACTAAAAAGGCATAGCCCTTCACACACAAGATATCCTTTCCAGGAAATATGAAGCATCTGCCTGTCTGAGACAAGTGGATGGATGATCAGACACACACACACACACACACACACACACACACACGCACAAACCTGGCCTTTCCTACGTGTATGACTCATCCAAGGTAGTGCACTGCGGACATCCTTACCCGTCATATTCGCACATATTGACACTTCCAAAGCACACACACACACACACACACACACACACACACACACACACACACACACACACACACACACACACACACACACACACACACACACACACACACACACACACACACACACACTTTGAGCAGACCAAGTGTGTAGGCACATGAATGAATCAATCTATGAATGAACAGAGGGATGAATGGAGAGGAAGCATAGCTGAGCCGTCAAATTCCACATACACACCTGAAGACCATGCACTCTATGGACACGCACTTACACACATGCACGCACGCACACAAACATGCACGCTCACAAGCATGCACGCACACAAACACACATGCACGCACACGCACACACAAAGCAAAAAAAGACTCACTTACATGCTTCTGCTTTCCTGACACACTGACACATATACAGAAAAAACCCACTCTGAACCACTCTAAACTATTGGTAAAGGTATGAATTACCATGAACATTAAAAAAACTGTTCCTGTAGAAAAATGTGCTGCCACGTGCTTCTGGAATACAAAGATTCATATTCATATATTGATAATTATCGTGATAAAAGTCACATTATATTTCTTTTAAAGTTGAAAGACTTTTAAAGATTTTTGCTCCTGAGTGAACGTTGTGGGTTTAAACTTGTCTTTATGGGCAGAGAAGGACACTTGACAGACAACAAAACATAACAAAATCTGAGGTTGATCAATTATGTGTTATACCTTCTCATAGTGCACAATGCATAACCATTATATCGATATCTATTGAACACTTGTTATATTACTGTTGATGAAAATGATATTGTGATAATTATCATAGCACTCTAAAAAACAATATTTTGGAGTTTAGGACTATGGAGACATCCTGTGAAAGGTCTCTTTCACTCATTGCTAACATCATTGTGAAAAACGAATGAATTTGTTAAAGAAAAGACTATGGGAATCAGCTCTTACCAACACTATTATTATTCAGTTGTGTGACACCACAGCTCTGCATACCTACATACACACATACTGACACACTAGGTGCAGGTCAGTCCCGCCACAAACACACAGCCCCGTTCGTCTGCCTTCCTGTGAGAGCGTCTGGCTGAACGTTTCAGACCGAAGCTGACATTTCAGATAATCCCCCAGAGGGCAGATCCCAATCCAAACTCTGCACTTCCTGACAAATGACCTTCGACCTTACGGAGGCTTCCAACCACATGATCGAAACCGTCCCCGGTGACCCCAAAGGTCGCCAGCTTCCCTCTGGTCCCACAACACAGAAAAGTGAACTTTTGTGTGACTATGGAAGACAGAGGGAGACAGAGGGAGGCCCCTTGAACATTTACTCAAACCAGTTACACTTCTAAAACAACCCGAGTCAACATGAAAACTGAGGCTGAGAAGGACGAGGAGAAGACAGACAGCGGAGAAACTTCCCCTCCTCTCTTCCAGCTTCATCTAACCTTTTCTCACATTCTTCACTTTCATGTCACTGCTTGGAACAGTCAGAAAATAAACAACTCCGGCACTAAAAATAGACTTCAACATGTTTTCCCTTCTCAGGGAGCCGGCCCTCCAGCAGCGTCTAACTTCTATCTCTAACCTTCGTCTTGAATTTGTCCCTCTCTTGCCAAACCACACGTTTCTCCCCACCTCTTACTACCTCTCTTTATATCCAACTACTCTCGCCATGTTTCTGCTTTCTCGGCTTTCTTCTACTTTCTCCCACCATCTACCATCCACGGTTCTCCTTGGTCGTGGTGGGTCCTGACTACAGGCCCCAATGCAACAGCACATGCCTCCATATTTGGACACGCTGATGAGACTCTCACACTATACTCCTTCAAATACCCTCTTATCCCTCCCCTTCCCTCTTTTGTGCCATCATTTGAGTCCAGGGAGTTCCTTGCTCTCTCCCACTCCTTCCTCCCCTTTTCTTTTTTTTCTCTCCACCTCATTTATCTCTCTCTTTAGAGACATGCATTGAAGTCTGGACGTTTTTTTTCCAGAAATTTTGCACGGGGGATAAATATGAGAACGAAAATGTCTGAGTGAGTTGCATGGGCATTTTCAATAACGTTTCCTGTCAGATCCGAATAAAACATCCAAGCGAGCCCATGTGAGCAGGAAAACTTCCAGAAACAGCCAGAAAGTGGGTGTGTTAATGATGTTAATGAAATGCTTTTTTGGGCATTTTGGCTTTTTTGA